>NC_087246.1:20282500-20907500 GCF_037042905.1 Lytechinus pictus
ATTTTGTTGTTCCTACCCCCCCCCCCCCTCCGCCAGTCTGTTGCTCGCCCTCCCTTCTAGTCGCCCTATATTGAATTTGAATTGAATTGACTTTGAATCAATTTGTCAAAATCTCACTTAGTTTCACACACACACACACACACACACACACACACATATATATATATATATATATATATATATATATATATATCTCACTTAGTTGCATATATATATGTTTGAATTGAATTGACTTTTAATCAAATAATCAAAATCTCACTCTTTGTTTCATTGCGACATGCTAAACGAGGTTATGCTACAGGCATATTCATTAAACCAACGCGTTGCAGCGCCGACTCTCAGCCTATCGATGTCATTGGAAATAAAATAAATACTTATGTATGTCAGTCTTGAGTTGTGATTGCAGCCACCCTGCCTGAGCGGAATCTACATGTAGATCTATGCAGTACACAACACGCATATAAAAAAATCTTTAAAATGTCACTTTTGTAAATAAACATACTTATTTTCATATACATGTAGTTGTGATTTATTTTCCATTACTAACTTGGGATCATTTTTTTATCAACAAGAGCGCTCAAAAACTTTTGAGCATATTTGTCATTCAAAAATCTCTATTTTCAATAATCAAAATAATTCAATTTACTTCAGAGCCAAGTACTATGATAAATAGTTGAACTGTAAACTGACAGTGAAAAAATCAAGTATTTGTCCCCAAGAACAACAGAAATATACCAAACATTGCCAACCTTATTTCCCTATACACAGATACAGGGAGTGCTAACAGAGAGCAATGTTATGTCATAACTTTGTTCATTGAATGAGTGATCGCGGCATTTGCCCGAAGTAAAATTATGTACAGTACATTAGGTCGATTCACAATAAATGAACATCCATAATTTTTATCAATTTCTACTAGTGAAAATTTTTATTTACGCATTTATTATACATCCATATCATGTTATCAATCCCCTCTCGATCCCCCTCTCTCTATATCTCGCATATCTCGCGAATATATATTTATTTTTTACTTACCATTCAGTGAAGATACCTAGAGGAGCGCTAAGGACCAAACGCATCATGAACTTAGAAGCGAGGAGGAGCCCTGTCTTGATGTTGACTCGCTTACTGCATTCATCCATCGTCTCTACCGTACTCGCGCTTGTCTTATTTTCATTGACGAGCTCGCTCTCCGATCCGTTCTCCCTTCCTGCCCCACCATCATCATCGAACCATGACGGATGCTCGGCGAAGAGTTTGGCAGCGAGCTCCTCGTCGTACCACGAGTATTCTTGGACGCGGGAGATGGGTACGAGTTCGGAGAGATCACTTTCCGTACCACTTTTAGGTGTAAGATGCGTTCCATTTGGTGACGTTGGTTCGTCAACAATGGATGTATTCGAGCAGTAGGATTTCATGAAGATATCTGGTATGATAGGAACTGAAATCAAGAAATTAAGAAAGAAAAGGAAAAGCTTGTGATGGTACTTCTTTATGTAAATTGGTACTAGGTCTACAACTCTCTTGTATTTGGTCATTACCGTTGTCCCTCTAATATTTGTCTTTATAGCAAATCTTTACTATTATTTCTGTTCCACTGACATGACACTTTTGTCAGATTAATAAGTAGAGGTTTTAAAACCCTATATGATGATAAATTTGTTGTTTATTCACCATGCAAAATAATATTCTGATCGACAGAATAATGGCTTCCCAAAAAATATGGCTCAAAATAAAGCATTCCATAATTTCACTTTGAACAGAATATATTTATAAAAAAAATCTCATCAGAATTAAATATTATGCGCCAATATTAAACCTTTAGTTGATATTCCATCATTAAATTATGGTTAGAATCATGATGCGCGTTAAACCTATAAACGTCTACGAGAGTGCAACTTTTAGATTTAGAGGGATTTCGATTTTCGTACTCACCGACCACGGTCATGAGTGTTTCGTCGAGAAAGAGAGCAACAAGAATGACTATGAGGACGATGGTTCGAGAAGATCGAAGTACCGTTAAAGCCTCGTGTACCCTCATCTTCGTCCGATTCGTGGAGCAAGTATTTCAGGACCTTTTGCATGTTTGAATGAGAAGACATACACTTATTTATTTATTTATTAACAATATTTCAACAGGATACCCAATCAACATAAAAATTGCTCTCCCTTGGGGTCTTGCATATTAAAAAAACAATCACAATATATCTTATTATACGCAGTAAAATTACCATGAGAAAATATACGTACATTATGATAGAACATAGTTGAAGTCAGATATGAACGAAACTATAAATAACTATTAACTACGCATTTAATATCAACAGCGTTTAGAAGAAAAAAAATCCGGTGGCGGGAAGGTACCTGTTTTGCGTTGATTCCAATACCAAACATGTAAATGGTAAAAAATTTCTTTAAGATATAAATAACGGAGGAAAATAATTTCATTTATACTACTGCCGATAGGGCTCCTTGTACAGCGTACATGCAGTATGTATATAATGCTAATTGATGATTTATTTTATTTTATAGGAATGCGTAGAGGGTTGTACATAAAGAGTATGTTCATATTCAAATGAAAGAGAAATATGGAATTTGATACAGGTACCCAAATATGCAGTTCATGAGGGTTCTATCATACGCAGTTTTAGTCATGACGTCGACTAAATATACAGTAGAATAACACGTTTAATAATCTGATTAAAAGTAATGACTAGATATTTTGTATGTTCAATTAGGCCTAAAATGGTTACATCGTGAATAGGTTTTACTAATATTAGATGATCTGTGCGATTGATATGATATTTTCCTTAAAAAATTTATGTGATAGCACTTAATCATTAATCAAGAGATCAATGCAATTACTACCTTCTAATTCGAAACGACAAAGTAAATTTGTGGAAAATTTATTTACACTTACCAAAATAGGCTGAATTACACCAGTCGGGAAAATTGAAAAAATATTTGCAGAAGACACCTAGTCAAGACCAGCTGGGCAAAAATATCCTCCTTCAACAATATCATCTCGTGTAAAACTGAAATTTAGTGGTGGACTCGATGAAACTTCGTGCATGGGCTGCACGAAACGCGTTACAAGTTGAGTGAGAATGCTCTAATGTAGAGTTAAAGTGAACTATCGACAGTTGCTAATCACCTGTTGTGAGGGATACACTGATAAATAACAATATACAGCGGCTGTCATCTATTCCTTGTAAGAAACCAAATCATATAGCCGGTGAGATAGTATGGATTGCGTAAGGAAAATACCATGTCTACTTCCTGTCTGCAGAGGAAATAAGTGATTTCACAACGAGGTATACAAAATCGACTTTCGTCAGTTTCGAAATCTTTTTCTCAAGTATACTGTATTTGGTTGGCGACGCACGGGCGCGCTGTTAGGAATTTTCCCTTTTACTGTTTTCCGTTTGTTTATCTCAATTGTCTTTCTTCTTCTTCTTCTTCTATTTCTCCTTCTTCTCCTTCTTCTTTTTCTTCTTCTTCCACTTCTTTTTCTTTTTCTTCTTCTTCTTTTTCTGCTTCTTCTTCTCTGTGTCGTAGTAATCAGGAACTATTCTTTTCTTTAATTGGTGGGATATACAGGAGATTGCTGCAATGACAAAGCAAGTCACTGAAAATGATATTTTTGAAAGCCCATAACCCCATAACACCAACCCGAACACTACAACTTCTTTCAAAGTATACACGACGTGCTCAACGCGATCAACGCGAATGGGTGCACTGCATGGTTTGGCGGCATGCGTTTACGTCCATGGAAGCAAACATACCCTCGGGGAATTCAAACAAATTGCGTACTTTTGCAAATATCGAACACTGTTAAATAATTTGTCTATTGTTGATAGACAACTAAAATCACGCCACTGTACAATGTAGGATTTAAAAAAGGGAACAGTGTGTGTACTTTCAGAATTGCAGCAAATCTTCAGCTCGTGGATGCCGTTGGCAAATCACAAAGTTATAGGTATTTTTAATATCAGTGATATATACTGTATCCACATTGCCAATGAACAAAATAACAGACTACACCTCGTCGGTTAATATTCGTACCTACCCTATGGGTTTTGATGGGAGGGGGAAGCAAGGACGAAACATAGTAGAGTTATGCTACGGTCGCAAATACATAATTTACGAACACAGTACGAACGATGTGTATGCATCGCAATAAATGGTATATCGTCCATACGGTGTTCATAAAGGTATTTGCGACCGTAACATAGATAATGGGAACTCCATGCTATAGGAAGCGAACGTCCCAGAGAACGCTTAATACAGTACATTATAATTCAATCGAGCATACAAATGCAGTTAATGTTTAGATTGCAGCTTTCCCTTGTAACACCTAATTATAAAGACTCGGTCACAACGATTTTTTTAGACCATTTTGTAAAATATTCACAAGAAGGCCGTACGAAACCAGCGTTCGCAGACCGTTCGTATATAGACACATCGTTAGTTCGCAGTTTGGTCGATGGTCTTGTCCAAGATTTCGTTAACATTTTACAAAAGCATCAATTCGTGAGGCGAATATACGAACGTCGTAAGAACATCGTAAGAACCACGCAAGCATGTGTAGGATTGAGAGACATATCCAGAAGCCTTAAATTATTGCGATGATCGTAAGAACGCTTTACGAACGAAGATTCGTACGATGCTTTTACGAAGAACTGTTGTTGTTTGCAAGGTGTTTAAAGGGAATCGTATAGAGGTAGGTACACAATTAGTGCAACTGTTGAGTTTTAAGGGGAATAAAGTACGCGAAGTTCAAGACATTCTTACGAAAAAGTACGAATTCTAATGCCATTGTTATCGAAAAAATATTGTTTCTCAAGAAGTTCTTAAGTCGCTCTTGCGATCTAAGCGGAAGTCGTAAGAAGGCTGTAAGAATTTATGCCCCATCTACAAATTTCTACGATCTCCACGATTTGCACGACCAGTGAGATTCATACGAACGCATCGTTCGTAAGAGCCATGTGGACTTTGTGATCGTAGACGAGGGATATGTTACCTCGTTCTCTTCACCGAACCACCGCTATTACTTTATAGTCTGAATAAAACCCATGAAAGGCAGAAGACGGACTGAAGTATCGTTGCCGCATGTTTGGGAGGGGAAGATATTTGGTTGATCAGTTTGGTTACATTCAATCTTATTGTAGTATTGAGCGTTCACTGGAACATTCCCTAGCTTAGGAATCTTTCGGGGGCACTGTCACCGGCTTTCAAACTTAACTACTAAACCTAAATATTTCTTACATATATATTTTTAAAGATTGTTCGGAAATGAAATACACTTTTTTTTCTCATTTCTTTTGTATAGTTTTGCTTTTATTTCGATCCTTGCTTCTTTACTTTTCGAGGCAATGTTCTAAAAGGAGAAGAAAACGATAATCAGACTATATATATATATTTTTTTTTTTTTACCAAATTGAATAATGAATATTTCGATTTCATTCAATTATTTTTGCAAATTCACAGAATATTGAATACAAATACAAAATCAAATCAAGACACCAATCACTTCAAAAGAATAGTCGAAAAAAAAATATTTCAATTCAATTCAATTTAATCTGTTAGTGCAGATTCACAAAAATACATTACATACAAAGATTTAATAACATCAAGACATCAATCATTAAAAAAATAAAATGGTACTTGATAAATTACAATGAAATACAGCATAAAAGAAAGTAGGTCATAAAAGCCACATTCTACACGTCCTAAGTTACAAATAGAATATGTAAAATATGAATACATTCATTTGTAGAATCAACATAACATTTGTTGTAATGTACTTCTACCATTGTCTACACAAAAGGTTGGGCGAAAAAGGCAAAAATTTTAACCATCACTGGGCGACATACTGTCAACACATCTATTGGTTAAAAACTGCCCAAAGGGGGTAATAAATACTAATAATTGGGGATTGAATATGCTCAATCGGATAATAATTTCCCAGAATATATATATTTTTACGAACATACATTACCCAATACAAACATTTTAAGTGTGTACATATAAATAAAAACATGTAAGGACCGCTCCACAAAGGTAGGACAGGGAGCAGGTGGTTCTTGAAGTAGTGAAAAGGGGAAAATGACAAAAAGAGAGAGAGAGAGAGAGATATATATTAAGAACGGCAATTTAAAAGATCTAGGTCGTATAACTCCATACCCCAATAATTCTACATGGAAAAAAATGTTACGGCATCTTATATGTCTTAGCCCCCTACCGAAAATATATCCCGGCGCCATCCCAGGTGCATATACACACGACCATACATACATCTTTTAAACACCCGCGCGCACACAGTCACACACCCTTCCTCAACTCACTCACACACACATTAAAAATGCAAACGTTGGTTGACTGTCGGTACTACTAATAGTTAAAGTGCTTTTCAGATAAACAGTGCCCTGCATTATGGCTTGTTAATGGTGCCGTGAACGGTCACTCACACAAACTTACACGAATACACTTCCTTTCTTTTTCTTCCCTTTTTCTAACTCTTAAGCATCTCCTATCGTAATTTAATTTCTTTTTTTGTTGCAAAGTCATATAGAGTAGTCGCCCCCAACCCATTACTGCCTATAGCGCCGCCACTGGTTACAGAAAAGTCAATTAGCCCTATTGTGAAAGAGACAATGAAAATCACCATGAATCAGCCCTCGGAAAGACAACCGATTTTGCACCACTAACATAAGAGTTAGATGCACGACTGAAAATGAAATTACAACTAGTCCAGGATAGAAGAGGCATGACCTTGTTTTTTTATATATACAATATTTTTTTATAATTTCTTGTCAATTCGAGGGTGCTGGTTCCGAATCTGAATGATGCCACTCGTGTAACCTTGAGCATTTTCCGCAAATTGGCAAATCCAATATGGCCACCAAAATATGCAAATTATCCATGAAAATCCTAAAACTGTCCACACATTGGCAATGAAATGCATGAAATTGTGTGGCAGGAGCGAAATACTCTCTGAAAAAATAACTTTTGACAAAATATTTATTTTCCTGATATTCAAAATGGCCGCCAAAGGCCCTTGTATACTCTATTATGTACAATATGAATAGAGAAAACTAATTTTCACCAAAGTTAGCACTTAAGTGCAAAAAATCGCGATGTATGAACGAAGTAGTATATGCAAATCATCTTTACTAACAAGATATGTCATTTATTATGTCATATATGGGAACATTTCTGAATTTTGATATCTAAAATAGCCGCCACTGGCCCAAACAGTATTGCGTACAATGGCAATGGGGGCCAAAAAATTCACAAGAGTGATAACTAAAATGCATATTATTAAGATTAAACGAGTGGAATACTGACTAAAAACATAATTGTTAACAAAATATATTATTAATATGCCATGTATGTGATGAATGTTTTATTTTGATATTCAAAATGGCTGCCAAAGGCCCTAAAAAGTATTATGCACGATGAGAAATAGGAGCATGACAAGAGAGAGCACTAAAATGCATATATATGTGATGAATTAATGGGATACTGTCTAAAAACATATTTTCTAACAAAATATATCATTCAGGTTTCAAGTTTGTGTTAAATACTGTATTTTGACTTTCAAAATGGCCGCCATAGACATTAACAGTATCATGTACAATGCAAAGTGGGAAACCAATATTCACAGGAGTGAGCACCATAAATGCACGTAATAGTGATCAATGAGTAAAATATTGTCTGAAACCATAATTTCTATTAAGATATATCATTTATTCTGCCAGTTAGGTGATTAATACTGTTATTGGAAAGTCAAAATGGCCGCTACAGGCCCTTATGGTATAATGCACAATGTGAATGGGAACAAAATTATTTCAACACAATTTGGCTTTGCTTGGCCAAATGGTGATGTATGAGTAAAATATTGTCTGAAAACATGATTTATAACAAAATATATCATATCTTATGTAATTTAGGTGATAAAAACTGTATTTCAACATTAAAAATGGCTGCCATATGCCCATTTTGTGAACATTGTTTATCTCCACTCAAATTGTATATTATACGATAAGGGCCTATGGTGGCCATTTTCAATTTAAAAATGCAGCATTTATCAACTTAATTACACATGATATGATATATCTCGGTAGAAACCATGGTTTTAGACAATATTTCACCCTTTCACAATTCACAATTATATGCAATATTTAGAGTCAAGCAAAGCCAAATTCTGTCAAAATTATATGTCCCATGTTACAATATACACAATACTTTTAGGACCTATGGCAGCCACTTTGGATTTCAAAGTACAGCATTTATTACCTCCACGACCAATATGTGATGTATTTAGTTAGAAATCATGTTTAAGACAATATTTTTACTCGTATATCACAGTTATATGCATTTTATGATTCTCACTCTTGTAAAAATTAGTTCCATTCGCATTGTACATGATAAATATAGGGCCTATAGCTGGCGGCCATTTTGAATGTCAAAATACAGTATTTATCACATAAATGGCATATTAATGGCAATGGTGGCAATTATGTTTTTGGTCAGCATTCCACTTGTTTATCTTAATAGTATGAATTTTAGTGCTCACTCTTGTCATTTTTTGGGCCCCGGCCATTGCCATTGTACATACTCTTTGGGCCAGTGGCGGCTATTTTAGATATAAAAATACAGCAATATCCCCATATATGACATAATATATGATATATCTCGTTAGTAATGATGATTTGCATGTATTACTTCGTTCATACATCGCGATTTTTTTGCACTTTAGTGCTAATTTTTGTAAAAATTAGTTTTCCCTATTCATATTGTACATAATCGAGTAAACAATGGCCTATGGCGGCCATTTTGAATATCAGGAAAATAAATATTTTGTCAAAAACATTTTTTTTAGAGAGTATTTCACTCCTGCCACACGATTTCATAGCCAATGTGCGGACAATTTTAGGATTTTCATGGGTAATTTGCATATTTTGGCGGCCATATTGGATTTTGCCAATTTGCAGAAAATGCTCAAGGTTACACGAGTGGCATCATCCAGATTCGTAATCAGCACCCTCGAATTGACAAGAAACCATCAAAAAATATTGTATATATAAAAAAACAAGGTTTGGTCAGGTTTCTATGGGGCCTATCCTGGACTAAACGGGTACAAAACACAAGCGCAATGCTTATTTATACCCTGCCGCCCTCAGTCGAGCAGATAGGTAAAGAATGCATGGATTCATTAAGGATCTATCGTGTGTCCATGCACAATATTTGTTTGAAGATCTCGGCTAAAAGGCCAGTTATTATTCTTTATTGTGATTTTGTGATTTGTAATCCGTATCCCATTATTTGTAGGCGTTATATATATATATATATATATATATGCTATTGCGGCGAGTGCCTGTAATTCAGTGAAAGGTGACAGTTATACCAAATACACTGTTGGTCATAAAGGTGGAATATTTATTTTTACCCCAGTTTAGGGAAGGATTTTAAAAAATTATTTATTTCTAATAGATCTAGATAATGGCATACATTCTCAGATTTTATTGAATACTAATTTGCGAGTATTTGTTTTGCGTGACTGCTTCATCATATGTGTGTTACTATGCTAATCAGCTAAGGGACCTACGTCCTTAAGTCATGATTGACAGTAATGAGGATCTGCCTCACAAAAGGGCACTGATATATAGCTGATCGACACGATTTTTATCCTGGGGCCTCACAGTAACGAGGCCATTGCTTAGCCCCTGAATCATGACTGTACGCAGTGTTTGCTAGGGTACGCGGCCCCTTCCACAAATCCCCCAAAACGAAGAAAATGCAATAAATTGTCAAAAATTTATTGCATTTTCCCCCGGCCCCCAACAGGAAAAATTCCTCTGTAGGGCCATGCATTATGGTTCAAGGCATGGCCACACAGAGAAATTTTTCCTGTTGGGGGCGGGGGGAAATTGCAATGAATTTTTGACAATTTATTGCATTTTCTTCGTTTTGGGGGATTTGTGGGGGCGGCCGCGTACCCTAGCAAACACTGCGTACAGTCATGATTCAGGGGCTAAGTAATGGCCTCGTTACTGTGAGGCCCCAGGATAAAAATCGTGTCGATTAGCTATATAAGTGCCCTTTTGTGAGGCATTAATCCTCATTACTGTCAATTATGATTTAAGGACGTAGGTTCCCTAGCTGATTAGCATAGTAGCACACATATGATTTAGCAGTCACGCAAAAGAAACACTCGCAAATCAATATTCAATAAAATCTGAGAATGTATGCCATTATCTAGATCTATTAGAAATAAATAATTTTTTTAAATCCTTCCCTAAACTGGGGTAAAAATAATTATTCCACCATTATGACCAACAGTGTATAAGGTTCATGATTAAGTCATGTTTTTCGGTAATAAAGAAGTTAAAGGGTGAACCTTGGTAAACTTATCAAAAAATTTCAATCATATACAACATTTTTTCATTCATTGTTGCAATTTTGCTGTTTTGCTGACAAAACACCGTTAAACACTTGGGGTTATTTTTTATCAAGTAAATTATTGCACAATGTTTTTTTAAAGTTATGGTTACTAGTCGGCTTGCTTACTGTAGGAGAGAAACGGACGGGATCTATTATAGGGGCAATGTCCTATTGTAAAAGGTTTCATCGTAATTGTGGTGACTTCACATTGGGCAGCTTAAATCACCTGAGGAAAGGATACATCTCAGGAGTAGATGAAGGACAGTTATTGATCCATTCCATATCTGTTTATCAAAGAATCACACAAGGAGTTAAAGTAGAGTATCACAGCATCATCAAGAAGGGTGTAATAATGTTAGTGAGTACATCGTATGTGTCCATACACATGGTTATCAAGAAATTGGCATTTATAGGGTTATGAGTCGACCATAACAGGTTTTCATTTTGATTGTAGGCGTTTTAATTTCTGTCGTTGAGGTTGGAAAAGCACGACCAGAAGGCTGCCAGACAGAGTTTACGAGCTTCCGAGTTTGATAGAAGGTAAATGACTGGCTGCACCCATATGTAGCTCCCAGATAACGTATCAAAGACATTGATATAGATAGGAGGCAGTGGTACAAGCGCATTGATGACAGCTGGTGTCCACACTATACAGAAATTCGCCGTAAGAAAAAGAATAGTGACAAACCCCTTCATTCTTCGTCTTCCTGGTCGACCACGGCCCATGCCAGGGTCTCGATCGACTCTGACTTGGCCCGTGTCATCATCATCTCCACGACGTGACTGTACAGTAGGGCGGGAAATCCCCGAACGGTCGATGCCGATGGCATTGCTCAGCTGTCTCGCTATGAGCAGTAATCTTATATTCAATAGTGACGTGATGAATACTGTGGCGAAGATGGGAAACAGTTGGAAGATCGTATGCACAATTGATGCCCACTTGGCTTTTGCGCTGACATCCTGGGCCAAACAACGCTCGATTAAGAGTTTCATCATAGGTGAAGCCGGTAGGGGGAAGTAAAACCCACAGATGAGCATCGTTATTACGAATGTCATTGTGAGCGTTGTATAAAACCGTGCCCGAGACACGATAGAGTAATAACGCAAGGGTCTTGAAACGAGAAGATAAAGATTGAAGCAGATTCCACAAAGGCAAGACATAACGGAGATGAACGAAACATTATATAGGAATGGAAATGCTAGACTGATGGCGGCACAAGATCGTCGGCTCTTTTTCAGAGAAAACCACAGAATGACCCACAAGTTCCAACTGACACCCATAACAATGTCGGATATGGCCAAGCATTGGTAGAGGACTCTCATGTATTCCTGGAGCTCATTTTGGTGTCTGATGACTACTAACACGACAGTATTGAAAACCACACATAAGAAAGTTACTGCTGCCTTATAGCTAATAATCCCGACATGATCAGTGTCAGGATTTCCTAGGCTCGTTTGATTCGTATTGTTCATCATGGCAGTTGCCAGTTTACTGGACAAACCCAAAAGACAGGGTCCAATTTAAGAAGGAGGTCTCATGGTTTTGACTTAATGTGAGAAGATGTTAAGAGAAGCATGGTTAGATCAAGAAATTTATCATCAAGATGGTGATGAGCCTCTGGTTTCATGACTTTTAAAGTTATGTACTTTCTGTGATAAATATAAGTGAACAACAGTATTCAACAATATTCATTGTGTTTGATATACATGTAAATGGTCATTTATGTGCCGTCATCATGGTAATGGATCTACCCATGGCTCTATTAATGGACTGAACGACGAAGACGTCGGTCAGCTATTGATGATACGACTCGCATTATTCAGTTCGTTATTTGTTATATATTTGAATATCGTGTGGTGAGGTACGAACCTGATGAAACGTCTCTGTCTAAAAATGATGCCATTAGATATGACAAAGACATCACTATATTGCGTTTCATCAATATAAGCATTTATCCTCGATGCCAATATTATACCCTGATTCTTCAACTTGATTTCAATGATACGAAATGATCTAATTGACCAAAGCTTGCCCTGTTCATTTCAATGAAAATTTCAAGGTGATAACTGCTATTGTCTATTTTTTAAACATATGTTACGTACAGCAATAATAAGAACTTTCAAATATTTCGTAGGCGTTCAGAAATTTCGTATATATAGTTTGATAAATACACAATTGCAGTTCAAACATGGAACTTTACAAAGTGATCTGAGATGGAAAACTAACCTTTAGGTGTAATGTAATTTATTATTCCCACAAAATCATGAAAAATAACACTGATAAAAAGCAAGCACGCAAACACCTCTCCAAAATGTGTTTAAATTGTGGTCACCATGGTTACTGAATTGTGACAAATGGATCAAGCAAAAAACCATTAGTTGGTCATTTTTCTTTGAAACTTCTGTGCGGAGGTTCATTCAGGAGAAAAAAATAATTGCTCTAATTGCACGCTCTGAATCCATACATAAGTACTAACGAGTACTAATTCATAATTGCCAACTTTTTATCCCTTTATGTCAACGGTAATGTATTTCATGTACTTTAGGATACATTTCTCATATTGGTTATTTCATTTGAAAGATTCGAATGCAGATTGTAAAATGATTCTCCCATTCATTTTTTTCTCCAGGATTTTATTTGTTCCATTTCAAATTTCTACCCATTAGCTCAGCATCTTAATACAGCACCTTCGAGACGTTAACATGGTTAAAAAGCTCAGTACCTTTTTGTAAGGTAGAGGGAGAGTACGCATTCACTTTAAAAAACGAAGAGCTAATTTAGCTCTTAAAGAGTGTGTATAGCGCATAGTGACTGCACTTCGGAGTGCTGATTTCGGGGGGGGGGGGGGAGACGCGTAAATTTTTTGATGAACTCGAAAGCGAAGCGAAGAAACCTAGCTTTCAATTGGGATGCTTTCGCATTTTCTAAATTGAAATTAAATTGAAAGATTTCGTGCACACTAATGGTTAATTTTGTGAAAATTTTCATTTTTAAAAACTTTTATTCATATTGTTATTATTCTATTATTCATTTATTTATTTATTTCATATATATATACATGTATATATATTGTGAAAGAAGTGGATGAATAGAACAATGGTAGGCGTACCTTAAATCAAGGTTCCCCAGAGCTATCTGCCCTTTGGAAAAATTGGCAATGCCGAAAAATGTCTCTGCACATTATACATGTTATACATGTATAATTTCACACATTATATATATATATATATATATATATTTTTTTTTTTTTTTGGGGGGGGGGGGGAAATAACTGCTTTCTACCACCCCCCGCATACGGCCAAGGGATAGTGACTGACCAAACGTTTGTTCTCTGTGAGGGATCTTTTTTTTTTTGGGGGGGGGGGGTAGTTTGAAGGGGTATTACGTAATAATTCTAAATTTTTTAGAGGGCCAGACATGACAATAATAGGCAAAATTTATCAATGCAAAAATCTAATTTCGTCACAGATATCTGAAAAAAATACATATATGTATATCAAGTTCACCCTTTTTCTTGTGGGGTCCCTTTATGCTCCACGTCTGCACGCCAGCGGGGATAATCATTAAGACTACGGTTTTAAATAGTTAGCTGTATTTCTACATCAAGACTAAGTACTATGTACATGAAAGAGATCAATGCGAGCGCGAAGCGCGAGCGTTTTTTTTATATTTTATTTCATTGACCTGAAAATGAGCCATTTTGAGGATTTGTTTCCGCTTTTAGGGTTATTACGCTCTTATACACTCTTTTGAATTTCAATTCTCATTTCTTTTATATGTTCTCCCTTTATTTTACATCATTAATCGGGATAAATAATACTCAATACTGACAAAAAAATGAGGTGACATTCAAAAGGGTGGTAAAATAAACGAGTCACACCACAAGCGATACGTTGTGGGGAGGGGTAAATTATAAAAAGATAATATCATGTATAAAAACATCAATATGTTATTCTATTCCATCTTTGATTTTTTTTTCAATTTCTCTATCTGTTTCTAATGATATCTGAAAGGAATAGTTTCGTTCAATAACAATATACAATACATACGTAGATTCAGAGAAAAAAATTGTCATCATGCGTACATAAGACAATCAATGTTACCATTGATAACACACGATATTCCCCATCTGAAATGGGGAGATATATCGCCCACTCCCACCCCCGTGATCGATACCAATGAATGAGTCCCTTATTTATGGGAATCGCTACCATCACGCTGATAATCATTATTGTTATTATTAGTAATATTATCATTTTATTTACTATCATTATTATTACTAAGATAATGATAATACTAATATAGGTATATTAACCCAGGGAAGCCACTTAAGTTCTGAAAACTGTTCTCCCAGCGGGTCCTGCTATTATCATTATCCCGGCTTTAGCTGGGCTGCCTAGGCGCTCAAGCATTCAAGGAATTTCTTCCTACCGGGTACCCATTCACCTCACCTGGGTTGAGTGCAGCAGTGTGGATAAATTTCTTGCTGAAGGAAATTACGCAATGGCTGGGATTCGAACCAACGACCCTCTGCTTCAAAGTCAGAAGACTAATCCACTGGGCCACAACATAATATGATGATGATAATAATAATGATAATATTAGTATTATGATCATACTTTAATGATTCATTGTATTAAAATATAATGTTCGGCCTTAAATTATTTGGGGGATGATAACACAGGCCATCCCCACCTGAGGTATTGGGGGATATATATATCTCCATTCACCCCCCGGATTGACACCCATGATTAGGGTAATACCATTCATACCTCTCTTTAAAAAAAATACGTTTCTTCGTTATTTTCTTCCCCTCATTCTCTATTCTAATAGTCATTGCACCTTGAAGTATAATCCATTTGGGCCCTTTCGGCAGCCCCTTAACTATCATAGGCTAATGTAACTTCGAAAGCCATAGTTTTTTAATAATTTGTAGAATGAGCAAAGCGTTGCCAAAATTATCATTATCAGTTTCAGATCATTATTGATACTTCAACTAACACAATAGTTGTGCTCTAATTTCTTGGACATTTGTTGAGAGCCACATAACAAATTCCTCTAGCTTCTGAGTTGGTGAGGAGATAGATGATTGGTTGTACCCAAGGAAAGCTTCCAGAAACCGTATCAAATACATTCGTCCAAACAGAAGGCAATGGTGTAACATAGTATACGATATAAGGTGCCCATACAATACAGAATGTGGACGTGGAGAGAACAATCGTTGCCAACCCTCTCATTTTACTCCTCCGTGAATGACTAGGCCTACGATCCAAGTAGTGATCGCACGCGGCATCGATGTGACGATTCCCAGGCGATTCTCCTGCTACAAGATAATTAGAAATGCGCGGCCCAATGTCTGCATTGATTTTAAAGATGGTAGAGGGACGATGCTTGGATCGTTCTATTTCGTTTCTCAACCGACGCGCAATGAGAAGCAATCGGATATTCAGTATTGACGTGATGACAATTGTTAGGCAAATTGGAATGATTTGAAAAACCGTGTGCACTGTTGACGTCAACGTTGCCTTTGCGCTGAGATCATGAGCTAAGCAACGATCTGTTAAGAGTTTCACGAACGGTGAAGTTGGAATTGGCAGATAAATTCCACAGAGAAGCAGTATCAGCAGAAAAGTGGCAGACAGCGAGAGGTTAAACCTTGTTCTAGTCACGATCGTGTAATATCGTAGCGGTCTGGTGACGAGGAGGTAAAGATTTAAAGTTATTCCGCAGAGACAGGCCATTACGACTATATAAAGAACATGGAACATGTATGGAAAAGCCATACTTAAGGTGTAGCAAGAGAGGTTCGTGCTGTCAAGTGAAAACCAGAGAAGAAGCCAAATATTCCAATTGATTCCCAAAACCATGTCGGCTACCGCAAGAATCTGATATAGATTTCGCATATAGGCTTGGATCCCGTTTTGGCGTCTGATCACAACCAATACAATAGCATTGAGAATCACGCTCAGAAAAGCCGAAATTATTTTAAAAACCTCATGGTCTAAACTGCTTGTCTCTGTGGTCGGCACTATTGTAGAAGATACTAAAAAAGATGAATTCTGTTTATGCCACATTATGCCAACCTTGCTGCATGTAACTTTAAGATGAATATAAGTCAGGAGAAAGCCTCCTACCTTGATCATAGATACATGAAGCAGATAATGTAAACTAAGCCTCAATTGGACAATCTGGAACCAGTTTCTGAAGAAAATTACTTCATTTTGGTTATTTTGTCAGTTGGAGTATAAATAGCCCTGGTAACAGAGAGCAAATGTATCATTAAGCTAGCTGTTGTCTACTAAGCGTAATAAGTGAGTAATTGACAACATGATTAAATTCAAAGCTTAATGCCATCAATAGTAAGGCTGTTAAGAGCTTCTCTCTAAAACGAGTGCTTCGATCACGACCACGCATGTTGGTCGGTCTTCCTCATTACCGTCCCCATATCTTTTCAATCATCTCTTTAATGGAATTGGGTAAACACCACACAGGGCAATCGCTGTCATTCTGTAAGCTTTTCTATATTGACAAATATTGTCAGAGGTTGCTTACATTTTACATTGTATTGAGACTGCCTGAGGTTCTTTCACGCGTTCATGTACATAATCACTCTTATTGAAATAAGTACCACATTGTAATTGAAAAACAACTGTCATCAAAAAAATATTTCTCTAAAGAAGCCAAGAAGTGGGTGAGAAAAGAAGATCATTGATTAACAGACAATGAAACCTAGTCGTCACATGGTCGTATTAAAGCATCATGCTTGCGCTGACTATTAATTAAAGGTCAGGTCCACCCCCAAAATTGTCTTTGAATTAATAGAGAAAAAATCAAACTAGCATAACGCTGAAAATTTCATTAAAATCGGATGTAAAATAAGAAAGTTATTACATTTTAAAGTTTCGCTTATTTTTCACAAAACATTGATACGCACAATTCAGTGACATGCAAATGAGACAGTCGATGATGTCCTTCACTCACTATTTCTTTTGCTTTTTATTGTTTGAATAATACAATATTTCATTTTTAAAATACATATTTGACAATAAAGAACAACAAGCTCCTTGCAAGGCTCCCACTTAACCACATTGCTAACTTTGTGGATGAGCTCCTTATTCCGGAAAAGGCAGGATTCAGACCAGGAAAGTCCTTTCCTGGTGAACTGCTGAATCTGACACATTACATGGAAGATGATGGCTTTGAGAAACGACTGATAAGTGGAGTAACCTTTCTTGACATTTCTGCAGCTTAAGATACAGTTAACCATAGGGTACTTACGAGGAAAGTCTTTGAGGTGACGAAGGACATCAAGTTGACACTGCTGATCCAGAACATGCTCTCAAGCCGGCGCACAGTGGGCCGGGGCGAAACAAAAGTGCGCCAAAAGTCATTTTGGGCAATTTCAGATTTTCAATTTTTGTCATGCCCAGCTGAAAGACAACACTTTGAAGAATACTTCAGCAAAATATTTCATTCGGGAATTTGCATAAAGGATGTTAATTTCCTATCTCAAATCGTAAAATGTGACATTTTGCGAAATGCCGCGTAAATGACAACTTAGTTGAAAAACAAGCCATTTCACAGGAGGTTTTTCATGTAGGAATCTGAAATGGCACCCACATAATCCTGATATATTTTTTTTTTATGTGAAAGGGTTCAAAGTAGATAAAAGACACATTTCAGGAGGTTTATAGGATAATTATTCCTCGAAATTGGCTGATAATCCATGTTTTTTGCATTTACATTAGAAACGTTTGGATTTCCGTTTAAATTCTATCATCATTATTTTGCGAGATGTCTCAGCTTTAAGTCGATACCAAATTTAGCTGCCCGTTTTTGCCCGTTTTCATGTTAGAGCCGATTTTACTTGACACAACACCCCCAAAACCTGTTATAAAACGGGTATTTTTTATACCGCGCAGTCATCGCAGCGCACCGTGTGGAGTGTATATTGCCGTTCATTTTTGCACGGCGAGGACGATCCCCCTTCTATTCCATGAAAATGACATGAATTCCGGGCATAATGTAAACAAAATGAAGGTTAATAACTCATATAAGGGCTACCCGCCCCTCTTCCAGAGATAAAAGTTACTTGTAGGATAATTTCACCCAAAAACCCTCCTCATAGTAAAACATTCGTGGTGTATATACTCTGCGTTTTACCCAAGTCTACCCGCTTGATAAAGCACGGTTCATATTTTTCAGATTTTTAAGCATTTTTTAAATCTAATGATCATTTTGATGCCATAAATTATTTTCAGGATCTCATACACACTTTTTTGGCAAGTGAGAAGCATAAACCAACATTCACTCTGGTCAATCTTAAAGTTACACATAACACAAAAGTTTATATACTACACATTGTTTAGCGTAATTTGTATTTTCACAGATATGTTTTAAGTAGCCAATCAAAGTTTGGTATCAAAGTGACGTCATATCGGCTTTAAATTATGTTCAGTCGATTCTACGCCCAAAATTACCCTTAATCAACATGTTAAAGTAAAAATATAAAACGGAATATAATTTTGGCGCACTTTCAACTCCTTCTGGCCCACTGTGCGGCGGTTCTTTGTGATACTTAATGGTTCCAGCAGCAGATGGCGAGGGCAGAAAAATGGTCTCCCACAAGGAAACGTCATCGCCCCACTCCTCTTTAACATCTACTCAAACGACTAACCAATCCCCCCAAGTACAACGAGCTACATGGACGCTGATGACCTCTACATTGCCTTGCAGAAGCAGTCCCTTGAATATATGGAAAAAGCACTCAGTAATGATCTGGCAGACCGGACTCCTTACGATGGTTTGAGTGAGGTACCACAAGTCCGTTGTCACTGTTTGTAACATATTTCACTATTTGTGAAATGTATGATAATTGTTGGCATAATGTAATTCAATTAAGATTAAAGTATCCGGTTAACAAGATACTCTGCTGGAAAAAAAGTTTAAATAAACATATACCACTTTCCGTTGTGTTTTCCCATAGGATGCAAATCATCTCCGGATGCATCCAGAGGAAAAAACTCAGCTTCTTCCACCTTGACAACAGAGATGCAGACCGGCAACTGAGGGTTAGATGGTATGGGAAATGGTTGACACACACCAGCAAGCCAATCTACCACGGCGTCACGAACCACTCCCGTATACAAAGGACATGTTGCCAAGACAAAGGCAAAAGCTAGAACAAGGAAGAAGTTTGCCAGCACGATCGACATGATCGAGATGGGGAACAGATGCCAAAACCATCCATCAACTTATGAGTATGCAGCCCCAGTCTGGTGTAGGTCATCCCATGCTGCAAATATTGACCTATTCCTGAATGCTGCTTGCATAACAATAACTGGCTGTCTGCGAACAACAAGAGTAGACGTACATACCTACTGTGCGGTATTGCCCCTCTACAAATCAAAGGGAGGTATCAGCATGGTGAAAAAACCCCAAGACATTCCTCTTCATCCTCTCTTTAACTACGAACCTGCCAAAATAGACTCAAATCAAGACATAGTGTCCTTCACTCGACTGAATTCCTTGGTTGCTCTGCACACAAAGGATCACCCTATGGTCAAACTACCTCCAGTTTGTGACGCACAAGCCCTCTTATGGACCTAATGAATCACTTTCCACCGGTTCAAGTTAGGATTGGCCAACCTGGCTATGTCTTACCAAGGATACCCTATGGTCTAGAACGGACGGTGCAAAGTCCTTATGAAAAATGGGGCTGTAGCAGGGATGGAGACACTGCCTGCAACTGTGGGGAGGATCAGGCGTTGCGACATCTTTTGGTCTGCATTCTCCTACCAAAGCCACGCACTGCCAAAGAGCAGGATTCCGGAGTCTTTAAACCCACAAAGCCAGATCTTGTCCCCTCCACTGGACAGGACATGTGTAGTGACCCGACAAAAGGAATAGAAATTATAATTTTCTTCATTAATAATATAATCATTTCATAATTGCTTACTTTCAATTCCCACTTGATTAAATCGAAGCTGAATGAGGTTTGCTGGAAAAATATCTCAGATAAAGATTCTAAACAAGTGCTTCAAACAGTCGGAATAAAGTAACTAGTCCTTGGAAAGTATTGGTCTTTGATGGAGATGTTACCCCTTTTCAAAATCTGCTACCAATGCGCTGTAAAACTGTCAGGTCTTTTAATTAAAATAATCTATGAAAATTGAGCAAATTAAATGTCAAAATTTACACGAACTCGATCAGCGTTTTTAATCATAAGGTAATTTCCTTAATCTATTTCGTGGTTTAGTAATTGACAATGCACCGAACTGGAACTCGCACCGTTTCGTGATACTGTAATGAACAGTTTGCTCATTGAATATTCATGAAGACATAATATAGAACTGTATCAACGAAATAATGAAATTCTTTAAAATGTCAGAACTTCATTAGTGTTGCGTTTGTCTGATCTATTAAAATCATATTATTTTCAGCCTGGAGTACTATAAAACTGGTAAAATTTACGACACATTAAGACATTTGGGGGTTTCGTGGTCTAGTGGTTATGACTCGCGTCTTTCAATCTCAGGGACGTGGGTTCGATTCTCAGTCAAGGTTTTTTTCCTTCAGCAAGAATTTTACTTACATTGTGCTGCACTCAACCCAGGTGAGATAAATGGGGAACCCGAAGGGAAGAAATTCCATGAATGCTTGAGAGCCTATATGGGTAGCGCAGCTAAAGCCGAGGTAGCAATAGCAGCACTTTGTATTCTCAGTCAAAAAGCGCTTTATAAAGCAAGCCATTATCATTATTCATCAGCGGTTTAATAATGAAGCAAATTCATTAGTCAAATATAGTACTTTCGTGGTTTAATGAACAATGCATCGAAGTGGAACTATAGTAATAAGGAATATATTTTATGATATTCTAACGATAATCAAAATAATTAGAAAAGGTGCAGCCTTCTGTTTGAAACTGATGGGATGGTATAGTTTACCTCACAGCTTGTGGAATTTAGTAGGCATAAGCAGAAGACAAGCCCAGGCGATGCACAGAACGAAGATCATTGTGATTTCTGAACAGACATTAAGAGGCATATCCTACATAATTTCATCTTCCTGCGCTAAAAGTAATTTTTTTTAAAGTTCATTTGGTGTTTATTTCAATAGGTCTCGCATCTCGTAAAGTTGAGAACAATTCATACAGTAAAATGGATGTACATATGAACTTAAGTATGAATAACTTTGAGTATGATGCACATGCTTCACTCAAAAGCGGTAGTCATTTGAACACGATCGATATCATTCGTCTGGTTAGTCTACCGATTTATTTTTTGATTGAAGTGACTGTGAACATAGTTTTTATCGTAATTATCGCAAGTGACCGTGACCTTCATACCAACGAGAATGATTTATTTCTCTACAAACTCATCGCAATTCATGATATCATATCATCTGCTGTCCATAAAGCTGTATACACTGCTTGGATATTTGGAGAATACTATGATGTGAATTTATCTGCCTGTTTGATACTGTTGTCCATGTTCGCTTTTTCTTACGAACTTTCTGCGTGGCTGGTCTGTGCAGCTATCCTGAACAAGTTCTTGTTCATCAAGAATCCGTTGAGATACTACAACATGGTCACTAAACGTCGGATGATAGGTTTTCTGCTGATTGGCGTGACGCTGTCTCTGAATGTCATCATTCTATTACCTATCAGAGACTTCCCTTTAACAGGAATCACCGAATGTACCGTCTTTGAGGCGATGAGACCGACAAACATACCCAAACCAAATTCCCCATATTACTTAGTTGGAGTACTTGTAACTGGATTCTCAATACCAATCGTCATAGTGGCCTTCATAAACACCAAGTTATTCATTCTTGCCATAAAGCAAGTGAGATCTAATCGTCGCATAGCTTCCACTGATCACCCAAACCCAGAACAAAGTGGAGAGCAAGCTCGAGCAGAAAATGACCGAAATCGTGCCAAACTTAGGGGATACATTAACATTATTTACGTGGTAAATCTAGTGCTTTGTCCTCTCCTTGGAACATGTATATTTGGCGTGACAGTTTACCTACAGCCAATGTCTTTTGATTTTGACGTTTGGTTTATTTTTTGTGATGCTGCGAATATTTTATGGTGGAGTAAAGTGAGTGTTCTAGTTGTCAGTGATGCCAAGTTGCGAAGAATAGTTATGAAGCGTTTGTCAGTAATGTGTTCTAAATGCCTATACCATGGTAATGTCTAAACCCCAGGTCACACCGATGACCATGATGACTGTTTACACGGAAATAATAAGGCAAAATCATATTTAAGATTCATCATGATCTTGGCCAGGGTAAAAGCAGTTTATGCGAGGGTTCAATTCTAGCCAGACAATGAAAGATAAAAACCGACTACTGAAAAAGAATATCCAATATAGTATAGTTAACGAATTGGTGTACGTTGAGAACGAATTACCTGAAATAAAAAGGTAATATTTATATTGATTACCATACGAAGTACATTATTGATGAAGCATATGTGATATACTGGCTGACATCACGTTTTACTACATCCAATATAATTTTTAAATGTAACGTGTTACATGCCCGGAGGTTCAAGTCAGGTCTACCATAAGCCTGTTGTATCTGTTTATAGCACATTTTACTGTTTTTGAAGTGTATGATAATGATTTGCATAATACAGGCCATTATAGAGTAAAACGTAGAGTTTTGGTTGAAAGAATACAATGACGATGGGTTAAAGATGACATGTATTAAATCTATTATTCAAATTCAGAAAATCAATTTGGTTTCGAGAATTTTTTCCTCAACTTCGAAGGGTTGGTAAGACATATGCCTAGAATTGTCACCGGTCGGAGGAAAATACATTTTTTTATTGTAACTTTGATGTGAAATAATCAGATATTGAAGTGACAAACTGGTTGATAGACATTTTACAAATATATGGTGTTTATTGAAAGAGAATAGATATTACCAATGAGTTTATATGGAACAATCAATATATCACATTACAAGTAAAATATATATGTAAACCAGACATAAAAGAAAAGGGATCCACTAAAATTATTAATATGTTAGATGAATTTGGACGCCCACTGCGATGGAGGGACAAGAAAGAAAAGGGGTTAAAGTGTACTGAGTATTTTTATTTGCTGGATTGCTACAAAATGATGCCAGGAAAATTGAAAGCTTTCTTTTTACAACGAAATTACCATCATCTTGTAAAGGATCCTGGATATTTCCCTTCTCTTGCTTCGAATCTGCATTTACAGACAAATTCATATATATCGATGAAACAGTTTTATCGTACTTTTAAATATCAATAACCCTGAAACTTCCAAAGAGTTTACTTGTTTTTATCAACTTTACAACATTAATTGGCAACAGACATCCAATTGTTTACGCTTCCATTAAGAATCATTATTGACAACAGACTTAGAAACACACACTATAAACATTTGAATAAGTTAATACCTACAAATGAATGGCTTACAAAAAGAGGAAAGAAAACCAGTGCACTATGCTCTTTTTGCAATGCGACACCCGAGACTTTGGATCATTTGGTGTTTGCATGTCCTAAAATAGCATCCTTTTGGAATGCCTGGCGTATGAGAGTGACTGATTTTAATCCTAATTATTTCCTTTTTATTTTATTTGGATTATTTGAACCATTAAGTTAAGCCACCTCAGCATTTAATTAAAGAGACTCACCCTAGTTTGAAACAATTTAATTATTATATCTTATCTTAAAGTTACTGAGGAAGTTATTGCATAGAAGAAAAGCAAACTCAATAAACACAATGTGAAATGGCAAAATATAAATAAATATTTTTCAATTGCATAAATTGTAATCACTATAGTTTAGTACTTAAAAAAAATATTTTCTTCTGGAATTGCCTTTTGGGAGTTTGCTTTATCTTCTGTTCATGTTGTAGTAGCGTTGTTTTTTTTTTATGTCATACGTTCGGTAATGTAATATATGCAAATATCATATTTTTGTTGCACTACAGCCCTACTGCTGCGGTGCCGCCAGGGCGACCATGGACCATCGGGTAATAAATACCCCCCTTTCACTTTGGTCTATATGGATCGTCTTGTCGGCAGCACTGGGGTAAAAGTTAACTTTTGAATAGGAAGCAATATGTCTTTTTAAACGGGTGCAATTCTCAAATGAAAAAAAATAATTGTGGAGTTCCACAGGGTAGTCTTTTAGGCCCGATTTTGTTTATAGTTCATATTAATGATTTTTGTAGATCATCAGATGTTCTTTCTTTCATTCTCTTTGCGGACGACTCTAACTTATTTTTTTCACATAAAAATCTTTTTCACCTTGCTTATATAATTAACTCTGAACTAGAAAATGTCACCCAATGGATAAGAGCATATAACTTGTCACTAAATCTTCAAAAAAACAAAATATATGTTGTTGAGCAACTCTATAAATACACTTCCTGTTGATATTATTTTGGATCGAACTCCCTTGGAAAATGTATCCCATATTAAGTTTCTTGGAATAACAGTCGATAATAAGCTCTCATGGAAATTCCATATAGATAACATATGTAAAACTATTTCACGCAACATTGGTATAATTAACAAGCTTAAATTTTGTTTACCATTATCGTCCCTGCTTACATTATATTAATCCCTTATATTATTATTACTAAGTAGTAATATCAAAAGTAATGTATAAAAAGGGGAACCTTATCTAAAAGCATTCTGCTTCTAAGGTTTCCTCCACTTTTCCGTTTTTTGTATGTACTTAAACATGTATTAATATGTAGTGATTAAGAATGCTTGCTATCTATACTTTTATAGTACACGTGTGTAATGGTTGCTCAGCTTAGTTATGTCAGTTAAGTTATCAAAGTTTTGTAACATAACGGATTTGTGGAAATAAAACCTAAATGAAAAGGAAATGAATCCCTTATATTGCCTTATTTAAATTATGGAATTTTAGCGTGGGGTAATACACAACAAACACTCTTAGACAAATTACTCCTATTACAAAAGAAGTCTCTTCGTATCATATGTCACACAGCATATTTGTCTCATACTGACCCATTATTTTTTTAACATAAAATATTGAAAATTAAAGACTTATATTTGTTTAACCTCGGTCAGTTTATGTATAACTATAACAACAACAACCTCCCAAATGTATTTAATTCAATGTTTCCAAGAAATCAATCCATTCATAACTATCCAACAAGGCGATTGGGTGAAGTCCATTTACCACTTTTAAGAACTTTGCTGGCTCAGAACACATTTATATATGATGGACCGAAGTTATGGAACTCACTTCATAATGATATAACAACTGCAAAATCTTTGAACTCTTTTCAGACTAAATTCAAATTATCTCTATTAAAATCTTTTAATATACTCCCAAATTAAGTCTAATTCATCATCTCTGTCAAGTCATCATTATTACTATAAAGACTATAATTAAAACATAAAATAATCATTATCCTTTTTTTATTGAAAAAAAAAATCTGACACAGGTCCTTCTCAGATTTGCTCGTTGTTGAACCTCATACATTATTGTGTCTATACTCTCCTCTATTTTCTCTTTCTTTCCTGTCCGCTTATCCGCCTTCCTACCGGTTATTTGTTTACGGCATCAATCGCATTATATTCTTTCCAGGTTATTTTATATATATTTTTTTTCTCCTTTTATACACATCATTGAATCAAGTTTGCTTGAGTCCACGATGGCATGTGTTCTACCTACGTCCAGCAGCACCCATCTATCTTCTCAGGGCATTTTCCCCTTTTTCTTCTCTTATTTTCTGGGGGGGGGGGGGTTGGGGTGGGGAAGGGTGGATATATTTTAGGATGGGTTGTTTTGTCCTATACCACACTATATTTTTTGATAACTTCGTATTTATTTTGTGAGTATTATTTCTCTCTCATTATTTTTTTTTCTCATTTGATTACATATATCTGTATTTGTACTTTGTTATTTTATTATTTGTTGTGTTATCTATTTTTGAGGGGCCCACATTGTACAAGCATTGCTTTTTAGTGGGTCCCTCCATTTCCATCTTAATTTAATTTCTATTTGAAAATAGTATACATATTTAAAACCTACAATGTGTTGCCCAAATTGTCTAAGTGTTTCTTTCACAACATATGTATTATTATTATTTTTTTGCAACGGATACAAATATTTATGTTTATATATGGTATACAATTTGTTTTTGTTTGATGGAAGTGAAATAAATAAATTTGAATTTGAATTTGAATTTGAACTTATTTTGAGTACAGATTACAGAACAATTTATTTATGATGTTTTATGTAACACACAATTTATCAATGTTATGTATAAATGAAATGCAACGGATGTTTTTTGTTTATTAACGGCAATAAAACGTGAACGTGACACACAAGAGGAATGCCACACCCATCTATCTTCTACTTGACATACTCAACATTCTGAACATTTCTGAACATTTATTTCAAAATCTACCACAAGAATAGATTTCATTTCCCTTTGATAAGGTCAAATCATTGCTCTCCCTTGCTCCACTCTCTCGCGAAATTGCCCCATACGCCATGATGTACCACTTCAAAATCTTTGCACCACTGATGCCAAAACTGTCAAATGTCTTATGTTAAAAGATGACGAAATTTCTGTTTTAGTCCAAGTTTTGATCAAAACCAATAACTGAATTTCTTCCCTGAAGACTTTGAAACACTACTAAATGTTCAAGACATATAAAGATACCAACGTTCTCTGTAGAGAAGATATCAAGTTTTGACTGGACTTTGCAGTCAGCAAAACTTATTTTCCTTGCATATTTTGCCACGACACATTGATGCCTGGAGTTCTTAACACTTATATAAACTGTAACTTTTGAAATATACCAAACCCTTGCCGTTTTCGACGTCAACGTAATAAAAAGGAGATCAGCATTAGTCATAAATTGGCGAATATGCATAAATGACCGTATAGCTTTACGGTTAAGCGATCAATGCGCATCCAATTTATTAATTAATCAGCGACCCCCAATGGGACAATGGTTACTCTACACACAGAAGGAGTACCGTGGGCCGATGAGTGATATGCCAGAAAAGAGTTTTGAAGTGGCTATAACGATCACACTAAAAACATTCAAGGATTGATTCAAATCATGATTTTATGCCCTTGGCATGGAAAAAAGAAAGACGCAAGAGGGGAAATAAAGATAAATGGGAAAATTAGAGGCAATTTCTCGAAACAGTTTATAGTAGACTTTTTTTCTTAAAGACCAAAATGAATGAATGAATAAATAAATGAAATGAATAAAGAAGGAAAGAAATAAAAGGAGTTAAAGTCGATTGGTAAGAAAATATAGACTGCAATTCCAACTAAAAAATTTCGAAAAAAAAGAGGAGGGAAGAAGAAGAAGAAGAAGGAGTAAAAAAGGTAAAAAAGAAAGGCAAATTACCTTATATAAAATGAGTGAAAAGTCACGTTTACTATATAAAAAACGGGAATTATTCATTTGTCCTACTTGCATAACGTGTCTGGATATATTCATATGATATGAGAACCATAATATCATATTGTACTCAGTGCCCAGAAAGTGATGTCATTATATTATTCAATGATAACACATTTTACACTCGAATTTAGGTTTAGGTTAAACGAAATTAAACGCCAAATTAATTATTTCATGATAGATGCCGTGACTGATGTCCTTTTAGCGATGAATCCAACAATTACTTTATCATTCAAGTAACACTTTCTTGTTGCCACATTCAATTCTAATAGTCACATCATATTTGCTCTTCAGTTTTATATTTCGACGGGAAGATTTCATCTGTCAGTCAGTAATGTACAATTCAATTTCTTCTAAGCACAATTGTCATTAAAGATGATCAACACAATTTTTTTCCCCTGTAAATTCTTCAATTTTTTTGTGGTAAGGATGATGCAACACCATCTTATTGCTTCCGATTACTATGTTTGCATTTTAAATTGCTATCATATGAATGGAACTAAGTGGAACGTAACGCACTCAGCCACGAAGAAGGAACTCAGTTTTCAGCATTGAAGTTTTCGTATATACGCAGTTCACTGAGATACAGATGAAAAATTAAAATCAGTCAATTCCTCAGTCTTCCCCTGTTTGCCTGGCCTGGTGTAAAAGGCGGATCATAATTAAGTAGCCTATATACTTGACAGGTACATCATTCAAAATGTCGACTGCAGGAGCACTGGAAAGACTAGAAGATACTGAATATAAAGCCGATGCAGGTGACCCGAAGGTTGGTGATACAAATTTAGTTCGAATATTAACGATCTTTCTCTCATTGGTTTTGAATACAACAGTATTAGTCGTTATCAAACATCAGAGCGAACTCCAGGAATACATGAGAATCATTCACCAGGTTCTAGCAGTCGCTGATCTGTTGATGGGGATCACTTGGAATACTTGGCTTATTCTATGGTTTTCACCCGACAAGGACACTCGGTTTTGCACCACTATTACTATGATGTTTTCTTTCCTGTATAATATATCTTACATATCTGTTATGACTTGCATTAACGGAGCGTGCTTCAATCTTTATCTCCTCGTTACGAAACCACTAAGGTATTACACGATCGTGACCACGAGAAGATTCTACTTCACTCTCACAGGAACACTTATAGGGATTATGCTTGTCTGTGCAATGTATTTACCAATTCCAAACTCACCAATGGTTAGGCTCTTATCGGAGCGCTGCCTCAAGGACCACACAACCCCCACAACGAATTGGACGTCGATAGTTCATACAAGTTTTCAAGTAATTCCCATCTGCGCAACAGCTGTCTTCACATCAGTTTTGAATATCCGCTTGCTCTTTATCGCCCGACACTTAAGAAACTCGGTTAGACATTTAGAAAATATTAGCAGTAGGACTATCCCTGCCAATGATTTAGTTGATCGGAGTTTTCAGGAGCACAGCCACGGTAAAACACTGACAGCCGATCCACAGTGTTGTGGCGTAGTTCATCATCAACCCCTGAACTATTATCGGCCACGCGAACGAAGAATGAGAGGATTCACTACTATTTTCTTTATAACCCTAATCTTTTGTGCCGTTTGGACACCAACGATGATCACGATGTTAGTACCACTACACCCAAACCTTAACAATACTTTTGATATTTTGTCATCATGCTATACGTGGTTATGCCCTCTTGTTTACTTGGTGACGAATTCAGAGGCGAGAAAACTGTGTTTAGAAGCTTTCCGACGTTTTACATCGAGACTGGCCAACCTGATCTGCAGCATTGTCAACTGAGAAGCACACAGGCAGGTGGACCCGGACGTATGTCTCAGAACAGAGGAACAGAGGAATAGAAATGCCCGGAGAAATGCTACAAAGCCCGGCTACAACGAAGAATTATATAGGTCTCCTTGTCAGAATGGGGGACAATAAAGTTGAATTGAATTGAATTTTTTTACCAAATCTCACTGTCAAGTACATTTATGAAACAATACATCAAATAAGAGCGGACAAAAATAGTAATTGGAGCTAACATTATAGTAAAATGCAAATCGAGTGAACGGATATTCCGAGTTTGAGGTTGGATCATCTTGAATTCAAAGCGACTTTGAATTACAAACTGTACTATAATCGGAGGAAATAAATGACGCTAATATAACGTATATCAATAAAACGAAGTTAGATAAGAAACAAATAATTTGCATTACGATATCTATGGTGTTTTCTTTCCTGTATGATGTATCTATAGCAATAACGACATATGATTTCATCAAAAAAATCAGAAAACTTCATGATATATTTTTCAAGCGCCTTGAGCACTCTACAGAGTGGATTTGGCGCGATATAAGTCTAATTATTATTATTATTATAGGTGAAATGTATGCATGTGTTGGTGTGTGCATGTAGGGGTGCTTGTGCGTGTAAGGTTGTATATATTATAATGGGTCAGATGCATAACGAGTAGCTAATGCTTTTTCTAGGCTTTTGCTTGATTCCGTATGCATAAGATAATAAGCGAGCAAATGCTTTTGCTAGTATGTTCAAGCAATCGCTAACTGATTGCTAGCATTTCCTTGAAGATGAAGCTATATTGCTAAAAAGCGTATAGCGAACATTTCGCTTGTGTGTTTAGGCACTTGCTTGGTTTTTTTTTTCAAGCTCCGTCAGAGCAGCTTGAGCGTTTGCTTTATCAGGGCGTTCGCGTTTTTTAATCATGTTTATGCACATGAGAGAGAACCCCAATGTGAACCGTAGCCTACATGTACATATTTTCTTCCCAAAAAGTGCAAATCAAATAATAATAATACATAACATTTGAAATGCGCTTACTACTGTTGTTTCTAAGCGCATTGTGTTCTGTTTATGTCTTGTACTTGGGATTAAAAGAAAGAAAAAAATGTGGCAGGGGAAAATGACACAGCTAATGCAACTATACTAAAAAATCAAAACTGGTGTGCACCTCCAATTGACCGACCCACAACTGTGAATCATTTGTTAAACAGGTAGGTTTTGAGTAGGGTTTTGAACTGATTCACAGACTTGGCGTTATATCATAAAAAATAATGTAAGATGGTAGTTCATTCCACTGAAGGGAAGGGGCAATATTGAAGAATAAGCGCGGTCACCATACTTTGTAGAGGTTCGAGGCCCAGGAGTTAACTGCAGTTAACTCTACAATAGTCAAATATATAAATATTATAAAAAAGAAACAAGTTAGTTTGACACCACGTCTGAGAAAAATATATGTTATAATGCAAGAAACGGTAATTTGCACTGCCACACATTTACGTTCGGGTCCTGCGTTTTCTGTGAGTCGTTTTCGCACCAGTACTGGGTCAGATGCATAAAAAGTAGCAATTGCTTTTGCTAGGTTTTTGCTTGGCTTTTGTTTGATTCCGTGTGCTTAACAACTGGCAGTCTCGCTTGCATTACGCGATTCGATATAGCAGCAGTGCTGACTTCGAAAACAGCTATCAAATAATTATTCACAAAAGAATACTATGTCCATTGACCCAACATGACCTTTGACCATGATCATGTGACCTAAGACAATACCCCCAACATTATCAAAGTTCGTTGACCCTAAATGACTTATGACCTTATGTGACATGAAACTTGCACAAGATGTTCAGGGATACTTAACTGCTCTTACGTCCAAGTTTCATGAACTAGGTCCATAATACTTTAGAAGTTATGATGACATTTCAAAAACTTAACCTTGGTTAAGATTTCGATATTGATTTCCCCAACATGGTCTAAGTTCATTGACCCTAAATGACCTTTGGCCTTGATCATGTGACCTGAAACTAAGGCAGAATGTTCAGTAATACTTGATTACCCTTATGTCCAAGTTTCATGAAGTACGTTCATATACTTTTTAAGATATGATGACATTTCAAAACTTTGACCTTGGTTAATGGTTGGTTTTACACCCAATCTTTTTAAAGTCACCTTGGATTTTTTTTTACATACAGACAACTGACTGGTCTTGTAACTTACCCTAGTGTATTATTTGACCCTTTAAACCATGGTTTAGACACCAAACTCATATTCCCCAGACAGATAATGAACAAACTATGTCCTTTTATAAGCAACATCAGACATTTTTTACTCCTTTTTTGGAAGCCATCTTGGAATTTTTGACATACTAGACCACTGACAGTCATTGTTACTTGTCCTAATATATAATTTGACTCTTGAAACCATATTTTAGACACCGAAATCATATCTCACAGGCGGATATAAAATCAGCTATGCCACTTTTAAGAATCAGCAGCCATTTTAGAGTCAATTTTTGGAAGCCATATTGGATTTTTGGTCATACCAGACCACTGACTGTCCTTAAAACTTGTCCTAATGTATTATTTTGACCCTTAAAACCAGTGGTTTAGACAGTGACACCGAAATCGCATCTCCCAGGCCAATATGAAATAAACTATGTCCGCTTTAAGTAACAGCATTTAATTTAGAATCGATTTTTGGAAGCCAACTTAGATTTTTTGACATACCAGGCCACTGACCATGCTGACTGTCTTTGTAACTTGCCCTAATGTATTAATTGACCCTTGAAACCAGTGGTTAGACACCAAAATCACATATCCCAGGCCGATATGAAATGAGCTATGTCCGCTTCAAGTATCAGCAGCTTATTTTTAAGATCAATTTTTGGAAGCCATCTTCGATTTTTTGACATACCAGACCACTGACTGTCCTTGTAACTTATCCTTATATATCATTTGACCCTTGAAACCAGTGGTTTTTAAAATCACATATTCCAGACCAAAATGAAATGAGCTATGTCCGCTTTAAGTATTCGCAGCCATTTCAGAATCAATTTTTGGAATCCATCGCGGATTTGGCACATACCAGACCACTGACTTTCCTTGTAACTTGCCCCAATGTATTATTTGACCCATTTAGCCATGGTATAGACACAGAAATCACATTTCTGGATATTAAACTATGTCGGTTTTTTCTTAGGTAGCAACATCAATTTTAGACTCCATTTTTGGAAGCTATCTTGGATTTTTTAACATACTGGACTACTGACTGTCCTTGTAACTTGTCCCAATGTATTATTTGACTATTGAAACCATGGTCTAGACACCAAAATCATATCTCCCAGGTGGAAATGATATGAGCTATGTCCATTTTAAGTATTAATAGCCATTTTAAACTCAATATTTGGAAGCCATCTTGGATCTTTGGACCCATCAGACCACTGGCTGACCTTGTAACTTGTTCCATTGTACTACTTCACCCTTAAAACTACTGAATAAAAACCAAATAAAAGCCACTCAGATGAAATATTGTGGATTTTAGCCTTTTGGGGCGCCATCTTGGATTTGCCAGGTACGCTGGAGGGCTTATAATTCACTGTATCCAAAATTTGTTTACCCCTAGACCATGGAATATGAATCGAAATAGGATTCTAGGGTGGATAATGAGTCAGTTGTATCCTTTTTCAGTGAATGGCGGCCATCTTGGACGCCATCTTGAAAATAACCACTTTCCCGGATGCGGATTTTGGTAGATTTTTAGTATGTTATTCCTGAGGTCAAATAGGAGAGGCTGACTGGCTGTGCGAAACATGAAGCCTTATGTGTTATGACGACTGAAAAACAAAGACTACGCATGGAGAAAACGTCCGCCCCTCGGCGGAGAATTCGTCCACTCAACACGGTCTTTTTGCCCGCGGACAAAAACCCTGAAATACTCTAGGATTTTTCGTCCGCGCAGACGGATTGAACTGGCCGGACGTATTTTTCTCCAACACCGGGCCTTAAATAGGCGACGTGAAACCGCGGCTTATGTGTATCAAGAGGATAATGATCTCGACTCGTCTTCAGTCCAATTCGGCGTCTGTTTATCACCACCCAAATTGCAGGCGTGAAGGCGGCTTCAAACTCGTTGTATGTGTATTAGGGGGCCTTCGACGTTAGTCGCGGATTGTTAGATTTCACGATATCACTGCAACTAATTAGGACGTCTCGAAGACATCGCAATTCTTATTCTTCTCCTCCGTCTTATTATTATTTTACTACTACTACTATTACTACTACTACTACTACTACTACTACTACTACTACTACTACTACTACTACTACAACTACTACTACTACTATTACTATGCTACTACTACTACTACTACTACTACTACTACTACTACTACTACTACTACTACTACTACTACTAGCTACTACTCACCTACTACTACTACTACCACTACTACTACTACCACTACTACTACCAGTGGCGTAACTACGGGGGGCATGGGGGGCATAGTGGGAATGAAGAAATAATTGTTCATTATAATGTTATATTATAATCATGTTATGTTAAAATACATAAGAAACTTTTTTCATAACTTTATTTTGCTCAGGCCTAGATGTCTTCATTGTTCCCGGTACTCGCATTGTCTGTTTAACGTTTTTAAGTCAATATACACCAAATATATTTCCTCGCACTTCGACTTATTATTGTTTTATGTAGTGACATATGGTTCTTTTTCATGAAAACTTAAAGTGATTGCCCCATTTTAAGGTGTTAATATAAAACATTTCCTGTCCGTGCTTACGTTCGCACTAGTAGATTGGTGAGATATGTCTGCTCTTCATGAATTCCTAAAAATCAGTCCTTAAAATGTCCCCTTTTCTGATCTGAATATAAAAAATGTTCAGCTCGCGCTTCGCGCTCGCATCATTAGGTTAGTGAAATACGTATCGTATGGTCTTAGTGAATTCTTACAAACAGGCCTTAGAATGCCTCTCTTCAGGTCTGAATATTCTAAATTTTCAGCTCGCGCTTCGCGCTCGCAATATTTGATGAGTGAGATGCGTATTATCATGGTTACATTGACTACAAAAAGTGATTCATGTGTTTAGATGTAGCAAAATCAGCAAGCGCTTTGCACTCGCATTAGATGACTATGGTGAGATATGTATACTCTTAATGGATTCCTAATATAGTTCTTAACATGTTCTTGTTTGGGGTCAATATTTACAAAAATTTCAGCTCGCGCTTCGCGCTCGCATTGTTTGTTTATCGAGACAGGTATGTATCATGATTACAAAAATTTGCTTATAATGTCCTTTTTTTGGTCTGTATATCAAAAATTTTCAGCTCGCGCTTCGCGCTCGCATTATTTGAGCAGTGAGATACATATCCGTTTAATGGCACTGTCCTTAAAATGTCCCTATTAGGTCAGTATACCTGGCTAGTGACTCAGTGACTCAAAAATTTTGCTGGTGCCCCCCCCCCCCCACTGTCGTGACTCACGGTACGCCACTGACTACTACTACTACTACTACTACTACTACCACTACCAATACTACTACTACTGCTGCTGCTATTACTACAACTATAGAAGGCATATACTACTATATTCCCATGGTAAATTATTATCACCATTATCGTTGATGAATTTAACATTATTTTTGGTAATAGGAACATTAGGCATTATTACTACTAAATACTACCCCATCTGAAGCTATGTTGAATACCACTGTACCTGGTCCGATCTAAGCATGGTCGACCGGCTGTACAATGTGCATGAATTTCCTGGTGAAAGACATCAACACAATGCCTGGCATTCGACCCCGGCATTCCACCCCTCTAAAAGGCAAAAATCAGGATCAACTGATATCACACATTCATTCATTAAAAAACAACAACAGAAATTACCAGTAGATCGTATCGCAGGGCAGTGAATGAGGGCCAATACGATAAAAAAGACAGACATTCTGAAAATTCGTCAAAGTTCAGCAGCTAAATCAGTAAGTGTTTGAAGAAGACCCAAGACCAATGATCACTGTCCAACATATATTCAATCTTTGCTTTTGATCTGATGTTGTAATCCACCGTGGTGTACATGCTCGTTTAAAAAAAGATCTAATCTATTTTTGTATCTTTTTGTTGTGGGTGGAAGCTGGCACCTTTCTTCCTAATATCAAATTGAACAAGATCATTACACAATCTTTCAAACCATAATGGTCCATATCATTGTCTTTAGAAATTGTATGCACAATAAGGAGACAGACACTAATTAAAACGCTGAAATACACTTTAATTTAGAGGGTGATAAAGGATATTAAGTAAAAAACACATTACGGGAGCGAATATTTATGGGAGACTGTCGTGTCGTCAATAAACAGTAAGACACAATATGAGCTTTTAAATTATGATGGGCTGTAAAAATGCAAAAATACTGGATAACTGTAAAAAAAATTAACATTCATTTACAATGAAAATTAATCGCCGTTAATTTACAAAGACGAACACTACTGATATCATAGTACAGGGGCCGCGGAACGGTTTTCAAAGTGGGGGGGGGGGGGGGGGGGCTGACCATGCAAAAAATCACAATACTATGGTCATTTTTTAGTTTTTGTACACGATTTTGGAAAAACCCAGCCCCCCCCCCCTCCGCTTTCAGGTGCACAAGCATGCTTATATTTGGACCAAGTATGTCGAAAGGAAAAGGGTGACCAGCAATTAAGCAACTTTTTCTTGTCGTTTATTTTTTACTTCCTTTCTTTTCTTTTCTTTCCTTTCTTTCTGTAACCAGTGGGGAAGGTGGTGCTTGCACTGCTGGCCCACCACCGAGAGCGAGTGTTGTTTCTAAAGGGCCAAAGTGACTGGTGGAAAACAACTGAGGATTCCCCCGGGAGGGCATATACTTTATTCTAGCCTAAATCATTTGTTTACCCCCTAGACCATGTGATATTAACCGAATTAGGATTCTAAGGTGGATAATGTGTCAGTTGTACCGGCGGTTGTATCCATTTTCAGTGAATGGCGGCCATCTTGGACGCCATCTTGAAAATAACCACTTTCCCAGCTGCGGATTTTGGTATCTTTTTAATGTTATTACTGAGGTCTAGTAGTACAAAATACCGTAGAAAAATCATTTGTTGCAATTTGTTCCGGGTACGGCTACTTTTGGTCGTATATTGACCCGTTTATACTCGTATAGGGCAAACCTGTGCATCCCTAGGGGTGTAAAATTGAACCAGAATTTCTTAGTGTGTACTTTTCTTTTTTTTCTTTCTTTTCTAGATTGGTGTTTAGTACATATGGAAAACTAGCGGACAGAAGGTCCTCGCTGCACGCGCGCACCCTTATAACACGCAGAATTTCCTTGTATCATACCCTTTTCACAAACAAATGTGTATAAAGAATTGAATCAGAGTTTCCGTCCCCCTTAAATGAACGTTAACACGTTAACAACTTCTTTTATCAGATGATTATAATTTTTTACATTCAATGGGCGGGAAATGTGGCACGTTAAAATCACTCAAAACTATCCAAAGTCTGGATGGTTTGGGGACATATACCGGGGTGGATTATATCCGTCGTCACATCGGCACTGAGGTGATGGTATCAAGAATTTTCGTTGGGATTATGGTAGGCACATTGTAAGGCAAACACTCATGAAATAACCATGGGGAATGGTTAATAAGGAAGTATGGCACTTTTATCATCAAATCAGATGAGATTTTCTTTGTGATAGTGATGTCCGAAGAGCAAATCCCGCACACGCGACGTGCATTCAACAGTGATAGGGCTGGTCAGAGCTTTTGTGTACGTACAGTGTTGTTCGAGTCACAGCGGTTTTGGAGCTCTCTCCATTGCTGGCTGTACTGAACATTGTATGAGGAATATATTTATACAGTGCGTATCAATAAAAACGGAACAGTTTTGAAAAGTATATCAAAATTTTGTTTGAAATCATACTGTCTTAATTTGGATGTTAATAGATGCTCTTAAGTCTTATTTTTCAAATGCCATTAGAAAAAACAAGGTTTGTTCATGCTTGAGCAAACACGCAACGTTTTTGTCAGGGGTTAAAAAAAAAAGGCTTGCGCCAAAATGGCAGAAAATTAGAAAATATCGATCATCAGACTTCTTGCTAATCAGCAGACTCCTCTTAACCTTTTCATTATCTTTGTCATAAATTTTGAATTATTCTGTCAAAATTCATTTACAAAACTATCATGTTTTAACATGATATCTTTTAATACTGAACATTCCTTCATAAAATTGTTAACCCAGGTAAGGGGATTCGCTTTGTTAATGGAAGAGCTTATTTATTTATCAAAATCATTTCATTATGTGCTACAAAGGTTATGATGCCTTTGAAAAAGCATGAATCCTTTTCTGCTAATTAATATTGTCCTGTCAAGCACACATTTTAATTTATTCAAGTAATCAATGTTCCCTTGACAAAAGGATTCATGTCTTTCAAAGGTATCATAATCTTTGTTTCACGTATAACAAAATGATATTTTTCTTCATAATTTACAAGCTCTCCCCATAAACAATACAATCCTCCTAGCTTGGGATGACAAAAAAGGTTGTTTTCTTACTTATGAATCTTTCAATGCTAAAAGATAACCCATTTAAATGAAAACACAAAACAATGTTGGTCAGTGTAGGGAAAATAAGAGGGCGAAGGGCAATTTCGCCCTCATGACAGCCGAAATCGCCCTAAAATGTGCAAAATTAAATGCTTTGGGGCGACCAACTTATCTAAAGTTGCTGCAATATCTGCCCCATCAATATTCAAGAAAAGTATGAAAATCAATATTCTACATACATCAGAACAATTAGATATGATTTCAGAGCATAATTACTCATTGGGAAAAAGTACCCCTTGAAATTAAAGAAATAATTCAGCCATCGCCCCAATATGGCAAAAATAGCCCCTAAGAATAAAAAATTATCCCTTTCCTGGCTAAAGTAAATCAATAATGTAACTTTTTAAATGAATTTTAACAGCATAATAAAAAAATCATGGAAAATATAATGAAAATGCTAGGAGGCGTCTGATTAGCTAAATGTCTGATCATTAATTTATTCTCATTTTCTGCCATTTGGCGCAAGCCTTTTTTGAACCCCTGACAAAAACGTTTCGTGTTCGCTCAAGCATGAACGAAACTTGTTTTCAAAATGGCATTTGAAAGATAAGACTCAAGAGCATGTACTAACATAAAAAATAGACATCATATGCAGGGGCCCCTGATTACAAGATGTGCTTCTTTGGGGTCCCAAACCTGTCATTTTCCTCAGTTCGTTATAATGTAACCATTTATTTTGCTTGTACTTTGTTCTCCTTTTTGACTGGTTTGAATAAATTCAATTCAATTCAATTTTAAACTAAAGTTTTATAGACTTTTCAAAACTGTCTCATTTTTATTGATACGCACTGTACACATTTTCAGTTCGAACTAGATATAAATATATCAGATACCATTATTTTTGCCAACACAAATCAATATTATGCTCTGAAAGTTGGATATGTCTCTGAATATTGCGAAGGGGCCATTATGTATACCAGGGGTGCGTCCTAGCTTACCACTGCATAGGTAAGTCTCAAAACTAAGTTTTGTTTGTACCTTTCACTTTATAATAATTTTCGAACAATGATAATTCATGAAATTGACACAAAATATTGCGAATCACCGCTGGAACATTTTTTTGTGTATACATTTTATCCCTCTGTAATGCTATTTTCCCCATAAAGCCGCTATGGAACATTCTGCACCATGAGTCATACGATGATTGCGAGGTCTGCAGACGTAGTCTGCTATGTTTATAGCTCCATGGTTTGTCTATGTCCAGTACACTGTATGCAAGTTTTCGATAGGGTGCATGGTCCTTGAAATTGAAAAATCATCAAAGTATCTGATGAACACTGACAACCTATTAAAGTGATATAAGTTTGATCATCTCTAAATTAATTATTTTTCTCTGTTAAATCAGGTTTCCCTTTTCCATACACCCATTGTAATACCATACTAAAAAAACAATAAGAAACCAGGATGATGACACGGCGTAACATTGTGCATACAAGTTTAATCAATCTCGGAAAATCATTATATCAATTTTGTAAAACAGAAGAAGGAAAAATATATTTGCTCTCCTCTCATATCTGACCAAAAAATTAATCAGGAAAACAAAAAAAAACACAACAATATCCCCTTATAGGATTGCACAGACTCGTGGAGGAGAAATCAGTTGTTCCATGAAGAATTCTCTAGTAATACATATCAAAATAGTACAGGGTAACAATATATATGACTGGGTACACAAGTTTATCAAACACTTGCACTCGATTGGTTTGGATTGTGACGTAATCTAGCTCAACATTCTAATTCATGGAACATTTAATTTTCGTACCGAATGCAAAATGTACAAATCTCCAACAAAATCACTCGAAATATGACAAGAAATTTCTACCTATACATTTGGTAAATTAGTACAAATAGACAGGAAATACAGTACACAGCCACAAGAAATACAATTGCAAACCATTCACAACTGTGTACAATTCATTCCATGTAAGAAAAAACATATTTATATTATATCCCATATAGAAAAAATGAAATGAAGTACAATATTTCAATAGATAATAGATTCTTCTTTATCATCTTATACACAACTGTACAAAAAATCAAAATAAAATCAACTCTCTTATTAGTTAGAAATATCTTTATCAAATGGTATCATCAAGCATGATTTTGTAAATAATTGCAGTGAACAGTAAAGTTCTGACATATGAAATGTAGTATGATTGCAATCATGGAAAACATTCTACAATTTTAAAAACTCAATGCCCCCCACACAAAAAAAAAGAGAAAAAAAAGAATACTACTGTTGTATTCTCGTTCATTCAAATAAGTAACATGGCATGTAAAATACAAATAGTTCAAGCTTATTTTGTTACAAAATGTACTACTAATCGAGCAATATGGCATATTATTATATTCAACCAATACGTTATTAGAGATTAATTTTAATGGAACCGTGACATTATACTGTATTTAATGCACAATGTCATAATAAGTGACAGTGTGTAATTATTCAGGGCCCTCCTACTTATGTCTAGAGTGGAAGGGGGGGATAAGAATAATTTCTTGGCAATATAAATCTTTTCTATCAATTTTCCTGAGAGGTGGAGATAAAGAGTACTCCTTTCAATTTGAAATCATTAACAAACAATATTTCTCTTAAAATATAAATAAATGTATATAATCTCTCCATTTAAACAATCCAATTCATCATTTATCCTACACTGTGTAAATTCGCCTTCATTATCTACTAGTTTTTGAATAAAATTCCTTTCCTTGTCATATTTTATATCTGCAAACAAGTGATTTGATTCTACAACTATTCAGTTTTAAAACATCCTTTCATTTCATATTCGCACCCTTTTTTATTTTATGCAAATCTATTCAAAGATGTCAGTCTGTCATCTGTCCAATGATCTACATATATTAAATATCAAAATACTATGGCATTAATAACTTTACTGATTCATTTTTCATCATTAAATGTTTTGTGCGGATGTTAATAATTTCCTTCATTTCTTCCAAACTGTTTCCTATCAGTAAATATTACAAATCATGTGAAATATAAATGCTTGGGCAACATCCACAATTCTATTGTTTTTCTTTCAATACAAATTTGTTTTCTGGTATTCCATTTTCCCCCAAGAACTGTGCTCTTTGTGGCATGCAACAAAAATATGACAAATATATAGTGAACTGTGAAAATGCATTACCAAATAAAATTTGCAAGGCTAAAACATGGGCACTGGAGTACTTAAAAGCATTGTGCAGTTTAAAGTGTTATTTAAGAAAAGGGGAAGATTAGACAAATATTGTGTTTTCAAATTAATTTAATAATATTTAGGGATACCTTAGAGATTTATATGGTCTAATGCAAAAGTGAGATTCAAATACACTCACAATCATGAACGTATTATGAGAAGTAAAATGAAAATATCAGGCTGACCAACTGTGTGTAAATAAACCTATTCATGTATTCTTTCTGTGTGTAGAGTATGTGATTATCAGCAGTTAATTGTTTATCATTTATTTGAGGCATTTAACTCATAATTCAAATCTAAACTTCAGTTTTAAAGTTTGGCTAACACACTATAAATGTATTTGATTATCTGATTCTGCCTGATTTTCCAATATCATCTTGCTGTATTTTATCATTTCTGCCAAATTTATCTTTTTTCTCAATTCTTTTTTTTAACTTTTTTTTCTCATGATTTTTTTCTCAAATTTTATCAATTTATTCATTTTTCTGTGGAATTTTTAGCTAGCCTGAAAGCAAGCTCCATGGATTTTATCTGCTTTGAATATTACCAAATATAGACTTTACGCAAGAGTTAAGCTGGGAACTTCTAGATACATCCATGCCTTGTAATGCAATTTCCTTATTTATGACACAAAAAATTATTCCAAGATTCGCACAATCATTCAATATTCTGTGGTATGAATAATACCAATGTCAAACCAAAAACCATAATAAAAACACATTCATCTTTAGAAAAATACATCATATATGAAAAGTGAAAGAACTAGAATCAGAATAATTGATAAATGCTCATGAAAACAAACCCAAAAATTTGGCCAGACATTGACCACAAGAAGAAACGCACTGTATTACCACTTGTTTGGATGACACAAATTTGTATTTCAAATTTTTGGAGAAGAAACCACTTTTGGTTTAATGAATGGATAATGTATAATAATTTCATCACTCTATCTCATATAATGAATCATACAGGGCACAGGCCATACCTATTTAGAGTAATCACCCAGCAGTGATATGAAGTGTCTACAAAGTTATGCCTTGGCCCCGTCTCACAAAGAGTTACGATTGATCCGATCAACCTCAAATGCATGGAAATCCATCAGTGTCGTATTTTTTTTCTCCTTTGTAAACAAAGAGAAGCACGCTCACTTTTCAAGAAAGCCAAGAATGTATGAGTAAACAGCTTATCTAGGAAATATCTTGAACAAACATGCATTTAAGATGTTGGCGTTGCTGGCGTTCCATAGTTGTGGTTGATTGGATCTGGGTGGTGGGGGCACATCCATTGATGAGTGGATACCAGGCGTGACCATGGGGTTTCGAAAAGCGCCCTAAACAACTATTTTCCATATTCTGAAAATGCACCCCTTTACAAGTATTGGCGTGTGAAACCCTACCCTTAACAGGTATTAGAAACAAAATGGTACCATTGAAAAGTATTCCCTGAATTGACCCCCTAAACAAGTACTGTGGTATTTTAATTATGTCACAGACTTCGGCTTTACTTTTACTTACATTGGGTTGGACTCTTAACATGTAGTGTTGGGGCTAAAAGTACATCCATTATAAAGCATTTCAGTCTTCTTTATATCCTCACAAATTTGACCGTAAACAAGCAGCTTTCCTAGCAAAACATATACCATTTTTTTCCAGTATTTTAGTGTTTTTGACACCCTTATTACCTTACGTACCTAACATGCCCAATCTTGAAAAGAGATCCATTGGATCAATCGCAACTCTTTGTAAGATGGGGCCCTGGTAGAAGTAGCATGCAGACAGTTATCATCTGACATCACCTACAAATTCAAATGAACATTACTTGCCCATTAAAAAATCTGTGTACATTTCATATAGTAATTTGCATATAGGAGGGGGATTTCTTACATTTAATTTACATGAAAGGAACATTAATTAAAAATGTAATTTTCATCTCATGAAAACAACATTATATACAAACATAAGTAAAAATTCTATTATCTGATTCTATAAAAATGAAATATATAAAATTCAGAATAATGAATATAAAGGTAATTTAATTAGAGGATATTGTATGTTTCTAATTTTTTACCTGTGATTGCCACTTCACAATTTAATTAAAGGAAAAACTATAGATTAATAACTTTCACAATAGGAGTTGATAAAAAAACATTATACAAACAAAATTACTCAACATAATCTATACTATATGACCAGGACAGTGTTTCATAAACCTGTTTGTAAGTTACAAATGACTTGATGCACGACCTGGCAAATGACCAGTGACCTATTCTTACCATATTAACTGAAATACCCCAGTTAAAAAAGTGTGACTAGCTTTCCCATGATCCAAATTAATTTACCTTTTTAAAGTTGCGTTAAGATACTTGTTAGCAAGAATTTCAGCCTACAAAGATTTGATATGAACTTTACAAAAATGATGAAGGATACTATTTATGGTGCAGTCACATTTTGTCTAAGATGGCCGTATGACAAGTCGAAAACAGTGGTTTTTCTCATTTTGGCACCAGGCAGTTTTCGACTCAAGTGCAGACACCATAGGGGAAATGTGACTACAGCATAAGCAAAAATATAGGAACATTTCATGATAGAACAAGTCATCCACCTGTGCTTCTCAACCAATCAACACCAAGGCAATTTGACAGATCTGCTTGACTTATCAGCCAATAAGTGTTGATGAAGTGCTCTCCTAGGTCCCATTTCGTCTCCTTCCTTCACAAAGGCCGTTAGCACGCACTGTTCACTGCACGATAACGGCCCTTTCGCGGGGAGGCGACGTGCAGTGCGCGCTAAAGGCCTTTGTGCGGGAAGGCGACACGCAGTGTGCGCTAATAGCCTTTGTGCAGGAAGGTGATGATATCATGAAAAGTTGCTATGATAGCGAATCTTGTTGGAATGTCAATTTTCATTGGAAGAGCCAATGAGGAAACAGATTGTGCACTGTTGTCATGGCAGTTGACATTCCAGCAAGAGTTGCTATGATGCTATCATATCAACTTTTTATGAAACGTGACCCTGGTCATCAGTTGTCTGTTGAGTCATTGCTTATCTTACAAAACAGCTTTATGAAACATCACTGTCCTTTGTACAACCACTTCTTCATTTTCTTACCTTAGATATTGCATATCAGGAGTTGCATTTTTTTTTAAACAAATGGGAGAAGATTAAATCTTTTAGTCTCATTCATACAAATAAACTACAATGCGAGTCAGAAAATGTTGCACTTTTCAAGTGCTTTAGAAACCACATTTCTTGCGACACATTTATAACAAATGACCCTTCCTGTGCCAAATTCCTGGAGAATAAGAAATGAATTTACTAAACAATGATCAATTTTTTTGTCTGAATGAAAAGAAAGACCAACCATTTACACTAACAATTGTGTTGCCTTATTAAGATTCGCTGACTTAGGGATTTTTGAAATACATTCATTGGTTATGATTTTAATTGAATAGAAGTGGGTTTTTTTTTTACAAAGTACATTTAAAATAGCTATTTGAACTCACTTGTGATGGTAACAGCTAAACAAATGTAACCAACAGCATATATTCACCAATGCATGCTAAAAATGCCCTGTTCAAACCTAGGTAAAACAATATTCCAAAATACTCACATTTTTTCTACAGTACAACATTGTTGAATTTCATATGTGGCAAAAAGACAATCAATGGCTTGAGAAATGGAAAAAAGGGGGAATCCATTTTGGAGTGCCTCTCTTTGGTTAAAATGTTTGTCTTAAAGAATCAATAAAGAAAATATAATGATGCAGTATAAAATGATTTCTAACTGAATAAAAAAAGTAAACAAGGAACAATATCACAAAAATGCAATTGTAACAGTAGATAGCTCAGTGTTCTTTTCTGATGAGTTTGTAAATCTTAAATTGCTTCTTCTAAATCCTAAACCTATAATTACCCTACTGTACCTTCTTAATATGTCTTGCTCCCTCCCCTCTCTCTCTGACACACACTTACATTTTCAATGTGTCATGTATTTTCTAAATTGGTACCATTAAACCAAAACGGAGATGTGTTTTCCTAAACTGAATGAATAAAGTTTAATGAAAGACTTAATACTTAAACATTAAACAACCATTATCATGATTCAAGTGATGTAACATTATGACAAAATTTAATGATAGAATAGATAACCTATCTTCTTTCAAATATAAAATACAAACCTGAATTGACATGGTGAATATTATGACATCTAATCTGTATTCATTAAGATTAAAACAATGACTATATGAGCCCCATAAATACCAAAATTGGTACACATGTAAAATCTAAAAGCATACATTTTTGGCAATTTTGAAAGGGGAATGATTCAAAAGAATATGATTGCAATATACTGTTCAATGACTTCAAATAATGTTTTATTAACTAACTGAACACCTGTTACCTTGCTTTAAACAAATTTAGACGATTTCAAGTCTGGGTCATTGATTATGAGATTTTTATGAAGTGTTTCAAAAAAAAGTTTACAAAATTTAAAAACATATATAAGATATCAAAATTGATCAACTATAACCAGCATGAATTCTTGATTCAATGTAGATTTATAATAAATAAGTAAAAAGAAAAAACAACCCAAACCCACACACACGTACATGTTGCATTTTTACACATGAATTTCATGACTTAGAGTAGGTAGAGAAAAAAATTATTCTTTCAGATAAGTATATTTTCTAACTTCTGATTTTGCAGCCTATATGAGTACTGCATTTTAAATCGCATGCACAATGGGGGCTTAAGCTGGGCAGTCACATAATGCCTGAAATAGATGATAGAGCAAGTAAGAATTCTAAGCTATGAGATGGAATTGAAACAAAAAAAAAGAAAACACTTCCAACGTAAAGAAGAATATTACAAACATGTTTTGAGATTTGCACAGAGATTCAGATGTCGATTCAAGATTTTTATCATATGATTCATAATTCTATGACATCAAGACATGCAACAGAAAGAACACGCCTTGGTTTGGATACTTCAACTCTACTGTCAACAGTCACACCAGAATCCACATCAAACAACTAGCATGATATTCACTTCACGTCAGAAAGCGATTCAATCACCAAGAAAATATACCGTCATGAAAATTACAACATCAACTGACAAAAAAGGTTTTATTTTAAGCTTAAGTACAGTATTGTTTTCTTTGCTCGACATCGGGAAGACATGTTTTCTTCCCCGAAGCCACCTGTTTGGTGACCTTTGACCTATAGGATTGTCAGAGGGGCATTTACTGCGAGGCAAACTGGATGGGTGGGGCGTAGGACTCATTTTTCATCAGACCTGGAACTACAAGGCTATGCCGCGATACAAGGTTCTGGGATCATAAGAGTATTTTACAATTATTCCTGTGGTTTTGATATATCTATTTCCATTTTTCTCCAATCATTCCCATATCTTTTCTTCAAGTTCACTACGAGATCCCAACAAAAGTTCACTGTATCACTGTGCAAATTTGCAGTCATCACCTAATATTGAATGAAATTTCTTGCATATATAGATTCAAAAAGATTCTACACTTTCGGACGCATTTTTATTTTCTCAAAGAAAAGTGTTATCATATTGCAATTATCAAGTCCACAATTCCTCTCCCAATTTTCCATCTGTCTAACCTACATGCAGCAGCTTTCGAATATCTATAAAAAAAAATTCAGGCATACATGGAAGTTTGAATTGTTTTTTCATAAAATCTTATGAGAAAATTACACTTTAAAGGCCAAGCCTACCCCAATATAAAGGTGATAAGCTTAAATTGAAAAAAATATCCAACAAAGCACTGAAATTGTCATCAATTTAGATAAAAAGTAGCAAAGTTACCACTTACGAAAAGTTTTGCTTTAATTAACCAGTTTATGCAGAAAAGTAAAAGAGGGTATGCAAATGACAGGTGTGATGTCACACTCACTAATTATTTGTATTTTTAATATGAAATCTCAAATATTTAAATTTTACCTCCAAACATGCTTTGAGTCCACATTTCAAATGATCTTCGTTGTATGTTAATGTGATTCACTAAGCGTTTTCATGAAATCTATAAATAATGAATACTTCATATCATGAAATTCAAAAATGCAAACAGGCTGTGTTGTGAATATAAGTATTTCATGAAACGAAGCGAAAATATGAAACGCCATACATTTTATTGAAAATTTCAAAACCATGATCGCTTGATTTTTCTAATCTAATTCATACCATATTTATTGCTGGTGGAAATCTTGTTTAACCTGATTGCTATGAAAGCATGAGTACATGTGAGCAAACAACCACAGGACTAATGGATTTAGGTCCTTTCCAAGGGATCTGGTGTGAATTAATGCCTACCGCACCAAGTGGGAATCGAACCAAGGTCACCACACTCCAAGGCTACTGCTCTATTGATTGAGCTATTACACCTATTCCCTGTTGTTCTGGGGTGGACTTGACCTATGTTGATGATTACCCCAAAGGAGAAAATCTAGTTTTTCTTGATGGTACCCACTGCCCTCATACCTTCGCGGGCAGCTGTCCAGAGCCAGAATAGTCCCGTGCCCAACACTCCCCCCAGCTTGCCTCGCCCCACTAGTCATTGGATGACGCAGAACTTGCGATAGTCTGCCTCGATTTCGTCCTCGATGGGCGTCATATCCGGGTGCTTGCCCGACGTGTCGGGTATGTACTGTACGTAAGACATGGACCTGCATTCGTAGAAGAGCATGTAGGCGTTGTCCATATCAATCTCTTCCTTTACTTCCTGCACATTGATGGATTGGGAGAGATAAAAGATTCTTCATCATTACTACATGGTTTCAAATTATTAACATCCTTAATATAATATAATGATGCTGTTGCTGCAAACTTCATAGGTTATCCTCATAGCAATGCTTCAGTAAATCACAGGTTAAGTTAGAACATACTTTCATTGAGTGCCAGTTTTCAACTCAAGCAAGTAAGAATAATTCTAACTCTGCTGTGAAAAGTTGTCTATAGGTGATATTTGTTATGTTATTGAGAAAAAGAGATAAATGAGAATGCAATTAATTTCAATGAATTGAAATTGTGGTACACAATTGTGGTACACTGAGATTGTGGTACACAATCTCGGTTCCATTGAATTGGCACCTATAACATACCTTTTCCATAAATCGTTATGAAGTTCAGCAATGCTCATGTATAAAGTTAAGTAATCATTCTTCAAAATCATTATGCCCATTATTAAAGTTCAGGGATAGGTTAGTTTAGGTCAAGTCTACCCCAGAAAAATGTTGATTTGAATAAATAGAGAAAAATCAAACTAGCAAAACGTTGAAAATTTCATCAAAATCAGATGTAGAATAAGAAAGTTATGACATTTTAAAGTTTTGCTTATTTTTCACAAAACAGTGATATGTACAACTCAAATGAGACTGTCAATGATGTCCCTCACTCACTATTTCTTATGTTTTTCATTGTTTGAATTATACAATATTTCATTTTTTTATAGATTTGACAATGAGGACCAACTTGACTGAATCATATAGTATCAATCAATGCTCATTCCACATGTTCAGGGAGGAATTAATCTTTGTTTCACTTGACAATGAGGAGAAAAATAGAATATTCCCTATTACATATATTAAAATACAAAAGAAATAGTGAGTGGATGACGTCATCGGTCTCCTCATTTGCATACCCACCAGGATGTGCATATAACTGTTTTGTGAAATTAAGCAAAACTTTAAAATGTCATAACTTTCTTATCTTACATCTGATTTTGATGAAATTTTCAGTGTTATGCTTTTTATTCAAATCGACTTTTTGTTGGGGTGAACTTGTCCTTTAAGTAGTAAGTTTGTATATTGTAAAGCACTTATAAACTTTTATATTATAAATCACTACCATTGATGAAATAGGAGCAACTAACACTTCATCAAACTGTGAGCCAAGATTATTGCTTAATCTACTGTTCAATTCGGGCTGAATTATCAGAATACTGTGCAAACTACTTGAATCCTGTGATTATTATCTACTATCTAACTATTATTTCATACCTTGACACTGCTATCATTGTAGCAATACCACTTCTTGTTTGGATTCACAGAGTAAGAAACATAATGACCTCCTCCAAGAATACCAGTATGACTCTGGAAATAAGGACATAATCATAATTACAATAATTATTAATACAGATACATCTATGTGCATTGGAAGTATTATTTGTCAAAATTGTATTTCATACAAAATCACATTTTTTCTTCATATATCAGACGACAGACAGGTCATGTCGTGTGCAGTGGGCTTATGTTACTACAAGTTTGTCTTAACTCCATATTTGCCAATGTAAAGTGAGTAGAGAATGAACTCACCACGACTCCATAGAGGTCGTACATCTGACTGTCGTCCTCTTCCTCCTCGGGTTTAGTTTGTGGATGAAGTAGCGGATGAGATTCTGTGGCATCAACGGGCGGAGTCAACAACGAAGCCTGCTTCTTTAACTTAGGTTTGCTCGGTGAGTTTGACCCTGATTGGGTGTGTGACCCATCCCCCTGTCCACTCTCAAGGGTTCCATACCCACTGTCCTTGTCCTTGACCCCACCCTCCTCCCCCTCCTCCGCCTCCTCACCCTTCACATGTCCATTTACATCTGACGAGCAGTCACCATTAACCAGAGGCAAAGCGCTGCCCGGTGTATCAAGACGAAGTGCAGCCGGTCTCTCCCGTCTCTCACATGATGACATGCCTCCATCCTCCGACTGGGCGCGGTCTTCCGTATCTGAAAGGTCCGTATCGCCGTTGACGACAACGCTGCTCCCCCTCCCACTGTCCGTCTGCCGGTGCGTATGCCCCTCGCTACTCATCTCGATAGCATTGATGCTGATGCCTGCTTGGGGACCTAGTACATTGGAATCTTTGGGATTGCCTTCTGTCCCTGCGGATACATCGTTCGTCACATCAATTATCTTGGGTTCGCTGTCCTCTCTTGGGACCACAAAGTTACTAACATTGAAGCTCCTTTTCGGAAATTTCACAATCTTTTGCGACTTCACCCACCTGCCATTCACAAACTGGAATCTCTTCAAGTGTACGATCTGCAACAAGAATGTTATTGAAATATCATATAAACATCTCCCAAACCTTCTTTCTCAGCAAAGAACAAAATTAAAGACTTCTCTTCAGCATTACTGAGATTAAGCAAGAAAAAAAAATCAATTCTATCAATGTGAATCTAGATTTGAATCTTTCTGGATTTATTTTTGTCAGTTGGTCAGACAAGACTTGCTGCGTTGTCTCCTCGCCATCTTATCTTGAATCTATCCCAAGACAATTTCATTGGATCTAAGACAGTAAAACAGCACAGAAACAAACTACAGTAACTGAGTTATTTTATCAAACAATGAAATTTTCCCCCCTCTCTCCCTCTGTTAACCCTTTTCCTCCCTATCTTACCAGTATGGGCGGAAGCCTCCAGATGTCTAGTTTCTTGGCTGCTAGCCGGTGCTGCTTGCATTTTGAGCAGTAGTACAATTCATCTTCTCCTAGCTCCTCCTCCTTGGTGAACGCTCGTAAACAGTCGTCAAGATTGATCGGCTCTGTCTGTAGCCGTCTGCTGTTTTCACAGCTCGCATGCTCGGTTACAAACTGCATACATGACAAGGAACAGAGAGTACAAGTTAAAGGGAATGAATATTTATGAACCTCAAAACAACCGAGTCTTAATGGATGTGTTACAAGAAAATGTGTGTGCAATTGAGATTTGTCCGATGAGTATCAGATATGATTATTTCTGCCTGGGACTGAACTTTAACATCAGTGTTCACCATCTGAAAGACGTGACCAGGGCTCGCACCTTGAATCTCTGCATCAATTATAAAAATAATGCAATCAATTGCACATTTCAGATGATTGTTTCATAAAGCTGTTCGTAAGTTAAGAGCGACTTTAAGAATGACTGGTGATCCTTTCTTGTGGTAAATGATTTATTCATTGGCGATGATTAAGAAAGGATCACCAGTCGTTTTTAAAGTTCATAAGTTAAGAGCGACTTTAAGAATGACTGGTGATCCTTTCTTGTGGTAAATGATATATTCATTGGCGATGGTTTAGAAAGGATCACCAGTCGTTTTTAAAGTCGCTCTTAACTTATGAACAGCTTTACGAAACGACCCCCTGTTGCAATACTACCAATCACTTTGTACTCATTGTTTGCAAGAAGCATATCGGCCAACATTTGCATATTTGCAATTAATGCAAAACATACGATGGATTTGCAGTCCGCAGATAGATTTGCAATTGATCACAAGTTTCTTGCAATGAACCATACACTTCACAGCAGGGTACAACAACAACAACAACAAAGAGAGAGAGAGAGAGAGAGAGAGAGAGAGAGAGAGAGAACAATAGTTCATGAACTGATATTTTTACAATTTCAATCATTGGCACTCAATATCATTATACTGACCAAAAAAGAATACAAGTATGAGTGTCACTGATAGAGTTATTTTAGGCATGCAGATAATCTATAGCGTGCATAACTGGAGGAACTTTCTCTGCATACGGGTACTTGGATGATTCACAGAACAATCTGCTTAATCCGTGTAATTTTTATTCAATTTTGTCTCTGCTTCCCCTCCCTCTCTCCCTCCCCTCTCTCTCCTATTTATTTATTTATTTTCCTTTCTCCATCTCTCTCTCACTCATATTCTGCCAATCTCAAAGATTCATTTCTAATAAGTGAAGTGTAATCATAAGTTTAGAGAACAAAAGGTGCATATGGATGGAATTGAAAAAAAATACAGTTGGACCCCAACACCCTTTCACATAGTTATACTCACCCTTTCTTGTGAGTTTTGATACCTCAGATGAAGCGCCGTAGGGTCCCATTCAATAGCAATGTAGGCTAAGCCAGATCTCAGAGTTTCACTGTCGCATGGTATGTCGCATCCTCTGCAGAATCTATGAAAGTCATTGAAGAATTCATCCAAAAAAAATGTGAGAAATAGAAAAGAATTATACAGCTGCATGAAACAACAATATAAAAAATATTGTGACTTGAGATAAACGATCTTAAGTTCTGTGATTACATGGTATATCACCCCTAATAACATTATATAATAATAAAATTATTGAAATTCAGTGAGATATATCTATAAAACCCAGATATAATCCACATCATCCAAATCAAACTCAAGATGGTCCAAAGGAAAGGATTTTCAAACATTGACTCTGATCGGTTGATAATGGTGATGTTGAATAAAATGTAATTGCAAAGATGGTGCTAACTGGCCATTGCCATTTATCGATTGATAACCTATGTATTACGATGCCCTGATCGGTATGCTAGCTAAAGCTACATATAAAAAACATTGCATGTGAACAAACAAGCAGTTTTTCATAGAGGGACAACAATTGATACGTAATATGCAATGTTGTGGGGTGCTTTATGATAAATGTGTTTGCCCTGCAGCAATAACTTACACTGCTTGTTGGAATATTCTTCCAGGGATGGAATTAAACAAACATTGTGTGCAAGCAAGCAAAACTTCATTCAAAGAATGTACATCATTGATGTTTGTGTCTTAAGTGCTACCCCAAAAGATTGAAATAAACACTTTTCAAAACATTCTTTGTTTCATTTAATAGACATCAAAATTACATAATGGAAAGCATACCATATGGAATATGAAATCCTACACTTGCTAGATATAAATTCATTTGCAAATGAAATACTTATCACAATTTCAATTTTATTTTATTTCTCAAAAAGGTACACTTTTTGTCTCTTTCTTTTTAAATAACGAGGAATCTTCCAAACTTATTTGTTGCTGTATCTTTTTTTTTTCTTCCAATAAATGTTTGTACAAATGCCATTTCCATATATTTACGATAACTAAACATTCATTTTACAATTCGAGAGTGGCAAACAAGAATAACATTAATTTTTGTCTAATAAAAATGAGTGTATAAATTGAATGATCTAATTGATGGAAAAGACAATTTCATGCAAAAAAAACACAATCAAAATATACAAAGTGAGGGGAATAAGCATTTAGAGCATACAATCACACTACTGCTTATGAACTATTTAGACCATCATTACTAAAAGCAACCAGCTTGATCCCATCCAAATAATATTGGGGGACAATATTCTTGAAGGCATATTTTCAAGGGCAAACACTCTAAAATTAACATTATCTAAAAATCAATTGAATAGGAGAAATGTGTACAGGACTAATTAAACAAAATTGAATAATTCTGCTGTTTAGTGAAATACATATATTTTGAAACGTACCTTTACACTCGAGCAATCTATTTGAACACCTAATGAAATTCATGTTCACTGACAATATGTAGTACATTTGGCTTATATTGAAAAGCAGTTGAACTAAAGGGTAGTAATATAAATTGGCTATTTTCAACAGACTTAATAGAACAGTTGGATTGCTATAACACTATTTGGGGGTAAGTGTATGAAAAATGAATATACAGACATTAAACTTGCAAAATCACTTAAATGAATAAGCTCTGTTTTCTGTGAATGACATCACAAACATAGCCACAATATGTATCAAAATCATATAATACAGACAGGATAACTAGAATACATCTTATAACGTGTTGTAATTCTAAAAGGCGTAAATTACTCATGCTCATTCTTGTTTTGAAACCACAGAACATGCAAGTTACAAGCTATGATTTTAATGAGCGTTATGCACACAGAATAGCAAGTTCAATTCAGATTAATGATGATCAAATTGATCAATATTCTTAAAAAAACATTTCAAAAGACCATACCGTATGTAAGAATAACTTAACTAGAAACATACAGAAAAATTACATGCAAATTTTGATTGAAGAAAAGTGAAAAAGATGCTCATGTTAGATAAACTTTGAAAGAGAATACAAAAAGAAGAATGGTTAACATAATATTAAAAGATAAAGAGAACAATAGAGTTGATCAGAACCTAAGAAACAAAACAATTGGTGAAACAAAAGAGAGTGGTAGTTATGCGATTGTTTCTGATAGATGAATGTGCAATATAGTTTTTCATTGAATCTTTGCTCTTGATGGTAATAGCAAAAGGTATTGTTGGAAAATGATTGCAAAATATCTTCAACTTCCTTATTACAACCAATGTCATCCAAGTGCTGCAAATTTGGTTTGACTCAAAAGAAGAGCCCCCCCCCCATAAAACTCTAATAATGGACAAAAAAAAATCAAAGTGGGATATGTCTAGTTTCTTAATGAGCCTGATGCAATTTGGAAAGACTCAGTTTGAACAAAAATTCACTATCAGTTGCAATTTTTCCATCAATGACAAATACCATGGCAACTGGTCTTATCAGCCAATCAAAATTAAGGATTCTAATTGCTATCTTTTGATTTCATTATTATAATCGTTAAAATTTATGTATCAATGTCACAGGCCCAAAATCGACTAATTCACGCCTAGTGCCTATTGGTAGAGACAAGGTGTTATAAATCAAACACTTTGTATCAAAATACCTATATATGAATCAAGCAATATAGTTATTCTGGTCAGTCTGTGATTCTTGACAAATGACCCAAACAGTCCCATAAATATAAACATATAATTATTAATATACAAACATGCATTGTCATTGCAAAAAAAAAATCATCATGAATACATGATAATTTGAAGGAATAAAATTGACCCTAAAATACCCTAAACACATGAACAGCACCACCTTCAGATGCAGAAACATATAAGAATGGGAGAAAACGTTAAGAAAATATATATACAGAACATGAATGAAGAGATAGAAGTGATAACATAAGATGTTAGATAATTGACTGAATACAATGCTGGTAATGATATGTAAAAAATAGCCAAACCTGTTATCGTCTGGAGGTGATACGTACCTATACCACGGGCACCAGGCACAAGTCAAGCCGTCCTTCAGCACTGCCTTCAGTGTAAACGGGTACTTCTGACGAGGGCTGTCGCTAGCAAACACAAATGACATATTTTATATTGCACTTGGGGGGTTTTCATGGGCACCCTCTTTTTCCTAACTACCTCTACAACTAGTGCTATGTAAGGGGTCAAGTCGTTCATTTCATGCAAACAATTCAAATAAGTTGAATTTTTCTTTAGCAACTATACCCAGTCAAAATCAGTAAATTTTTTAAATACAAAAGGGTGTCAAGGCAAAATCCCTAGCTTATAATCAAACTTTCAAAATGGAAAATAGATAATCTGACATTCATATTCTTGATATCGAAATTACTGGTCCTATGAATTTCGAATACAAAATAGACTTCAAGGTATATACTGTCTTTAATTTGGGAAAGTTTAAATTTCTTTCATCCTATGGAACAGGGATGATAAGAATACATGCTTTATATTTGTACTGGGGCCCGTAACACAAAGCTTAGCAATTGATCATAGAACATTTTTCTATGATTGATTCCATTGACTACAATGTACAATCAATTGTCAAAATCAAGCGTACAATTAATCGCTAACCTTTGTGTTACGGAACCCAAGTCTGTATTCAACTTTTTTAATACTGCAATAGTCTACTTGCTCTAAGTTAGAAATCCACTTCATTCTATTACTAAGATAACTGATGTTATCGATTGAAGACTTTATCGATTTTATCTTTATTAGCATTATTTACACGTAAGTAAAACTGTTTTATTAACTGTAACTATAACAGATGTACTAAGTTTCATATAAACATAGTATTGATTTGAATATTCTATACCCTAAAACATAACATATACAAGTAATATTAGGATTGACAGCCAACATACATCCATGTTGAACCATGTGCTAAAGAGTTACCACTGATTAATGGTTGTATATCTTTTAAGTCACTGGGTAAAATACAAGTGAAGGTCATATATTACCTTTTTTTTTAAATAAAGTAAACATCTCATATCCCTTTCCCCCTTTGGCTGCTTTTGCTTATATAGTTTGCCACTGCATTTGTTTTTCACTACTTTGTCTTATCCTTAAATTGTATTCATGTCTAAATTTTGTTATGACACTACTATAAATTTGTCACATTACAATGTACTTTCATGTTATACTACGTACGATTATGTTTATGTATTGTAAATTTATTTTGACTTTACAATAAATGCAGAAACTCCTGCAAAAAAAAAAAAAAATCACACAACAGATATCCAATCAGAACTTTGAATCTTGTTTTCACACCACTTGTTCCCTTAGTTTCTATTCATATGGTTCAATGTAAGATTTCTTTTCATTCTTGCGGATCACACTGCCGAGTGTAGATAAAATCTTCAGCATGCCTCTCTTCAAGATCATTCTCTGGGGGGTGTTTCACAAAGATTTAAGTATGACTTAGAGTCGCACTTAAATGCCTAGTTGCGTGCGTTATAAAAGGCATGACAGCATCAGTCAGATCATGCCAAGAAGACGTGCACTATTACATATTAATCAATAAGATTGTGCATTGCATATCGCAATTTATACACGTAGGCATTTAAATGCGACTCTAAGTCATACTTAAATCTTTGTGGAACACCCCCAAGGTTTCCTAGACATCTTTCTCCCATCCAAATAATATTTCTTTAAAGTCACACATCTACTCAGATAAACATGGAATAAGAGGAACACTGGTGACTCACCAATCCTCCGCATGATTCTTGTTATGACCGGTGTTGTGGTCAGTTGGTTTGGTGGGGCTGACCAGTCGAGAAATCTGGGTCCAGACCACCTTGTACAGGTCATCCCTGGTGGTCGAGGGCACACAGGGCAGGATGAGGGGCAAGCCAAAGAGACATGGCCGACTCTTCTGCCAGGCTAGGAAGTACATATCCATTCGTATCTAGTTGGGAAACAGATCAATAGCATCTTCAATACAGCAAATTACAGCTACCAGTCCATTTTCAAGCGGGGTAAAGTGTGTTAACAAAGGGCTAAACCACATTAATTGACTTTTCTCTTCGCATCTTCCAATTTCTACATAGTCAAAACAGTCGGGGTGTTAGGGAAGACGGTCTTAATTCATGTGTATAACAAAGCTTTGGATGCATTTTTTGTTAAGTTACCCCACCTTGCATTTCATACTATCATAATTTCAATTAGAACTATATTTATTGCTATCACTATCAACATTGTCATAATCATATCATTTCTCAGCATCACCATCAATATCAATATCATCAACACCCCATCATCATCATCATCATCATCATCATCATCACCATCATCACCATCATCGTCTTCATCATCATCTTATTCATTGTCTTTCATCATCATCATTATCATCCTCCTCCTCCTGAGAATGTCAAAACAGGCTGACTCTCATACCATTTTCCGATGCATTGCCACCACAAAGCCATCAAACTCTGCCCCTGGCATGACGGGGGAGGTGGTGACTGCGCTGGTACCACTGGCAGTGCTTGGGGTCCGGCTGTGCTGGGCCTGAAGGACTCGGGATTGACTGGGAGTGGACGGCGAGTGACTGGAACTGACCACAGACTCGGGGGTACTGCTTGTTGGTGTGTCATTGTCTGTGCACATATTTAATTAAAAAGAGTTAGAGAATCATCAATTACTAAATGAAGGTAAAAATAAGTTGATACTCATGGAAAAAAAGTTAATAAAATTAAAAGAAAAATATGGAGAAAAAGGTGTGGATCAGTGGATAAGTCTTGTTTTTTTTTCTATCAATTTGGTATAATTACTGTTTGATCCAGCCACCACTTTAATACTCACTTTGTCATACATGTACTTTCATTTACTATAATTCCCAGATGGTCTGGAATCCACTGTGTATACTACACGTTATGATATGAAAATTTAGTTCATTAACACTTCATCTCATCACATAGGCAAAGTGGTGTTTAACCCTAACTAGGCCGGGCTTTTTTGGTTGTACTGTGGCCGGGGGGGGGGGGGGGGGGTTGATTCAACCCCCCCCCCCTGAGATCTCGACCGCCGATCGCGCGAGCACCGCAAAAATTTGCACGCTGGTAGTGTGTGATGTAATCTACAAGGCTGTTTGGTAAAATTTTCCAAAATAATGAGATTTATTTTATATGAATTAATTATGCTAATTTATGCATAAATCATACTTTTTGCTCTAATTCACTAAATAAAGCTCCTAGAATGCTAATTTTTAGTAAAAATATTCTTTGTAGCATTCTTAACAATCGCAATTGAAAAAAACTTCAGTTTGGAAATCAATTTCTTATGTATTTTATTGTTTTATGAATTTCTTATGTATTTCTTTGTTTTTCAACCTTTTGTTTTTCCTTTTTTTTTTCACCAGATTTATTGCAAAACCTTTTTGAAGAATAATCATGCTAAAATCAATTGATTTCAGCTGTTTAAAGCAAAAATAATCATATCTTTATGAATAAGATGAGAAAACTCAATTTGCATTGACTTTGTACACAAAATCACGTTTTGGAACAATTTTTGGTCTGACATGCACTTAGGGACCGTATTTTTATTATCGATGGCGTTCTCCTCCATCCGCCTGCAGGATCCTGCGTCGGAACGGTGGACGATTTTAGCCCCACCTCCTTGGCAGAGTCGAAAAGTGGGAGGAGCCAAAAATCGGCGGAACGATGGAGAACTAATTTTGTCCGCTTCGTTCCGCCGATCTGCACGCACAGCATGCACTGAGCAGGTATCAGCGGGAGGCCAGCCCTGCTGCACTAGCGCCGCAGTAGCGATGGATTCCACGCTAGCTAGCTAGCTCGTAGTACGCTACTGCACTAATTTTTTCCGCTTCGTTCCGGATCCGCCGATCTGCTCTGCATGCACTGCACTGAGCAGATATCAGCGGGAGGCCAGGCCTGCTGCACAGCGCTAGCGCTGCAGTACCGATGGATTCGACGCTAGCGCGCGCTATAGCTAGTTCGTAGTACTGCACTGTTATGTAGTCGCTCCCCAATCCATATCAATTCAAAGGCGATGACAATCGCTTGGCTCGAATACCAATAATAAAGCAATTGTAAGAAACTTGCCTACCATTCCCTGACTTTGTTAGCTCAGGCCAAGATGCAATCACTCCTCTATTAATTTCCGACTCTAAAATACCGGTATATCCTCGTTGGAATTTGGCATTTTATCTTTGAATTTTGAATATTACTCTTTTGCAGTCTACGTATCGTAATCACTAGCGTACCTACGGGGGTGGGGGGGGGGCAGGGGGGCACTCTGACGAGCCACAAGTTTCGGCCTGGGACGAATGTCAATTTTAGTATTCGATTTATAGTTCCTGAAAAAACAATCGAACCATTCGATTGTTCGTCGGAAATCACGTCTTCTAAGCCAATAGTTAGTTGACCTACTTGTGAAGACCTCCCGAATAGGTTTTTTCAATTATTGAACATCTGATGTAGGGTAGAGTACATCTGTTCCTTATAAATTAAAGTAAGCCAAGTATTCCCCCTTCTCTTTGATTTCTATTTCAAAAGAAACTATATGGAATTAGATTAAAACTTTCACTTTATTGTTCCAATGAAAATCTATCCCAAATCAATCCTTGTATTATGCATCCCTCCAAGTGCAACACCCCTGCATATGAATGAATCAGCCTATATAGTCTTGGGTCCAATTTACATCTCTGTAAACAACTCATTCATGAAGTATTCTTTGAGACAGACACGCATGTGGTGCTTTTTACTTATTGTAAAATTTCATTCATTGCCCATACCTCGCCCCAACCCTCACATGTGGTACTCTGCCCATGATGTTCAAAATATTTTGCAAAATATTTTTCAATTGAAATACCTCTCAGAATTACAATTTCTGATCATTTAAACCTATAACTGGGTCTGTTTTGGGAAACTAGTCGACATCTAGAATTAGGTGATGGCGCGTGTTGGAATGTTATTTTGATTGTGTGAGGGAGAGGCTAAAAGAGATTGCATTGTTTTGAAACGTGAAAGAATTCCCACCGCTATCCTTTCTCTCTCTCACTCACACCATGCTCACCCATACACAGAGATGGGGGAGGGGTCAATTTTTTCTGGAGTCACGACCTCGATCCCAGAAGTTTCATTGGCCATTGAATGTCCAATCACATATTGGCTCAAGTCAGCTCCTTGTGTGTGTGTACTTTTTGTTTTAAGCACATAGACATGCAACCATAGAGTTATTATACACCTATGCATACAACATACATTGTGTATCAAGGGCATGGAAGGCCAGGTGGGATTAAATTCGATTACATTCGATTCGTGTAAATTTTGCTAATCGATTAGCGATTGGCGGCAAGCCATTCGAACCATTCGATCAATCGATGTTTACTCCCAGGCCTATCACTAGTACCTCACATTTTTTTGCCATTATTACGATTAATATCTCGGTCACATTTTTTTGGAATAGCTACATATGTGGTATGAATAAAAATGCCGTTCTCGACGGCCGCCGTGGAGCAAATGTGACCGAGGTATAAGATAGAATAAACTAAATGCCACGCTTCCATCAATTTTGCAAATGACGTCCTCTATTTACAATTTAGGCCTTCGTGATTGAAGGGATGCTCCAGGCTGGACATATTTCACTAAAAAGAATAAAATTCAAATAGCAAAATGCTGAAAATTTGATCAAAATCAGATAACAATTAAAGATTTGCATTATTCTGGTGAAACAGCTCTAGGCTCGTCTTCATGAATATTCATTAGCCTTGGGCTGATGATGCCATATCCCCACTGTCTTGTTCTTTTGTATTTTATTATATGAAAATTAGGTGTACTATAAATTCAAAAGTTTCCTACCAAGGACTTAAACAATTGGACTGATAACTGATTACGTGCATTATGTATTTCTTACTGCAACGTATTTCATAATAATTGAGACACATCATTTACATAATGAAAAATGAAACAATTATGATTTCATGTAATGACATAAGAAAAAGGAAAGTATGTGACATAATCAGCCCACCGAATGAATATTCATGAAGACATGCCAAGAATTGTTTCACCAGAGTACCCGGGGGATGCAAATCGTTGAAGTTCAATAACTTATCCGATTCTAATGAACTTTTCAGCATTTGGCCCTGAATTTTATTCTATTCATCTAGATCTAAATATTTTCAGCCCGGGGCTGTTTTCTCGTTCTTTGTGTTTTGGCTGAATTCGTGCACCCGCCTAACAACGATAAACAGCTATAAGCCTTGTTCATGATTTTTTTTTTCTCGCGGATGTTGTCCACTATCCAATTCTATCCTATCTACTTGGCTTGAACTCAGGCCCTACGATGGATCATTAATTTACATGTAACCGGGGACATGAGACCAGGGACTAACAGACGTCCCTGGTTCGACGACGGGGAAGGAACAGATTCCACTGGACATTCTGAGGTAAGAAACAACATGAAACAACATGAAGGCTTGTCATTTTCCTGTTCGGAATCATCAGCTGACAGGAACACTTTTTATTATTTCAACATCTTTTTGCCCTAGATGACAAATTCCATTGCAGGCACGGATCAAAGGAGGGGGAGGGGGGGGGGGAGGCACACCCCGTAAATTTGAAGGAAAAAAATATACACCCATTCCCGGGCCCCCATTCGAGTGCAAAACTGCGATCACTTGGGACGGAAGACGTTGCCCCTCCCTTCTCTCTCTGATGAGCTTGACATTTTTAAAGGGAATTTTTCGGGAGACGAAATTAATAATGATCTTTATTCAAAGGAGAAGTCCACCACAACAAAAGTTGGTTTGAATAAAAAGAGAAAATTCAAACAAGCATAGCACTGAAAATTTCCTCGAAATCGGATGTAAAAAAAAAGTTGTGGCATTTTATAGTTACACTTAATTTTACGAAAAAAATATCCTGGTCGATATGCAAATGAGAAGACTGATGACGTCATCCACTCACTATTTTGTATTTCATTATATGAACTATTTTCCTCATTGTCAACTGAAACAGCAATCAATTCCTCTCTGAACATGTGGAGTTAGCATTGATTAATACTATATGGTTGGTCCTTATTGCCAAATCTGTTTAAAAAATAAATATTGTATAATTCAAACAATAAAAAAACAGTGATGGACACCATCGTCTGTCTCATTTGCATGTCACTTAATTGTGCATATCACTATATTTTGTGAAAATAAGCGAAACCTTAATATGTCATTACTTTCTTATTTAACATCTGATTTTGATGAAATTTTAGCGTTGTGCTCGTTCGATTTTTCTCTATTTATTCAAATCAACATTTTCTGGGGTGGACTTGACCTTTAATAATAATCAATGAAGAGGGTCACTGCTCATTATACTAAGAGGGGCGCTAAGTAGCTTTAGTCAAAAAAAAATTTCATTAAGTCAAATACTAGTTCGTCAAATTACCAACTCGTATAATAGAAGTTTGTCTACCATCAGTTGTCAAAATATACGCATGGTATAATTGCCATTTCGTCTAATAACCAGTTGGTCCAAAAGTCATTTCTTTATACAATTGGTCTAAAATGTTTATTCGGCAAAACAAATGGAAATCAACGAGTATTAATCCAACTGGTTAGACGAAATGGTCATAGACTAACTGGTGATTAGACTAAATGTTGATAGCACATTATGGTCATTGACCTATAATGATTGTTAGACGTAATGTTGATGGACGTGAGAAGATGTGTTGGCAATGGACGAATCGGCAATTTACCTTTTTTTTTACCTCCTTTGAAAACTCGATTGCATGACCGGACATTCTAAACACTTAGTTTTGTAACCATGATCTAATATGAGCGGAAAGTGTGTGCTATTTTTTAAGGTTTAGACCCCCAAACAGGACATTCTATGTACTTTTTGTAATGAAAAGGATTGATATCTTGATGCAAGTGATGGGAAGCCTATAAGACGATTTTTATGTGATATGAAAATTTGAGATTTTAAGCGCCTTTACATAAGGAACACACTGAGTAACCCCCTCCCCCCCCGAAATACTAGGCTCAAATAAATGAATAATGCGAGCGCGAAGCACGAGCAGTTTTTGCCCCTTTCATATGATTTATCAGTGGACCAATTTTTTTTTTACTCTGATGGCGAGTCAAGATTTTTTTTGCTCATTTAACAAGTTTTGTTTTTTAACTTCCAGCCCCCCTGGATATCTAATGGTGCATCCCTAATTATTCTTCATGCTCATATCAATGGTTATTCTCTTCATAATGTCTTTAAGTCTATGAATAAGAATTTACGGCCAATTGCGTTGTTTCAAATTTTCAGGTCTGAATAAATGAAGTATCCAAAAAGAGCTCGCGCTTTGACCTTGCATTTGTAATTAACTTAGACCTTTTGAGATGTCTTATTGGGGAAAATATAGTTTAAGTCACCCCCATAAATATTGTGACTGGTGACCTCTGGCATTACTAATACTATTAATGACCTGCGATCCCCTTCTACTTGCGACCCTCTTCTGTTATGACTATATATTACGAGTCTATCGTGTCTATGTTTTACTACTGGCGACCCTTATGAATATTAAACCTAGCTAAGCTTTTCCATGTTATAACTGTATGCTAGCGATCCTCTTCTTTGATTATGAATAGCGACCCCCTTTAACATGATGATGACTATGTAACAGTCTTCTCGTACTTTATAGCGACACTCTTATGACCGGCGACCCTCTACTATTTGTTTAGCGACACTCCTTTCCTTATAATTGAAGGTGAAGTCCACCCCAGCAAAATGTTGATTTTAATAAATAGAGAAAAATCAAACTAGCCTAACACTGAAAATTTCATCAAAATTGGATGTAAAATAAGAAAGTTGTGGTATTTTAAAATTTCGCTTATTTTTCACAAAACGGTGATGTGCACAACTCGGTGACATGCAAATGGGTCAGTCCACGATGTCCATCACTCACTAAATGGTTTGAATAATTATACAATAATTATTTTTTTTTTTTACAGATTTGACCGACTTGACCGAACCATATTGTAATAAACAATGCAAATTCCACATGGGAGAAATTGATCACTGTTTCACTTGACAATGAGGAGAAATTTAGAATATTTCATATTTCGTATAATAAAATACAAAAGAAATAGTGAGTGGATGACGTCATCAGTCTCGTCGTTTGCATACCGACCAGGATGTGCATACAAGTGTTATGTGAAATTAAGCGAAACTTTGAAATTTCATAACTATTTTATATCCGATTTTGATGTCATTTTCAATGTTATGCTTTTAGATTTTTCTCTTTTTTCAAATATTTTTTTTAGTTGGGGTAGGCTTGTCCTTAAACGAACGATACGACCCTCTACTTTTACGACTAACGACCCTCCGATCATAAAGGGTCACGGAAAGGCCTGCGCTATCATACCCCCCCCCCCCCCGGCCCCCCAATTATAATTTACTGTCGATCGTGAATCTCCATTTTGATGATGTTCATGATCGCGCGCTCCAAGCTTCCAGATCTTGCCCTTTATATGCCATCTTGCCCCCTAAAACGTACGTGAATTCTTATTACACAAATGTCACCCCCAGCCCCCCACCCTTTGGTACATGTACTTACTTTATCAATGGCAATCTGATCCTTCGTCAGGCCTTATAAAAGACCAATGATCCTTCGTCGGGCCTTTAGTTCATGATCCATCGACGGGCCTTAGTTAAGACCAATGATCCATCGTGTAATAATGGCAACAATGATAATGGTATGAAATGAGATCTCACAAGAATCGAAAATGAATTAAATCAATAAGAACAAGTATGCAAATAAAGATAGGGCCTAAGGCCCTGGGTTGTCCTTAATTTTAGTTTTACATCTTTTAAAATGACAACTGAACCATTTGACATATTTTCCAATTATACAGGAGTGACGATGAATGAAGGTTGAAATGTAGATGGACTGTTCGTGCAACATTCCTGATTAATAAAATATAAATTCTAAATCATTTTTATTCACATGCATTGAAAAACGGTAAACATGAATACGTTTGTGCATACAGTGCATTAATTAAAGAAAGTCTAAGAAAGTAAATTAATGATCAAGTGGGAAGCATATAAGGCTTTTTGTTATGTCTTATGAAAATTTGAGATTTTAACTGCCCTCCCAAAAAATATAGCCTCAAATAAATAATGCGAGAGCTAGAGCGAAGCAAGAGCAGAATGCATAAATTAATGATCATGTTACAGGAACATTATTTAGTGTCAGTTTGTAGGGGTAATAAAACTTGCATTAAGCTAATTAATTCAATGAATGAATAAAGGGAAAATATACAAAGGTCTTATTTAGTGAAATGGCACGTCTTGGTTATTGCAAAACTAGGAAATGTAGTGTATGAGGGTAACACAAAATATAATAGATGATTAAATTTAGGGCGAATACATGCAGGCCATGCCCATATATACATGGGCACTAAAATCAAACCCCTGGCCCTAGCTCCATATAGAATATCTACGTGTATGCATTTATGTATGCAATCATAGCATGCACGTATACGGTGTACGCGCATACGATTTCACCTAATTAGTATTCATATTTTCTATTTATAGATAGAGCGCGTATACACAGCTTTGCATGCTGTATGCACACGTACACACACACGATACGTGTAATGCATACTATTAGTAATGCATGTGGAGCACACTCGCAGGGGTTAATTTCTCGTTGATACTCGATCTCACGTACCCCCCCCCCCCCCCCACCTCTTCACCTCTCATTGTGATCACTCGGGTTTTGTCGCGTTTTGAATATATTATCTCGAAGTTTTAGATTCATTTGACAGAATATGATCAATTCTATAACTGACTTTTCGACGAATTTCGGACACAGCAGAATGGGTACCCCCCCGGCTGCTGCTGTCATAATAATTGAGTGACGCTTTGTCAATTTTTTTTTCATTTGCATGCATTTCTTGAATATGATTTAGTATTGTTAAATGTATGTTGCTATGCTTATCTATGGTCTGACCGATCGGCCGAATAATGTTTATTTTTGTTTTGTTCATTCGACACAAACCTGTATCATTGATTCTCTTTTTCATGACGGAGTGTGGAAGAGTTTTTGCGTCAATACACACCCCCAGCCGTACTCCAAGGGGCGAGCTGAAGATGTATTAAAGAGAGGGAGAGAGAGGGGGCCGGGGTGGAAATTCCCACTCGAGATGTCTTCATAAAACTACTTTTACTCCATGGTTATGCTGGAACTACTAGAAACGTTAAATTTGCTATCAAGGAATAAATAATTTTGTTTAATATCACGAAGGAATCTTTTCTTAAAGCTCCGTTCCCCTATTCTCGTTGGATTACATTCTGGCGATGTAAATTGATTTCTACATGTAAGACAAAATAAGCCTATGAACCCCAGCCCCCCCCCCCCCCCCCCCCAGGTTGACAAAATTCTAGTCAACCTCGGCCTCCGATATCCCAGAGTAGTCTTTTGTGCAAATTCTAAGTCCCACTGGAGCGTAAGTTAGTAATGCAAAGGTGATAAGAGCCTCTCGATCTCCAAACCATGGAGGGATGGGAGAGAGAAAGAGAGTGGGGATGAGCAGATTATACTGGAAAATGGCTTGATATATGATATGCCGTCTTCATGCCTCGTTCATGGGTTGTGAGCGACATGTTCAACAGTTGAAAAAAATAAACACATTGTCATTTGATGGGATAATGTATGCTATCAGGAAATTAATAAATCTGTCAAATTGCCATTAAACCTTCTGTGAAATTACTTATTCTTTGGTGTTTTTTTCATTGTCGAGTTATACGTAGATAGCCTTTTTTTGCCTGCAGTTGTGTTGGACTACGTTTTAACGAAAATAGTACAAGGGTCTAATACTCGTTGGTCAACCTCAGTCACCCCCCCCCCCAACACACACACACAAAATATAATAAATCAGAAAAGTTCACTTTTTAATCAATAAATCACACCACTTCTAGTCGATTCCACCCGTCTCCCTCTTCTAATCTCTCTCCCTCCGTCAGGTCGCCCTGCATGACCTTGCCTCCTGCCGAACGGTTTGTTTGTTTGTTTTGGGTTTTTTTTTAATTAAAGGCTATTCTATTATGAGGTTGCTTAAAACATATAGGTGGACTTCAAAATAATTAACACCTTATGAAAATGACTTTATGACAGTTTACCAACTGGCACTCATTTGGAAGACGCGTGATGTGGCCCATTTCTAGGCATTGGAAGCCAGATATTCTTAGTACCGGTATGTTGGGTCAAATCTTTATGGAATTTCGCTATATTCCAATTCGTATTTGGGCCATTCCGGTTAAGACTTGGACAAAGGGGTCGAAAAATAAAGTACTCGCTAGGCTTGGTTTTTCATGTGTTTTAGATAGGCCAACACATCGGTAAACTGGTTCAGATAAGGAAAAGATAAGCTGGCATGTCTATTTCACAATATCACCTGATTTCTAAAAATGTTGGGACGTTACTCTTCCCGAGTGGACATGCATAAAAATGAATAAATAAGGAAAATTTTCGTTGTTTTTACGCATAAAGTCGATCATAGAAGAAACTCGGAGGTGATCGAAGCACTAGTTTGCGCTGCCAAGCTCAGTAGCAAGCGCAATCTTCGATACGCCGGTATGTTGGGACGTTACTCTAAGCGATATCGAAATAAATTGCATAATTCCAAAATATGACTTGAAAGTGCCTTTAAATGACAAACATCTCTGATATTTGATGAAATACCAGTAAATAAAAGACAGAAACATCGAGTTTTGTGCAGCAATTCTTCGCTGTGGCGAAGACAATTCGCGTGTCCCCAGTTGAGACGTTACGGTGCTAATGAAGGAACAAATTTTCAAAAAAAAAAAGAAAAGGAAATTTTCTCGGCTTTACAAACGATGTGACTGTTTCAACGCAAATTAATGACACGGTAACATTACGGGGGGGGGGGAGAATTGATAATCATAAAATTGAAATAGATAAATTCTAACGAAAGAACTAAAAGTAACTAATGAAATATAATGTATAGAATAAACAAATAAATTTGATTGAAAATAGGAACAATATCAAAATAACGTGGTTACATCCATGCAATCAATTTGTTTTTAATGGCTGATGTATATCACTTTTCAACTTTTGGAAAAGCGCCTGATAAGAATTATTTTTATTTTTTTATAATTTAGGTTGTGAATGTTTTGATTGATTGATGCTGTGATGAAATTATGGAAAAGAGAATAATAAAAGGAAAAAAGTCTCGCGTGATGTGTCTTTTTTTTAAATAACAATTTCGTGATGAAATCCTTGAATGAAATTGGAAAAGAAAATAATAAAAGGTAAAAAGTCTCGCGTGATGTGTCTTTAAAAAAATAATTTTGTGTCTTGTATCGTTTATAAATGCATCCTTTGACAGAATTTCTGCCCTCAATGAACCATCTTTTTTATTGCGTAGGCCTATAATGCCGATTATTCATGCTACAATGAGTTGTCAATATCAATTCAGCATTTATTTCAAATTCATTAAAAGTACTGGGTGATAAAATAATCATCAGACAAAGATCGAGAATATAACAATGAGAATAAAAATCTAATAAATTTAAACAAAAGTGATATTATTTGTTGGCACATATTTCATACAAATTGAAAGATAATTGATAGGAAATCGGGGATGCAATAAAAAGGCAGAAAGCTTGTTAAAATGATTTCACATCATTCTTGTCATTACGACCATTAATCGGATCTCCATTGTGCAAAATTGTTACCTTCATTGTCATTATCATCATCATCACCATCAATCATCATTATCATCACCATCATCATCTCATCGAACTTCCGAAAGTTTTTTAAATGTTTTTTTTGGGGGAGGGGGTTATTTTGACGTTTAAAAAAAGGTGTTAAAACGTCTAAAACCTACCACATGTTGACGTCCATAAAATGTTTACACAAAACGTCCAAAAACCAACTTGAATAGTTTTAGAACATTAAAAAATATCAATTTTGTTGGGAAGTCATCAGTTTGAGCCCCTTGTCATATCCGGATCCGCCGCATGGTACATTCAGGAACAAATGAAACCGTATAAAATATCTTTTTAGGTAGCGAACCATTAAAATATGTTTATTCAATACATTTGTTTCAGAATCCAAAATAAAATAAAATAAAATACATTTGATTAAAGCAAGATTATAATTTTATTGTCAAAAGAGAAGAAAATGGAATTCTGTCACAATTCGAATTACAACATTGGCCACACAACATTGACATAATTTGGGCACCTAAATCCAAACCGCCGCTGATACCAGGGGTCCCAGAACGGGGGGGGGGGGGGGGGGGGGCGCTGGGATGGCTTTATCCCATCAGAAAAAAACATCTGATTTTGATTTTTTTTTGCATGGTCGACCACCCCCCCCGACTTTCATCCCGTTTCACAGCCCTCGATGTCAAAAAATTTAGCCGCCACTTTCCAAAAATCCTGAATTTTATATGAGACATTGTGGAATATTAAAAAGAATAAATAACGTCTTAAAAGGACACTTGTCACATCGTGCATCGCTTGATACTGTATGCCTAAATTAACATTTTTTTTCAACTCTTGAATACTAGTTTATTGCGAGGTAAAACAAATGAAAATAAAGACAATTTCAAGCATTATTAAAATTATATATGCGACACATTTTTGGCAATGTCCATCGTCAAAGTCGTAACGTCTAATTTGTAGTTTTTATATCTTTCGATTGTTTTTTTTAATTCTAGAACAGAAAATCAAAGTTGCTTGAAAGCACTATTTCATGAATTCATGTGAATAAAACAACCACCTAAATCTAAAGAATCACCAGCAACAAATTATGGTGTAAAAGTCGTGCGACGTTACGGAAGACATTGTCGTTTAAAATCATAACGTCTGAAGTAAAGAGAGCAGCCATAAACATCACATACGGTGATCACTTTATAAACGTAAAGCCTGATTGTGATTTAAACGTTTTTTCTGAGAACGATTAGAAGATTTTGATATGTTTTTGAAATAAATATAAAACTAAATATGGTAAAATACATAATTGTTACGAGGACGTTATTGCGGACATTTAATTCTACAGTGTCCTCATGGAGATCATAACGTCTAGTCTGTTCTAGTGCCTTTTACATCATTTTGTTTACATGTAAAATTTATAAAACCTTTTTAAGTGTCTCGGAAGGTATGGGCAGTCGTAAGATTTATTATGGAAATACACATTTTATCTATAAAAGAGTAGATAATGTACGATGTGCCGTTTTTACAATTTGGACGTCATTGGATAAAATATTGGACATGTCTTTGTGATTCAGAATAACGTCCTAGCGAAGGTGAAGCATGGCAAAAAGGTAAGAAAACTTCTTGCTTTATTTTGCAGTATTATGAAGAATAAGAATTCGATAATCTTGCCAACTAGATATGATTGTAGATCAGAATTAAATAAAAGTATCGATTATGCATGTAAGTAAACTTTTTTAGTTTGAGACGCGACGGTGGACACCCTCAAATCATGTCCACATCAAATGAGTAACGTCGTCATGATATCTATATAATTGTCCGGATTATCTCCTTAACTATATATATTTTTTTTATTTGTTTGTTCAGAATGAAACTCCCAACAAGACTACATCTCTTGATTACTACATTCCCGGCCATTTTTAGAATTACGTAGATTTTTCCTTAATATTTGTAATAATCATCAATATTTAGGTCGTCGTAATTTGATAACATATATTCAAGTAAATGCAAATTATATTCTAATAAAGAAAGAAAATCATTGGATATCTTTACAAATACGTTTAGAAATGAGGGTAGTACGGAAAAATATCACTAATCAATCAACACACCGCGACAAAATACGAGAAATCAACACCAAAACATAACAATCACCCAAGACAAAGCACGAAAGTTTAGACGTTACGGCAAACATATTGAAGGGACGGACATGCTTTTTTTCTCCCTGGGACTACGTGACTGAAAACACACATGGAAAATTTTGTATGTGTATGAACAGGGTTGACCGGCGCACGTGCTCAAGAACTTTTGAGATGAATCTCGTATCGTGTGTGTGGTAGAAACTTGAAAGTTGGGACGTTACGAAGGGGACGGACAAAAATATCAGATTTTTGAAAGTACATTTTCATATCTCTCGTACATGGAATATCTGATCATACCATATGGGATTGAAAGAGTCCTCATGAGTGTATAATATGATAAGGTTAAGAAAGACAAGATGATTTACAGGCTCGATATAATAAGAGATTAATGAATCTAATATCAGGGGACGGACATGGTAACGTCTCAATACTAGTTTTTCAAACGGCAATATTTCTGAAACGTAAAACATGTCAACAATTTAGTTGGAATTATCAACAAACATACACATCAGACTTCTTTATGGTAATCCAACTCCATCACGTTTGTCTTTAATTTTGTTTTATTCCAGTTTGTTTAAGTATATATTCTGTTTGTCCAAATTTTCAGTACATTTTTGGGGAGAAATTCATACTTAAATCGTAAGATTCTCAACAATGAAAAAAATTTCCGTCTTGAAGTTATCACTGCTATCTCTACAGGACTGGTGAATAATAATTCACTCACTACAAATTTCTTATGTTGATATCTATTTTTGGGGGAGGGGCTCGATTTTGACCTTGCCGTTTTCTCTCCTTAACCGGAATGGCCCATTTTCATCTTACGGTAATTAATTCAATTCATACCCGTTGGAGTACAGTAAATCTAGAATTCATGAATTCATGTCAAAATAATAATTGAAGAAAGGCATACAATGATTCATCAAATGCAGAAAATAATTGTAACAAAATCATTTCATATCACAATGCAGGCAATGGGAGAAAAAAAATTAATGACCCCCCCCCCCCCCCCCCCCCCCTCTGCAAAAAATACTATCAATCAACAAACCAAAATCACGTCCGACGCGACACAACTACCGGTAGTTACTTTGAACCATGGAGGTTGGATGTTCGAACACACTTCGCCTCCATACTAGTACTCGAATCCAAAACAAAATACGGGCCTCAGTCAAGTGTCACACATATCACATGCACGAGAAAGGGAATAAGGGAAGAAAGGATATTGATAATGGTGGTAAAGCATCAACTGATAATTTACTTCTAGATTAAATTAAAGCAAGCGCACTTGTACTCATGCCGCTGTTTTCTTGAGAGCTAAGCTGAGCGAGCATTCTATACCGGCCGGCGCCGAGATCCTCGGCGCACCAGTTTTGCTCGTGCGCTGTGACTAGGTCCTATTCCGCTTCGTTCCGCCGATTCTCACATCTCTGACGCCAGGATGTGACTGGGTACCATTCTCCTGCATTCCGCCGATCACCATTCCGCTTCGTTCCGCCGATAAGTTCATTGCCACACCCACAAGTTCATTGCCACGCCCACAAATCGTCGGAACCCGTTCTTGAAACTGTCCAGCGTTCTCCTGCATGCGAACGGACCTCAATAATAAAAATACGGTCCCTTACAAAATGTTGCGTAATTTCGGAACCGCGTACCCGGGCATCGCAAATTTGGTCTCAAAAGATGCGCGAGACTTGAAAGTATAAACTCTGTGAGTGGCGCGGTCAAAAAATTTCGCGCGGCGGAATGATCGCAGAAAATGTTGAGGGGGGGTTGATTCAACCCCCCCCCCCCCGGTCAGTTTAGGGTTAATAGACCAAGTAAATATGAGACAAAATGAGTATAGCCTAACTGGAAATTAGACAAAATGGTAAGTGGGCTAAATGTCAATTAATCCAAGTGGTGTGTAGACAAAATTCAGTACAAACAAACTAGGATTAGACCACGTGGGATGAGACCAAATGGAAAGTAGATGAAATTGGGTGTAGACCAAGTGGCAATTTACCAGACGAAGAACCAAACTGAAGCCTTACCCTTGTCATCTTTGGCAGTTGTTCCATTCTCCAATCTTCTCCTCTTGTCGAGTGCCCCCGTTGAAGTGGTCGAGGGGTCTGGTGACACCCCTCCTGCCCTGGGGATGTCCCCGTTGGCAGGTGGTCTGTGTACCCCAGAGTTCTCCTTGGTCACCGTGTTGATAGGAGGAAGAGGGTGCTGGTTGGATTCGGAATGGATTATGGCAGCTGACAAGGTATTGGGAGATGACAGGTTTTAGAAATGTATAATTTTTATAAAATATGCATACAAAATTCTGGAAACCATAGAGTAATAAAAAGTTATGTAAAAAATATACCGCCCAAATCATGCACTTCCATTGTGATATCTTAGGGGAGAATGATGAAAACATCTGAAGCCCAAATTTCAAACCAAGCCGAAAGATATATTTACTTCATTACAGCACATTTGCAGTTTTTGAAAGAGTATAATATTTTGTTGTTCATGTAGTGCTCATTCAGCTGTTAAAGGACAAGTCCACCTCCACAAAAAGTTGATTTGAATAAAAAGAGAAAAATCAAACAAGCATAACACTGAAAATTTCATCAAAATCGGATGTAAAATAAAAAAGTTATGACATTTTAAAGTTTTGCTTAATTTCACAAAACAGTTATATGCACATCCTGGTGGGGTGCAAATGAGGAGACTGATGACGACATCCACACACTATTTCCTTTGTATTTTATTATATGAAATAGGGAATATTCTATTTTTCTCCTCATTGTCAAGTGAAACAACGATTAATTCTACCCTAAACATGTGGATGAGCATCGTTTAATACTATATGATTCAGTCAAGTTGGCCCTTATTGTCAAATCTATAAAAAATGAAATAATGTATAATTCAAACAATAAAAAACAAAAGAAATAGTGAGTGAGGGACATCATAGACTGTCTCATTTGAGTTGTGCATATCACTGTTTTGTGAAAAATAAGCAAAACTTCAAAATGTCATAACTTTCTCATTTTACATCCAATTTTGATGAAATTTTCAGCGATTAACTAGTTTTATTTTTCTCTATTTATTCAAATCAACATTTTTCTGGGATGGACTTGACCTTTATGTCAAGTACGTCGCTTATTTTCTTAAAACCGCTTCCTAACAACCTTAGCTATACCCCATGCTTGGTTCAAACTTGAACAATCTATTACATTGGAAGAATTGATGCTTTTTTAGGAGGGAACTTCCTGTTAATGTTGTGATATGACATCACAAACTAAACATAAAAGCTTCTTTTATCAAAATGCCTCTATTGTCATGGTGAATTTCCCACTAAGAATTAACAAGATCAACCTGAAGTTGGGAATGAATCTTGACTTACTTTGGCTAGCATTAGTTTCTGAGCCAATCGATACTTGACTTGCTGATTTGCAGATCCCTGATGACGACGTCTGCGGAACTTCGTAAGCGTAGAGGATGCCTCCTAGCATTGTGCGAATCTTCTGGGACTCGGACGGAAAACTCTGCAATCCAGAGACAATAAATTCTAGGTTTATGAAAGTACATAGCAACGTAAAATGACATGACAACATATCTTTTTTCAGAAACAACGACAATATGCATAAAAAAAAAATTAAGTACCAATGCCCGAGGTTGACCTAAAAGAAATAGTCTGTTTGAAGGTTTTCCTCATTGGTTGTTGTCATCCAATTTATAAGAAACAAAATGGGCAACAAAATGGACAACACATATGAGTCAGGAGACAAAGGATAAAGAACAAACATGAAAAGAAAATCATCTATATATTTCAACTTAAATCAGTGGAAAATATTTATTTATTTGTGTAATATTTTCCTACGTTTAGTCTTTTAAACAGTTTACAAAAATTCTGCTTGGTAATCAGAATTTTAAAACCTCACAGTGATTTTGTCATCTTTCCAACAACTATAATGTAGATTTGCGTAGGCGTAATCATAGTAAGTAATCAAGATTCTACTTACCCTAACCATAGCTCCTCCAATCTCAGCTAAGACAAGTTGATCTGATCTCATATCACAAAGATCCGCTAACTGCTTCTTCAAAGACTTGTACTTGTCATCGGTATTCAATCTGAGGCCATACTTCACAGGTACACTTCCATCAAGTCGAACAACTATACAAGAAAAAAACAAGGAGACATTAATATTTGTACATTATCTGGACATCAGCATTTATTACTAACAATATGATTTTGAATATCCCCCCCCCCCCCATCACAACCAGGAGTCAATGCATATTAGAATTATTTCACTCTTATTCTGTCATCCTGTAATTTTCTGTCAATTATCTTTATTTTTACTTTTCACAAACAAACTTTGCTACTAGCTTTTAACAGCAAAGTGACAAAATGACATCAACATCACCCACAAGCACAACATTAACTTCCCCCCTCCTCCTTTTAGATCAACTTCCAACTATACATGCCAACAATCTCAACATGCAGAGAGCTTCGTTCTAAACCCCTTCTGTGCCCTCCTCCTCCCCCCTCCTTCTCTCCTGCATCAAGTTTCATTGTGTGATCCTATCTTGAATCTCCTCTTACTTGGATCCGAGATTAAAAACTTTTAATGTTACTAACCAACATTCACAACATGCCCAGAGCTTCCTTCTCATCCATTCCCCCCCCCCCCTTCCCCTACCTCCTCCTTCTCCTCACCATCATCAAGTTTCAGTTTCTCCTCTTACTTTAAGGTGAGATTAAAAGCTTCTTATTTTGACTTATCAACAATCCCTATGTACATGGAGCTTCATTCTCATCCCTTCTGCCCCCCCCCCATCCCTCCTCCTCCTCTTCATCACGATCATCATGATCATAAAATTTGATAGTGCCATTATATTCATCAACCTCTCTTACTTTGATCTGAGAATGAAAGGCATCCAACGTTACTCACCAACAATCTCTACATGCATGGAGCTTTCCATCGGGAGTGGTAATGAGAGGAAGGTGAAGGGATCAAACCTCACGCTGATGTGACCACAGGTCTTACACCGGACCTGGGACTTCAGCTGGCCTTGGAACAGGTCCACAATCACAGACTTGTTCCTCTTCATGTGGTTCTCCCAAGCCTGCACATTTAAAAGATTAGGTAATAGGTACAGGTTCGCATTAAATAGATGTATAAGATAAAGTGAAAATGTGTAAAAACTCAAAAGACATCAAATTTTTTGTGATACTGTAGGGTCTGCATGCACTGACCATCCATAATATTACATGAATGACATTTTCTGAGTCCAATTTCACTTAGGTCGAAGATATTTCTTGGTCCCAAGACATTTGACTTTTATTCACATTTCTAAATTTTATATGAAAAGTTCTGAAGAAAGTAAATCATTCAAGACTCTACATCTAGAATTTAATTCACTCTGAAGTTCTTTTTAAAAGCACAACAAAACTCACCTCCGTTGCGACCTCTTCATCCGGCCTGCCATCACTGTCCTTCAGCTCAACATAAGGTTTCTCGTGGACCCTGTTTAAGTCTTCATGTAAACCATCCAGTAAGAAAGCTAATAGTTCTTGGGAGTCGTGCTGCTGGAACCCGCTGAAGCGAGGTGCATACTTGGCTATTGTCCACTGTAGAAAAAGGGTACAGAAGGCAAGAGAGAACAGGTTAACAATTTGAGTGTATTGGGGCCTGTATTTTGATCTATGGTCTAACTCAGGTTGGCAAAATGTTAATACAATCTTGAACACTAGATGTTTTATTTAAAAGCAATTTTTTTTACTCTTTCTGTTGACCCAAATACAGTATGGTAGAGAGAGAGAGGGGGGGGGGGGCAGAATCAACCCCCTCAAACATCTTGTGGAATATTTTCACAACACAAAAACACAGCTGGCAGGGAGTGTCAAGTTTCGCACCTCTTTTGAGACTTAATTCACTTATTCCAGACACAAGATTCGAAATCAAGGCACATTCCAAAGTAAATGTCAGGCTAAAATTTGTTCCAAACACTACTTCATAAATAATATTTTTTTAAATTGTGATTTTAGCCAAAAATCATACAAATGAATGATTAATTCTCACTATAAAGTTTGGGTCTCTGTCTAAACTCATCAGAAAACGTAAATACACACACGTCATCAATTCAAATTCTACATTAAAAGACTAAATGCAACAAATGAATCAAGCTCAAAAGGTGTGTTCAATCTTATGTAAACAAAATTTTCTTCTATCATATAAATGTGCTTAAAAAAAATGAAACCAGGGGAGTGTATCATTCACTGATTAATTTTCTCTCAGCCAATCAGATTTAAGGATTTCAGTAGCTTACAACAAATATTCCGTGAAAATCACTGCTTGTTTCACAAAACATTCGCTGTATGACATGGGTTTAATATACTCACCCTGAGTTTAAGAGGTGCTATACTCCGTGCTGTACCCGACCAAAGGTCATTGACAAGGTCACCATATCTCTTGGCAAGATGACCTTTCATCCCCAGTGGATTTGTCCTGTGAACAAGATACAGAAAATAAACAAAGATAATGAAGACTTCGTATTCGAACCTTTCGGACTTCCAACCAAAAAACTTCATGATTAAATTTCAAAGTATATATCGATCAAGAGCCAAATCTATTTCACACATCATCACCTAATACTTGTTTGGAGAGATAATAGTTAAATTGGAGGAAAATAACAAATCTGACATTATTTAGTCAGTTTCAGATTAACATACATTTTGCTACCAACCCTGAAATTTAGTTTTGGGGATGTTTTTGTGCCACAATCTTACTGTCTAATTGTGATTAAACATGTTGAATCACTCCTTGTGGTTCATCAAACATCGGAATCTCTATTGCAACGTGTGTTAAACGATGGCTAAATCTAGCGTAAGGGATATGCCATTCAAACAGATTTTTGTATTTCAAAGCATCGCACTTTATTTTTTTTTTGTATTCATACAGTTCTTGTGTTTATCCAACACATTTCAACATTCACTTACATATACAATGAATTCACAAACATCATGGCCCGAATTCACAAAGGTGGTTTTGAAAACCCATGGTTGAGTCCATGGTTTATGCAGATTTCCTATATAAATTACACTTAATTTAGCGCTCATCGGGTGCGTGTATAAAAAATGTCCAATGCTGATGCGCGCTTTTGTCACAGTGCGCCAAATGGACGCCTGTTGCCGTGGTTATCCATGAGTCCACTGTTTTTATTCATGAGTCCACTCTTCAAACATTGGACTCATGAATAAAATAGTGTATCTAACCATGGTAACAGGCGTCAATTTGGCGCACTGTGACAAAAGCGCGCATCACCATGGGACATTTTTGATACACGCGCCCGATACATGCTAAATTAAGCGTAATTTATATAGGAAATCTGCATAAACCATGGATTCAACCGAAGGTTTTCAAAACCACCTTTGTGAATTCGGGCCCATAAGTCTCTTATTCTTTGATAGAATTTGTCAAACATAAATATTCTTATCTAAGTCAAGATGACCTTCTCCTTTAATTCTTTCTAAAAGAACTCCTGGTTCTACTTTCAACTTACGGGTTGAGTTCGTAGAGGTAAGACTTTGTTTGGAAGTAGAGTCTGAGAGGCTGAGTGTTGCTGATACACTGGACGGCAGAATTCATAAAACACGTGTTACCAAGGTTACTGAGACCGGTAACACCTTTATCTGTTCGCACACCTAAATATGGAATAGAGGAAAATGCTAATTTATCTGTTATTTCACAAAGGCTATTGAGGTTAGCGCCTTGTACAGACTTTATGGAATTGTTAAACTGATGGACATAAAAGAACAATTTGTCACAAATGGCTACCCAAAGTTAAACCATAAATTTTAATGATGTAAACATTTGAGAATGTGGGTAATTCCTGATACTTACTCTGTTGCCTATCTGCTTTCTTCTTGGCTAATAATGACATCTCTTCCGGCCAGCTAAGATCCTTGTTCCTGATCTCTATTAGTAAACTCTGCTCATCGGCAATGCCAAGCTGATCCAATGCGCTGGAATCGTCTTCAAGAACTACAGGGTTGTTCTGGGGTAGGGAATAAATTTAAGAGATAAGCAAATTGATAGCTAATTGAATGAAGGGAAGAAGGGAAAATGCATGAATTAATTAATCCACTCTTATAAAACAATGGACTCATGAATAAAATAGCGTGCTTAACCATGGCAACAGACGCCAATTTGCGCACTGTGACAAAAATGCGCATCGGTATTGGCCATTTTTTAATGAAATCAAATGAGGCATAATTTATACAAGAGATCTGCATAAACCATGGGTTCCACCGATGGTTTTCAAAACCACCTTTGTGAAGTCAGGCCTCAGTATTGCCATCTTACCTCATCTTTGAGGTTCCATAACCTCATTTCCTCCATCCTGACCCTTAACCTCGCCGACAAGAATTCATGGACCTGTTGAAGGGTGTGCATCTTGCTGAAGCATGCCATGTACGCCACGTAGCGCTTGGGAGCTTGGGGTGTACCGCTGTTTCCTGAGATGTTGATACCGAGTCCAGAGGAACTTAGTGATATATTGCCTGTAAAGAGAAGGGTGGGTGTGTTTAAACAGAAGTGCACACAGAGCCCTGGGCAACCCGCAATAAATTACGTGCAAGGTGAAGGGGGCATGTTTAAAGATATTCCTAGATATAACTAGAGTCATTAGTTTGTTGATTATTACATTGAGTCTGACAAGATGGTGTTTAAAAAAAATCTTGATAAAGAGTTCTGATTTTATTTATTTTTATTTTTTATTTTTTGACATACCATGAATATGTTAGTGTATGTAATTGTAGACCGGTGTGTTGGCTAAGTTGGTAGAACGTCCGTATCACAAACGGGAGGTCGGGAGTTCAAACCCCAGCCGCGTCAGACCAAAAGACGTTAAAAGATGGGAGTTGCTGCTACCCTGTTTGGCGTTCAACCATTAAAGGGATAGAGCCTCGTCGATCTGGCGCTGCACAGCGGCTGCCAGGCCCATGATCATTTGGGCAAAACAAATTTTCCGAGTATTTCATTTCTGATGTCTATTTCGAAAAATAAGATATGGATTTTCATTTTCAAAAGCTGAGATTTTAGAGTGTTTCTTTGGTAGAGCAACTTGTGAAGTGCTTTGTAACTACATGGAAAAGGTGCTGTACCAAATACTTGATTGACTGGAAAGGATTCCTTACCTAATCCAAGATTAACACCACTCCACCCATTCTGCTTAGCTTGAGGGGTCTGATGTCTCAGTAACTTTACACACAGAGGGTACAGTTCTAACTTGCAGGACGTGTTTCCTTGCGACGACGTCTGAACGATCACCTGTCAAAATAAAAAATGAATCACATGTTATGTGGGGTTTTATTCAGATATAATCAGTTGAGTATGTTGTACAAACAGATGTACTTAAAGTGGTGTTTGACTTTTGGGGGTTGCATATATCTGAAATCCTTCATGCAACTGATCTGATAATGGTGAAAATTTCCTTAATGATTCTCCCATCTATATGATGACAAAAAATTATTTCTTGAAATGAAGTCTCCGTGAATCAATGGATCATGCTTTAAATACAAACCTTTAAAAAATCACAACATCCATGACTCTGATCACACGAGAAAGATAAATGTGATAGCATCACTGTCATATAAATACATAATAAAAACATAGTCAAGTACAATGGCCCAATTTACAATACAAGACGACAATGTGATCTTTCATATCATCCCATGTATCAGATTACACAGAAATTGATGAGAGCAAATGATCAGTTTCTTTAGATTGTTATCAGATTTTGATGACGACTGGATCACAGTGAAAAGTTCACATGTTGCAATTGGAAAAAAGGGGTTGACTGCCCCCCCCCCCCTTCCCTCAGTTTTTAGGATGACAAATCATTACCTGGCTAGCAGAAGGGTGATAAGTCTCACATGCACTGTACATTTTGCGTAGCACTCCATTAGGAACACACTTTTTCAAGCTGCACAGGAACGGAAAATAGCCATGCATGCCCAATCTACCGCACTTCTGTCAGCAAGGTGATGAAATATACATGTATCATTGCCATCTTAAACACTACCTACATGGAAAGTATGGATTATTAACATAATTCCAAAGTCAAAGGGCCAAATAAACAGGGAACGGCACATGTAAAGATACTTAACAGTGACCCATCTCAAAAAATCTCACAAAGAAGACACAAGGTGGTCTTTAAATGTAAGCGTTCCCTTCGAATCAAGATGCAGTCTTTATAGACAAATTTTGACTGCAGATTTGAATGTACTTACATTTCTAGGGAGAGCAGGTCCTCCAGCATACCACAGAGCTAGGGCTTTCCAGACGGGGTCCGGAATGATTTCATAGTCTTTGTTTTGTGCGATTGGAGGGTGCCGTCTTAGTCTACCGCCCTCGTTAGTCAGGGTAGATACTTGCTGTAAGATGAGAGAAAGCAAAGTTGAAGCAAGATTTATTTTAAAGAAGGCATTTGAAACGTTCCAGAGTTGTTTCATAAATTTTACGCACAACTGGTGATCTGTTCTTGTGCTAAATGAGATACAAAAATATTCCCATTTAACATAGTGGGAGTTAATATTCTATTTCTATGAACCTAATAAAATCTCTACAAATCGCAAACTTTGAATCAAATGCTTGCGACAGGATTCAAAATTATTATTATCTGATGAAGCATCCAAAAGGTCACTAGTCATCATTAGATTTTAACTTGAAACAAATATAACTTTTCATTGCAGAGCCAAGATGCATGGCCTACACATAGGGCAGTTCTTTAGCTTTTGTTCACTACTGAATTCAAAAAGTCCTTTTGGCTCCATACAGAGATCAGCCAATTCCAGTAGCCAATGGATTAATCTGTTACCTACTAAATTCATGGAGGCTTTGAACAATGGCCACCCAGATATATTAGGCAATGGCAAACCCATTGATTAATGAATTCTGTCATTCCCATAGGCTTTGTACAGGGATCACCCAGTTCCAGAAGACTAAAGGTTAATAAAGATCGACATACCTTTTTATTATCAGCTGCTACAAGAGATGTATTATCAATAGGGCCGGGCTTGCATGGAATAGAGTTGGTAGGAACGGCTACAGCATGTCCAGGTCTCTTCCTAGACGGGCTAGCACTGTTGAATGATGACGCATGCTGCAGAGGTTTCACACTGCTGGTAGATCCACCCAACGAGGCGTGGCGTGGGAGCGAATGCGACGTGCCCGGCCGCGAGATGGTGGTTGCATTCTGATTGGATGACGGGGACGAGGGGGAGGAGCGGGATTGGCGGGAGTCGCCCCAAGCCTGGCTGCCGTTGCCCTGGGTGCGACGCGTAAAGGACGGTGAGGAGGACGGGGTGGTGTGGTTTGGGGAGAGGGCAGATAGGCTGGTTTGGACACCAGCATGTCTTGAGGTTTGTTGGCCACTACTACTGGTTGGCTGCAAACAAAAGACATCATGAATATGTATAGGGTGAAATATAACAAAGGAATGTATAGTCAGTTCATGTACACATAGAAATGGAGAAGTTCCTACCTACAGGAAAGTAAAAACAAGAAGTCCTTTTAATCACTAATTAATATGCGTAACCTTTCTGTAATCTCTTTATTATAACCCATAATTGAGTGAGTGTTGTAAATAAATCAGATCAAATCAAATCAAAATTGAATCAAACTTTGGTTTGCTCACATATAGGCTCAAGCGACAGAGAAAGACAAACTCCCAAAGGAAAGCAATCTTCCAAAATAAAAACTGAAGATCAAGAAATATTTCTTTATTCGCCCTTTAGTTAATTGTCTCACATGATGATCAATGCGAGGGATAAGGTAATCTAAGCATACATTTATATTGCACAATACACTTTGTTAACACATTGTGAATACAGCCCAACTATTCCCAGCATTCACAAGCAACAGCAATCACAGAGAATCTTCTCACCTTGTAGTTGACATAGTCGTTCCAGCTTTTCCACCACTGGGCTGAGATGAGGTACCAGGTTTGAGCCGGCCTCAGTCCTCTCCTTCTTTCTCTCTCTACCCATCCCATAATCACCTCTTTCTCCTCCACCGTACTCTGCGGTCTTAGACCAAGTATGATATGACAGATCTGGAACAACAAGAAATAAAAATTACATGAGCATGCTTTCGAATATTTCCACATTTATATTTTCAACAACAAAGAAAGTGTCAATAAAAAAACAAGGCAAACGCCAAGCGTTGTCTCGCCTGCATATTGCAGTCATGAAGAGACTGCATGTCAAAACTACATGTATGCTATATGACTTAGATGGACCTCTGTTACGAGTTTGGCGATCCCACCTCGAAGCTATAGAAAGTTATTGTGTGTACAACACAGCAGTGCCAGTCATGGAAAGTTCACTGACCTTTGACCTTAATCAAATTCAACTCACATTCGAACTTGACCTGCACCTTCAAGAGATGGACCTCTTGTTTGAATTTGGCAATCCTACCTCGAAGATATAAAAAGTTATTATGTGTACAACAAAGCACAGTGCCAGTCATGGAAAGTTCATTGACCTTTGACCTTTATAAAATTCAACTCACATTTGAACTTGACCTGCACCTTCAAAAGGTGGACCTCTTGTATGAATTTGGCAATCCTAACTCGAAGATATAGAAAGTTATTGTGTGTACAGCACAGCACAGTGCCAGTCATGGAAAGTTCATTGACCTTTGACCTTATTCAAATTCGGCTCACATTTGAACTTGGCCTGCACCTTCAAGAGATGGACCTCTTGAATGAATTTGGCGATCTCAACTCGAAGCTATAGAAAGTTATTGTGTGTACAACACAGCACAGTGCCAGTCATGGAAAGTTCATTGACCTTTGACCTTATTCAAATTCGACTCATATTCGAACTTGACCTGTACCTTCAAGAGATGGACGTCTGTTATGAATTTGGCGATCTCGCCTCAAAGCTATAGAAAGTTATTGTGTGTACAACACAGCACAGTGCCAGTCATGGAAAGTTCATTGACCTTTGACCTTATTCAAATTCGACTCATATTCCAACTTGACCTGTGCCTTCAGGAGATGGACCTCTGGTATGAATTTGGTGATCCCACCTCGAAGATATAGAAAGTCATTATGTGTACAACACAGCACAGTGCCAGTCATGGAAAGTTCATTGACCTTTGACCTTATTCAAATTCGACTCATATTCCAACTTGACCTGTGCCTTCAGGAGATGGACCTCTGGTATGAATTTGGTGATCCCACCTCGAAGATATAGAAAGTTATTATGTGTACAACACAGCACAGTGCCAGTCATGGAAAGTTCATTGACCTTTGACCTTTGACCTTATTCAAATTCGACTCATATTCGAACTTGACCTGTGCCTTCAGGAGATGGACCTCTGGTATGAATTTGGTGATCCCACCTCGAAGATATAGAAAGTTATTATGTGTGCAACACAGCACAGTGCCAGTCATGGAAAGTTCATTGACCTTTGACCTTTGACCTTCTTCCAATTTGACTCATATTCGCACTTGACCTGTGCCTTCAGGAGATGGACCTCTGTTATGAATTTGGTGATCCCACCTCGAAGCTATAGAAAGTTATTGGGTGTACAAAGTTATTATGTGTACAACACAGCACAGTGCCAGTCATGGAAAGTTCATTGACCTTTGACCTTGTTCCAATTTGACTCATATTCGAACTTGACCTGTGCCTTCAGGAGATGGACCTCTGGTATGAATTTGGTGATCCCACCTCGAAGCTATAGAAAGTTATCAGGTGTACAACACAATTGTTGACGAAGACGACGACGACGACACCGACGCCAACGCCGGAAATAGTGATACCTATGTCTCGCTCCGCTACGCAGGCGAGACAAAAATGGAATCTTTAAGAAAAACAGAATTTATATGGATTTTCATCATATTTTCCATTGCAAAAAGGTGGCTTTTTTATGTTTATGGGTTGCCCCCTACATGATATACAGTCATGTTCTTGATCTCCAAAGACATCACTTTATAAATAACAACAATAAGCTGGTTATCTGCAAGGCACTTACATATTATAGCGCCAACAGATTATTATTACCCCTGTCATGGATTCAATCAGTCATTCCCGCCTACAACGCACGCACATACTCCACTCCCTTAGGAGCATTCCAGCCAGTCGCCAAACGAGGCAACCTACCTGAAAGAGTAACTTATTGAAGTCATCTGGGAGGCTGTTCTTGACGGCCCACACCTGGAACTCTTCGGCGGTGATACCTTGATCACTGTCTCCAGCATGCTTTGAAAGGATGTCTCCAGCGATATCCACAGGATTCAGGTTCTCAACGGCTTTGAAGTCCTGACCGCCGCAACGATACCGAAGCATTTTGTGAAAAGAAAGAGGTGATACCATATTAGAATATCAATCAAGTATTATTTAGTAATTGACTGAGCACTGCTAACATTTTTATTACTGTTGCCTTATATATTGAAATTTGCATTCATTCAAGACATAAGCTGATGTTGGTTTTCAAAGCAAATTCATTACATATAATATAAATGCTATGCAGTTATTTCAAGCCATGCGATGTAGCTTACAACTTACACTACCACAAATTATATACTTTTGTTATAACGATCCAAGTAATATTAAATAATATACACATAATTTAAATTTAGGTAAGTGATTCAAATTAATTTTCAGACATGCATTTTAACGTATTCCAGCCATTCATACATTTTTTTGCATCTTTACAAACATTTTCATGGATCAGCCCTCTAGTACCTTAAAAAAAGTCTAAGTATAAATGCCTCCTATAAGTGGTGGTTTAGGTATAATTCTATATGAACTTTACATGAGTTATAAGTGATATTTAAAGAGGATATGGTTGAGAAAGATCAATAAAGTAATTCTAGTCCCCTGAAACGGTCTGAAAGTATCAATACTTTGCCTTTAGAAAAAAAAAAGAATTAATATGCTGCTGAAGGTTAGTGATGGTTCATGTATAAACCTAAACATACATGTACTTTCTATGAAAACATAAGTGTCATGTTAAAAGATGATATGAATTAAAAGGATAAATAAACGGAAATCTAGTTACAGCTTTGAAGACAATATGAATAGCATTTGCTACATTTTGTTATTTTCTACTATAACTAGAAAGCACTGAACAGAATTTCTTTGCACCTTAACAGAAAAGAAGAAATTAACACTACACCTTTGAAAGTGAGGACTACCTGTAATATTAATTTGTGCTTTAGGGTGACTAACAAAAGCCAGATCCAACATCTATTGGTAGCAATAAAGGACTTCACTATGGGCTCTCAGGTCCCGCAACACAAAAGTTGGCAATTAATCGTAAACTTGATTTTCTCGATTAATTGCGCACTGTAGTCAATGCAATTGATCGCTACACACTGTGCTACGACCATTGCTGAGCTTTGTGTTATGGGACCCTTATCCCATTTGTGTGAACTATGGAGAAATAATATTTGGTAGGAAAATGACACGGGGAGCAATCCCACTACAACCTGTACTACAAAGTGGTTTATAAATTTCACTTTAAGCAGAATCCATAAAAAAATAATGAATATTAAGTTTAACATACAATAAATACCAACTACCCTGGTAACAATGATTAAAAGATACCAAGGATTTCATGAAAGTTAGCATAATAATAATTTTACGCATCAGGCCCTGGAATAAGAATTAAGAACTCTAGGACTATATAGAATGTGAGCTCACATGTATGGAGATTACAACTTTTGAATATCCACAACTTCCTTTATTTCTATCTTTGTTCAGATTTTCACCTCCAATCTGATTTTTTTTCTTATTTTGAAATAAAAACCTATTGGGGTTGGATTCCACTTTATGGCACCAAAGCAAAAAAAGGCACAAATATCGGTAATGTACAGACATACAAACTTCAACTTACAAATACAACAGACACACACATACATGTACATTGACAGACAAACCATTTGAATGACAATGCAGATGTCACCATACTACACAATTTTGGTAGACGCTCTGTGAAAGCACTTTACTTACACCACTCACATTATAGAAGGCCCTTATTCATGAAGGCAGACTAAATTTTTGTCTTTGATTAAAAAAAAGGGTAGCATTATTTGCACTGCACTGTCGAGGTTCGTTGTGAGTTGAAAATTGTAATAAAGGATGTTATAATATGGATTCTACTATAGAAAGACAAAGCTGAAGGAAATAAATTTGCTTTTTTTTTAGAGATCTATATACTGAATACTTTAGCAAGTAAAGGTCATCTAATTATTAGCCCACATCCTTAAACCTTTTTTTCCTGTTTCACTTCTTGGTATCCTTTTTACATTGATATCCCTGTGCACAAAAAAGGTTAAAAGCAAGTGATTTTATATTATTAATGACTGAAATAGTGTCACTGGCGATTTCCTTCATATAAAATGTTCACAATGATTAGTTACAAGATGATTATTCCAATGTATGAATTAAAATGAAAATGAAATTATTCTTATTCTATTGCTGGGGAGCAAATGTGTCATAAATTCATAGCATTTACTGATGGTCAAGAAACACTTGATTCACCTTCATGATATGTGTGATTTAATTTTTACAATTATTTATGTCTGGGACCGAAATTTAACATCACCATCCGAAAGACCAGAGTTTGAACCTCGAACCTCTGAATCAATTTGTAACTTGCTCACATAGCTTGGATTACAGGCACACGCCACAAAGCCCACCTTCATGAATATGGACCTCAAGACTATAACAGAGTGAGAAACAGCAGAGGTAGTAGAAGTAGTATCAGATGCTACACCGCAATCTACAGATGCTCAAGAGGACTTTGAAGCCATGAAGATGACAGTTACCATGGTGATAGTGATGGTAGTGGTCATGAGAAAATTAGAAGAGAAAGGCACACTCTCCAAATTCAGCAACCCAGAAAGGAAAGCACCATGATGGTACTAGTAGTAGTAGTGCAGACAGAATTCCAAGCCAGTCATACAGTGTATCTAGCTTATAGGGGAAGGAATAAAGGTTTTCACCCACTCTGGCCTTGTGTTTAGTCTGTTTTCTTTGGAATTTACTTTGTAAAGAAAAAGTGCAACCTATGGATTAGTGGGGTAGTGAGTGGAAAAAATTGACTAGTTAAAGTTATTGAACAATGAAATCAGATGAAATTTATGGATTTTAGAATGGTTGAGTATGCATTAATCACACTAAGAAAGTAATATGGTTGAGTTAAAACTGAATGTTTATGTGGAATACATCAGTAAACTAAGAGCAGGGGCATTTGATTTTTCTATCGTGGTCATTATATTATCATATATTTTACCTCTCTACCCGCATAATTCAAAATTTGACAAAATCAGCATCTTGGAAAAACCCTACTACATTTCTTAATTTATTTATTAATCAATTATTCTTCTATTCATTTTCCAAACAACTATATTTAGTTTGTATTATATACTTTATGTAATTTCAATAGGAAAGGCAAACAGAAGACTGATTTTGAAAGATTATCAAGATTCTGTAATCCGTACTTAATTGTTCACGGATTGATTGCTTCGCTTAATAATTTGTCATTCTTTTTTATATAAATTTGTTTTAAAATATTTATTACATTCAGTTTTTTTTTGCAGGGGGAGGTTGAATCTTAGAAGGCTAAACCAGAGTGGGGTACGACCTCATCCACTTTCCCCATATCATCATCACTCACACATGGAATATAACAAACTCACAATCTCAAGCCCCACCCTGGATTCTCGACGAACGTTGAGAAGAGCCGTGCACATCTTCTCCAGCTCCGTCTTGGACAGTCTCCCGTCACGGTCCGCATCAAAGATCTTGAAGTAGACTGTAGATAAGGGAAGGAAGGAAGAAGAGTGATGGAAGAACAGCGAGGGATGGACAGGATTGACAGAAGAGGAAATATATAGAGAGATGGAGGGATTTGAAGAAGATGGAGTGAAAAGGAGGATAGAACATGGAAAGGAGAGATAAACAGAATACAGAGGGGGAAAAGTGGAAAGGGAGGATGTAGCGAATAAAAGACGAGGGATTGACAGGATAGAGGGATGATTCAGAAAATATTGATGAACAGGATTAGAATGATGAATAAGGTTCGAGAGACAAGTAATAAGGAGGAATAAGGACAAGGATAGATAGATGGAACAATAAATATGGTAGAGGTATTAAAAAATAATGAGGAATGGACCGGGTAGATGAAAGAATAAGAATGGAATAACAGGATAGTGGGGAAAATAAGGATTGATAAAGAGAGAAAAGAGATAAATAAAGGATTAATAAATACTGAAAAATAAATTCATTTGCTTAATAAAGACAGATATCATCACACGATACACTAAAAACTACAAGAAACAAATGAAGCACATTTTCCAATATCTATTAATTTACGGACTGTACAGTGTCTTTAACAACATCTCAAAAAACCTGTGTCAATGGATATTATTTTCAATGGTTTCTCATTTTAAAAAAAGAATGCATTACAAGAACAAAATTCCTTGCCTTCAACAGATGAGTTTTTTTTTCACTGTGCGAATATATCTTGATTATGTAATGTACTTTATACATGTACATGTAGAAGGACAAACTTCATGTTAAACTTTATAATTACAGTACATGTATTGGCAGCCAATTTGAATGTTCAATCAAAGTCTACAGATTTCTCTGCACTGATTCTTTATTTCAGCATTCGTTTTGCTTTTCAGCTCACTATCATTAGATTCATGCTACCAAATACATGATCAGTTTTTCTTTCTGGAGTGAATTTCCTTCATTTAATTTAGAAATCATATCCTACAAAACATGATTTAATTATGTATGCATATCTGAAGCAAGTTTATCTCATAATGCATAGTCTACATGTCTATAAGATATAGAATAAAAGTAAATTGTACTTCCTTTAACTTAAACTGACAATTGAGTGATTACAATAAGAAACACAAATTACCATATTTTATCAATTCACAGGTTATCATTCAACCTTACCCTTTTTACAATCTCATCACATCTCCATGTTCTTTTTTTTTTTTAATTTGAAAACCTTCATTTCACATGAGAAAGTTACCCTATCTTACTCTCCATGGATGAATCATTAATTAGCATGATGGATTTATCTCAACATTCTGCTCTTTGGTGCCTGATCCAGCTTAATGGTAATGAAGCAGTGCAATCTCTTTGATTGCTCTGTCGGTGCTCCAGTAATATATTTCATTCTCATTCTCACGATCATTTACATTCATGTATGTGAAAGGGTACATTCATACTACATGGCAAAGTAGATATTGTTATAAAATGTTTCTCTGTTAAGTTAAAAAACAAACATTTTCTTGTTTATACAAATCTATGAATAAGATAGCACACAAATATAAAATCAATTGTGTAAAAAAAAGGCATATAAATAAAAGCATCAAGTTTATGCATTCATGTCTTCACTTGACATTATTTTTTTATCATATCGCTCAAAATATCTAGTAATGTGGGATCTCAAAACTCTCTGGACTTGTTGAGTCAATAAAGATTGATGAAAAAAAAGAAACAGAACTCCTTTATGATCATTGAAACTGCAGTTTTTTATTCGATTTTAAGTACTATCCAATTTTAGCAAGCATCTTTCAAAACGCTAAGATCCTGCATTGAAAATCAAGTCTAAACACCCCCCAATAAGCACTATCATTAGGGTCAGACAGTCATCAGCCAGCTCGGCAACATCATTAAGATCCGCTCATTGCGAGAAGGGCATAACCTCATCTCATTGAAAGCTTGTGAATGCCCTTCTTCCACTGAAAAGATGGATATGAGCTGAAAGCCTGATACAGCTCCCATAGCGTCCCGGGGCTATGTGCATCCTTGCTATTGATGAGACGCCAGCATAGCTAGTGTCAATGAGAAACGAATGAGAGCCCATTTCTTTCAGGGTTCTGTTTATGACTGGATTTTCAGAGAGACAAAAAGTGAAAGAAGTATGTAATCCATCTCTATCTTATACCCCTTTCATATTGCGCTTTTCCCCGGCGAACTTCGCCAGCGAAAGGGAAAGTGTCCAGTATGAAAGGTACACAGGAGAACTTCGCCGCCGAAGTTCGCCGGTGAAACTTTTCCCCGGAGAAGTTCGCCGGTGAAACAGCCAGTATGAAAGCAAACTGGAGAACTTCTCCTCTTTAATGACATCAGAGGTCATTTTTTCCCCTCCCCGAAATCCCCTGAACTGAGAATTCGCGCGCTAGCTAGCTATTATTTCCGTGGCTAAATGTAGAAGGCCATGCTTTATGAGCGATTCGATCATTCCATAGAGTTAAATACCCTCGAACATACTATTTTTTTTTTTTTTCACTAACGATATTTATTATTATAAAAGCGTTACTTACATGCTGAAAATGCGCTTAATATATCAAAATACTTTGATTCTTTTTTTGTTTTGCTTCTAATATTTCTAGAATATGTTGTAATTTTTTTACACCTTTTTGTAATCAGTAAGAAGCAATGTTTACAATATTCATTTCGTTTGTTCTAATTCTGCATGGACGTGCCGAGTGAGCTGATCAGCAGCAGCTGCTGAGAAGTGTCTACCTGCTGTCATCTCCAAAACTTCACTGATTAAAGTAATTAGGTATCTGCAATTATTAAGGGAATAGTACGATTAAAATTTAAAAAAAAAAAACACGCGCTTTCATTTGCACTTACTTCCTCCTGAGAAAATCACCCGTCGACTTTTGCAGGGGAAGAGATGTCAGTGCGAAAGGGTACATTTTTTTCTTCGCCGGGGAAGAGAGGAATGCGTGCCACAGAAGTTCGCCGGGGAAAAATGAAGAGGCCAGTCTGAAAGGGGTATTATACTCCGGTCACATTTGCTCTACGGCGGCCATACAGCGAGTCGAAAACAGCCATTTTAATATTTTTTGTACCAGCTGAATATACTAGTAGGTGGTTTAAATATGAATAAAACGGCTGTTTTCGACTCGCCGTACGGCTGCCATAGAGCAAATATGACCGTGGTATTAATTGTTTTTGTAACTGGGTTCTTAGAGAGAGAGAGAGAGAAATAGCTGAGCACTTCAACCATGGACCTGCTTCAACCAAATTCTATACCACATCCTGCTATAGAGGTGCTATGCAACTTATACAGATTACACCTGCCTTACAACATCCCCAATCGTGTGGTCTATGATATGTGAGGATTAATGGTGAAAAAATGCTTGTGGGACTCCTGCTGAAAAAAATAGCTCTATCTTTTGCTGAACTTATGGTACCTTTAATTAAAGATAAATACCAGTTCTGCTAACGATCTCAAAAACGAGTTCGAACAAAATCCTATGAAATAACCACCAAAGTGTTTGGATGGATAAATAAAAAAAAGTGCCAAATAGCTCTGGAAGAATATGCGTAATTGCTGAGGAAAGAGCAAAAAAGGCACGGAATTCCATCAAATACCGGGTATTTTTCTAAGCAAAATTTTATAATACAATACACTATCCCACATAGGCTTTTCTGTGTTAGTGACTATCAGAATTATCGACTTTGAGCTAAGATTTCATGATTTTACAAAGATAAGTTTACATTAATGTACCAGATTTAGATGTACATGTATGATAATATTTTGACAATTAACCTTGATTTAAAAGACTTTCTCATGAAATAATTGTTTGATGCAACTACTGTCTTTTACCTTTAACCATCCCCTGTTTATATTCTCTTTATAACTACTGAATTTCAGAATGGGGTTCATAATATGAAAGTGAAAGACGGACCATCTCTTAGTCTATTCTCTTCATAGTGACTGGATTTCTAAAGAGAAATAAGAGATCCTACATGGATCCTTTTTCTTTTATTTCAAAGGACAGGCTTTTCATAGTTAAGGTGAAGGGAGTGTCAATATTCTTTCTTTAAATCACCTTTGAAATGACTCAAAATTCAGAGTGGATGAAAGTGAGAGGTTACAGATCTTTCTCTATTCTCTGCAATCAGTACACACAAATATGATTTGATTAACCTCCACTTGGCACTTGCATCATAATCTATCATTAACGTCATGAAATGAAGTTTCATCATCATCCTGAGTAGTCAAGAACTTTTTGTTGCGAAACAAACAATGTCTATTACCTCAACCTACATGTAAATGTTACTAATGATGTATTGACTCCAAACCATGAATTTTGATGAGGAACCTTATTTTAATAGTGAATGGGTAATTATTTATAATAACTGCAATGATTAATGGTCATTACATGCCTAATTGCCCATGTATAAAAAATTAGAGGTTGATTCAAAGTTCATCCGATATATCTGAAGGAATTTTTATAATCACATACAAATCTTTTTTTTACTCAGAACACCTTTTCTCATGCACAGGAAAAATTTCATTAACCCTGTACGATCGGTGGAGCTAAATAGCAAGTTAGGATTAGCTCACTTTCTTTTCTCACAACATTTTGGCAAAATGAGCTAACTCCACCTTTCGTATAGGATTATTTGGCCCAGCAAAATAGCAGGGTTAGCGGAGCAGTTGTAGAGTTAAACATAAAAGTCCAGGTTAAGACTTATCGTGAGAAAATAAAACTCAGCCAAGTCAAGGATAGCGCGCCATGTAAGTTTTAGGGGCAATGGAGCCAGCGCTCTCGTCCAATCAGAGATACATGTAAGTGCTCATGAATGGCTACCACTATTCCACAAATACATTACATGTACATACATTATTACAAAGAGTGTTGGTCAATTAACAAAAAAGTATGTACACTGTACATACTTAATGGAAACTACAAACCTACAGAATCTAAATGCTTGAATTTTTAAAAATTGTATTTTGATGTTCTGCAATAGGTACATATACAGCTCCCACAGTTCAATAAGACGATGTACAATCAATCAAATACAATGTACCTATAGCTCCTACATGTAACTCAACCAACAAAGAAAGTATGTGTCAAACATTTGAAAACATATTATTGTCCATCACGAAACAGCTTGCAAATAGCTTCTGATGTCACTAACAAACATCCGTTAGAGATTGCAACACACATCAGTAAAGTTGGAGAATCCAAACATCACAACAGTGACAGTCACAAGCATTCATGGCTCAGTGAGATAACATCCTTACGCTGTGTTCAATGTCGATTTTCAAATCTAAACATCAACATGAATCATGATTGAAAACTCAATTCCAAAACACCGAACACAAACACGATCAGCGGTGCACCGTCAGTGTCGAAAATATAAAGCCGTTTATATGTTGATCGTCTTTAAATTTCCCGCTTTCGTTAGCGCAGCTTTAGTGCTCAGTTTGACCCATCACAAGAAAGGTCACTTCTGGAACCTGTTTATGTAGGCTTCCACTGCGAAAGCAAATTTAAAGACGTTTCAAAACGCAATTGTGTTAAATGTAGCATTCGCGGTGCTCAAGGTCGTAAATTTGAGCTGATCGCGTTTACAAACGCATCTTTTTCGTCGTTAAAATTTTTCTCTGAATCGTGACTTGAAAGACGTTTACTTTTACGACTGGGAATAGTGGACATTGAACACACCCTTTATTTCTCATTATATCTGCGTTTTTTAGCCACATTTTCAATGTTGCTGTTTAAATATTGAAACCGACATTGAACACACCCTTAGATATATTCTGAACGAGAGGTTGAACTTACACTTTTGTCTCTCTGCAAGTGGTCCTCTGCAACATGCCGACAGTCCACATGCCATTTCCTTCAAGTCAATGTGGTTGTCTTGATTCTCATCAAAAGCATTAAATACACCTGAAAATACAATGATAGTTGCAATACATTGTGATTATCACTTGCCTGACGAGTAAAATAAAATAAATGTTCCATCATGAAGAGCCTTAAAGTTGGTTTTGATCCTTAAAGCCTATGAAAAGTATTTGGGAGCAAAGTATATGTGATTGAAAATAGTGATAGCATGCCTTTCGTATTTTAAGGGCGATTGCACCTCATCAAAAGTGAATATGATTCAATAGAGAAAAATAAAACAAGTGTAACACTAAAAATTTTCATCAATATCTAATTAACAAAAAAGGGGGGGTAGATTTGTGGTTTACCGGAAGTCACTTTCTATCTATCAAAAGAAGAAAAATGAAGAGTGGGGGAGAAAGGATAAGGAGCAGAAAGAGAAAAAGAAGAATAAATAGAAGATGAAGAGTGAGATGAAGAATAAGAATAGTTAAAGAAGAATAAAGAAGAAGCATTTTACAAAAAAAGAAGAAGAAGAAGATTAAGAACATGGGAAGGAAATAAAAAAAAGACTAGATTGGTTAGAGCCGGATGTAAGACTGAAATAGACCGAAAATACTAAATAACATTAGATGTGTGGTTTTTCCACAAGTACAAATCGTGTTTTTAGGGAAATTCCCACTTGATAACTCATAGTGAAGGTCTATGAGGGCTTATGAAAGCTAATTCTCATTTGAAAATAAAAGTGAAGTAGTGCCAATCATCAATGGCCAACTAATTGTAAACATTCTATGCAAACATAAATATAGTCAAATCAGAACCCACTTTGAAATTTTACAATGCATACACCAAATTTAATTTAATAATCAAATAATAGAATCCTGTCCCATAGTGCACTGTGGTGCAATAACTGAATAAATTTATATATTATTTGATTTCTATCTTAAGTTCTTGTTTTTGGTTTATTATGTATATTATGCATGAACTTTCAAGATAATAGAGAGTACATAAAACAATGATGACCCAACATCCCACAGTATAAAAGAGTTATCGTCGCCTCAATTTTTAATCTTTTTTGTTTATATATGCCTATATCAGTAAAGCTAAATCTACAATGAACAATGCTCATTTATATTTTATCAATCCCATTTCATTCCACCATAAATCCAATTATGATGAACTCAAAGGCACGATTACTTGAGGCACAATGACTGTCATACTAACAGGTCTGGATAAAAATCTCATTACTGGGAAAATAAATCAGTAATGAGGCGGTTTCTGAAGTAGAGCCATGAGCCTAGTTTCAGGGTAATCAACTCGTTCTGTTTTTAATACCTGCCATCTAATTTGAATTACAAAAACCTAATAATAATAATAATAATAATATAGAGTATTTATAAAGCGCCAAATCCACATTGATTATGTGCTCAAGGCGCTGAAATATACTTGGTATATTATTATTACCCCGGCTGTAGCTGAGCGGCCATATAGGCGCTAAAGCATTCAAGGAATAAATCCTACCGGGTACCCATTCACCTCACCTGGGTCGAGTGCAGCACAATGTGGATAAATTTCTTGCCGAAGGAAATTACGCCATGGCTGTGATTCGAACCCACGACCCTCTGTTTCAAAGTCCGAAGACTAATCCACTGGGCCACAACGCTCCACACTAATGAACATACATGCACATGTCTATGTTGTATTGTACATACCTGTAGTGCTATTATGCTTTTGCATATTTGATGTGATACATGTATGTGACTAGGAATTGTCAAAATCTGTATTAATTTGGAGTATGCATTTTAATATTTGTTCCAAGATTTCAATGCATCATGAGCTGATATGTACAAATGTTAATATAATCTTTTAATAACTCAAGATAAACACACACCAATATCAATCAGCTAATCCTAAGTATAGTATATGTAATGAGAGTACATTGTTGACATCACCTATATTCAATTTTGATTCGCTTCATTGTTGTTTTGGGATATTTTATTCCTTTTCAGTAAAAATTACAATCATGCTGATGTCAGTGTAATCAATGAGCTTCTATAAAAACACAAACACATGCATGTATATTAAGACTGGTGATCTTTTTTTAGCGACTTACCTTCCACAAGTTCTGCAGGCATGGGTGGTGCAATCAGCGGGGTGAAGGTATCAAGATCCAGTCTTCCTGACTTTGATTGTGCTTGTAGTACCCAATATTTCTTTTCTAGTTCAATTATATCTGCCTCTTCCACTGAATAAAAAAAAATGAAAAAGAAGAAATTGTATAGAAAAATCTCTTTAATGTAACAAGTTTTTCTATGGGAATATCTTCAAAATTTTGCAGAATCAAGGTTCCATACATGTAAGATGAAGAAAATGAGAATAAATGTAAGGGAAACAATAAGAAAAAGTAAAAGAAAATTTGTATCACACTCTTACTTTCATATTTTCTGACCAAATTGTACTATACACTGTACATGTACATATCAGAGAGAAAGAGAAAGGGGCATGGAGGGGTCAACAGGGACTAGCATCCCTCATCACTTAGGCCATTATTCTGAAGATCGGTTAACTAGGCCATGGTCTAACTCTGAGTTAAAATTATGGGAAGCCATAATTTAAAAAAATGCATTCACACAATTGTGCTTCCTATCTTTACTTGGCTGTTTCATTGAATTTTTATGAAGAGGAGAACTACTGTATTTCAGTAATTATTCCCAGCCAGATATGGATGATTTGGCTGTCGAATCAGTTTACAAATTGAGCTTGTACTGTCAGAAATTTGATGTCACAATCAGCTATCCATAGTTAATTTTAAACCACAACTTTAGACCAGAGTTTAAATTAAACCAGAGTTTGGAATACGGGTCTTTGAGTTTGAATTCCAGAAAAAAAGATTTCCTTTCTACATTAGTACCATTTCTACGTAAGAGCCCTTTATCTCATTGTTTTCACATTTTTATAATATGAAACCTTGTGAGATGAGATAAACGTTTGCAATGAATTGCAATCAATCTATTGTTCAAAATAAGCATGCAACAGTGATATCTACTAGCCAATTGCCACATTGCCATGCACTTTACAACTGACCACTGATCCCCCAAGATATCCAACCCCAAGATGCCCCCTCCCCCCAGATATCCACCATCCCAGCGACATCAGTTCTGCTCTAGTAAATTTCCAGAGTGGTTCCCACCTCGAAACAGTACAGCTCATTGACTTCACATTTGTGGCAGCCATTTTTGACACCTCGGGACATGTGATTGAGAGGTTTGTTCAAACTCTTTGACAATACTGTAGACAAACTGGACAGGTACAGAATCTGATGAATAATCTGCATACTGTGCTGTACCGATCCCAAACAACAGATAGTTCTTGGCTATGGCATGCAATTTTGTAATGTCACTGCAGAAATGCACCAAAAATAAGGAAGTTTGAACTTGTGAAACTGAGATTAATAAGTTTGAAAAATTGGGATCACAGCCAATATCTACATGCAGTCTTCTCATAATTTCTGTAGACTATGAACATACAATTTACATGTTACGGTATAAAGTTATGGTATCATTCCTACACAAAACAGTACTTTAACCAAGAAACTGACCCTACCCTTCACGCAATCCCAAAGTGATCGGTAAATTTGATTTGTTGAATACATCTACATGTAATTGTAGATATGAGCCTAAAGAAGGTGTGAATTTAGTTCTGGGGCCCCAGGGGAGCCACTTCCATTGACGAGTGGATACCATGCGCGACCACGGGGTCTTGAAAAGCACCCTAAACACGTATTTTCCATATTCTGAAAGTGCACCCCTTAACAAGTATTGGAAACAAATACTAGTGGCAAGTATTCCCAGAACTGAGCCCCTAAACAAGTACAGCGATGTATTTTCCATATTCTGAAAATGCACCCCCTAACAAGTATTGGAAACAAAACGATACTCTTAGCAAGTATTCCCTGAAATGAACCCCTAAACAAGTACAGAGATATTTTATTGTTATGTCACGCGTCAGCGGTCGTACCTTTAGACACCATTATTTTGGTTTAGTACGGCCCCAGCACCTTCCACACCTCGCGCAAATCGTACTCTAAACACGTAGTGTTGGGGCAAAAAAGACATCCTTTATAAAACATTTTGATTTTGTTTTATCATCCCCGCATATTTGACCCTAAACACGTATATTTTTCAGAGCGAAATAGATACCCTTTTTTCAATATTTTTGTGTTTTTGACACCCTTATCACGTTACGTACGTAACGTGCCCTATCTTGAAAAAGACATCCTTTTTACATGTTTTTTGGGTCGCGCATGGTATCCACTCGTCAATGTAAGTGGCCCCCCCGGGTCTGGGGCCCGTCTTACAAAGAGTTACGATTGATCCAATCAATCATAACTCTATGGAAATCCATCAGGGTCATACATTTTTCTACAGGAAATTTGCACAATGTCTTTTGTAAACAAAGAGAATTAATGCATTAATATACATCTTAGCTAGAAAATATTTTGAACAAGCATGCATAATAGATGTTGACGTCCTTATAGATAATGGCCAAGTGGGGAAAAAACTTTACTTTACCTCACAGTCTCATTTTAAGGAGAATATTTCTCAGCATTCTTTATTCATGTTTGTTCACATTATTGAACAGCAAAAAACAAAGCCACCCCCCAAAAAAATAAAATAATAATAATAAAAAAATTGATTTGAGCTCCATCTTATTCAGGACCCATGGATACTGACCACATGTATAAAGCTATTTGTATACACGTAGTCATACACTGTTGAACTTCATAAGTTGTAACCCCCCCCCCCCCCACATGCAACTTTGTACAAAGTGTCATTCTTCTGCAGTCAATGGTAAATATATATGAATAAAAACAAGCAATAAAATTGTAAGTTTTACAATTACATGTGACTAAACAGGAAAATGCTAAACTTTCCAAATTTTGAACTGCACTGTTTATTATTAAAATCCACTAGATTCAATTTAAAGCAAACAAAAATAATACAAAAAATACAGCAGTGAAGGATAAAAGGTAGGCCTAAATATTACTGTTGCCCGGGACTGTTGCCAGTTTCAGGAACAAAAGCTGATCCCATAAAGCTACAAAAATGCATTGTCCTATTACAATCGGTTTAATGAGGCGAGGCTTGTACAATTGCAATGAATGAATTTATAACAAATTCAATATACAAGTACATGTATGCATGATAAATAAAATGATTGCAGTACTGTTCCTGGTAACACATAATTAATTTGTCATTGATAAAGCTAACGCCATCACCAGAAACGAGTTTCATTGTTCAAACACACTCATGATAAATCCAATTTCATGGACAGAGTCAATATACACACGGCCATCACTATTAAAAGTGACTGCAATGGTAGAGGTGCATGTACTGCAGAGGAATTTTCATACAAAATTTCAATTGAATGACCGCATAGTGAACAAATCCACACCAAACCAAGATCCAATATGCAAAGGGCAAGTGACATATTATCCTCAACTAGATTCAATTTCAATTTTCACAAAGGATCAATTAACAGTTGGGGAAAAAGATTAACAATGATCATTTCACCTTTTTTAAAGACTGGAATATACTCCGATATAATTCATATCAATAAACCCAAGGCCGTGGACAGGCTCAAAATAATTTATTCATGATTTTCATTTTATATAACAAGATTTTGCAAAACTATGTTTTTGGCAAAGTAAGGTAATTAACCCAACAGGAAAAAAAATCCTATCAATTCAGTGCAACTGTTTTTAGAACAGTATAGTATAATTGAGCCTCCGAGACAGACAATGATGACCCCCACTTGATGCACATGATTGTAACCATGGTAACGTCTCTTTCCATTTTCCACTCCTGGATTTAATCTTATTGGTTGAGACAACACACTGCTGGGATAGACTAGGTATTCATAACAAAACCAACATAATTCAGTTATATACTGGATTTCAATTCACTTGCTCATTTCAAATACAAACACAGAGAGCACTTTATATAGTAATATGCATACATGTAGTTGGATAGGTCGAACTGAACATTAAAATACAGGTACAGGTACAATGTATATTGGTAAAACTGAAAGTGAATGTTTCACCACATTTCCTAAACATGTATATCCTAATAAAGATGTTCCTTTTATTTACAGCAATCATTATTTTTGTCATCTGCTTTTGTTGTGTAGGTGATAATATGCAGGCCCCAAGTAGGTAAATTGCCAATTCGTCCACTGCCAACTTGTCCACTCACCACATGTTCTACCTTCATTTAGTCTAATACCATTCCGTCCATCAACATTTCGTCTAACAACCATTTGGTCCAATAACCATTTGGTCCAATTACCATTTGGTCTAATCATCACTTCGTCTAATCGCCATTTTGTCTATTTCATCTGATAACCAGTTGGTCAAATACCCATTTTCTTTTCATTCATTTTGCACAATTAACACTTTACCAAATGGTATATGGACTAAATGGCTATTGGACCAACTGGTTATTAGACGAAATGGCATTAGACTAAATGAAAGTAGACCATGTGGTGAGAAGACGAACTGATGATAGACCAAATGGTTGTAGACGAGTTGGCAATTGGACAAATTGGCATTAGACAAATTGGAAATAAATGTTAGGAATATAATTTTACTGTAATTCAAATTTATTCCTTGAAAGCAATCAAGATGTACATTCAAATTTTGATATTTTTAGTATTTTACTGAATTTCAATTTACCCCCACCCTTGACCTGCAAATGAATCATATGCAAGAAATTAGAATGTGAAATATTTTTTTTCTTTTCATTTAAGTATCTATTAAAGAAAATAATGTTCACAACAAAACAGGAATTAAAAGTAAAATAATAATGTAACAATTCACAAAAAATGAAAAACCCACTAAAAGACCAACATAAAACAAAAATGCAATTTAAAGGAGAATGAAACTCTTGGAGCAAGTTAGCTTTTGTGAAAGCAGAAAAATCAAAGAATAAGATCAACAAAAGTTTGAGTAAAATAGGACTAGCAATAGAAGAGTTATGAGCATTTGAATGTCGAGATCACTAATGCTATGGAGATCCTCCTATTGGCAACGCAACCAAGATCTATGATATCACAGATGAACAACTCTCCCCTTTTGGACACTGAAAATATACCCCAAAACATCTCTTTTTGCTCATTCTAATCATATGACAAACGATTCATCAATGATATAATGTTGTGAAACCTCTGTACTTGTCCTCTCATAAAGAGAACACCTCACCTTGTGATAGATTCTATAAAAGTGAGAATATAAGTACTAAAGCAATGAGGGAGTTGTACGTGTGTGACATCACAGATCTTGGTCGCATTGCCAATGGGAGGATCTACATGGCATTAGTGATCTCAATATTCAAATGCTCATAACTTTCTTATTATTCATTCAATCTTCCTCAAACTTTCAACAATATGTTTCTTTGATTTTTCTCTTTGATATGGATTCAACTGGTTTAAGGGGTTTCATTCTCCTTTAAGTCAAACACTACATATATGTTTTACATGAAGAATAAATAAAAACTGTAGGTAATTGACTTTCTTTGCCACATCCCATTTTGAGCAGCAATTATGGCCTCGGGTTGGAATTTAGGGTATTAAAATAAGGGCTCAAAATAATCTGGAAAGAAATTCTATATATCTGATCATAGAATGTTGGTAAGAATAGTACATGATGTACATCTATTATAAAAATGAGATGGAACAGCATGTAACTTACAATGCGTCACTCCAGCTAGTGTCTGGTAAAAGGTGGGTGTGTCACTCTCATCAGATAGACGCAGACCTTGTTTGCTATTGTCCTGTAGTAACCATGCCGACAACTTCATAACATCACTATTCTTCAGTAGCCAGGTACAAAATTGCTCATAAGAGACACGGTCAGACTATTGGATAAAACAAATCAAAAAGGCAAAATATTTGGATAAAGCTCATAAAATCAAAATCTATAGTATGAAATCATATTTAATCTATTATATTGAATATTTTTTTTAAAATATGAAATTAATGTTTTATCACAACTTGCTGACTTTAAAACAAAATTGAATTGAAATCAAACCATTTTTTAAATTTCATTTCATACAACTACAAACTTCATAAAACACCAAATTCATCATGGTGCAAATTATATCAGTGAATGAGCTAATAATTGGTGAAATTTCAAACCACTAAATTCAAATTAAATTCAAGAAAGGACAAATAATTTGTTAGTTGTCACTTAAAAATTAAACCCAAATTCTAAAAATTGGGGTAATTTGCAATCATGTAAAAATTGTTTTTTTTTTAATAAATAATGTATTCTGATTATTCAATGTTGCAGGAACGTATGTCATGTCACCGAATAATCAGCAATCTGCACAAATGCATGCACATAATAGTAAATAGTATGCAAAGTATATTTCAGACCTTACGATTCAGTATGGCAATCTACAGAATAGTATATAATGATGCTTCTTATGAATTTATGTAAACAAACATCAGTGAGAGAAAGATCTCCTCCACACATGGGATTTAGACTATGACTAATCGTGAGTGGTCGAGACGAACTTGTGGCACTTCCAAAAGGTCATATCCATCAACACACACACATTGCTAGCACAGATAGAAGATTGAACTGCCTCAATAAGAAACCACTAGCAATGTGAATAGTAAATTGGAAACAGGTTGTTGAAATAGGCAATCACTTCTTCATGTTGTGGTTATACACGCAGTAGAAGGATCTGTAACAGGATATATTGAGCAATGGATACCATTCATCTTGAGCTCATTGCCATTTGTCTATGAAATATTTCTGCTTTAAAATTCAAAAGGTGTATTATTTTGTTATTTCTTTTACTTTGTTATAAAATATCCTCATTCATGCACTTGCAAAAATGGCAAACTTGGAATAACAACAATTTCTACCGCATCAACTCGCTCCTTAGATAGTAAAAGGGTGATTCCAAGAGAGTATGCATTTCATTTTCAAGAGATTTGTCAGTAATTTTCATTGATGACTGGTATAAGGTATTGAAAATCCTTGCATCTTATCGACGGAGAGCAAATTAGTCCGTGAAAATAACTGAAACATTCTTCATGAAATGATGTATTTCATGCAGGTGCAGTTTTTCATTAGGCCTATATGTTAGCCTGTAGGGTTACACATGTAAATTTCTGCCTACAAGAGTTTTCAATTTTTGTCACATGACAAAGTATTTGCCCATACATTCAGAAAAAAGGATAGCAAGCTATCACAAATGTACACTGAATTCTTCATGATTTTTTTTTGTGAAAATTGTCAAAAATAAACATTTTAAAGACGGAAAGAGTAAACAAGCCTACAATACATATGTATGTGTACAACTTCTGGTTAATTTTCTGCAAGAAGGAAGTGGATCATAAACTAAAGCATTCCCCAAAATTTCCTCCTGTACATGTATGCATCCTATAATTGTACAGTATTAAATATTAGATGGAATCAAAGTGAAATTTTTACCGTACTTTGAAATCAATCACATATAATTTCCTGCACATGCTGAATGGAAAACTGAGTATCATCACACTTTTCTGAATTGGAAATGCAATACAAACAATGAAATCACTGTTGAAAATGCAAACTGGCAATTTTAATGAAAACTGCCATACAGTGTAGGTCTAGATCTGTTTTATTTCCCCCCTACAAATAAATTACTTTACATGTATATTAAATGTAAATTGGTAAAAAAAAATCATAATTGTGGCTCATTTGAAGAGTAAAGGCCAATCAAACCTAAGAAAAGTTATCATTTCCCTTTTATGGGTTAAGATTCTTATCTACATCTATTGCCTTTGCATCGGTCAGGTTTGTGTACTGTACATGCTGGATTCTTATTGATGGCTTTATACTTTGGTGATACATCTCAGGCACATTAGGCTCCCTTTCTACTCAAAAACACATCAATATTACTTGTCATATTCCCTCTTCAAGTGTAAATAATACGATGCGCTTGCATATGTACAGGCATGTATACATTCCAATATGACTACATGATTGAGGGAGAAAATATGCATTGCTGTGCATGAAGGTTTGTATAGTAGGCACTAAATGTAAAAAAAAAAAATCATGTTTTTAATAGCCTAAAGTTTGGCTTTGTTTTTCATTAATAAGAGCACAATTCTAATTGCCTGAAAAACTGTAGTACAGTGCAATGTAATGAAGACATATTTTTTGTACCAATGAAGGAGATATTTCAAATAGTCAGTCCTTATTCATTAATAACTGAAATATTACTGTGCAAAGTTCAATCTTACACATGCACAACGACCAATCAACTCAGTATCCTTGTTGCATACAGTAGTCTACCAAATATTAAGTACTCTAGATGCTTTTGTGATACACCCCATAAAAAACAACTGGTGTTGCACTAGATGGTTTATCAGGGGTGGACAAAATACCCAAGTTAGTTTTGTTGCACCATATTATGTTATGAATTTTTTTAAATTACCAAAAGAAAATGATAACTTGGACGAGTATTAAATGAATGTGGGTACTCCCTTTAATAAGATATGATGGATTTCATTTTCAGAAAACATTTTTGTGATTTTTCCATTGTAATGATAAGTCTATCTTGTTTTACACGTATCTCTCTGCATTATGGAACATGTACCGGTATGTTCTGCAATTAGCTGCTATACATTATATCATTAAAATGTTCAAGTTGTACTTATTTTTATTTTAAAGAGATTTTTCAGTTGGCTTGTGAAAAAACGTTGAAATGAAATGAAAGATTTGATGCAAGGAACAAGACAAATTGATACAAGTATGAAAAAATATGATGCAAAAAAAGGAACATTCTTGGTCCATGCATGAGGCCGTTTCTGGCTCAGATACATGTAAAAGGCTGGGAATGCACAAAATGAAATCGGGTATTTTGAGGCCTAACAATTATTTTCTCTATTAAAGAGAAATTCCAGTAGTTGCAGTAAACACTGATTTCATGAGAAAGTCTGTAAAACCAGGCTTAATTGTCAGTATATCATCGAGGATCTAGATCTGGTACAGTTACATAAACTGAACTTTGTGAAATCTTGAAATCTACGCTGAAAAATGTTCAGACTGAACTTCCCCAACACAGATAAGCGCACATGGGACTGTGTATAATTATTGCTTTGAGCGTCGGGCCCGAGGCTCTACCCAAATCCTGTGCTTATTTGCTGATTTCTCAGCAATTACACAATTTCTTCCAGAATCCTTTGGCACATGCGTTTTTTTTATACAAACAGACACTTTGGTGGTCATTTCATTGGATTCTGTACGAACTCATTTTGATATCGTTACCAAAACTAGCATTTACCTTTAAACTTTAATGCTATTTTTGTGATCTAGTGGGAATGGAAGCGTCTGAAGTTCCCAACCTAAACATGAATTGGTGTGAGGTTAAAGGAAAATGGGACAACAAGTGTCTTGTAATAGTTCTTGATTGCTCACTGTGGTTAAGAAGTATTGGCATGGGAGGAAATTCTGGCATATCCTGGCCAAGTTGAAGGGCAATCTGATAATTGATATTTGGCATGTTCTCATCAGCCTGATTTTCCAAAAGATAGTCCACTATTTCTGTTCATGAAAGTTGTCATTATCCAATTAGTTACCACAGTAGGAGTCAGACACTTGTCGTCTCGTGCTCATCGGTTCCATGACTTTTGCTCCAGCGACAATTGCTCCAAAGAAAGGAATGCACGTTATAAAGCAAAACATAAAACCTAAGCTCCAAAACTAAATAAACCCTCATCCTTATCTTCACATTATTCTGAAACTCTATTACAATCCTAAAGCCTCTAACTCTATTCCCTCAGAGCAAATGTCGCAGGGGCAAATGTTGCAGGAGCAAATGTCATGTCACCGTGCTTCTCAGCCAATCAAGACCAGGGAGAGTCTTCAGTTCTGACGACTTGTCAGACAACAGATATATGACAAGCTCCCCTTGGGACTTGGGAGAGTTTCATAAAGCATCATATCAGTGACTTTTACTGACTAATTTACTCTCAGCCAATCAGAGACAATAATTTTGGTACATTATTACAAATAGTCAGTGGAAATTTTTTTTGGTTTCAAAACTATGCCCCTGATCTATGACAACCAACGCTGTTGGAACTTCCTTGAGCTGCTTTGTAATGATTTTTTTTTAATCATCACTCTATTCAATACTCAAAATCAAACAAAGGAACATAGGTGCATACATAATAAAAAGAAAATAAACCCAGGTGGGTGTTTCATGAAGCTATTCACAAGTTAAGAGCGACTTTAAAAATGACTGGTGATCCTTTCTTGTGATAAATGGTATTTTCATTGGCAATGCTTTGGCGCATAAGAAAGTATCACCAGTCATTCTTATAGGCGCTCTTAACTTACGAACAGCTTTATAAAACGGCCCCCAAACAATAATAACAAAATATGAAAGATCAAGTTTTGAGCATGGACCATCTCTGAGAACAAGGGCGCGAGCACCAAGTCCTCATCATCAAGTTTCAGGGATTTTTTATTACTGAATCCTAGCGATGAGGACCAAACCAGTCCATCACACCGCTCCCCATGTCAAAACTCGATCCCCTGGAACTAGGTCACAACACACTTTGTTTGACACAAATTGGAAAGATATCATTAAGGCATATGCCGGGGGGGGGGGGGGAAGTATCTCAAAAATTTTAAAGCCAAAGTATTTTTGCAAAATAATAAAGTAATTTGGCATATCACTATCGTGCTACATACAATATAATTGCTCTGCAGCCCAAGTTCACTTCCCACACTCGATAAAGAATTGCCTCACTTGGGCTGATAAGCACAGAGATGTAAATCCAGACTTTTGGACTAGAATCTCGAGCATGGGCTATAAACTTAGGCCGATAAGGACCCACCTCATGTCTTTATCGTCAAAGGGAGCGCGAAGAATATGTCAAGTTTTATTGCATGAACTTTCTATTGATAGCAAAGATGTCATTCATGTAGGTTCATCTTAATAATACGTAAAGAAGCCCTGAAGACCATTCCCTTACCTCTCTGAATAACCCCATGAGGTCTGTGGCAGGGGTGTTACCGTCACAGGCTGCGATGAAATTGTTGAGATCCATCTTCGTAACATACAGGCCATTCTCCTGGTTTGCGCACATTCCAAATATAACTGGACAAAAAATGGAAATCAATAGCAAACATTCATAAATTATAAAATAACTGAAAGAATTTGCCTTTTTCATGTTTGAAAACAAAAAAAAAACAATGTAAAGTTAAAAACCCGTGTTTACCCTTGAGTTGAGTAGTTATATATTTATTTAATAAATAAAAAATCCATGGTATTCTGGAAAAATATCCATCAAAGGATAACAATGTTATGAATTTTTGTTCTAGATTTCTGTGACATCACTTATGTTGTCTACCTCCCTTTGGCTAAATATTGCACATTCCATAAAATGATGATTTTTTAGTGGTATTTTGAGAGCTGGTATTTTTGTAATAGTAACAATAATTTGTGCTTTATTTTGCGCATATATGTACGAATAATTCAAATTCTGAAAACATTCATGGAATTTTCTACCAGAGAGCAGTTCACATGGCATCACATGACATGAGCCTCGTCGAACTGGTGCTGCACAGTGGCTGCCATGCCCACGATCAATTGGACAAAATTAATTTGTTGAATATTGCTATTCTAAGATTTCTATTCTGAAAAATAAATTGTGGATTTTCATTTTGATTTTTTTCATCACCCAAAAAAAAGCATCCTTTTCCTTTCATAAGAACTATCCCGATATAAGGATCCTCAATAACTCCATTTAAAAAATTGAGGAGTCACCATATGGCAACAAACAATAAATTTAATATAATGGAATATGATACATACACATGTACATGTAATGTTGGCTTAAATGTGTATTGTACTCAGTGCAATGTTCAGAATAAATCAAACTCCAAAATATTTTGCTCCTCAATACAATAAATCATACTTATGTATGTCTATCTGGAAACACAATCAATACATACACAAGTAATCAAATGCATAGTCAATATTGATGGGAGAGATCGAGAATCTAGAATTCAATCTTACTGGTGGAATCTCTATCACTCAGTCAGGACTCAAAACCCTGAGATCTCTCCCTCATACAAGCACACACACACGTATTATTAGCTTTTTGATCCTGTCATTACATCAATAGCGGACTTGTCAACAAACGACCAGCTGAGGGCAACACCACGTTCAATTTTCCCCCCGACTAACAATAACCGGAGAGCGGTGCGACAATAACGATCAGGCTCCATCCCTCACCAGCGTATAGGTACCGCGATGCTGGTTTATTGTCAACCCCAATGCCTTGGAGGGTGCTGGTTAATTTGGTGAAGACCTCTTGTGACCTAATATATTTATTCTTGAGCATATAGCCCCCCCCCCCCCTTCTTAGATGAATCCCATCAGATATCCATCTTGCCAGAGATACATGCATGACAATGTCTTGAAACAACTTTTCTTATCTTATGTGTGATTTTGTGTGATTATGTGTGATTTTGATCTTTTTTTTTATCAGCCTTTTTTTCTTATCATTCAATCAAACACCACTTGTTTGTTGTGTACCCATTAGGGGTATTAATACATTATGTAGGCCTATACATGTACTTGTATATCATCTGAAACGTTTCATGTTATATTGTACACTGTACATGTATTTGTATTAAAAACAATTATCGTATTGTCCTAACTACATGTATTTCAGAAGGCAAGGCTGAAATGCATTAGAACAACTAAACTGGTTTACACAGGCTATCTTATTAATACTTAAATCTGCATGTGTTTTATAAATAGATGCCATTTCTGAACAAAATAATTACAAATTTTGCTCACAGCAAAGGCACTTTATATTCACAAAGCCCCAAAACAATATAATCTGAATTTACAGACTACTGGAGCTGAATAGAAACATGTACTAGTACTTTGGCCTTTACCCTCCTAACCATGTGCTAGACTTATGGCAATTCCCACAGGTTTAAGGGAAGTTCACCCTGGGCCCCTAGTAAAATTTTATAGTAAAAATAGCAGGAAAAAATGATTACAGAATATTGTTGAGGGTCTGAGGAAAATCCATCAAAGATTTAAACAAAAATTAGAAGTTTAATTTCTTGATTTGTGATGCCATATGCTAGCAGCTTTCCATGTATGGCGAATTAAAAATATCAATAAAATATAATTTCCTAAAAAAATTTACTATGGTTTTTATTTACCTTCAGTATTTCAACTGACAATTCATTTCACATCCTCTTATGATATACAAAAATATGTTAGTCACCATGGACCATTAAAAAATTGAAATTCATGCATTTTCAGGATGAACTTTACCCTTAAAAGCAAAATAAGGACTGAGTGTACATTGTAGGCCTACATCCTCCATACAAAGAGCTCACTGCAGCCTACAGACCAATAGCTAACGCTTTATAGAACTCTAGGTTTTTACATGTTAATATAATCCAGATCGACTGTGGTCATATCTAGGACCAATCTAATTTGGAAAATTATATGAAACCTAAAATTTCTCCTTTTTTTTATCTCAAAGGATTATGCATTCATCAGAATTGAAAATGAATATAGAGTGTACACTTTTGTGGCAATGAAAATAAAAATTGTGAAGCGAAGTAATATATTGCTGTATGTTTTTCACCTGGAAAATCAACCCCTGTCACATAATGACTTACAATGAAAAGGATATGTAATCAGGGCATCTGTAGGACAAATATAACTAGACCTTGATATCATTAATTGAAGTTTCATAAAGAGATGCATTACTCAGTGTTGACTAGTGTTTCCATCAATCACTATTAACCAAAAATAGCTTCAATACAGCAGCAGTATTTGAATTAGAGATGGAGAAATCTCACAGACTTCTTTCAAATTTCTGGTGCCTGTAATTAGGCTCTGTATGATTTTCAATGCTGTACAGTCATATTCTCAGGAGAGCGGTGAAAAAAAATCTAGCCTAGAGATTCCGACCATCAATTCCAGTCACAAACCCTTTCGTCTCTTTCACATCCATTCTGAATCTCCCTGAATCAATACAATCCTGTCTGCGGAAGTGCAGATGAATTCATTTCAGCCACCAAGGGGATAAGAGAGGCAAGGGGGAAGGGGGGGGGGACAAATTTTCCCCTACTTACAGACGGATAAGCAAATAAGACCGAAAGCTATTATTAAAGGAAAACACTATTCCAGCTATGTTTCCACACATTCTTTTTGTTTACAATTTTAGGCTCTTTGATAGTGTAAAACAAAGACCCACCCCCTCAAGTTACTCCTTAATAATAGTACTGAACATCTATTGACCATTTTTACATCACATCAGTAACACGATGGGAGACTTTACCTGTTATTTTTTGCAAATCATGATATTTTCCTAATAAAACCTCATACAATGGTACTGCATACTACAGAAATATCAAAAGATTGTCTAATACCACACATTCTTTTTGTTTACAATTTTAGGCTTGTCGGTACTCTTTGATAGTTTAAAACACAGACCTACCCCCTCAAGTTACTCCTTAATAATACAGTAGTACTGAACATCAATTGACCATTTTTACATCACATCAATAACACGATGGGAGACTATACCTGTTATTTTTTGCAAATCATGACATTTTCCTAATAAAACCTCATACAATGGTAGTACTACAGAAATATTATATTTGATTATTCAAAGATTTTCTAATACCAGATGGCAGAATTAAATCATTTGGTCTAATTTGGTATTCATGTATGTTCGCTTCTGTGGTACAGGGTTTATTGATGAGACTGATATGCTCACTGATTGGCCGCTACCTCTCACGTAGCGATCACCAGTCGGAAACAATGGTTAACATCTTTGAATAAAAAACGGGTTCGTAAAGGCCATGTGGCTGAGCTAGCATCCACCCAGCTTTTTGCGATAAGTCTTTTTTTTTAATAGTCGGTAGGCATTTGATATCTAGGCCTAAAATTATATTAAACAGACATGGAGCCTTGTCTGAAGGCTACTTGGAGTGTGACTTCAGCGACACGTTACATACATTTCTTTGTGAAACACTCCCCAAAATCAGATTCTCAATATGCCACTGTTAAACATTCATGATCGAATATCAGACAGAGAGCCGATTTGTCTTCTCCGCTGTGCACACTGCTTTGGATGGTTTACCGAGTTCCCTTCTTGATGAAGATTCATAATAATAATAATAATAATAATAACATTTGTAGGGCGCTTTATACTGGTGTTTCAAAGCGCACAGGTTGGCAGATTATAATAATATACATTTAAAAAAAAAAAAAAAAAAAAAAAAAAAAAAAAAAAAAAAAAAAAAAAAAAGTTATGAGAAAAGGTGAGCTTTAAGTGACGATTTGAAAATTTCTACGGAGGGAGCATTTTGGATATGAATTGGGAGTTTATTCCAGAGGGTGGGAGCAATTACAGAAAATGCACGATCACCATATCGGGTCTTAGTGCGAGGGCCGTGAATTAAATTATTGGAATATGATGAACGTAAGGATCTGACAGAAGAGGAAGAACGAAGGGAAATAAGGTCTTGGAGATATTTGGGTGACATATTATGGGTAATTTTGTATACAATGAGTAGAATTTTGAACGTTATGCGAGAGTGAACCGGAAGCCAATGAAGTGATCGGAGAATAGGGGTGATGTGTTCGAGATTCACATCACTGTTTGGTGATAACTGATTTAAGATGGAGGCGATAAGCTGACTAAGCTTTTATCAGCCACAAAGATAGCCTCATACTCTCACACAAAAATCTATACAGTCACATACATGTACGTATTTGAGGCCTACAAGAAGTGAAGTGAATATAAAAAAAGTCAAACTTATTTTGTTAAACACAAGTCATGAAATAAAAAAATAGTTTATTGAAGATTCTTACTACCTGGTCCAAATGTACTTGAGGTATTCCAATTTTAGGTTTCTTTCATGAGAAATTACAAAACAATAATTCAAAATTAAGACCATGTAGTCAGGGATGGGATTGTGAGACTCAGTATAACTTTTTTTCTACAACAGGCTCCATTAATAAATTGCCTTTTTGTGAACATTGAAAAATTACAGGAATAAAGACTGTATATTTCCCATCATGTCTTGTATTTTATTCAAGAATAGTATTTCTGATTTGAACATACTTGTACATGGAGTAAATTAAATCAAAGTGCTTGAAAATATTCTTTTTTGTTTTAAAAGTACACTTCAACAAAAACAATAAATAGAGAAAGAATTAAACTTCACATTTCATCAAAATCAAAAGCAAAATAACAGAACTTTGTGTGCACATCTTGTAAATGAAGGAACTAATGAAATCACCCAATATTTCTTTAATATTTTTATTATATGAAGTATTAAATATTTCAATTTTCCTCATGTTGTACTTTACAATGTGAAAAAAAAAACTTTGATAGCTTTCTTAATTTGTGTTATTGCCATTGTGATGACTTATTGTGATTCAATATGTTTTAAACTCGTGGTTGAAGGTCAAGTCCACCCCAGAAAAATTTTGATTTGATTAAATATAGAAAAATCAAACTAGCGAAACGCTGAAAATTTCATCAAAATCGGATATACAATAAGAAAGTTATGACACTTTAAAGTTTTGCTCATTTTCACAAAACTTTGATATGCACAACTCAAATGAGAAACTTGATGATGTCCCTCACTCACTATTTCTTTTGTGTTTTATTGTTTGAATTATACAATATTTCATTTTTTTTAGATTTGACAATGACGACCAACTTGACTGAATAATGTAGTATTACACAATGCTCATTTCACATGTTTAGGGAGGAATTAATCGTTGTTTCACTTGACAATAAGGAGAAAATAGAATATTCCCTATTTCATTTACTAAAATACAAAAGAAATAGTGAGTGGATGACGTCATCAGTCTCCTCCTTTGCATACCGACTAGGATGTGCATATAACTGTTTTATGAAATCAGGGAACACTTCCCTGGTGAAATTAAGCAAAACTTTAAAATGTCATAACTTTCTTATTTTACATCCGATTTTGATGAAATTTTCAGTGTTATGTTCGTTGGATTTTTCTCTATTTGTTCAAATCACATTTTTGTTGGGGTGGACTTGTCCTTTAAAACAGAATCTGCAAAATTAGAATACTAGTATATTCATACAATAAAATACAAAATATTTTAAAGTATGTGATATTGACTCTCTAATAAACATCATGTTGTGCATACATATAATCTTTTCATAAAAAATAAGTGAAATTTTAAAATCTCATATCTTTCCCATTTTAAAATGATATGAAATTTCCAGCATTAAGCTGATTCATAATTTCTTTTGTCAAATCAACTTTTTGTTGGGGTTGACCTTGAAATAGCAAATTCTTTAAGGCATAATTACATTCTATTCAATAATATGCAGAGGAAGTGTTCCTTGTAAATCACAATGGTGTTTAGTGATGCTTGGTCTTTGATTAGCTATACAAGTTGATATCAGTTTAAAGTTATTCATTGGATAAAATTCTCACAAACGCACACACAATTTGGGTTTTCTAATTTGCTCAGTATGATAGGGGACATGGAAATTGGAAAGTATAGATTAACTTTTGTTAATTGGTGGCCCAAGTATGGAGCAGTGTGATCAGCTCTGCATAAAACTACTAAGAAAAAGATCCTACAAATGCACAGTTACCAAATTTTCTAGATTGGACTGACCTCTTTAGAGTCATTGGCCCGTATTCTGAAGTCAGGTTTAACACAGTATGGTCTAACTCTGCGCTAAACTTATGGGAAGCCAAAAGTGTCAAAATTTTATTAAGTTGTATGTTTATCATATTTACTGTGCTCTTTCCTGATTCTTCAATGGTGAATATATTAATTTATTCATACTTTATAGACAATTATGAATGATTTGAGAGCCAAATGAACTGAAATATGATATCTCTACTGTTAGTGATTTATGTAACAATTGGCTATCCATACTTAAACCACAACTTTAAACCTAGGTTTAAGTTAAACCCGACTTCAGAATACAGGCCATTGAAACAAGCTCTGGTTGCCAAAAACAACATTGACTAATCTCATTCCCTTTAATACTAGTGCATGTACAACAAATTAATGCATTAGTTGTCTTTGACAGTGATTCAAAATGAGATCCCTTCCTATTTCAGTTCAAAGGAAAAGAGAAAGAAAAAAAATCTACTTCCACCAACGACCTTTGGAGTTTATACACGGAGCACTCCTGAAAAACCAAACGAACACTATGCAATATGGCATGTAGCAGATCAAAGGTCGGTGTAATTTGACTTGACAATCCCATTTGTTTTGTCTATTTGAGTACCATGCTAGAGTTGTTTTACCAACATTCATCATGCTTTGAAATATTCCAATCCATTGTGACCTACATGTATGTGTTCGGTATGAAATTAGAATGTGAAAAACACACTTTCAAGGACCAAATATTGATGATTATGGGCATGCAAGGTCTAGAGATCCCTTCATATTCTTGATATTATTTTTCAAAGTATACAAGACACTCTTTTGCACGCCTAAACTCTGATATTACTCAAAGCCAGTCTTAGCAGTATTTTTCCACCAAGCAATAAAGCTGGAAGACAAGTATGAATACTTATTTTTTTAGGGCAATCCATACCAACAAAAAGTTTATTTGAATAGAAAATAAAATCAAACAAGCTTAACACTGAAAATTTCATCAAAATAACAGTTACAGGCATATAGGGAACTGCTGAGATTATACATGTAGATAGGCCCCCCGGGAGATAGGCCTATTAGATAAATGGATTTTATTGAAAACATCACATCTTGCAGTTCATTCTTTTAATATGAATTAAACATGAATTACAAATATAAACATCAGATAATGTCACTAACTCACAATTTCATTTGTATTTTACTTTAAGAAAATGAATGAACTGTGTCATTGTTGTTCCCTATTGTGATTATATGAAGAGTGTCTATACATGCAGTGTCAGCAGACAAAAAAGTGGAAGCTCGCCCTTAAAATATAATAATTTATGGCCTCCAACATGGTGTCAAGATAAAAGGCACAGAAGAAGATAAAGTCTGGAGAATGATCAAGTGTGAGACCACATTTTAATTAACTAATGAATATATCACAGCAAGAAATGTTAAAACATGTACAGTAGACTCTCACATGAGTATTGTGTTGTGATTATGAGAGCAATTGAAGAGAATTGGTCTAAAAATAAACGTGACACAATACATAACGCAGGGTGCATCTCCATTGTTAAAAGAATGTGTCCCAGTTTATTCTTGTACATGTTCAACAAAATGCGATCTGTACATTCTGCAGTCCAAAATGGTCTTAAAAAAACACTGCGTGAAACAAGGAGAAGAAATGTCTAAAAGTACTGTTTTGCTATAAAATCCCATTATCTCATTCATAGAATACATTTTTCGTTCACAAACCACATTTTCTCCTAACTCCTCCTCTTCCTCCCCAATCCTTATTACAGGTGGTCCAGAATTTAGCCCCAACCTGACTTTTCCAGTGTGTGCACGTTTCACAAAAATTCAAATCACAACATGGCCAGATGCACATGTCCAAGATCCACATTAGTACAGTCCTACCACAACATAGTAGGCGGTGCTGCACCAGCCCGAGCTTGCTCAATCTCGAGGATTTTAGCCCGATCAGCCCTCATTGCGATTAATCTTGAGATTGCATGTTTTTTACTCAATATGTGGAAAATAAAATTGAATTGAATTGAATTGAATTGAATTCAAGAAACCCCATCTCCACCAGCGCAAGAAGAGCAATTCCTGCTCGAGCGAGGCATCAATGCATTATGGTCTGAAGCCATGAATGAATAATCCCGAGTGCATCTGCACCTGTGAATCAGCGGGATATTTCATAAAATACCGCGCTATTATGCAAATAATCCTAAGTTGTCTTGGGATTGCAATCTTTAGATTAATCCAGTGAACATCCCGATGATTGCATCTCCATTACAAATAATCTCGAGATTGTTCAGATCCCATGATCGGGATAATTTGGTGGATCAGAAATAGCATGATTATTTGAAAACTCAGGCTGGTGCAGACGGACCTAGTGATCTTGTTATGCAGAATGGTAAAACGTTGTACGTACAGTACATGGAATTGTGAAGCATGGATTAGAGTTAGGGTGAAATTGAAAGCTGGGATTTCCATGTTCAAAGCCTGGCAAGCTACCAGCATGGAATCCCATGGATTACTGCCAGTTTGTTTCCCATTCCTTCATCGAAGGTCATGATGAGCTGTGATACTATATGACGGGCCAATTAAACGTGGTTCCCAATTAAAGGTGAAGCCCACCCTCATAATGTGTTTGCTTTCAAAAATAGAAACGAAAAGGTCAGCGGAAAAGAGCATATATATTCTATAAAAAGGAGAAGCAGTACATTTCCAAAGAAATCCAATACAAGTTTTGCCTGTTATTCTAGGGGTTGCATGCAAAAAAAAAAATCAGTGATGCAGTATGGCCAAGAGAATTCTGTTCTTGGTTAATTTTTATAATATTTCATTTTCTTTTGCACAAACATCAGTTTGTATCCAACAGGAACATTTAACTTTTCTGCATAAAATTTTACATTTAGGCCTACAAGTACATGTACATGTATGATTGTCAAAAAGCCTGCAGGCCTACTAAGTAGGTCTATATTTTTGTAAAACATCTTAAGATAAAATTCATTTTCTAATTAATTGTCAGATAAAATGATGAAGAGTACAATAAAAACGGCACCTGAAATGAGATAGTTAAGGGTAAAATTTACATTCAAAACTGGGGGGGGGGGCCACTTCCATTGACGAGTGGATACCATGCGCGACCATGGGGTCTTGAAAAGCACCCTAAACACATATTTTCCATATTCAGAAAATGCACCCCTTAACAAGTATTGGCGTGTGAAACCCTACCCTTAACAAGTATTGGAAACAAAACGATACTCTTGGCAAGTATTCCCTGAATTGACCCCCTAAACAAGTACAATGATATTTTTATTATTATGTCACTGTCGTCGGATTTACCTATACCTGATTGGGTTTAGTACAGCCCCACCTCCCACATCTCGCGCAAAAATCGTACTCTAAACACGTAAAGTAGTGTTAAATCTTGGGGCAAAAAGTACATCCTTTACAAAACATTTTAGTCTTAATTTTTCACACCCTCGCAAATTCGACCCTAAACACGTAGCTTTCCTAGCGAAAATAGATACCCTTTTTTCATTATTTTAGTGTTTTTGACACCCTTATTACGTTGCGTACGTAACATGCCCTATCTTGAAAAAGACATCCTTTTTACATGTTTTTCTCGTCGCGCATGGTATCCACTCGTCAATGAAAGTCGCCCCCCCCCCCCCCCCCCGGATTCAAAATCATACTCCCAGCAATACCCAACACCTGAAGATTTTAAAGTGACCCCCAAAAAGGGGGCATGGTGGGGTCAACACGATCCATCAGTCTGCAGTGAGGGCAGTCAATATAGGCCTACATATTATACAGTAACTATCATGCAAGATGGAAGTGTCCTCTGTTATAGGAATGTTAATAGTATCCCCACCTGGGTGACTGTTGAGAAAGCATCCGCAATCTGCAAGACCATTCTAATTTCTCTGCACAGTGCACACCATAATTAACTATCATAGTTTTTAGACACAAAAATTACTTTTATATTCACATCCAATTGATACAGAATAAGAGAAATCACCTGATAATTTTTTATCAGTATTTTTATCAAAATCTGACAATGAGACAGGTTTATCTTGGGAGTTTATATATTATTTACATGTATAATTTGCAATATCCCTGAATGAATGTTAATGAAAGTAGGTAGGCCTACACGTACATGTCAGCCTACTTGTTGAAAGTACAAGAACTTCTGCAGGGGTTTTTCTTCCAAACTTGTGGGGATATTTGAAGTGGGAAAAAGAAGTTTTCATGTGAGAGAAGAGTGATGAACCTCAATGCTATTGGAATCCAAATCTCGTTGCTTCCTCATATTTATGAAAACTTTTCTTGTTCAGGCAGGTGAGAACATGGAATATTATGGGGAGCGTTTAAGACTTGTACCTGTTTTCATACATGTGTAGGCCTTAAGTCGTGTAGTCAATATGATCAGACAGGTCTGATAAGTGGTCAGTGTGCAAAGGACGCTTGCAGACAAGTGATTGCATTGTCATTCCCTTCCATCCCTTGATTCAAAAAGCTACAGAACGAGTTGCTGCTCAGTAAAGGTAATGTTGAGTACACGTGTGTTGCCTCAACTTGGGGGTGGGCAAGATGGTGTAATGTTTTAATATCCTTTCAGGTTCAAAAAAACATAACTTTACAATCTTTCTCATTTTCATATATTGGCCTCATTAACACACACAATTAAAGAAGCACATGCCTGTTTAAATAGGAAAGTGTATTGATGCGACATCACTTTTTAATACAACAATTCAAGGCATAGGCCTGTACGGTATGCACCTGGGCCTACATGTACATAAACACTGCACAATTTGTGTGCTCTCAACTCCTTTTAATACTAAAACAATTAGGCCACTTTCTCCCAAGCCTGCAAAAGTGTTAAAAAAAACATTTTGAGCCAAAAATCACACAGATACCAAGTTATTAGTTTTTCTTTACTTTTTTTTTTCAGAAGAAAATTGGATAATACTTACATCTAAGTTTTTCTGCTTGCCTTCCTCTTGTCAGCAAGACAAGTCCACAAAACAGATCCTTGAAAGTAATTCCTTTATTAGTCCCGCCGAAAGCAAAGAAAAGATGCTGAAGTTAAAAAAAGAGAGCAATCAAAGAAAATATGAAAACATTGTAAGATCGTCAGCCCACACAAACAATTGGTGTCACTGAAAAACTGAACATAATACTTTTACAGGTACATTTGAGCAACATTTTGAAAGACCTCCATGTACATGTACATGTGCCCTCTACAATATTCACAAAATGGATTCGTCTCTTTTAATGCATGAACCTTAAAGGAGAATGAAACCCTTGAAACCAGCTGAATCCATATCAAAGAGAAATATCAAAGAAACATATTGTTGAAAGTTTGAGGAAGATCGAATGAATAATAAGAAAGTTATGAGCATTTGAATATTGAGATCACTAATGCCATGTAGATCCTCCCATTGGCAATGCGACCAAGATCTGTGATGTCACACATGTACAACTCCCTCATTACTTTAGTACTTATATTTCACTTATATTCTCATTTTTATAGAGTCTATCACAAGGTGAGGTGTTCTCTTTATGAGAGGACAAGTACAGAGGTTTCACAACATTATATCATTGATGAATCGTTTGTCATATGATTAGAATGAGCAAAAAGAGATGTTTTGGGGTATATTTTCAGTGTCCAAAAGGGGAGAGTTGTTCATCTGTGACATCATAGATCTTGGTCGCATTGCCAATGGGAGGATCTCCATAGCATTAGTGATCTCGACATTCAAATGCTCATAACTCTTATATTGCTAGTCCTATTTTACTCAAACTTTTGTTGATCTTATTCTTTGATTTTTCTGCTTTCACAAAAGCTAACTTGCTCCAAGAGTTTCATTCTCCTTTAAGCCCAGCACACATTATGCAACACGATTGCACTTAGATTCGATAGGAACAAAGTTGCCAATCGCATGTTCGTGCAACTGCATTGCTGACCTGTCAACGCACACATTTGCAACAGCTCTACAGCACGTTGCATCTCACGGCGACTCTTCTTTCGCAAGAACTTTGCCTGCGCTGCAGTAGCGCAGCAAACTGGCCATGACATCATCGTCTAGGACAAATCTGAGTGGTTGAAATGAGCAAAATAGCAGAAAAATTGCAGAAACATTTGACATGTCAAATGTCTGAGATTTGGTCTGAGATCCTACTGCAACAAAGCGGGTCGCAGTTGTAACGTGTTGTATGTAGGTTGGCACGCACACTCTGTGATTTTGAATTGCAATTTGGATCTTGGTGCAATCCGTCGCAAAGTGTGCACTGGGCTTTACATGTACATGTACATAGATCTAATTATGCACTTTAACTTAGGCCCCTGTTACATCTGAAAGTTTCCTACCCGAGACCCGACCGAGTCCACTTGCAACCTTGACTGGATTATTGGTGGATTAGCTTCGCGAACGGACCGAGTCCGAAATGTGGTCTGTTTACATCACAGCGTTCATTCCCTCCCCTATCGGTACGGTTTCGAGCGGTATCCGATTGCTGACACCAAAGGGCACTCTCGATCTAGGCTCTGAATAATTTGCGCGCGCTAATTGAAGTTGTTTACATTTCGTTATTCTGGAAGCATGCTGATGATCCCAGCAGTCGTTGAAGATATGATCGATTTGGAAAGAATACGTCTAAAGTGCTTCCTTCTTTCCACTAAAATCAAAGACTTTATCAATCACAATTCACATGTCAAAAGCCGCAAAACATTCGAAGAACGACGGGGCTGGGGAGGGGATAGCGCGCGCTATGACGTAATTTGACAGCTGGCGAACGGACCGAGATAGGTTTGAAAGCTTGTGTGCGTTTACATCTACGAATCGGTGGACCGGGGCCGGCCCGATACCTACCCGAGACTACCTCTTGATGTGGTCTCGGGTAGGTTTGCTAAAAGGTGGCCCGAGGTAGGTTTGGGATGTTTACATCTGATTTCTTTCCGACCCGAGGTAGGCCCCGGGCCGGCCCGAGGTAGGGAATCTCTCAGATGTAACAGGGGTCTTACAGGTAGGTGCATGTAGGATTAATATTGTACACTTACATGATAGCTTCTTTTCTTTTACAATCATCTTTTTAACAACATTTTTTTGCAAATGAGAAGAGGTTGTGGCTTCCAATGTCATCAGCAAAAATTTGCCAACTATATGTACTCTGTATGAAAAAATTAGAATTCTGCACTTGTCCACTATTAAAAGTAAGTGCATGCTGCTACTACAATTTAAATTATTAATTCATATAGAATTATTCAAATACACATGGAAGTAGGCCTAGTAAAATGGCCATATTTCTTTTCAAGAAGTACACTGTATTTTGAATATTTTCAGAGAAAATTATAATGTCATACACAACAATAATCTAATAAAACATGTAGCAATAAACACAACATAACAATCAAATAATACTCCATCTTTTCAGTCTAATACTGAGCTGTGGCCTATTTTTCTTCCAGCCAGAAGGTCTCTAACATTGTACTTTAGCACAGGATATTGTTTTCATTGCCAGCTATAATGACAAGGAAAGGAAACCAAATGACATGGACAACACCAGTGATGTCTTTTCCACTCATTGCATTTTTTTCCTTTCACACAGGACAGTATTCTACAATCTTTGCTGTGCTCAGTCTGTTCATGAGCTCTGTAATTCAACCAGGGAAAATGCTTCCCTTCTTTAAAGATCAAGTCCACCCCAGAAAAATGTTGATTTGAACAAATAGTGAAAAAATCAAACAAAGACAACACTGTAAAGTCCATCAAATCGGATTATAAAATAAGAAAGTTATGACATTTTTAAGTGTTGCTTATTTCTCACAAAAGAGAGAGTGATTATGCAAATAACAGAGTTCATGATATACCTCACTCATTATTTCTTTTGTCTTGTATTGTTTGAATTATACAATATTCATTTTTTACCGATGTGACAATAAGGACCAACTTGACTGAACCATGAATTTTTTTTAAAGGTTAAAACATTGGTATACAACAAGTTAAGGGAACAAAACTTTGTTTCACAGGATAATAAGAAAATTTTAATCTTTCCTAAATTTCATATATAATAAATTACCAAAAAAATAGTGAGTGGGTGACATCATTAGTCACCTCATTTACCAACCTGGGGCGTGTTTCATAAAGGACTTACAACTGTTATAACTTTGCCACTACCATGGTAACAGGGCTCATCAGCCAATCAGAATCAAGGTTACCAATGGTAGTTGCCATATAGTAGCAAAGTTACAACAGTTGCAAGTCCTTTATGAAACGGAACCCAGGATGTGCACATCACTTCAAAATATCAGATTTTGATGAAATTTTTAGTGTTATGCTTGTTGGATTTTTCTCTTTTTATTCAAATCAACTTTTTGTTGGGGTGGACTTGTCCTTTAAATTACACTATGGGGGGGGGGGGACATCACCAATAAGTGAGCTCTGGCATTTCACCTCTGGCTCTGTGTCAAAGTTTTGTTCTCTTCGCAGTAGATTAGAGAGCCACTGGCATCGTGTGAGCATGGAGCTGTTCTAGCTCCATGGAGAGAGATGTCGGACCTGTAATAAATGTATTTGTGGGTCTTTTATCAATCTACTCTACAGTGCGTCCCACAAAAAACGAAACCGAGATTTATCAATGATTTATCATAACTTAATCACAAATACAATAGACAAATGACCTACCATTGTAAAGCTTAGAATCTCCTCTTTCATCTAAAATTACTTAGATTATTTCTCATTCACGCATGAGTGAGCAAAAACAATTTGAAGAGGGGATACCAAAAAGTCATTTGGCGGGCTGTATCTGGTTTTCAAAAAGAAAATCACATTTCTAAAAAGTTCAATACTTGCTCTTTAATTTGATACCTCAATTACAGAAAATGGTCAAGAAAAAAGAAATTATTGAATTTCAATAATTTCATAAAATGAAGAGGTTTTACAGGCTAGCGTTCAAACTCACTCGACACTCCGTTTTGTTTACGATCAGCCATGCATGAAGTCTTTTGTTAACCATGCGATAGCTTCTGTGGGAAACCGGTGAAAACACGTTTATTTAATGAAATTATGGAAATACAAGCATTGTTTCGAGGGAACGTAAATTTTTTACTTCTTGACCATTTTTTGTGATTAAGGTATCAAATTAAAGAGCAGATATTGAACTTTTTAGGCATGTGATTTTCTTTTTAAAAGTCAGATACCCCCCGCCAAATGAGTTTTTGGTATCCTTTCTTCAAATTGTTTTTGCTCACTCATGCGTGAATAAGGAATAATCTAAGTAATATCAGATGAAAGAGGAGATTCTAAGCTTTACATTGGTAGGTCATTTGTCTATTGTATTTGTGATTAAGTTATGATAAATCATCGATAAATCTCGGTTTTGTTTTTTCTGGGACGCACTGTATAGTCAATCAAGATGAGTATGGGTAACTTTTATAGTGACATCAAAACTCTGAAACCAACTAAAATTTGACAGACATCAACCCATCTCGGCAGGTAAACTGCTTTTCACGATACTACTCAATTTTGAGATTCCATAACGCTTTATTTTTAATCAGATTTAGATGAAATTTTAGTGCTTTCCCCTTTGAATTTTCTCTACTTATTTATGGACATACATGTAGGCCTACTGTATTATCATTTTTACTAGTCTGGATTACCTCTTCGTTTAAAGTACATGTAGATGTTCTTTGTTTCTTCCCTCAAACCTTTTGCTTTCCCTTTATATATTAATAATGAATTTTTGAAAGTGCATTACAGAATAATTTCAATAGAATTGTGGTGCTGACTGGTGCATGTATGTTTGAAGAGCTGCCACTATGTGCATGTATGCCTTTCGCAAGATGTTTTAATACCAGGGGCCCGTCTTACAAAGAGTTGCGATTGATCCTTTCAATTACAACTATGGACGGCCAGTAACGTCAACATCTAAAATGCATGAATGTTCAAAATGTTTTCTAGATATGACGTAATAAATTCATTGTTTTCTTGACAATTTAGTGTGTTCGCCTTTATTTACAAAGGACATTTTGAAAATTTTATGTAGAAAAAATTATGACACTGATGGATTTCCATAAAGTTACTATTGATTGGATCAATCGTAACTCTTTGTAAGACGGGGCCCTGTTCTAATGGAGATTTTCTAGTGTGAACAGGACATACATTACTTTTAAAAGCAAGTAGATTCAAACACAAGTCCTTGGTTATTCTGCTTGCATCACTTTACATCCAGAACCACTTTCAATGCAGAACATGGCTTACTCCTCCTCAAATGGATGAGTCAGACATTAGCAATACATTGAGAATTGGAGAGCGTTTCATGAAGCACTTTCTCAATAATAATCACCGACATATTCGCTCTCAGCCAATCAAATGCAAAAATAGCAGTAGCGTATAAACAGCTATCAGCCCAAATCACCGACAGAGTGCTTTGTGAAAGGCTTCCCAATTCAGATGGGAGCAGAGATGAAGGAGGGGCAATCTAATACAATTTGGATGGGTGAGGGGAGATTTAGCAAATCTTTAAATTATTTGTTGTACCAACTTCTTCCGCCTAAAATGTAACATTGCTGGAGGCAATTTACCCGAAAAAGCATTCAGTTTGCATGCACCAAATGGCACCAGTTGCAGTTGAATTATTACAAGAAATTTGTAGGCGTATCACCTTAGAATAAAATGTAGTTGGTATACAATCTTTGTTGATATTTCCATGCAATGTACACGTACATGATGTGACAAAGACATGGTATGCAAAGATACTGTCCTTTGGGTGTAGGCACTTCACTTCAAATATACAGAAATTCCATGCATTGAATTGGAGCCACAAAAACCACCAGCTAGCTGGCCATCTGGAGATGTGTGTTCATGTGAGGAGTGCTCTACACATAACATTGTAGGACAACATAGTTCTGTTGTACTAGTGTCAACATCTATAGAAGTTGTTTGAAGATCAAATCATTTTATGTGAAAACAGTTTCATATATGATGTGAAGTACATGATGTACATGTCATTCAGTAGGGGGGAGGGGGAATAACATATATGCAGTCCTATGTACAGATGTACATGTAGGCCAAAAAATGGAATAAAAGTCTACAGTGTACATTTCCCTATTCATTGCGATGATTTCAAGATGGTTTTCATGGACAGATAAATAAAACAGTTGATTGAAACAATAATATTTGATTTAGAATTTGCATTCATTTTTAAAGATGATTTTACTGAAAAACAGGATGGTTTTTAATTTGAACGATGTATCACAATTTGCAACGTAGCAGTGCTACATGTACAGTGTACATGTACAATGTATACTTTTGGCTAATTGGTAACGGTTAGCCTACACGTACATTCTTAGTATTGAGGGTAAATTGTGAAAAACAAACCAAAGTTGTCCATATTTTTAAAAAAGTGAACATGTATGGTTATAGGCCGAGGTAGTTCCTTCAAAAGAGTTGCAACAATAAATGTACTGAACTTTGGGGTGCCTGTGAACAAAAAGTAGGCCCCACATGTACATGTTGATGCATCATCCATTGCCAGATATCTGTATGTACAGGTATAAACTCTGCCTTAGAAGTCAAATCTTTTGAAACCATAAAAAGTCTGTTACATGTATATACGTAGGAGAAATACAACCAAGAAAAGATTTTGTATAATCTGGTCTAAAAATTTGCTCTGCCTTAGGTGAATTTTTGACTTCAAATACAAATTTCAAACAAGTTCAAAATACAAATATTAGATTGCTGCTCCCATACATGTACATGTACATGTATGCACCAAGTGTAATTTATGTATTGAAATCCACTATTGGGGATTTTTCATAAGATTGCATCAAGTGTAATTTATGTATTGAAATCCATTATTGAGGATTCTTCATAAGATTTTTAAAGTCATTATTAAGACAAGACATTTTCATGTTTGACCTCTGTGACATTTGATCGGTACAGCACCATGCCTCAAATCGTTTTTTTTTTCCAAATTCCATAGCTAAATGTTGATTTTTTTTTTCAAATTCCTCTAAAAAAAACACCACCTCAATAAATTGGGGCACTGAGGTGATTTCTGTCATGGCAAGGGTTTCTTTTTACTTGATAATTACGTAAATTGAGGGCGCTATATCGACTAACACCAATCGTTATTCTGCTGGTGAATTTTCAAAGTAAAATTTGTGATTTTTTCAACTTTTATATAATTTCGGACTCATTGTATCAAACTATTTGGTTGGAGTAACCCTACAACCTACTTCGAGAGAAATTTTGGATACCAGCATGTATCCTAGAAGTGCGAGTAAACGTCACAAAAAGAAGCGAGGATCATCCAAAAAAGACCATGATGTCCTGGGCAGCCCAGTGGGCCGAGGCCCGGGGGCAGCTCACATGTCCGAAGAGGATGACCACTCTCCTTCTTTTGCTGGTCAGCCACCCAAATCACCGTCAACTCCAGGGCCTATTCATCTTGAAGACTTGAATGAAACTCTCCATGAACGCATTGTTAAAGCCCTTGGTAATCAGAAAGTGATTGATACAATAACAAAGACTGTAACAAAAGCTATCCTGGATACAGTGACCCAAAGGGTGTATCAATCACTGGACCACGACGTCCAAGCGAAACTTTCAAAGATCCAAAAACTCGAAAAAGAAATAGATGATCTACAGAGAAATAGAAATTTCGGCAGCAGAAATCAAAGAACAGGAAAGTTATAGTCGACGGAACTGTCTTCTCATTCAAGGATTAAAAGAATCAGCCAACGAAGATACCAACGAAATGATTGTGAAACTTGCGAAAGAGAAGCTGCGAATCAACATGGTCGTCGAGGACATCGACAGATCCCATCGTCTTTACCCAAGGAACCCTGATGGTGCAACGCATAACCCGAAAACTTTGATAGTGAAATTTGCGCGATACAAAGTGAGAGATGATTTCTACAGGTCTCGCACAAAACTGAGAGGGAGCAAGATCTTCATCAACGAGCATCTAACTAAGAAAAGGCAAATACTTTTCAACAAAGCTCGCAAGTGTGAAAAGGTGAAGAAAATCTGGACAAATGACTGTAAAATCACTGTTCTCACGAGGGATGACAAAAAGGTGAGGATCTCATCTGAACGTGATATTGAACAGTTATTATAACCTGTGTCCCGTAGGTTCTCCCATCCGACTAAGAACCCACTGACTGGAACTTATGTCCCCAAAATATCCTTGCCTCGAATGTTCGAATTCTGTCAAGAATAACCAAAATGCTATTCTTTGTGTGAGTTGCTCACATTGGATTCACCTCTCGTGTTCATCGGTTGATCATGACTTTTTTCATTCTTCATTGGGTTGGGTATGTAACAAATGTACTTTTAATGAATTACCCTTCTATCTAGAATCTATGGTTGACGATCCTGGTAGTACTGTGACCAGAGACACAATAAGCAATTTTTCTGGAAAAGGATTGATAAGTAAAAATAGTAGTATTGGTAAAGGGTTTGTACTATCTCATTTGAATGTACGAAGTCTCCGAAACAAAGCAGACCATATCTGTCATTTTTTATCGCAAAATATGATTGAAGTATTTACAATGTCTGAGACCTGGTTAGATGAAACAATCGATGACCAGCAGGTGAATATTGAGGGATATATTTTAGAACGAAAAGATCGCAATGCTAGTGGTGGTGGAATAGGATGCTATATCAAAGAATCAATTTCTTACACTAGGAGGTATGATATTGAACATGAAAATTTAGAAGTGTTATGGATAGAGATTAAGATGAAGCAATCGCAACCATGGCTTGTATGTATTGTATACAGACCTCCTAACAGTACTATGGATTTCTTTGAAAAGTTGGAAAATAATATTGAAAGGGCTCATGATATTACATCCAAAATAATTGTTCTAGGTGACTTAAATTGTAATATGTTGGTAAAAAACGTCTTTTCTACAAAGATTCAGAATATGTGTGATTATTTCAACTTCCATCAGCTCATTAATGAACCAACGAGAGTAACACCCACCACTCGATCCTGTATTGATCTTATTTTCGTACCGTCCATTGAAAGTAATTTCAAATCAGACGTAATCCCTTTGGGGATTAGTGATCACTCCTTGGTATATGTCAATTTGAAGAAAGATTGTAATAGGAATAAGCCAGCGGTCAGTAAGTTCAGATCTTTCCGCAATTTTGACCGAACCAGGTTTTTGAGTGATGGGGAAAAACTAAATTGGTCCTTTTTTTATAGCATTTCGGATGTTGAATATTTATGGCAATATTTCAAAACGTGTTTTAATGAGATGCAGTACGCATGCACCCTTTGTAAGTGTTCGTAGAAAAATCAACGGGTCTCCTTGGATATCTGACGATTATTTGAAATTAGCAAGGGAACGAGATTTCTTTAAGGCAAAATTTGATAAATCTGGTAAGGACTGTGATTGGAATACATACAAAAAGAAAAGAAACTCTGTAAATAATTTAAATAAAAAGTTAAAAAGAGATTACTATTTTTCTGAATTTAATGAGAACGTTGGTGACCCTCGCAAAACGTGGAAAACATTGAAGAAAGTTTCGTTCAAGAAAAGATCGGGAGGCGTTATCGAGTTGATCCAAGATGGACAGGTGATTGATGAATCTGAGCGTGTTGCATCTATATTCAACGAATATTTCACTCAAACTCCGGGTCGATTAAACATTGAACCCAACTCGGAGGAATTACATGAACTGACTGATAAAACCTTTGCATACGTTCCAATAACAGAGGATTTTGTCTTCAAAGAACTCTCAAAATTATCTGTTTTTAAATCTAGTGGCATTGATAATTTACATCCACGTCTTTTGAAGCTTGCTTCACCATTCATAGCAAAGCCTCTTACCCATTTGTTTAATTGTTCAATCTCAAGTGGTATTGTTCCAGCTGAATGGAAGAGTGCACGAGTAACGCCCATTTTTAAGGACGGTGACAAGAAAATATCTTCTAATTATCGGCCGATTTCGGTTCTTTCACATATTGTAAAAATCTTAGAAAAAGCAGTACACACGCAATTGTATGATTATCTCAATGATAATGGCCTTCTAAGTGACAGGCAATCGGGCTTTCGCCCGCTCCACTCGACAGGAACAGCACTAGTTGATGTAAATGACTTCTTACTGAGGGGAATTGATAAAGGACTCATCTCTGGTGCTTTATTCCTGGACTTAAAACGCGCATTTGACTCAGTAAATCATAAAATTTTGCTGTATAAATTAAGAAAATATGGTATAAAGGACAAAGAATTAGAATGGTTTGAAAGCTATCTAAGTGATCGAGTACAATGTGTTGTAGTTAATGGTGCTCAGTCTGGGTTTCGATCTATTAATTCTGGAATCCCACAGGGATCAATATTAGGGCCCCTTTTGTTTACAATTTTTATCAATGACCTTTGTAATTTGCCCTACTGTGAAAATACTAAAATTTGTTTGTATGCTGATGATGCAGCAATATTTTGCCAAGGCAAGGAAATTGCAACTGTTGAAAAAACACTTAAACATGAGTTCAAAAAGATAGTTGATCACATTGAAAAGGATGATTTAACATTGAATATCAAAAAGTGCAAGCTTATGCTATTTGGAACTAGAAATCGCATAAGAAATAAAACTGTTTCTCTGACCTATAGAGAAAGTGTTATTGAGGTTGTAAATGAATTTAAATATCTTGGTGTTGTATTTGATAATTGTCTAAAGTGGGATTCACATATATCGAAAATTGTCTCTAAAATATCGAGAACCATATCATGTATAAAACGCATTAGATTTTATTTACCAAAAAGAATTTTAAAATTGCTATATGATAGTTTGATATTATCACATATTGATTATGGTATAATTTTATGGGGCTGTTCAGCAAAGTGCCATCTGGATAAATTACAAAAGCTTCAAAACCGCTATGCTCGTCTGATACTTAATGCACATTATTTAACTCCCCGAATTACATTATTATCATCTTTAGGATGGCAATCCGTCACAGATAGAGTTGATTACCAATTTAAAATATGGATGTATAAAGTGATGCACAATATAACCCCCAAATATATTCAGGATATAGTGCGCCATAGAACAATACATTTCGAAACTAGATATTCAATTAACTGTCCCCTTTTTATTGAAAAACCTCAAACCGAATATTATAAAAGATCGTTTTGTTATCATGGCTCTAAAATATGGAATACGTTATCCCCTTCTCTCCGTTTGGCAAATTCACTTAATTCTTTTAAAAAACAATGCAAATCGATATCCCTCACACAAATATGTTTTTAAGATTTCCATGAATACTTTCTGTTACTTTCTGTTATTATAAGTTTATTAGTGATTTTTTTTTTTTTACTTTTATGTATTACATTTTTCTTTCTCATTGATTGTTATGTACACTTGTTGACGATTTTTTATGTGATATTGTTTTGTTATGTTTTTAATTTCTGTTGATACAGGGCCCCTTGGTCGAGCAGTTCTTGTAACTGAAAGGGCTACCCTGTTAAAATAAAACGACAAATAAATAAATAAATAAAATGTCTACATTTTCATTTGGCTGAGGTTGAAGTTTTCGGAAATAATCATGCTACAGTTAATTGTTTGAACTAGATTCAGATTTCAGAAGGAAGATTTATATAATTTACTAGCTACATTTGTGAAACTTTAAAGCTACATTGGTTAAAGAATTTCATGGAGGTGATGTTTTGGACCTTACTAATAGAGGTGATTATTTAAGAAACAATCCCTAATCAGGAATCCCCTCTGTCTCACTGTGTATTTCGAGCACTGCACAGTACTGCATCATTGATGTACTCAAAATTACACAATTACTGCTTAAATACATGTACATTTAATAGTTTCAGAAAACGATTGCTCATTTTCATGGAAATCTAGAACCTGCTTTTTTTTTAGATTTAAAGTTGGAGAACTTTAAATTGTCAGATCAAATGAATGATTTTAAATAAACACACACTATGTGAAATACGTATAGAGAAAAATCTGAATGTACAATTGTTTTAACCATATTGTCTCAGTTTCAAAAAGTCAGATGCCAAAATGTTTTATTTTTGTGTCTGTATAAAATCACTTCTCAAACAATTCACAAAAAATTATATCAAATAAATTATTAAAAAGCATACATATCAGATTACCAAATAGGAGGTTACATCTCTTCACAGTCACTTTTGTTTTAAGATAGGAATGATAATAACGTTACACTACAGCTCACTCACTGTCCAAAGATTCTCAAGTCGCTTGCCCAACAACAGTTTTCTTGAACAGTCCAATATAATAACAAGTGGAACGCCTCTGGCAGTCTCGCCTGCATTACGCGATTTAATATAGCAGCAGTGCTAACTTTGAAAACTACTATAAAATAATCATTCACAAAAACACCATTCATATAATGACATAATACCACGTTCATTGACCATAAATGACATTTGAACGGTGACTTAAGACTTGTCAACTACACCCATGTCCACATTTCATTCACTCTATCTATAAACTTTTAAAGTTATGATGGCAATTCAACAATCACCCCAACATGGCCTAAGTTTATTGACCTTAACTGACCTTTGACCTTGGTTTTGTGACCTGAAACTCACAGGGGATGTTCGGTGATACTTGACTACTCTTACATGTATATCCCAAGTTTTATGAACTAGATCCATAAACTTTCAGAGTTAGGATGGTAATTCAACAAATACCCCCAACACAGCCAAAGTTCATTGACCTTTAATGACCTTTGACCATGGTCACGTGACCTGAAACTCGTACAGGATGTTCAGTGATACTTGATTACTCTTATGTTTGAGTTTTATGAACTAGATCCGTAAACTTTCAGAGTTAGGATGGTTATTTAACAAATACCCCCAACACGGCCAAAGTTCATTGACCTTAAATGACCATTGACCATGGTCATGTGACCTGAAACTCGCACATGATGTTTGCTAATACTTGATTAACCTTACATGTATGTCCAAGTTTCATGAACTAGATCCGTAAATTTTCAAAGTTATGACAGTAATTCAACAAATACCCCCAACTCGAGCAAAGTTCATTGACCCTAAATGACCTTTGACCTTGGTCACGTGACCTGAAACTCGAGCAGGATGTTCACTAATACTTGATTAACCTTATGCCCAAGTTTCATGAACTAGGTCCATATACTTTCTAAGTTATGATGTCATTTAAAAACTTCACCTTCGGTTAAGATTTTGAAAATAATTCTCCCAACATGGTCAAAGTTCATTGACCCTAAATGACCTTTGACCTTGGTCATGTGACATGAAACTCAGGCAGGATGTTCAGTAATACTTGATTAACCTTATGTCTAAGTTTCATGAACTAGGTCCATATACTTTCTAAGTTATGATGTCATTTCAAAAACTTAACCTTAGGCTAAGATTTGATGTTGACGCCGCCGCGGCCGCCGTCGGAAAAGCGGCGCCTATAGTCTCGCTCTGCTATGCAGGCGAGACAAAAACATACCTGTTTGGCTGTTTCAAATACTGTACATCAGACAGACTTTATAAAGTTAATATTAAATGATCTACTCACCTCCCCGAGTTTTTGAGGCATAGCATCTCCCATGACATCTTTGACGAAGATGAGTTTGCTCATATAGCCCGCTGGGATTGAGTAGCGTTTGAACGCCTCCCTTAATCTTTTCAACTCATCCTCAGACACTGTAAAGAAATACAATCAATAGTTCACACAGTGATATACATGTACATGTAAGTTTGTGATTGAATCTATGTCCTGTAAATGAATCTCATTATTCTTAGACGGACTCACCAATTTTTCATAAAAGATTTTTCAAAATAATCATTCCGGGTTGTGAATTTGAATAATGGAGAACACTTCTCTTGTTTTTGGAGACCAGAACAACCAGATTCAGGTGGTTTTCAGGGTAAGAAATTAACCAAATTGTATGCAAAGACCAATATCAAAAATAAAAATGTTTTACTTTAAAAAATCAATAATAAATTTGGGGACATCTAGGCTCCCTGTACAGAGTGGAAGATAAACTTCTTCAGTCTATGGAGGATTGTAAAATGCTATCTGTTGCCATGGACATTTTATAATGATACTTTTCCCTAAATATCATGGGACTAAAATGAGAGCCCATCAATATTTTTTCACATTTTATTTATTTTTAATAAAAAAATCATTGTTCCGAAAAACAAATAGGGTAAACATCCAATTATTTAATGATCTAAATATTTCATACACTGATGCAGTGTTCAGGGATTAAAAAAAACAATTGAAGTCTCACCTACAAGTATGTAAAAGCCACTAAAAGGATCTTTGATTTTGATAAAAAGCAATTACTGAAACTTACACAATTTTTTGCATTTGTTGCTCCTCACAAGTACCTGTATGTAATAACATGTGTGTACTGTACATGAACCTACAGTTTTGACAACAGGGGTGGCAGGCCTTTACAAAAAAAATCATCACTTGCCCTGTCAGGCAAGTGATAAAAAAATTTGCTTGCCCGATAGAAAAAACTGCTTGCCCGATTTTTTTTCAAAAATTCTTTTGCTCTGAACTTGATTTACTGGCGCTGCCCTTGGCATTTCTTTTTCTTGAGTCTTGTTCAAGTTGTTCTGGTCGCCGATCACGACGACAAAAGTCGCCTATTTTAGTCTGACGACTCATTGCTTATTTGGTTTGAAGTTGAAGCCGAGTCCTGGCCAGGGTCAGACCAGATTTCACAAAATGAAATACAGGACAATCGACAAAAAAAAAGATCAAGAAAGAAGGCTACACTGTGTTAGACTTGTGAAAAAAATATACAGAATTGGAAGGGAGGGTGAACGAAAGAATGAAGGAGAGAAAGAAAAGAGATGAATTGAGAAGAAAGAAAGAAAAAAATGAAGGGGAAAATTAAGGAAATAATAAAAAATATAAGAAAGTTCTAATAAAAGAATGATGAGAGAGAGAGAATAAAAATAGATAAAAAGGTTTCCGTCATTCTTTGAATTGAATATAGAAAGAAAAAAAAGAAAAGAAGGGAAGATGAATAAATGTGTGAAAGTCAAAATAAAGAAGAGAAAGACAAAACGAAAGTAAGAAAAAATGAGGGGAGGAAAGAAAGAATGAAGGAAGAAAATTTTTCCTTCATTCTTGGAAAGAAAGAAGAAAACAGGAAGGAAGGAAGGAATGAAGGAAGAAAGGGAAAGAAAGTATAAGGGAAAACAATAAGGACAAAATGAAATAAATAATGAAAGAAAGAAAGGAGGAAAGAGAGGGAGGAAAGAATGAAGGGAGGCCAGAATGAAAAAAAGAGAAAATAATGGAAGGAGAGAAAGAACGAAAATAAAAACGAGTGGAAGGGAGAAGGAATGAAGGAAATAAAAAAAGGAAATGTAATAAAGAAGGCAAGTAAGAGAAAGAAGGAAAGAAAGAAAATGAACAGAGAGAGAAAGGATCAGGAAATAAAAATAGATATGTAACAAAAACGGGCAAGAAGTAAGGATAGAAGGATAGAAAATAAAGAAAGAGGAAAAACTTCAAACTTCAGGCAAATAAAAACAATCCAATCATATAACAAAAATCCTAATGATATTTGGTGGGTTTTTTTATATATTTTAAAATTAAAAAAAAAACTAAAATCTTTTAGAAATGAATAAAATACGGGACGTCTGGTCACCCTGGTCCTGGCCGAGTCAGTCCGAAGCTTGCATGCATTCAGCGCGATCTCACTGATCGATCAGCCTGTCAATTACGCAATTGCTTCACATATCACTTTCAGCGAGTGACAGAGTCAAAGAGCAAATGGTGACACTGACCACCAATTTTGTAGATAGATGAAAGCAGTAATAAGGGGCCGATTACACGAAAGGGTCTTTGCAAGAACCGTCTTTCGTGTCACCCATTTATTATGATGCGCCGTGTGAAACGCATTTTAAATAAATTACCTGCAAAGATATTTTATTAGTACTTTACATGTATGTATACATATAAAATCTTTGTTCATTATGTGATATCTCATGAAATTGTATAAAAATTTATTTAAAAGCTAGCTAATTAACTTTTGTTTATCATGAATTTCAGAAATATCCCACATACAGCACCTCATGAAAGATGGGCGACACAGAAGACGGCCCTAGATCTCTAGACTAGATCTAGAACAAGATTTTAAAGTCTATGGCAGGGCGGAAGAATACTCCAATTCCCCCCTGTGATTGTACCCCCATACAATGTATACGGCGGCATCATAACCGGCTGGATTTTAGCTAGATTTTGATACCAGATTTAGCTTCAAAATCGAACATAATCCGTTCAAAATAAGCTCAAATCTATCGATGATTCAGAGAATCCGATAGCTCGTTTTACGTTTCACAACATTTTTTTTCTCATTTTATGAATTTTGGTGTGTACAGCAATACATTTGACTGGCCCCCCAGGGATTCTTGTTGCAGTGACAAAATATTTTGACTCTTCCAAATCAGCTCTATGATGTCGTCAAAATGCTAAATGATCGTCTCACTACTTCCACTGCGAGCTCCAGCACATGATTCGACAATTAAAGGGATGATCCGGGCTGAAAATATTTACATCTTAATACAAAGAGTAGAAATCACTGAGCAAAATGCCAAAAATTTCTTCAAAATTTCAGTTTTTTTATGTCATTACATAAAATCATATTTTTTTCATTATTTCATACTTGTGTGAATAATATGTCTCCCTTATAATGAAATAAGTTGCAGCATTAGATATCTAATGCACTAAATCAGTTGTCAATCCAATTTTTCTAGTTCTTGGAGGAAACAAATTTGAATAAACCGAATTTCATTAAAATACAAAAGAACAAGTGGGGATGTGACATCATCAGCCCACCTAATTAATATTCATGATGACTGTTTTCACAAAATATTGCTTAAGTTTAAAATTTAATAACTTTTTTATTTGTTATCCGATTTTGATGAAATTTTCGGCTTTTTGCTCAATGAATTCTACTCTATTTATTAAGCTATAAATACTTTCAGCCCGGACCATCCCTTTAACGGATAATTGTTCTAAAGCCATTTCCTATTGGATTTCTTGGTATGAACGACTGTTTTTAGGCCAAAAAGCGTACACACTGTCCTGAAGATTATTTTTATGTGTTTTTTTATGACTTGTTAATTAATTTAAGAGCTTCATAAATTTTGTTGTCCCAGTGCTACCTATTCAAGACAAGGATAAAAAAGTGGGAAAGTGACTTCAAAAAATAATACTGTTTGGTAAGTTTGAATAGATAAACTAGCATGAATGAAACAGATTAGCATGATTAGGCATCGGAATATCATCCCATGGAAACTGTTGTCAGTAGAGGCGCATGGCCAATATTGGAAAGTCTCTTGCAAAAGAACAAAATAAACAACACCAACAAAAGCGTAATTTTTTCCACCCAAAATTTTGTCTCACTGAGGTCAGAAGCCCATTTGTTTTGTGTGTGGATGACAACAAAAATCCTTATCAAAACAAAAGTAGACGGTTAGTTTTTAAGGTACATGTAGGCTGCGTTTATGCGACCTCAAGCTAAAATCATGATTTGAATCATGATTTGAATCATGATTCAAAACACAAACATGAATCACGATTTCACAGAATCAGCGTTTAGACGACCGTCATTCCAATGCTGTTTCTCCTCAGATTCGGGCCAATCCAGTGCGCATCACTAGTGCGCAGTTTGACAGAGGAAGTTTTTCGCACGTGTTTCGGCTCTCGAAAAATCTTTTGCTTCCAGAATTCAACCTAATTTTGTTTACTTTTATCATATAAGGTCCATATGCTTCTATTCATCTTGTTAGTTAATCCAAAATGGTGTTCGGAAGTGAATTTCAGCGTAGATCCAATTTAATATTGACACTCTATACTCATCATTGTCTCCAGTTAATTCATTTACTAGAACTTGAAGTTGAAGACATGACCAAAAAATGAAAAGTAGTGGACGATGCGAAGACCAACACAGAACTTGAACATGACAAGAAATGCATGCAGAGTAATCATGTACATACAATGAGCATAAGCTTTGCAAGAGTCAAACCGAAAGCCGTAGCCCGACGACACAGTGAGGTCATATAATCATGATTCAAATCACGATATCGTTTATTCGAACATTTTCGTACGTGATTCTGCAGAAACGTCTTTCCAAACGCCCCTTTTTTCGTGTTTCATGTTTGTGATTCTAATCATGATTATATTCAATTTCGACTAAACGCAATCGTGATTCTGCAGAATCATGATTTGAATCATGATTCAGATCATGATTCTAGGGTGAAAAAGTGGCGGATAAACGCACCCTTAGATGGTGAAAAGGGGTAATTTTTCATGAGGAATCTGCTTATCACATTTTTATTTGCCGCCAAGCTAATCCTTTTACAGCAAATGTAAACAAAGGAAATTGGTCTCCTAAACTGGAGACTGTCTCTGATATTGGATACCCAAATTCTTTACAAAAGTCTCTGATATTGGAGATAATCTCTATCATGGGAGACAGTCTGCGATATTGGCCGTGCGCCTCTACTGGTTGTATGTTCTTCTTCTTCCGTTGAGTACAGTCTTCTTTATACTATAGTCGTACGTAGACCAAAAGCTTCGGTCTCTGTTTAAAGTCCGTTATATTGGTTGTTCCGCTGAACTCTGTTGGCTCCACTCACCAAATACAGAGACCAAAGTTCTAGCTCGATCTGTACAGGGATTCAATGGCCATATGTTTATGTATTAAGTCTGGATAAAAGAGGGAAGTGAAGTTGCGCAACAACCGAAGTCACTGTTTTTTCCCCTTTTAAGTTTATTTTTCCCCGTTTTGGTGCATTTCAGGCCAAAACGAAATAATAATCTTTATTTTGGTACAATTTTTTTTTTCTATATTTTTATGAAATAAAGACAAAGATCGATGAGCCCCGTAGGGGGGATTTTGCATTGGGGTTTTGTATACGACAATTACGAATGTTGAGCTGTGTTTTCTTGAGTTAATTTATCGATTTTATTTTATTTTTATTTGAGGAAAAGTAGTTAACGTTCCAACTTCCAAGGGTAACAGCACGGGCGAGGCCGGGGGTATGTGTGAAGTACATTGCACTGTACGTTATAAATGATACCACGTACCCCAACTCAATGATTTTTCTACTGCGCGTGCGCAGTTACGTTAATCTGCCGATCCATTTATTGTATTTACACCCTAGCAGTGTGAAATGTTATTGAGTTTTTTTTTAATGAAGTATTCAATAATGAGTGATATAAAAAAAGTTTCTAGTATGGATTGGAAGTTACATCAATATGAGATTAATATTACATTTCCTAGTCTTTAATAAGGACCTCTTAAATAATAAATAATATTTTATTCATATATCCCAGGTAGAAGAACTAGATCCTCTGAAGACCCACTTAAATCAACATATCCAACTAAAAGAAAACAGACCGGAGATAGAACATTCACCGTTGCATCCTCAATGGAATGGAACAAACTCCCTCTCACAATAAGACAATCCCCAACAATTGAGTCCTTCAAGAAGTCCCTTAAAACTCTTTTGTTCTAGTCAACTGCCTTCATTTAATATGTCATTCTGATTTTTTGTTTGTATAAATAAGTTAACTGAAATTGTGAGCGCTTTGGGCCATGTGGGAAAAGCATGTTATAAATGTTGAGTATTATTTTAAATCAGTTATAACTTTAGACGATTTTCCCATTCGTTATGTACAAATGAATATTCATTTATTACCTAATTTGCATATTATTATTATTTATTGGTATATATGCACATAAAAATTGACCAGCAGCACAAGCTGAAAGGGTCAATTTACAAAAATTCATGAAGTAGAATATACAGATATAACAAGGCAAATATTATTATATTTATGGTCCCAAGAACAACAGATATGAAGTAAACTTAAAAACTCTGCACCTCTGTGAAATTTGGTGATTTGCCTACCCCTGTTCAAGTTATATCATTTTTGCATATTAATTAGGCAATTTTTCCATTCGTTATGTACAAATGAATATTTAATTACTACCTCATTTGCATATTATTGTATATATGCTCACAAGAACAACATATGAATAAAAATTACAAACACTACATCTCTGTGAAATTTTGTGATTAATTGCCCATCCACTTTCAAATTAAGCCATTTTCCCATATTAATTAGCTGGACTTAGTCATTTTTTGCCAATTTCCTCTGGTGCCATAGGTAAAAATTTGTGTTTTCCCCATATTTTGAACTCCGTTAATATGAAAACGAAAAGTAGTTCGGACCCAATTTTTCAGGTACTTGTTGGTGGTTAACAATAACATGTTAGGTGCCCCAAGAAAAAGCAACCTCTATATTTCATCAAGTTTTAAAATAGGTAGCTTTAAAAATTGCAAAAAACACATTTTTGGCAGGAAATCTGCCTTTTTTCAAAATTTGAATTGGCCGTATCTCGGCAACCTCTGGTCCACTTTTCATGATCTTGGTGTCATTTTACTCGTGCTTCAGAGCTTATTCCAGTAAAACTATTTAAAATTAGATTTACAACACTCCAATTTTTGGGGTGGCATCCCTATTAACCCCCTAATGGTGGCTGCACGATAGCGAGCCGTCTGTGTACGAGGAGAAATTAAAAAAATATACAAATGTGTAAAAACTCCTCGAAACAGACGGCTGCCAGCTGTCTAACTCTAACAACCTCTGGTCCACTTTTCATGATCTTGGTGTCATTTTACTCGTGCTTCAGAGCTTATTCCAGTAAAACTATTTAAAATTAGATTTACAACACTCCAATTTTTGGGGTGGCATCCCTATTAACCCCCTAATGGTGGCTGCACGATAGCGAGCCATCTGTGTACGAGGAGAAATTAAAAAAATATACAAATGTGTAAAAACTCCTCGAAACAGACGGCTGCCAGCTGTCTAACTCTAACTAAGTCGTACGTTGTGCCTTGGCTGTGATATTCTATGCGTTTCCATGGGTGCATGTAGATTCCCGACAGGCAGAGTGGTTGCCGCATTGTACAAAATGATGCTTGCTCAAGTTTCTGCATTGCAATGCAAGCGCCGCACTGCATTCAATGCAATGGCAGCACGCCGCGCCGTGGTCGTGGTGTCGTGCCTGTGGCTGAACTGTGCTGAGCCCGCTTGCCACTGCCAGCACAGACAGTAGTCAGTAAGTGCAGCGCTGCTGACCACAGCCGGTGCAAAAATGTAATGAAATTGGACACTTGCCTCTTTTTATTGCCTCCTCGTAAGGTATGATCGAGGGTTTAGACTCCTTATTTCCCATATTGCTAGTTTATATCCTTCATTTCAAGTAGTTTACTGTAAAATCAACCATTACATGATGTAAACAAATCACTCAGACTGCACTGGCGTATACCATGGTACATTTCCCTAAGTCACATGACCACACCCACCGTATGGTGATTGAGGGCGCTTCATATTTCGGTCATCACATTCGTCAGAATATTATTACACAGGAATATGAATGATGTCATTGGTTTAGAACTTAAGACAGTGACATCATACCCTTTCTAATCTCGATAGTTCTTTCTCCTTAATTCATAAATTTGCCCTTTCCTTTATATGACATTTGTTTCAACTCTACAAAATCCGGGTATAGAGAGATAAACTAGTGGTCTTTGCAGAAACAAAATAACTGGGCCACAAGTTTTGTTTCATTGAGGCCTTTCAGAGGCTATAATAAAAGGTGCCAATTGCGGTCAATTACCAGAGATGTAATCTTTTAAAGTGGCATGAAAGATATTTTCTATTTCTTAAATTTTCCCCTCATCTTATTTTATTCACTGGTCTCCCTTTTTTTCTCCTCTCTTTTCCCCTCTTTTTTTTTCTTTTCTTCTTTTTTTTTGTATTGCTCCGCCAATTATTTCTTTCTCTTTTACTTACCATTCTCATTTTCATTTTACATCTTTCATTATTCTTCTTTTATTCGCCACTTTCCTTCTCTTTCTTTCAATTTTCGGTAATTAGGTGGCATTTCCGACTAAAACTTTTCACAGCAAGACATAACTATAGGGAGATATTCATTAATGTATCAAAATGAGGTGAGAAGAAAATTAAGGGAAAATTTAACGTTGTTGGTAGATCATAAGGACTCGCATGCTAGCTTTACGAAAAACAAATAAACTTTATCAGTCATTAGACTATTTTTAACCTTTCAGCAAAGTTAATTATGTACATTCAAAATATAAAACAATAACAAGTTATATTTTACAGTTGAATTTAAACATTTTATTCGACCAATGCTATTCATGTCAGTAGTGCGGCAAAATATTACATTTATAGGGACAATTTATGCATTATTAATAACATGGTCAATATTACTGCACTTGGCAAGAATCATAACAGCAATTAAAAGTTTTTTTCTGGTTTGAGAGTTCGTGAGTTCATTCAGTCAGTGCCTAGAAGTTGATGCAGAAGACATACGGATGATAACCCATCGGTGTGTAGAAAGAAGACCGTGTTCGGCGAAGATACTCAGCGCTAGAGGGAGAAGGAGAGCGACTGCTACGAGAGAGAAAGTCTACTGACATCAGTGGACTGGTGGCGCCTTTCGTTGAGTCACTTGATGTCGTGCAGTGGAACTGAGTGACGCCATGACATTGAAGATGTGGGTCTGATGAAACTGTCGTTGACTCTGACGTCGATCGACTGCTTTTAGCGAGAAAGTCGACGGAGAACTTGGATGACACGACGCCCAATTTATTTGTAGGTGGTGTGGTCTGGTTGGCCTCATCGGCGTCGCACGGTGTCTTCCGCTTACGGCTTACGGCATACAAGTCGATTTCATTAGGTGGTTGAAGTCGATGGTTGTAGACGTCTTTCTTAATGACTGGTTGGTGAGCAGAGCATGAAACAAGACAGGCTCGACGGACACGTGCACGACGGTTCTGAAACCAGACCTGGAGAGGAGAGAAAACAAAATTGAAAGAAATGATCAGTAAAACAGTTTAAATATTTTCAGAAAATATGATTTAATTGATGAGAACTACTTTCTTTATTCAACATTTATCTCAATACTATGGTCCGTTTATGAAATCCATAATTATCTGGCGCTCTATAAAGATTGAAGTTTGGATTATCAAGGATCGATGTTTTACCCCTCCCCCAAAAAAAGGAACAATTTGCTCTCTGATTTCTTAACACTTTGGATTTGCGAAGTTAGTTTTCTTTGTATTATCATTAATGATAATGATATTTACCATAATTCTGTCTTCTTTAAGCTGCAGATTTGAAGCCAGTTGTTCTCTAGTCGTGATATCAGGATACTGGTTGTCGTTGAACACGGTCTCCAGAATCCTCAGCTGTAAATCTGTGAAGACGGTTGGACGTCGACGACGAGGGCGTTTGGAAGGAACCCTATTCGATGAAGCATGAGCAGTCATGATCAAATCGGTCATTCGGATAATGAGCTTGATATAAACTTAATAAAGGCTAATTATTGCTTGTTTGGAGTAGATGATGAACTTGATCGTTGTTCTATAAGCTATTACAGAATGATGATGTTTATTATTGACACCTGTCCCATCAACATTCGGCTCTGTGAACGCACTTTTCTATTGGTCAATAGCCAATAGGATTACTAGCTTGCCTTAACCCACTTTCTATTCAGTGAACGCAATTTTCTATTGGTCAATGAAGACAGCCAATGGGATTACGGGAAGGTTTCAGTTAGCAGTATAGTAATTGTTTAATCTTTGCCGGCGTACTCAGGCAGATTGAAACCTATTCAAACTACATCCTTTATCGGTCTCTAGATGAATAGGCTTATAATCTCCTGTTTAGAAACAGTATCAATGTCTTCTTTTCTTCCATTGATTATTTTCGCCTTCTTAATGACACTGTATACTAATGGACGTTTAAATTGTAAAAGAAAATATGGACGTCTTCGTTTGAAATTTTGAAAGAGACAGTGATATAACTTATATGGGACGAACGAGGGGTCAGAGAGATACAATAAAAAACTGAAGAAAAGGGTGAAAAAATTATTTAAATGATAATAGGTAGAAAAAATAAAAATAAACTGAAACCTAAGCTATAATAAAAGACGTAAATATAAATAGATAGATAGATAGATAAAACGGCAGATAGATAAATAGATAGATAGATAGATAGATAGACAGACAGACAGATAGACAGACAGACAGATAGATAGATAGATAGATAGATAGACAGATAGATAGATAGACAGATAGATAGATAATGTAGATGGAATTTTTTTTTTTAAACAAGTACACACCTAGTTACAAATAATGCGTAAAGCATTTCCATTTATTTGAATGCAGGATAAAAGAGCATAGGTGTCGTAGCCGGGTATCGAACCCCGGACTTTCAATGTATACCCAGTCGCCTTAGACCACTCGGCCACGGTATAATAAATAAATAAATAAATCGATAGATAAATAGAAAGATATAAAGAAACATATTTTCAAATTACGCTATATATAGCGCTATATAGGCACAACCCCCTCCCCTTGTTCCTAACTCCTTTTCCCTTTATTTTTGATTTCTTCCTTTACCCCCACCCTTCTGGTCTTCCCTGAAATTAGATATCTTTTTTTGTTTTAGTTACCCCCTTTTAAAAATCTCGTTTATCTTACTCATCCCCTTTCTATCTTTCCTTGTCTTTCTTTTTCCCTTTCTCTCTCTCCCGTTTTCACCTTTACATTCATTTCTTCCTCATTTACTTTCCGTTCTCATTTTCTTTTTACGTCTCCTATTATTCTTCTTTTATTCGCCTTTTTCCCTCTCTTTCAATTTTTGGTAATTAGGTCGCCTTTTCGACTAAACTCTTTCACAGCATGACATAATTATAGGGAAATATTCATTGATGTATAAAAAAGAGAGGAGAAGAAAATTAAAGGAAAAGGGATTTGACATTGTAGGTATATCATAAGGACTCGCATGCTTCCTTCGCAAAAAACAAATAAACTCTATCAATCATTAGACTCTTTCGAACCAATCAGCAAAGTTAATTATGTACATTCAAACTATAAAACAACAACGAGATATATTTTACAGTTGAATTTAAACATTTTATTCGACCAATGCTATTCATGTCAGTAGTGCGGCAAAATATTACATTAGGGACAAATTTATGCATTATTAATAACATGGTCAATATTACTGCACTTGGCAAGAATCATAACAGCAATTAAAAGGTTTTTTCTGGTTTGAGAGTTCGTGAGTTCATTCAGTCAGTGCCTAGAAGTTGATGCAGAAGACATACGGATGATAACCCATCGGTGTGTAGAAAGAAGACGGTGTTCGGTGAAGATACTCAGCGCTAGAGGGAGAAGGAGAGCGACTGCTACGAGAGAGAAAGTCTACTGACATCAGTGGACTGGTGACGCCTTTCGTTGAGTCACGTGATGTCGTGCAGTGGAGCTGAGTGACGCCATGACATTGAAGATGTGGGTCCGATGAAACTGTCGTTGACTCTGACGTCGATCGACTGCTTTTAGCGAGAAAGTCGACGGAGAACTTGGATGACACGACGCCCAACTTCTTTGTAGGCGGTGTCGTCTGGTTGGCCTCATCGGCGTCGCACGGTGTCTTCCGCTTACGGCTTACGGCAGACAAGTCGACTTCATTAGATGGTTGAAGGCGAGGGTTGTAGACGTCTTTCTTAATGACTGGTTGGTGAGCAGAGCATGAAACAAGAGAGGCTCGACGGACACGTGCACGACGGTTCTGAAACCAGACCTGGAGAGGAGAGAAAACAAAATTGAAAGAAATGATCAGTAAAACAGTTTAAATATTTTCAGAAAATATGATTTAATTGATGAGAACTACTTTCTTTATTCAACATTTATCTCAATACTATGGTCCGTTTATGAAATCCATAATTATCTGGCGCTCTATAAAGATTGAAGTTTGGATTATCAAGGATCGATGTTTTACCCCCCCCCCCCAAAAAAAGGAACAATTTGCTCTCTGATTTCTTAACACTTTGGATTTGCGAAGTTAGTTTTCTTTGTATTATCATTAATGATAATGATATTTACCATAATTCTGTCTTCTTTAAGCTGCAGATTTGAAGCCAGTTGTTCTCTAGTCGTGATATCAGGATACTGGTTGTCGTTGAACACGGTCTCCAGAATCCTCAGCTGTAAATCTGTGAAGACGGTCGGACGTCGACGACGAGGGCGTTTGGAAGAAACCCTATTCGATGAAGCATGAGCAGTCATGATCAAATCGGTCATTCTGATAATGAGCTTGATATAAACTTAAAAAGCTAATTATTGCTTGTTTGGAGTAGATGATGAACTTGTTCGTTGTTCTATAAGCTATTACAGAATGATGATGTTTATTATTGACACCTGTCCCATCAACATTCGGCTCTGTGAACGCACTTTTCTATTGGTCAATAGCCAATAGCCAATAGGATTACTAGCTTGCCTTAACCCGCTTTCTATTCAGTGCACGCAATTTTCTATTGGTCAATGAAGACAGCCAATGGGATTACGGGAAGGTTTCAGTTAGCAGTATAGTAATTGTTTAATCTTTGCCGGCGTACTCAGGCAGATTGAAACCTATTCAAACTACATCCTTTATCGGTCTCTAGATGAATAGGCTTATAATCTCCTGTTTAGAACAGTATCAATGTCTTCTTTTCTTCCATTGACTATTTTCGCCTTCTTAATGACACTGTATACTAATGGAAGTTTAAATTGTAAAAGAAAATATGGACGGCTTCGTTTGAAATCTAAAAATTGACATCGATATAACATATAAGGGACGAAAGAGGGGATAGAGAGATACAAGAAAAAACTGAAGGGATGGGTGAAAAAATGATATGGAATATATAGTCAGAGAAAAGGGGAAATACACTGAAATGAAGGCTAGAATTAAAGACGTAGATATAGATGAGTGAATAGATAAATGTATAGAACAATGATAATATAGAGAGATAGATAGATAGATAGATATATAGATAGGTAGATAGATAGGTAGGTAGATATATAGATAGATAGAATTAAAGACCAATATATAGATGAGTGAATAGATAAATTTATAGAAGAATGGTAATATAGATAGATAGATATATAGACAGGTAGATAGATAGGTAGGTAGATATATAGATAGATAGAATTAAAGACCAAGATATAGATGAGTGAATAGATAAATTTATAGAAGAATGGTAATATAGATAGATAGATATATAGATAGGTAGATAGATAGGTAGGTAGATATATAGATAGATAGAATTAAAGACCAAGATATAGATGAGTTAATAGATAAATTTATAGAAGAATGGTAATATAGATAGATAGATATATAGATAGGTAGATAGATAGGTAGGTAGATATATAGATAGATAGATAGAATTAAAGACCAAGATATAGATGAGTGAATAGATAAATTTATAGAAGAATGGTAATATAGATAGATAGATAGATAGATAGATAGAATAGTAGATAAAAATAAATCGATTGATAAATAGAAAATTATAAAGAAATATAATTTCAAATTACGCTATATAAGCACAAAACGTCACCCCCCCCCCCTTTGTTCCTACTCCTTTTCCCTCTAATTTTTATTCCTTCCTTTGGCTCCATCCTTCTGGTCTTCCCTGAAATTACTTTTTCTTTTGTTTTAGTTACTTTTTTTTTAAATCCCGTTTATATTTCTCACCCATTTTCTATCACTCCTTTTCTTTCTTTTTTCTATTTCTCCCTCTCCCGTTTATACCTTTACATTCATTTCTTTCTCATTTACTTTCCGTTCTCATTTTCTTTTTACGTCTCCTATATTCTTCTTTTATTCGCCTTTTTCCCTCTCTTTCTTTCAATTTTCGGTAGTTAGGTGGCCTTTCCGACTAAAACTTTTCACAGCAAGACATAATTATAGGGAGATATTCATTGATATATCAAAATGAGTTGAGAAGAATATTAAGGGAAAATTTGACATTGATGGTATATCATAAGGACTCGCATGCTAGCTTTACGAAAAACAAATAAACTTCATCAGTCATTAGACTATTTTTAACCTTTCAGAAAAGTTAATTATGTACATTCAAAATATAAAACAATAACAAGATATATTTTACAGTTGAATTTAAACATTTTATTCGACCAATGCTATTCATGTCAGTAGTGCGGCAAAATATTACATTAGGGACAATTTATGCATTAGTAATAACATGGTCAAAATTACTGCACTTGGCAAGAATCATAACAGCAATTAAAAGGTTTTTTCTGGTTTGAGAGTTCGTGAGTTCATTCAGTCAGTGCCTAGAAGTTGATGCAGAAGACATACGGATGATAACCCATCGGTGTGTAGAAAGAAGACGGTGTTTGGTGAAGATACTCAGCGCTAGAGGGAGAAGGAGAGCGACTGCTACGAGAGAGAAAGTCTACTGACATCAGTGGACTGGTGGCGCCTTTCGTTGAGTCACGTGATGTCGTGCAGTGGAGCTGAGTGACGCCATGACATTGAAGATGTGGGTCCGATGAAACGGTCGTTGACTCTGACGTCGATCGACTGCTTTTAGCGAGAAAGTCGACGGAGAACTTGGATGACACGACGCCCAACTTCTTTGTAGGTGGTGTCGTCTGGTTGACCTCATCGGCGTCGCATGGTGTCTTCCGTTTACGGCTTACGGCAGACAAGTCGACTTCATTAGATGGTTGAAGGCGAGGGTTGTAGACGTCTTTCTTAATGACTGGTTGGTGAGCAGAGCATGAAACAAGAGAGGCTCGACGGACACGTGCACGACGGTTCTGAAACCAGACCTGGAGAGGAGAGAAAACAAAATTGAAAGAAATGATCAGTGAAACAGTTTTAATATTTTCAGAAAATATGATTTTATTGATGAGAACTACTTTCTTTATTCAACATTTATCTCAATACTGTGGTCCGTTTATGAAATCCATAATTATCTGGCGTTATATGAAGATAGAAGTTTGGATTATCAAGGATCGATGTTTTACCCCCCCCCCCCCCCAAGGAACAATTTGCTCTCTGATCTCTTAACACTTTGGATTTGCGAAGTTAGTTTTCTTTGTATTATCAGTAATGATAATGATATTTACCATAATTCTGTCTTCTTTAAGCTGCAGACTTGAAGCCAGTTGTTCTCTAGTCGTGATATCAGGATACTGGTTGTCGTTGAACACGGTCTCCAGAATCCTCAGCTGTAAATCTGTGAAGACGGTCGGACGTCGACGACGAGGGCGTTTGGAAGAAACCCTATTCGATGAAGCATGAGCAGTCATGATCAAATCGGTCATTCTGATAATGAGCTTGATATAAACTTAATAAAAGCTAATTATTGCTTGTTTGGAGTAGATGATGAACTTGTTCGTTGTTCTATAAGCTATTACAGAATGATGATGTTTATTATTGACACCTGTCCCATCAACATTCGGCTCTGTGAACGCACTTTTCTATTGGTCAATAGCCAATAGCCAATAGGATTACTAGCTTGCCTTAACCCGCTTTCTATTCAGTGCACGCAATTTTCTATTGGTCAATGAAGACGGCCAATGGGATTACGGGAAGGTTTCAGTTAGCAGTATAGTAATTGTTTAATCTTTGCCGGCGTACTCAGTCAGATTGAAACCTATTCAAACTACATCCTTTATCGGTCTCTAGATGAATAGGCTTATTATCTCCTGTTTAGAACAGTATCAATGTCTTCTTTTCTTCCATTGATTATTTTCGCCTTCTTAATGACACTGTATACTAATGGAAGTTTAAATTGTAAAAGAAAATATGGACGGCTTCGTTTGAAATCTAAAAATTGACATCGATATAACTTATAAGGGACGAAAGAGGGGATAGAGAGATACAAGAAAAAACTGAAGGGATGGGTGAAAAAATGATATGGAATATATAGTCAGAGAAAAGGGGAAATACACTGAAATGTAGGCTAGAATTAAAAGACGTAGATATAGATGAGTGAATAGATAAATTTATAGAACAATGGTAATATAGAGAGATAGATAGATAGATAGATATATTGATAGGTAGATAGATAGGTTGGTAGATATATAGATAGATAGAATTAAAGACCAAGATATAGATGAGTGAATCGATAAATTTATAGAAGAATGGTAATATAGATAGATAGATATATAGATAGGTAGATAGATAGGTAGGTAGATATATAGATAGATAGAATTAAAGACCGAGATATAGATGAGTGAATAGATAAATTTATAGAACAATGGTAATATAGAGAGATAGATATATAGATAGGTAGGTAGATATATAGATAGATAGAATTAAAGACCGAGATATAGATGAGTGAATAGATAAATTTATAGAAGAATGGTAATATAGATAGATAGATAGATAGAATAGTAGATAAAAATAAATCGATTGATAAATAGAAAATTATAAAGAAATATAATTTCAAATTACGCTATATAAGCACAAAACGTCACCCTCCCCCCCCTTTGTTCCTACTCCTTTTCCCTCTAATTTTTATTCCTTCCTTTGGCTCCATCCTTCTGGTCTTCCCTGAAATTACTTTTTCTTTTGTTTTAGTTACTTCTTTTTTAAATCCCGTTTATATTTCTCACCCATTTTCTATCACTCCTTTTCTTTCTTTTTTCTATTTCTCCCTCTCCCGTTTATACCTTTACATTCATTTCTTTCTCATTTACTTTCCGTTCTCATTTTCTTTTTACGTATCCTATATTCTTCTTTTATTCGCCTTTTTCCCTCTCTTTCTTTCAATTTTCGGTAGTTAGGTGGCCTTTCCGACTAAAACTTTTCACAGCAAGACATAATTATAGGGAGATATTCATTGATGTATCAAAATGAGTTGAGAAGAATATTAAGGGAAAATTTGACATTGATGGTATATCATAAGGACTCGCATGCTAGCTTTACGAAAAACAAATAAACTTCATCAGTCATTAGACTATTTTTAACCTTTCAGAAAAGTTAATTATGTACATTCAAAATATAAAACAATAACAAGATATATTTTACAGTTGAATTTAAACATTTTATTCGACCAATGCTATTCATGTCAGTAGTGCGGCAAAATATTACATTAGGGACAATTTATGCATTAGTAATAACATGGTCAATATTACTGCACTTGGCAAGAATCATAACAGCAATTAAAATGTTTTTTCTGGTTTGAGAGTTCGTGAGTTCATTCAGTCAGTGCCTAGAAGTTGATGCAGAAGACATACGGATGATAACCCATCGGTGTGTAGAAAGAAGACGGTGTTCGGTGAAGATACTCAGCGCTAGAGGGAGAAGGAGAGCGACTGCTACGAGAGAGAAAGTCTACTGACATCAGTGGACTGGTGGCGCCTTTCGTTGAGTCATGTGATGTCGTGCAGTGGAGCTGAGTGACGCCATGACATTGAAGATGTGGGTCCGATGAAACGGTCGTTGACTCTGACGTCGATCGACTGCTTTTAGCGAGAAAGTCGACGGAGAACTTGGATGAAACGACGCCCAACTTCTTTGTAGGTGGTGTCGTCTGGTTGACCTCATCGGCGTCGCATGGTGTCTTCCGCTTACGGCTTACGGCAGACAAGTCGACTTCATTAGATGGTTGAAGGCGAGGGTTGTAGACGTCTTTCTTAATGACTGGTTGGTGAGCAGAGCATGAAACAAGAGAGGCTCGACGGACACGTGCACGACGGTTCTGAAACCAGAACTGGAGAGGAGAGAAAACAAAATTGAAAGAAATGATCAGTGAAACAGTTTTAATATTTTCAGAAAATATGATTTTATTGATGAGAACTACTTTCTTTATTCAACATTTATCTCAATACTATGGTCCGTTTATGAAATCCATAATTATCTGGCGTTATATGAAGATAGAAGTTTGGATTATCAAGGATCGATGTTTTACCCCCCCCCCCCCCCCAGGAACAATTTACTCTCTGATCTCTTAACACTTTGGATTTGCGAAGTTAGTTTTCTTTGTATTATCAGTAATGATAATGATATTTACCATAATTCTGTCTTCTTTAAGCTGCAGACTTGAAGCCAGTTGTTCTCTAGTCGTGATATCAGGATACTGGTTGTCGTTGAACACGGTCTCCAGAATCCTCAGCTGTAAATCTGTGAAGACGGTCGGACGTCGACGACGAGGGCGTTTGGAAGAAACCCTATTCGATGAAGCATGAGCAGTCATGATCAAATCGGTCATTCTGATAATGAGCTTGATATAAACTTAATAAAAGCTAATTATTGCTTGTTTGGAGTAGATGATGAACTTGTTCGTTGTTCTATAAGCTATTACAGAATGATGATGTTTATTATTGACACCTGTCCCATCAACATTCGGCTCTGTGAACGCACTTTTCTATTGGTCAATAGCCAATAGCCAATAGGATAACTAGCTTGCCTTAATCCGCTTTCTATTCAGTGCACGCAATTTTCTATTGGTCAATGAAGACAGCCAATGGGATTACGGGAAGGTTTCAGTTAGCAGTATAGTAATTGTTTAATCTTTGCCGGCGTACTCAGTCAGATTGAAACCTATTCAAACTACATCCTTTATCGGTCTCTAGATGAATAGGCTTATAATCTCCTGTTTAGAACAGTATCAATGTCTTCTTTTCTTCCATTGATTATTTTCGCCTTCTTAATGACACTGTATACTAATGGAAGTTTAAATTGTAAAAGAAAATATGGACGGCTTCGTAAGAAATCTAAAAATTGACATCGATATAACTTATAAGGGACTAAAGAGGGGATAGAGAGATACAAGAAAAAACTGAAGGGATGGGTGAAAAAATGATATGGAATATATAGTCAGAGAAAAGGGGAAATACACTGAAATGTAGGCTAGAATTAAAGACGTAGATATAGATGAGTGAATAGATAAATTTATAGAACAATGGTAATATAGAGAGATAGATAGATAGATAGATATATAGATAGGTAGGTAGATATATAGATAGATAGAATTAAAGAACAAGATATAGATGAGTGAATAGATAAATTTATAGAAGAATGGTAATATAGATAGATAGATATATAGATAGGTAGATAGATAGGTAGGTAGATATATAGATAGATAGAATTAAAGACCGAGATATAGATGAGTTAATAGATAAATTTATAGAAGAATGGTAATATAGATAGATAGATAGATAGAAAGAATAGTAGATAAAAATAAATCGATTGATAAATAGAAAATTATAAAGAAATATAATTTCAAATTACGCTATATAAGCACAAAACGTCACCCCCCCCCCCTCGTTACTACTCCTTTTCCCTCTAATTTTTATTCCTTCCTTTGGCTCCATCCTTCTGGTCTTCCCTGAATTTTTTTTTTTTTGTTTTAGTTACTTCTTTTTTAAATCCCGTTTATATTTCTCACCCATTTTCTATCACTCCTTTTCTTTCTTTTCTTTATTCCTTCCTTTGGCTACATCCTTCTGGTCTTCCGTGAAATTAATTTTTCTTTTGTTTTAGTTACTTTTTTTTTAAATCCCGTTTATATTTCTCACCCATTTTCTATCACTCCTTTTCTTTCTTTTTTCCATTTCTCCCTCTCCCGTTTATACCTTTACATTCATTTCTTTCTCATTTACTTTCCGTTCTCATTTTCTTTTTACGTCTCCTATATTTTTCTTTTATTCGCCTTTTTCCCTCTCTTTCTTTCAATTTTCGGTAGTTCGGTGGCCTTTCCGACTAAAACTTTTCACAGCAAGACATAATTATAGGGAGATATTCATTGATGTATCAAAATGAGGTGAGAAGAAAATTAAGGGAAAATTTGACATTGAGTGTATACCATAAGGACTCGCATGCTAGCTTTACGAAAAACAAATGAACTTTATCAGTCATTAGACTATTTTTAACCTTTCAGCAAAGTTAATTATGTACATTCAAAATATAAAACAATAACAAGATATATTTTACAGTTGAATTTAAACATTTTATTCGACCAATGCTATTCATGTCAGTAGTGCGGCAAAATATTACATTAGGGACAATTTATGCATTAGTAATAACATGGTCAATATTACTGCACTTGGCAAGAATCATAACAGCAATTAAGAGTTTTTTTCTGGTTTGAGAGTTCGTGAGTTCATTCAGTCAGTGCCTAGAAGTTGATGCAGAAGACATACGGATGATAACCCATCAGTGTGTAGAAAGAAGACGGTGTTCGGTGAAGATACTCAGCGCTAGAGGGAGAAGGAGAGCGACTGCTACGAGAGAGAAAGTCTACTGACATCAGTGGACTGGTGGCGCCTTTCGTTGAGTCACGTGATGTCGTTCAGTGGAGCTGAGTGACGCCATGACATTGAAGATGTGGGTCCGATGAAACGGTCGTTGACTCTGACGTCGATCGACTGCTTTTAGCGAGAAAGTCGACGGAGAACTTGGATGACACGACGCCCAACTTCTTTGTAGGTGGTGTCGTCTGGTTGACCTCATCGGCGTCGCATGGTGTCTTCCGTTTACGGCTTACGGCAGACAAGTCGACTTCATTAGATGGTTGAAGGCGAGGGTTGTAGACGTCTTTCTTAATGGCTGGTTGGTGAGCAGAGCATGAAACAAGAGAGGCTCGACGGACACGTGCACGACGGTTCTGAAACCAGACCTGGAGAGGAGAGAAAACAAAATTGAAAGAAATGATCAGTGAAACAGTTTTAATATTTTCAGAAAATATGATTTTATTGATGAGAACTACTTTCTGTATTCAACATTTATCTCAATACTATGGTCCGTTTATGAAATCCATAATTATCTGGCGTTATATGAAGATAGAAGTTTGGATTATCAAGGATCGATGTTTTACCCCCCCCCCAAGGAACAATTTGCTCTCTGATCTCTTAACACTTTGGATTTGCGAAGTTAGTTTTCTTTGTATTATCAGTAATGATAATGATATTTACCATAATTCTGTCTTCTTTAAGCTGCAGACTTGAAGCCAGATGTTCTCTAGTCGTGATATCAGGATACTGGTTGTCGTTGAACACGGTCTCCAGAATCCTCAGCTGTAAATCTGTGAAGACGGTCGGACGTCGACGACGAGGGCGTTTGGAAGAAACCCTATTCGATGAAGCATGAGCAGTCATGATCAAATCGGTCATTCTGATAATGAGCTTGATATATACCTAATAAAAGCCAATTATTGCTTGTTTGGAGTAGATGATGAACTTGTTCGTTGTTCTATAAGCTATTACAGAATGATGATGTTTATTATTGACACCTGTCCCATCAACATTCGGCTCTGTGAACGCACTTTTCTATTGGTCAATAGCCAATAGCCAATAGGATTACTAGCTTGCCTTAACCCGCTTTCTATTCAGTGCACGCAATTTTCTATTGGTCAATGAAGACAGCCAATGGGATTACGGGAAGGTTTCGGTTAGCAGTATAGTAATTGTTTAATCTTTGCCGGCGTACTCAGGCAGATTGAAACCTATACATCCTTTATCGGTCTCTAGATGAATAGGCTTATAATCTCCTGTTTAGAACAGTATCAATGTCTTCTTTTCTTCCATTGATTATTTTCGCCTTCTTAATGACACTGTATACTAATGGACGTTTAAATTGTCAAAGAAAATATGGACGGCTTCGTTTGAAATCTAAAAATTGACATCGATATAACTTATAAGGGACGAAAGAGGGGATAGAGAGATACAAGAAAAAAACTGAAGGGATGGGTGAAAAAATGATATGGAATATATAGTCAGAGAAAAGGGGAAATACACTGAAATGTAGGCTAGAATTAAAGACGTAGATATAGATGAGTGAATAGATAAATTTATAGAACAATGGTAATATAGAGAGATAGATAGATATATATATAGATAGGTAGATAGATAGGTAGGTGGATATATAGATAGATAGAATTAAAGAACAAGATATAGATGAGTGAATAGATAAATTTATAGAAGAATGGTAATATAGATAGATAGATATATAGATAGGTAGATAGATAGGTAGGTAGATATATAGATAGATATAATTAAAGACCGAGATATAGATGAGTGAATAGATACATTTATAGAAGAATGTTAATATAGATAGATAGATAGATAGAATAGTAGATAAAAATAAATCGATTGATAAATAGAAAATTATAAAGAAATATAATTTCAAATTACGCTATATAAGCACAAAACGTCACCCCCCCCCCCCTCGTTACTACTCCTTTTCCCTCTAATTTTTATTCCTTCCTTTGGCTCCATCCTTCTGGTCTTCCCTGAAAATTTTTTTCTTTTGTTTTAGTTACTTCTTTTTTAAATCCCGTTTATATTTCTCACCCATTTTCTATCACTCCTTTTCTTTCTTTTCTTTATTCCTTCCTTTGGCTACATCCTTCTGGTCTTCCGTGAAATTAATTTTTCTTTTGTTTTAGTTACTTTTTTTAAAAATCCCGTTTATATTTCTCACCCATTTTCTATCACTCCTTTTCTTTCTTTTTTCCATTTCTCCCTCTCCCGTTTATACCTTTACATTCATTTCTTTCTCATTTACTTTCCGTTCTCATTTTCTTTTTACGTCTCCTATATTTTTCTTTTATTCGCCTTTTTCCCTCTCTTTCTTTCAATTTTCGGTAGTTCGGTGGCCTTTCCGACTAAAACTTTTCACAGCAAGACATAATTGTAGGGAGATATTCATTGATGTATCAAAATGAGGTGAGAAGAAAATTAAGGGAAAATTTGACATTGAGTGTATACCATAAGGACTCGCATGCTAGCTTTACGAAAAACAAATGAACTTTATCAGTCATTAGACTATTTTTAACCTTTCAGCAAAGTTAATTATGTACATTCAAAATATAAAACAATAACAAGATATATTTTACAGTTGAATTTAAACATTTTATTCGACCAATGCTATTCATGTCAGTAGTGCGGCAAAATATTACATTAGGGACAATTTATGCATTAGTAATAACATGGTCAATATTACTGCACTTGGCAAGAATCATAACAGCAATTAAGAGTTTTTTTCTGGTTTGAGAGTTCGTGAGTTCATTCAGTCAGTGCCTAGAAGTTGATGCAGAAGACATACGGATGATAACCCATCGGTGTGTGGAAAGAAGACGGTGTTCGGTGAAGATACTCAGCGCTAGAGGGAGAAGGAGAGCGACTGCTACGAGAGAGAAAGTCTACTGACATCAGTGGACTGGTGGCGCCTTTCGTTGAGTCACGTGATGTCGTTCAGTGGAGCTGAGTGACGCCATGACATTGAAGATGTGGGTCCGATGAAACGGTCGTTGACTCTGACGTCGATCGACTGCTTTTAGCGAGAAAGTCGACGGAGAACTTGGATGACACGACGCCCAACTTCTTTGTAGGTGGTGTCGTCTTGTTGACCTCATCGGCGTCGCATGGTGTCTTCCGTTTACGGCTTACGGCAGACAAGTCGACTTCATTAGATGGTTGAAGGCGAGGGTTGTAGACGTCTTTCTTAATGGCTGGTTGGTGAGCAGAGCATGAAACAAGAGAGGCTCGACGGACACGTGCACGACGGTTCTGAAACCAGACCTGGAGAGGAGAGAAAACAAAATTGAAAGAAATGATCAGTGAAACAGTTTTAATATTTTCAGAAAATATGATTTTATTGATGAGAACTACTTTCTTTATTCAACATTTATCTCAATACTATGGTCCGTTTATGAAATCCATAATTATCTGGCGTTATATGAAGATAGAAGTTTGGATTATCAAGGATCGATGTTTTACCCCCCCCCCCCCCCAAGGAACAATTTGCTCTCTGATCTCTTAACACTTTGGATTTGCGAAGTTAGTTTTCTTTGTATTATCAGTAATGATAATGATATTTACCATAATTCTGTCTTCTTTAAGCTGCAGACTTGAAGCCAGATGTTCTCTAGTCGTGATATCAGGATACTGGTTGTCGTTGAACACGGTCTCCAGAATCCTCAGCTGTAAATCTGTGAAGACGGTCGGACGTCGACGACGAGGGCGTTTGGAAGAAACCCTATTCGATGAAGCATGAGCAGTCATGATCAAATCGGTCATTCTGATAATGAGCTTGATATATACTTAATAAAAGCCAATTATTGCTTGTTTGGAGTAGATGATGAACTTGTTCGTTGTTCTATAAGCTATTACAGAATGATGATGTTTATTATTGACACCTGTCCCATCAACATTCGGCTCTGTGAACGCACTTTTCTATTGGTCAATAGCCAATAGCCAATAGGATTACTAGCTTGCCTTAACCCGCTTTCTATTCAGTGCACGCAATTTTCTATTGGTCAATGAAGACAGCCAATGGGATTACGGGAAGGTTTCGGTTAGCAGTATAGTAATTGTTTAATCTTTGCCGGCGTACTCAGGCAGATTGAAACCTATACATCCTTTATCGGTCTCTAGATGAATAGGCTTATAATCTCCTGTTTAGAACAGTATCAATGTCTTCTTTTCTTCCATTGATTATTTTCGCCTTCTTAATGACACTGTATACTAATGGACGTTTAAATTGTCAAAGAAAATATGGACGGCTTCGTTTGAAATCTAAAAATTGACATCGATATAACTTATAAGGGACGAAAGAGGGGATAGAGAGATACAAGAAAAAAACTGAAGGGATGGGTGAAAAAATGATATGGAATATATAGTCAGAGAAAAGGGGAAATACACTGAAATGTAGGCTAGAATTAAAGACGTAGATATAGATGAGTGAATAGATAAATTTATAGAACAATGGTAATATAGAGAGATAGATAGATAGATAGATATATAGATAGGTAGGTAGATATATAGATAGATAGAATTAAAGAACAAGATATAGATGAGTGAATAGATAAATTTATAGAAGAATGGTAATATAGATAGATAGATATATAGATAGGTAGATAGATAGGTAGGTAGATATATAGATAGATAGAATTAAAGACCGAGATATAGATGAGTTAATAGATAAATTTATAGAAGAATGGTAATATAGATAGATAGATAGATAGAAAGAATAGTAGATAAAAATAAATCGATTGATAAATAGAAAATTATAAAGAAATATAATTTCAAATTACGCTATATAAGCACAAAACGTCACCCCCCCCCCCCCTCGTTACTACTCCTTTTCCCTCTAATTTTTATTCCTTCCTTTGGCTCCATCCTTCTGGTCTTCCCTGAATTTTTTTTTTTTTGTTTTAGTTACTTCTTTTTTAAATCCCGTTTATATTTCTCACCCATTTTCTATCACTCCTTTTCTTTCTTTTCTTTATTCCTTCCTTTGGCTACATCCTTCTGGTCTTCCGTGAAATTAATTTTTCTTTTGTTTTAGTTACTTTTTTTTTAAATCCCGTTTATATTTCTCACCCATTTTCTATCACTCCTTTTCTTTCTTTTTTCCATTTCTCCCTCTCCCGTTTATACCTTTACATTCATTTCTTTCTCATTTACTTTCCGTTCTCATTTTCTTTTTACGTCTCCTATATTTTTCTTTTATTCGCCTTTTTCCCTCTCTTTCTTTCAATTTTCGGTAGTTCGGTGGCCTTTCCGACTAAAACTTTTCACAGCAAGACATAATTATAGGGAGATATTCATTGATGTATCAAAATGAGGTGAGAAGAAAATTAAGGGAAAATTTGACATTGAGTGTATACCATAAGGACTCGCATGCTAGCTTTACGAAAAACAAATGAACTTTATCAGTCATTAGACTATTTTTAACCTTTCAGCAAAGTTAATTATGTACATTCAAAATATAAAACAATAACAAGATATATTTTACAGTTGAATTTAAACATTTTATTCGACCAATGCTATTCATGTCAGTAGTGCGGCAAAATATTACATTAGGGACAATTTATGCATTAGTAATAACATGGTCAATATTACTGCACTTGGCAAGAATCATAACAGCAATTAAGAGTTTTTTTCTGGTTTGAGAGTTCGTGAGTTCATTCAGTCAGTGCCTAGAAGTTGATGCAGAAGACATACGGATGATAACCCATCAGTGTGTAGAAAGAAGACGGTGTTCGGTGAAGATACTCAGCGCTAGAGGGAGAAGGAGAGCGACTGCTACGAGAGAGAAAGTCTACTGACATCAGTGGACTGGTGGCGCCTTTCGTTGAGTCACGTGATGTCGTTCAGTGGAGCTGAGTGACGCCATGACATTGAAGATGTGGGTCCGATGAAACGGTCGTTGACTCTGACGTCGATCGACTGCTTTTAGCGAGAAAGTCGACGGAGAACTTGGATGACACGACGCCCAACTTCTTTGTAGGTGGTGTCGTCTGGTTGACCTCATCGGCGTCGCATGGTGTCTTCCGTTTACGGCTTACGGCAGACAAGTCGACTTCATTAGATGGTTGAAGGCGAGGGTTGTAGACGTCTTTCTTAATGGCTGGTTGGTGAGCAGAGCATGAAACAAGAGAGGCTCGACGGACACGTGCACGACGGTTCTGAAACCAGACCTGGAGAGGAGAGAAAACAAAATTGAAAGAAATGATCAGTGAAACAGTTTTAATATTTTCAGAAAATATGATTTTATTGATGAGAACTACTTTCTTTATTCAACATTTATCTCAATACTATGGTCCGTTTATGAAATCCATAATTATCTGGCGTTATATGAAGATAGAAGTTTGGATTATCAAGGATCGATGTTTTACCCCCCCCCCCAAGGAACAATTTGCTCTCTGATCTCTTAACACTTTGGATTTGCGAAGTTAGTTTTCTTTGTATTATCAGTAATGATAATGATATTTACCATAATTCTGTCTTCTTTAAGCTGCAGACTTGAAGCCAGATGTTCTCTAGTCGTGATATCAGGATACTGGTTGTCGTTGAACACGGTCTCCAGAATCCTCAGCTGTAAGTCTGTGAAGACGGTCGGACGTCGACGACGAGGGCGTTTGGAAGAAACCCTATTCGATGAAGCATGAGCAGTCATGATCAAATCGGTCATTCTGATAATGAGCTTGATATATACTTAATAAAAGCCAATTATTGCTTGTTTGGAGTAGATGATGAACTTGTTCGTTGTTCTATAAGCTATTACAGAATGATGATGTTTATTATTGACACCTGTCCCATCAACATTCGGCTCTGTGAACGCACTTTTCTATTGGTCAATAGCCAATAGCCAATAGGATTACTAGCTTGCCTTAACCCGCTTTCTATTCAGTGCACGCAATTTTCTATTGGTCAATGAAGACAGCCAATGGGATTACGGGAAGGTTTCGGTTAGCAGTATAGTAATTGTTTAATCTTTGCCGGCGTACTCAGGCAGATTGAAACCTATACATCCTTTATCGGTCTCTAGATGAATAGGCTTATAATCTCCTGTTTAGAACAGTATCAATGTCTTCTTTTCTTCCATTGATTATTTTCGCCTTCTTAATGACACTGTATACTAATGGACGTTTAAATTGTCAAAGAAAATATGGACGGCTTCGTTTGAAATCTAAAAATTGACATCGATATAACTTATAAGGGACGAAAGAGGGGATAGAGAGATACAAGAAAAAAACTGAAGGGATGGGTGAAAAAATGATATGGAATATATAGTCAGAGAAAAGGGGAAATACACTGAAATGTAGGCTAGAATTAAAGACGTAGATATAGATGAGTGAATAGATAAATTTATAGAACAATGGTAATATAAAGAGATAGATAGATATATATATAGATAGGTAGATAGATAGGTAGGTGGATATATAGATAGATAGAATTAAAGAACAAGATATAGATGAGTGAATAGATAAATTTATAGAAGAATGGTAATATAGATAGATAGATATATAGATAGGTAGATAGATAGGTAGGTAGATATATAGATAGATATAATTAAAGACCGAGATATAGATGAGTGAATAGATACATTTATAGAAGAATGTTAATATAGATAGATAGATAGATAGAATAGTAGATAAAAATAAATCGATTGATAAATAGAAAATTATAAAGAAATATAATTTCAAATTACGCTATATAAGCACAAAACGTCACCCCCCCCCCCCCCCCTCGTTACTACTCCTTTTCCCTCTAATTTTTATTCCTTCCTTTGGCTCCATCCTTCTGGTCTTCCCTGAAATTTTTTTTCTTTTGTTTTAGTTACTTCTTTTTTAAATCCCGTTTATATTTCTCACCCATTTTCTATCACTCCTTTTCTTTCTTTTCTTTATTCCTTCCTTTGGCTACATCCTTCTGGTCTTCCGTGAAATTAATTTTTCTTTTGTTTTAGTTACTTTTTTTAAAAATCCCGTTTATATTTCTCACCCATTTTCTATCACTCCTTTTCTTTCTTTTTTCCATTTCTCCCTCTCCCGTTTATACCTTTACATTCATTTCTTTCTCATTTACTTTCCGTTCTCATTTTCTTTTTACGTCTCCTATATTTTTCTTTTATTCGCCTTTTTCCCTCTCTTTCTTTCAATTTTCGGTAGTTCGGTGGCCTTTCCGACTAAAACTTTTCACAGCAAGACATAATTGTAGGGAGATATTCATTGATGTATCAAAATGAGGTGAGAAGAAAATTAAGGGAAAATTTGACATTGAGTGTATACCATAAGGACTCGCATGCTAGCTTTACGAAAAACAAATGAACTTTATCAGTCATTAGACTATTTTTAACCTTTCAGCAAAGTTAATTATGTACATTCAAAATATAAAACAATAACAAGATATATTTTACAGTTGAATTTAAACATTTTATTCGACCAATGCTATTCATGTCAGTAGTGCGGCAAAATATTACATTAGGGACAATTTATGCATTAGTAATAACATGGTCAATATTACTGCACTTGGCAAGAATCATAACAGCAATTAAGAGTTTTTTTCTGGTTTGAGAGTTCGTGAGTTCATTCAGTCAGTGCCTAGAAGTTGATGCAGAAGACATACGGATGATAACCCATCGGTGTGTGGAAAGAAGACGGTGTTCGGTGAAGATACTCAGCGCTAGAGGGAGAAGGAGAGCGACTGCTACGAGAGAGAAAGTCTACTGACATCAGTGGACTGGTGGCGCCTTTCGTTGAGTCACGTGATGTCGTTCAGTGGAGCTGAGTGACGCCATGACATTGAAGATGTGGGTCCGATGAAACGGTCGTTGACTCTGACGTCGATCGACTGCTTTTAGCGAGAAAGTCGACGGAGAACTTGGATGACACGACGCCCAACTTCTTTGTAGGTGGTGTCGTCTTGTTGACCTCATCGGCGTCGCATGGTGTCTTCCGTTTACGGCTTACGGCAGACAAGTCGACTTCATTAGATGGTTGAAGGCGAGGGTTGTAGACGTCTTTCTTAATGGCTGGTTGGTGAGCAGAGCATGAAACAAGAGAGGCTCGACGGACACGTGCACGACGGTTCTGAAACCAGACCTGGAGAGGAGAGAAAACAAAATTGAAAGAAATGATCAGTGAAACAGTTTTAATATTTTCAGAAAATATGATTTTATTGATGAGAACTACTTTCTTTATTCAACATTTATCTCAATACTATGGTCCGTTTATGAAATCCATAATTATCTGGCGTTATATGAAGATAGAAGTTTGGATTATCAAGGATCGATGTTTTACCCCCCCCCCCCCCCCCCCCAAGGAACAATTTGCTCTCTGATCTCTTAACACTTTGGATTTGCGAAGTTAGTTTTCTTTGTATTATCAGTAATGATAATGATATTTACCATAATTCTGTCTTCTTTAAGCTGCAGACTTGAAGCCAGATGTTCTCTAGTCGTGATATCAGGATACTGGTTGTCGTTGAACACGGTCTCCAGAATCCTCAGCTGTAAATCTGTGAAGACGGTCGGACGTCGACGACGAGGGCGTTTGGAAGAAACCCTATTCGATGAAGCATGAGCAGTCATGATCAAATCGGTCATTCTGATAATGAGCTTGATATATACTTAATAAAAGCCAATTATTGCTTGTTTGGAGTAGATGATGAACTTGTTCGTTGTTCTATAAGCTATTACAGAATGATGATGTTTATTATTGACACCTGTCCCATCAACATTCGGCTCTGTGAACGCACTTTTCTATTGGTCAATAGCCAATAGCCAATAGGATTACTAGCTTGCCTTAACCCGCTTTCTATTCAGTGCACGCAATTTTCTATTGGTCAATGAAGACAGCCAATGGGATTACGGGAAGGTTTCGGTTAGCAGTATAGTAATTGTTTAATCTTTGCCGGCGTACTCAGGCAGATTGAAACCTATACATCCTTTATCGGTCTCTAGATGAATAGGCTTATAATCTCCTGTTTAGAACAGTATCAATGTCTTCTTTTCTTCCATTGATTATTTTCGCCTTCTTAATGACACTGTATACTAATGGACGTTTAAATTGTCAAAGAAAATATGGACGGCTTCGTTTGAAATCTAAAAATTGACATCGATATAACTTATAAGGGACGAAAGAGGGGATAGAGAGATACAAGAAAAAAACTGAAGGGATGGGTGAAAAAATGATATGGAATATATAGTCAGAGAAAAGGGGAAATACACTGAAATGTAGGCTAGAATTAAAGACGTAGATATAGATGAGTGAATAGATAAATTTATAGAACAATGGTAATATAGAGAGATAGATAGATATATATATAGATAGGTAGATAGATAGGTAGGTGGATATATAGATAGATAGAATTAAAGAACAAGATATAGATGAGTGAATAGATAAATTTATAGAAGAATGGTAATATAGATAGATAGATATATAGATAGGTAGATAGATAGGTAGGTAGATATATAGATAGATATAATTAAAGACCGAGATATAGATGAGTGAATAGATAAATTTATAGAAGAATGTTAATATAGATAGATAGATAGATAGAATAGTAGATAAAAATAAATCGATTGATAAATAGAAAATTATAAAAAAATATAATTTCAAATTACGCTATATAAGCACAAAACGTCACCCCCCCCCCCCCTCGTTACTACTCCTTTTCCCTCTAATTTTTATTCCTTCCTTTGGCTCCATCCTTCTGGTCTTCCCTGAAAATTTTTTTCTTTTGTTTTAGTTACTTCTTTTTTAAATCCCGTTTATATTTCTCACCCATTTTCTATCACTCCTTTTCTTTCTTTTCTTTATTCCTTCCTTTGGCTACATCCTTCTGGTCTTCCGTGAAATTAATTTTTCTTTTGTTTTAGTTACTTTTTTTAAAAATCCCGTTTATATTTCTCACCCATTTTCTATCACTCCTTTTCTTTCTTTTTTCCATTTCTCCCTCTCCCGTTTATACCTTTACATTCATTTCTTTCTCATTTACTTTCCGTTCTCATTTTCTTTTTACGTCTCCTATATTTTTCTTTTATTCGCCTTTTTCCCTCTCTTTCTTTCAATTTTCGGTAGTTCGGTGGCCTTTCCGACTAAAACTTTTCACAGCAAGACATAATTGTAGGGAGATATTCATTGATGTATCAAAATGAGGTGAGAAGAAAATTAAGGGAAAATTTGACATTGAGTGTATACCATAAGGACTCGCATGCTAGCTTTACGAAAAACAAATGAACTTTATCAGTCATTAGACTATTTTTAACCTTTCAGCAAAGTTAATTATGTACATTCAAAATATAAAACAATAACAAGATATATTTTACAGTTGAATTTAAACATTTTATTCGACCAATGCTATTCATGTCAGTAGTGCGGCAAAATATTACATTAGGGACAATTTATGCATTAGTAATAACATGGTCAATATTACTGCACTTGGCAAGAATCATAACAGCAATTAAGAGTTTTTTTCTGGTTTGAGAGTTCGTGAGTTCATTCAGTCAGTGCCTAGAAGTTGATGCAGAAGACATACGGATGATAACCCATCGGTGTGTAGAAAGAAGACGGTGTTCGGTGAAGATACTCAGCGCTAGAGGGAGAAGGAGAGCGACTGCTACGAGAGAGAAAGTCTACTGACATCAGTGGACTGGTGGCGCCTTTCGTTGAGTCACGTGATGTCGTTCAGTGGAGCTGAGTGACGCCATGACATTGAAGATGTGGGTCCGATGAAACGGTCGTTGACTCTGACGTCGATCGACTGCTTTTAGCGAGAAAGTCGACGGAGAACTTGGATGACACGACGCCCAACTTCTTTGTAGGTGGTGTCGTCTTGTTGACCTCATCGGCGTCGCATGGTGTCTTCCGTTTACGGCTTACGGCAGACAAGTCGACTTCATTAGATGGTTGAAGGCGAGGGTTGTAGACGTCTTTCTTAATGGCTGGTTGGTGAGCAGAGCATGAAACAAGAGAGGCTCGACGGACACGTGCACGACGGTTCTGAAACCAGACCTGGAGAGGAGAGAAAACAAAATTGAAAGAAATGATCAGTGAAACAGTTTTAATATTTTCAGAAAATATGATTTTATTGATGAGAACTACTTTCTTTATTCAACATTTATCTCAATACTATGGTCCGTTTATGAAATCCATAATTATCTGGCGTTATATGAAGATAGAAGTTTGGATTATCAAGGATCGATGTTTTACCCCCCCCCCCCAAGGAACAATTTGCTCTCTGATCTCTTAACACTTTGGATTTGCGAAGTTAGTTTTCTTTGTATTATCAGTAATGATAATGATATTTACCATAATTCTGTCTTCTTTAAGCTGCAGACTTGAAGCCAGATGTTCTCTAGTCGTGATACCAGGATACTGGTTGTCGTTGAACACGGTCTCCAGAATCCTCAGCTGTAAATCTGTGAAGACGGTCGGACGTCGACGACGAGGGCGTTTGGAAGAAACCCTATTCGATGAAGCATGAGCAGTCATGATCAAATCGGTCATTCTGATAATGAGCTTGATATATACTTAATAAAAGCCAATTATTGCTTGTTTGGAGTAGATGATGAACTTGTTCGTTGTTCTATAAGCTATTACAGAATGATGATGTTTATTATTGACACCTGTCCCATCAACATTCGGCTCTGTGAACGCACTTTTCTATTGGTCAATAGCCAATAGCCAATAGGATTACTAGCTTGCCTTAACCCGCTTTCTATTCAGTGCACGCAATTTTCTATTGGTCAATGAAGACAGCCAATGGGATTACGGGAAGGTTTCGGTTAGCAGTATAGTAATTGTTTAATCTTTGCCGGCGTACTCAGGCAGATTGAAACCTATACATCCTTTATCGGTCTCTAGATGAATAGGCTTATAATCTCCTGTTTAGAACAGTATCAATGTCTTCTTTTCTTCCATTGATTATTTTCGCCTTCTTAATGACACTGTATACTAATGGACGTTTAAATTGTCAAAGAAAATATGGACGGCTTCGTTTGAAATCTAAAAATTGACATCGATATAACTTATAAGGGACGAAAGAGGGGATAGAGAGATACAAGAAAAAAACTGAAGGGATGGGTGAAAAAATGATATGGAATATATAGTCAGAGAAAAGGGGAAATACACTGAAATGTAGGCTAGAATTAAAGACGTAGATATAGATGAGTGAATAGATAAATTTATAGAACAATGGTAATATAGAGAGATAGATAGATATATATATAGATAGGTAGATAGATAGGTAGGTGGATATATAGATAGATAGAATTAAAGAACAAGATATAGATGAGTGAATAGATAAATTTATAGAAGAATGGTAATATAGATAGATAGATATATAGATAGGTAGATAGATAGGTAGGTAGATATATAGATAGATATAATTAAAGACCGAGATATAGATGAGTGAATAGATAAATTTATAGAAGAATGTTAATATAGATAGATAGATAGATAGAATAGTAGATAAAAATAAATCGATTGATAAATAGAAAATTATAAAGAAATATAATTTCAAATTACGCTATATAAGCACAAAACGTCACCCCCCCCCCCTTTGTTCCTACTCCTTTTCCCTCTAATTTTTATTTCTTCCTTTGGCTCCATCCTTCTGGTCTTCCCTGAAATTGCTTTTTCTTTTGTTTTAGTTACTTCTTTTTTAAATCCCGTTTATCTTTCTCACCCATTTTCTATCACTCCTTTTCTTTCTTTTTTCTATTTCTCCCTCTCCCGTTTATACCTTTACATTCATTTCTTTCTCATTTACTTTCCGTTCACATTTTCTTTTTACGTTCTCCTATATTCTTCTTTTATTTGCCTTTTTCCCTCTCTTTCTTTCAATTTTCGGTAGTTAGGTGGCCTTTCCGACTAAAACTTTTCACAGCAAAACATAATTATAGGGAGATATTCATTGATGTATCAAAATGAGGTGAGAAGAAAATTAAGGGAAAATTTGACATTGAGGGTATATCATAAGGACTCGCATGCTAGCTTTACGAAAAAGAAATAAACTTTATCAGTCATTAGACTATTTTTAACCTTTCAAAATATAAAACAATAACAAGATATATTTTACAGTTGAATTTAAACATTTTATTCGACCAATGCTATTCATGTCAGTAGTGCGGCAAAATATTACATTAGGGACAATTTATGCATTAGTAATAACATGGTCAATATTACTGCACTTGGCAAGAATCATAACAGCAATTAAAAGGTTTTTTCTGGTTTGAGAGTTCGTGAGTTCATTCAGTCAGTGCCTAGAAGTTGATGCAGAAGACATACGGATGATAACCCATCGGTGTGTAGAAAGAAGACGGTGTTCGGTGAAGATACTCAGCGCTAGAGGGAGAAGGAGAGCGACTGCTACGAGAGAGAAAGTCTACTGACATCAGTGGACTAGTGGCGCCTTTCGTTGAGTCACGTGATGTCGTGCCGTGGAGCTGAGTGACGCCATGACATTGAAGATGTTGGTCCGATGAAACGGTCGTTGACTCTGACGTCGATCGACTGCTTTTAGCGAGAAAGTCGACGGAGAACTTGGATGACACGGCGCCCAACTTCTTTGTAGGTGGTGTCGTCTGGCTGACCTCATCGTCGTCGCATGGTGTCTTCCGTTTACGGCTTACGGCAGACAAGTCGACTTCATTAGATGGTTGAAGGCGAGGGTTGTAGACGTCTTTCTTAATGACTGGTTGGTGAGCAGAGCATGAAACAAGAGAGGCTCGACGGACACGTGCACGACGGTTCTGAAACCAGACCTGGAGAGGAGAGAAAACAAATTGAAAGAAATGATCAGTGAAACAGTTTAAATATTTTCAGAAAATATGATTTTATTGATGAGAACTACTTTCTTTATTCAACATTTATCTCAATACTATGGTCCATTTATGAAATCCATAATTATCTGGCGTTATATGAAGATAGAAGTTTGGATTATCAAGGATCGATGTTTTACCCCCCCCCCCCCAAGGAACAATTTGCTCTCTGATCTCTTAACACTTTGGATTTGCGAAGTTAGTTTTCTTTGTATTATCAGTAATGATAATGATATTTACCATAATTCTGTCTTCTTTAAGCTGCAGACTTGAAGCCAGTTGTTCTCTAGTCGTGATATCAGGATACTGGTTGTCGTTGAACACGGTCTCCAGAATCCTCAGCTGTAAATCTGTGAAGACGGTCGGACGTCGACGACGAGGGCGTTTGGAAGAAACCCTATTCGATGAAGCATGAGCAGTCATGATCAAATCGGTCATTCTGATAATGAGCTTGATATAAACTTAATAAAAGCTAATTATTGCTTGTTTGGAGTAGATGATGAACTTGTTCGTTGTTCTATAAGCTATTACAGAATGATGATGTTTATTATTGACACCTGTCCCATCAACATTCGGCTCTGTGAACGCACTTTTCTATTGGTCAATAGCCAATAGCCAATAGGATTACTAGCTTGCCTTAACCCGCTTTCTATTCAGTGCACGCAATTTTCTATTGGTCAATGAAGACAGCCAATGGGATTACGGGAAGGTTTCGGTTAGCAGTATAGTAATTGTTTAATCTTTGCCGGCGTACTCAGGCAGATTGAAACCTATACATCCTTTATCGGTCTCTAGATGAATAGGCTTATAATCTCCTGTTTAGAACAGTATCAATGTCTTCTTTTCTTCCATTGATTATTTTCGCCTTCTTAATGACACTGTATACTAATGGACGTTTAAATTGTCAAAGAAAATATGGACGGCTTCGTTTGAAATCTAAAAATTGACATCGATATAACTTATAAGGGACGAAAGAGGGGATAGAGATATACAAGAAAAACACTGAAGGGATTGGTGAAAAAATGATATGGAATATATAGTCAGAGAAAAGGGGAAATACACTGAAAAATAGGCTAGAATTAAAAACGTAGATATAGATGAGTTAATAGATAAATTTATAGAAGAATGGTAATATAGATAGATAGATATATAGATAGGTAGATAGATAGGTAGGTAGATATATAGATAGATAGAATTAAAGACCACGATATAGATGAGTTAATAGATAAATTTATAGAAGAATGTTAATATAGATAGATAGATAGATAGATAGAATAGTAGATAAAAATAAATCGAGTGATGAATAGAAAATTATAAAGAAATATAATTTCAAATTACGCTATATAAGCACAAAACGTCACCCCCCCTTTGTTCCTACTCCTTTTCCCTCTAATTTTTATTCCTTCCTTTGCCTCCATCCTTCTGGTCTTCCCTGAAATTACTTTTTCTTTTGTTTTAGTTACTTCTTTTTTAAATCCCGTTTATCTTTCTCACCCATTTTCTATCACTCCTTTTCTTTCTTTTTTCTATTTCTCCCTCTCCCGTTTATACCTTTACATTCATTTCTTTCTCATTTACTTTCCGTTCTCATTTTCTTTTTACGTCTCCTATATTCTTCTTTCATTTGCCTTTTTCCCTCTCTTTCTTTCAATTTTCGGTAGTTAGGTGGCCTTTCCGACTAAAACTTTTCACAGCAATACATAATTATAGGGAGATATTCATTGATGTATCAAAATGAGGTGAGAAGAAAATTAAGGGAAAATTTGACATTGAGGGTATATCATAAGGACTCGCGTGCTACCTTTACGAAAAAGAAATAAACTTTATCAGTCATTAGACTATTTTTAACCTTTCAAAATATAAAACAATAACAAGATATATTTTACAGTTGAATTTAAACATTTTATTCGACCAATGCTATTCATGTCAGTAGTGCGGCAAAATATTAAATTAGGGACAATTTATGCATTAGTAATGACATGGTCAATATTACTGCACTTGGCAAGAATCATAACAGCAATTAAAAGGTTTTTTCTGGTTTGAGAGTTCGTGAGTTCATTCAGTCAGTGCCTAGAAGTTGATGCAGAAGACATACGGATGATAACCCATCGGTGTGTAGAAAGAAGACGGTGTTCGGTGAAGATACTCAGCGCTAGAGGGAGAAGGAGAGCGACTGCTACGAGAGAGAAAGTCTACTGACATCAGTGGACTGGTGGCGCCTTTCGTTGAGTCACGTGATGTCGTGCAGTGGAGCTGAGTGACGCCATGACATTGAAGATGTGGGTCCGATGAAACATTCGTTGACTCTGACGTCGATCGACTGCTTTTAGCGAGAAAGTCGACGGAGAACTTGGATGACACGACGCCCAACTTCTTTGTAGGTGGTGTCGTCTGGTTGACCTCATCGGCGTCGCATGGTGTCTTCCGTTTACGGCTTACGGCAGACAAGTCGACTTCATTAGATGGTTGAAGGCGAGGGTTGTAGACGTCTTTCTTAATGGCTGGTTGGTGAGCAGAGCATGAAACAAGAGAGGCTCGACGGACACGTGCACGACGGTTCTGAAACCAGACCTGGAGAGGAGAGAAAACAAAATTGAAAGAAATGATCAGTGAAACAGTTTTAATATTTTCAGAAAATATGATTTTATTGATGAGAACTACTTTCTTTATTCAACATTTATCTCAATACTGTGGTCCGTTTATGAAATCCATAATTATCTGGCGTTATATGAAGATAGAAGTTTGGATTATCAAGGATCGATGTTTTACCCCCCCCCCCCCCAAGGAACAATTTGCTCTCTGATCTCTTAACACTTTGGATTTGCGAAGTTAGTTTTCTTTGTATTATCAGTAATGATAATGATATTTACCATAATTCTGTCTTCTTTAAGCTGCAGACTTGAAGCCAGTTGTTCTCTAGTCGTGATATCAGGATACTGGTTGTCGTTGAACACGGTCTCCAGAATCCTCAGCTGTAAATCTGTGAAGACGGTCGGACGTCGACGACGAGGGCGTTTGGAAGAAACCCTATTCGATGAAGCATGAGCAGTCATGATCAAATCGGTCATTCTGATAATGAGCTTGATATAAACTTAATAAAAGCTAATTATTGCTTGTTTGGAGTAGATGATGAACTTGTTCGTTGTTCTATAAGCTATTACAGAATGATGATGTTTATTATTGACACCTGTCCCATCAACATTCGGCTCTGTGAACGCACTTTTCTATTGGTCAATAGCCAATAGCCAATAGGATTACTAGCTTGCCTTAACCCGCTTTCTATTCAGTGCACGCAATTTTCTATTGGTCAATGAAGACAGCCAATGGGATTACGGGAAGGTTTCGGTTAGCAGTATAGTAATTGTTTAATCTTTGCCGGCGTACTCAGGCAGATTGAAACCTATACATCCTTTATCGGTCTCTAGATGAATAGGCTTATAATCTCCTGTTTAGAACAGTATCAATGTCTTCTTTTCTTCCATTGATTATTTTCGCCTTCTTAATGACACTGTATACTAATGGACGTTTAAATTGTCAAAGAAAATATGGACGGCTTCGTTTGAAATCTAAAAATTGACATCGATATAACTTATAAGGGACGAAAGAGGGGATAGAGAGATACAAGAAAAAAACTGAAGGGATGGGTGAAAAAATGATATGGAATATATAGTCAGAGAAAAGGGGAAATACACTGAAATGTAGGCTAGAATTAAAGACGTAGATATAGATGAGTGAATAGATAAATTTATAGAACAATGGTAATATAGAGAGATAGATAGATATATATATAGATAGGTAGATAGATAGGTAGGTGGATATATAGATAGATAGAATTAAAGAACAAGATATAGATGAGTGAATAGATAAATTTATAGAAGAATGGTAATATAGATAGATAGATATATAGATAGGTAGATAGATAGGTAGGTAGATATATAGATAGATATAATTAAAGACCGAGATATAGATGAGTGAATAGATAAATTTATAGAAGAATGTTAATATAGATAGATAGATAGATAGAATAGTAGATAAAAATAAATCGATTGATAAATAGAAAATTATAAAGAAATATAATTTCAAATTACGCTATATAAGCACAAAACGTCACCCCCCCCCCCTCGTTACTACTCCTTTTCCCTCTAATTTTTATTCCTTCCTTTGGCTCCATCCTTCTGGTCTTCCCTGAAAATTTTTTTCTTTTGTTTTAGTTACTTCTTTTTTAAATCCCGTTTATATTTCTCACCCATTTTCTATCACTCCTTTTCTTTCTTTTCTTTATTCCTTCCTTTGGCTACATCCTTCTGGTCTTCCGTGAAATTAATTTTTCTTTTGTTTTAGTTACTTTTTTTAAAAATCCCGTTTATATTTCTCACCCATTTTCTATCACCCCTTTTCTTTCTTTTTTCCATTTCTCCCTCTCCCGTTTATACCTTTACATTCATTTCTTTCTCATTTACTTTCCGTTCTCATTTTCTTTTTACGTCTCCTATATTCTTCTTTTATTCGCCTTTTTCCCTCTCTTTCTTTCAATTTTCGGTAGTTAGGTGGCCTTTCCGACTAAAACTTTTCACAGCAAGACATAATTATAGGGAGATATTCATTGATGTATCAAAATGAGTTGAGAAGAATATTAAGGGAAAATTTGACATTGATGGTATATCATAAGGACTCGCATGCTAGCTTTACGAAAAACAAATAAACTTCATCAGTCATTAGACTATTTTTAACCTTTCAGAAAAGTTAATTATGTACATTCAAAATATAAAACAATAACAAGATATATTTTACAGTTGAATTTAAACATTTTATTCGACCAATGCTATTCATGTCAGTAGTGCGGCAAAATATTACATTAGGGACAATTTATGCATTAGTAATAACATGGTCAATATTACTGCACTTGGCAAGAATCATAACAGCAATTAAAATGTTTTTTCTGGTTTGAGAGTTCGTGAGTTCATTCAGTCAGTGCCTAGAAGTTGATGCAGAAGACATACGGATGATAACCCATCGGTGTGTAGAAAGAAGACGGTGTTCGGTGAAGATACTCAGCGCTAGAGGGAGAAGGAGAGCGACTGCTACGAGAGAGAAAGTCTACTGACATCAGTGGACTGGTGGCGCCTTTCGTTGAGTCATGTGATGTCGTGCAGTGGAGCTGAGTGACGCCATGACATTGAAGATGTGGGTCCGATGAAACGGTCGTTGACTCTGACGTCGATCGACTGCTTTTAGCGAGAAAGTCGACGGAGAACTTGGATGAAACGACGCCCAACTTCTTTGTAGGTGGTGTCGTCTGGTTGACCTCATCGGCGTCGCATGGTGTCTTCCGCTTACGGCTTACGGCAGACAAGTCGACTTCATTAGATGGTTGAAGGCGAGGGTTGTAGACGTCTTTCTTAATGACTGGTTGGTGAGCAGAGCATGAAACAAGAGAGGCTCGACGGACACGTGCACGACGGTTCTGAAACCAGACCTGGAGAGGAGAGAAAACAAAATTGAAAGAAATGATCAGTGAAACAGTTTTAATATTTTCAGAAAATATGATTTTATTGATGAGAACTACTTTCTTTATTCAACATTTATCTCAATACTATGGTCCGTTTATGAAATCCATAATTATCTGGCGTTATATGAAGATAGAAGTTTGGATTATCAAGGATCGATGTTTTACCCCCCCCCCCCCCCAGGAACAATTTGCTCTCTGATCTCTTAACACTTTGGATTTGCGAAGTTAGTTTTCTTTGTATTATCAGTAATGATAATGATATTTACCATAATTCTGTCTTCTTTAAGCTGCAGACTTGAAGCCAGTTGTTCTCTAGTCGTGATATCAGGATACTGGTTGTCGTTGAACACGGTCTCCAGAATCCTCAGCTGTAAATCTGTGAAGACGGTCGGACGTCGACGACGAGGGCGTTTGGAAGAAACCCTATTCGATGATGCATGAGCAGTCATGATCAAATCGGTCATTCTGATAATGAGCTTGATATAAACTTAATAAAAGCTAATTATTGCTTGTTTGGAGTAGATGATGAACTTGTTCGTTGTTCTATAAGCTATTGCAGAATGATCATGTTTATTATTGACACCTGTCCCATCAACATTCGGCTGTGTGAACGCACTTTTCTATTGGTCAATAGCCAATAGCCAATAGGATTACTAGCTTGCCTTAACCCGCTTTTTATTCAGTGCACGCAATTTTCTATTGGTCAATGAAGACAGCCAATGGGATTACGGGAAGGTTTCAGTTAGCAGTATAGTGATTGTTTAATCTTTGCCGGCGTACTCAGGCAGATTGAAACCTATTCAAACTACATCCTTTATCGGTCTCTAGATGAATAGGCTTATAATCTCCTGTTTAGAACAGTATCAATGTCTTCTTTTCTTCCATTGATTATTTTCGCCTTCTTAATGACACTGTATACTAATGGACGTTTAAATTGTAAAAGAAAATATGGACGGCTTCGTTTGAAATCTAAAAATTGACATCGATATAACTTATATGGGACGAAAGAGGGGATAGAGAGATACAAGAAAAAAACTGAAGGGATGGGTGAAAAAATGTTATGGAATATATAGTCAGAGAAAAGGGGAAATACACTGAAATGTAGGCTAGAATTAAAGACGTAGATATAGATGAGTGAATAGATAAATTTATAGAACAATGGTTATATAGAGAGATAGATAGATAGATATATAGATAGGTAGATAGATAGGTAGGTAGATATATAGATAGATAGAATTAAAGACCGAGATATAGATGAGTGAATAGATAAATTTATAGAAGAATGGTAATATAGATAGATAGATAGATAGAATAGTAGATAAAAATGGATAGATTGATAAATAGAAAATTATAAAGAAATATAATTTCAAATTACGCTATATAAGCAAAAAACGTCACCCCCCCTTTGTTCCTACTCCTTTTCCCTCTAATTTTTATTCCTTCCTTTGGCTCCATTCTTCTGGTCTTCCCTGAAATTACCTTTTCTTTTATTTTAGTTACTTCTTTTTTAAATCCAGTTTATCTTTCTCACCCATTTTCTATCACTCCTTTTCTGTCTTTTTTCTATTTCTCCCTCTCCCGTTTATACCTTTACATTCCTTTCTTTCTCATTTACTTTCCGTTCTCATTTTCTTTTTACGTCTCCTATATTCTTCTTTTATTTGCCTTTTTCCCTCTCCTTCTTTCAATTTTCGGTAGTTAGGTGGCCTTTCCGACTAAAACATTTCACAGCAAGACATAATTATAGGGAGATATTCATTGATGTATCAAAATGAGGTGAGAAGAAAATTAAGGGAAAATTTGACATTGAAGGTATATCATAAGGACTCGCATGCTAGCTTTACGAAAAACAAATAAACTTTATCAGTCATTAGACTATTTTTAACCTTTCAGCAAAGTTAATTATGTACATTCAAAATATAAAACAATAACAAGATATATTTTACAGTTGAATTTAAACATTTTATTCGACCAATGCTATTCATGTCAGTAGTGCGGCAAAATATTACATTAGGGACAATTTATGCATTAGTAATAACATGGTCAATATTACTGCACTTGGCAAGAATCATAACAGCAATTAAAAGGTTTTTTCTGGTTTGAGAGTTCGTGAGTTCATTCAGTCAGTGCCTAGAAGTTGATGCAGAAGACATACGGATGATAATCCATCGGTGTGTAGAAAGAAGACGGTGTTCGGTGAAGATACTCAGCGCTAGAGGGAAAAGGAGAGCGACTGCTACGAGAGAGAAAGTCTACTGACATCAGTGGACTGGTGGCGCCTTTCGTTGAGTCACGTGATGTCGTGCAGTGGAGCTGAGTGACGCCATGACATTGAAGATGTGGGTCCGATGAAACGGTCGTTGACTCTGACGTCGATCGACTGCTTTTAGCGAGAAAGTCGACGGAGAACTTGGATGACACGACGCCCAACTTCTTTGTAGGTGGTGTCGTCTGGTTGACCTCATCGGCGTCGCATGGTGTCTTCCGTTTACGGCTTACGGCAGACAAGTCGACTTCATTAGATGGTTGAAGGCGAGGGTTGTAGACGTCTTTCTTAATGACTGGTTGGTGAGCAGAGCATGAAACAAGAGAGGCTCGACGGACACGTGCACGACGGTTCTGAAACCAGACCTGGAGAGGAGAGAAAACAAAATTGAAAGAAATGATCAGTGAAACAGTTTAAATATTTTCAGAAAATATGATTTTATTGATGAGAACTACTTTCTTTATTCAACATTTATCTCAATACTATGGTCCGTTTATGAAATCCATAATTATCTGGCGTTATATGAAGATAGAAGTTTGGATTATCAAGGATCGATGTTTTACCCCCCCCCCCCCCCCAGGAACAATTTGCTCTCTGATCTCTTAACACTTTGGATTTGCGAAGTTAGTTTTCTTTGTATTATCAGTAATGATAATGATATTTACCATAATTCTGTCTTCTTTAAGCTGCAGACTTGAAGCCAGTTGTTCTCTAGTCGTGATATCAGGATACTGGTTGTCGTTGAACACGGTCTCCAGAATCCTCAGCTGTAAATCTGTGAAGACGGTCGGACGTCGACGACGAGGGCGTTTGGAAGAAACCCTATTCGATGATGCATGAGCAGTCATGATCAAATCGGTCATTCTGATAATGAGCTTGATATAAACTTAATAAAAGCTAATTATTGCTTGTTTGGAGTAGATGATGAACTTGTTCGTTGTTCTATAAGCTATTGCAGAATGATCATGTTTATTATTGACACCTGTCCCATCAACATTCGGCTGTGTGAACGCACTTTTCTATTGGTCAATAGCCAATAGCCAATAGGATTACTAGCTTGCCTTAACCCGCTTTTTATTCAGTGCACGCAATTTTCTATTGGTCAATGAAAACAGCCAATGGGATTACGGGAAGGTTTCAGTTAGCAGTATAGTGATTGTTTAATCTTTGCCGGCGTACTCAGGCAGATTGAAACCTATTCAAACTACATCCTTTATCGGTCTCTAGATGAATAGGCTTATAATCTCCTGTTTAGAACAGTATCAATGTCTTCTTTTCTTCCATTGATTATTTTCGCCTTCTTAATGACACTGTATACTAATGGACGTTTAAATTGTAAAAGAAAATATGGACGGCTTCGTTTGGAATCTAAAAATTGACATCGATATAACTTATATGGGACGAAAGAGGGGATAGAGAGATACAAGAAAAAAACTGAAGGGATGGGTGAAAAAATGATATGGAATATATAGTCAGAGAAAAGGGGAAATACACTGAAATGTAGGCTAGAATTAAAGACGTAGATATAGATGAGTGAATAGATAAATTTATAGAACAATGGTTATATAGAGAGATAGATAGATAGATATATAGATAGGTAGATAGATAGGTAGGTAGATATATAGATAGATAGAATTAAAGACCGAGATATAGATGAGTGAATAGATAAATTTATAGAAGAATGGTAATATAGATAGATAGATAGATAGAATAGTAGATAAAAATGGATCGATTGATAAATAGAAAATTATAAAGAAATATAATTTCAAATTACGCTATATAAGCAAAAAACGTCACCCCCCTTTGTTCCTACTCCTTTTCCCTCTAATTTTTATTCCTTCCTTTGGCTCCATTCTTCTGGTCTTCCCTGAAATTACCTTTTCTTTTGTTTTAGTTACTTCTTTTTTAAATCCCGTTTATCTTTCTCACCCATTTTCTATCACTCCTTTTCTTTCTTTTTTTCTATTTCTCCCTCTCCCATTTATACCTTTACATTCATTTCTTTCTCATATACTTTCCGTTCTCATTTTCTTTTTACGTCTCCTATATTCTTCTTTTATTTGCCTTTTTCTCTCTTTTTTTTTTCAATTTTCGGTAGTTAGGTGGCCTTTCCGACTAAAACTTTTCACAGCAAGACATAATTATAGGGAGATATTCGTTGATGTATCAAAATGAGGTGAGAAGAAAATTAAGGGAAAATTTGACATTGAGGGTATATCATAAGGACTCGCATGCTAGCTTTACGAAAAACAAATAAACTTTATCAGTCATTAGACTATTTTTAACCTTTCAGCAAAGTTAATTATGTACATTCAAAATATAAAACAGTAACAAGATATATTTTACAGTTGAATTTAAACATTTTATTCGACCAATGCTATTCATGTCAGTAGTGCGGCAAAATATTACATTAGGGACAATTTATGCATTAGTAATAACATGGTCAATATTACTGCACTTGGCAAGAATCATAACAGCAATTAAAAGGTTTTTTCTGGTTTGAGAGTTCGTGAGTTCATTCAGTCAGTGCCTAGAAGTTGATGCAGAAGACATACGGATGATAACCCATCGGTGTGTAGAAAGAAGACGGTGTTCGGTGAAGATACTCAGCGCTAGAGGGAGAAGGAGAGCGACTGCTACGAGAGAGAAAGTCTACTGACATCAGTGGACTGGTGGCGCCTTTCGTTGAGTCACGTGATGTCGTGCAGTGGAGCTGAGTGACGCCATGAAATTGAAGATGTGGGTCCGATGAAACGGTCGTTGACTCTGACGTCGATCGACTGCTTTTAGCGAGAAAGTCGACGGAGAACTTGGATGACACGACGCCCAACTTCTTTGTAGGTGGTGTCGTCTGGTTGACCTCATCGGCGTCGCATGGTGTCTTCCGTTTACGGCTTACGGCAGACAAGTCGACTTCATTAGATGGTTGAAGGCGAGGGTTGTAGACGTCTTTCTTAATGACTGGTTGGTGAGCAGAGCATAAAACAAGAGAGGCTCGACGGACACGTGCACGACGGTTCTGAAACCAGACCTGGAGAGGAGAGAAAACAAAATTGAAAGAAAAGATCAGTGAAACAGTTTAAATATTTTCAGAAAATATGATTTTATTGATGAGAACTACTTTCTTTATTCAACATTTATCTCAATACTATGGTCCGTTTATGAAATCCATAATTACCTGGCGTTCTATAAAGACTAAATTATAAAGGAACGATGTTTTACCCCCCCCCCAGGAACAATTTGCTCTCTGATCTCTTAACACTTTGGATTTGCGAAGTTAGTTTTCTTTGTATTATCAGTAATGATAATGATATTTACCATAATTCTGTCTTCTTTAAGCTGTAGACTTGAAGCCAGTTGTTCTCTAGTCGTGATTTTAGGATACTGGTTGTCGTTGAACACGGTCTCCAGAATCCTCAGCTGTAAATCTGTGAAGACGGTCGGACGTCGACGACGAGGGCGTTTGGAAGAAACCCTATTCGATGATGCATGAGCAGTCATGATCAAATCGGTCTTTCTGATAATGAGCTTGATATAAACTTAATAAAAGCTAATTATTGCTTGTTTGGAGTAGATGATGAACTTGTTCGTTGTTCTATAAGCTATTACAGAATGATCATGTTTATTATTGACACCTGTCCCATCAACATTCGGCTCTGTGAACGCACTTTTCTATTGGTCAATAGCCAATAGCCAATTGGATTACTAACTTGCCTTAACCCGCTTTCTATTCAGTGCACGCAATTTTCTATTGGTCAATGAAGACAGCCAATGGGATTACGGGAAGGTTTCAGTTAGCACTTAGCAGTATAGTAATTGTTTAATCTTTACCGGCGTACTCAGGTAGATTGAAACCTATTCAAACTACATCCTTTATCGGTCTCTAGATGAATAGGCTTATAATCTCCTGTTTAGAACAGTATCGAAGTCTTCTTTTCTTCCATTGATTATTTTTTCTCTCTTTTTTTTTTCAATTTTCGGTAGTTAGGTGGCCTTTCCGACTAAAACTTTTCACAGCAAGACATAATTATAGGGAGATATTCGTTGATGTATCAAAATGAGGTGAGAAGAAAATTAAGGGAAAATTTGACATTGAGGGTATATCATAAGGACTCGCATGCTAGCTTTACGAAAAACAAATAAACTTTATCAGTCATTAGACTATTTTTAACCTTTCAGCAAAGTTAATTATGTACATTCAAAATATAAAACAGTAACAAGATATATTTTACAGTTGAATTTAAACATTTTATTCGACCAATGCTATTCATGTCAGTAGTGCGGCAAAATATTACATTAGGGACAATTTATGCATTAGTAATAACATGGTCAATATTACTGCACTTGGCAAGAATCATAACAGCAATTAAAAGGTTTTTTCTGGTTTGAGAGTTCGTGAGTTCATTCAGTCAGTGCCTAGAAGTTGATGCAGAAGACATACGGATGATAACCCATCGGTGTGTAGAAAGAAGACGGTGTTCGGTGAAGATACTCAGCGCTAGAGGGAGAAGGAGAGCGACTGCTACGAGAGAGAAAGTCTACTGACATCAGTGGACTGGTGGCGCCTTTCGTTGAGTCACGTGATGTCGTGCAGTGGAGCTGAGTGACGCCATGAAATTGAAGATGTGGGTCCGATGAAACGGTCGTTGACTCTGACGTCGATCGACTGCTTTTAGCGAGAAAGTCGACGGAGAACTTGGATGACACGACGCCCAACTTCTTTGTAGGTGGTGTCGTCTGGTTGACCTCATCGGCGTCGCATGGTGTCTTCCGTTTACGGCTTACGGCAGACAAGTCGACTTCATTAGATGGTTGAAGGCGAGGGTTGTAGACGTCTTTCTTAATGACTGGTTGGTGAGCAGAGCATAAAACAAGAGAGGCTCGACGGACACGTGCACGACGGTTCTGAAACCAGACCTGGAGAGGAGAGAAAACAAAATTGAAAGAAAAGATCAGTGAAACAGTTTAAATATTTTCAGAAAATATGATTTTATTGATGAGAACTACTTTCTTTATTCAACATTTATCTCAATACTATGGTCCGTTTATGAAATCCATAATTACCTGGCGTTCTATAAAGACTAAATTATAAAGGATCGATGTTTTACCCCCCCCCCAGGAACAATTTGCTCTCTGATCTCTTAACACTTTGGATTTGCGAAGTTAGTTTTCTTTGTATTATCAGTAATGATAATGATATTTACCATAATTCTGTCTTCTTTAAGCTGTAGACTTGAAGCCAGTTGTTCTCTAGTCGTGATTTTAGGATACTGGTTGTCGTTGAACACGGTCTCCAGAATCCTCAGCTGTAAATCTGTGAAGACGGTCGGACGTCGACGACGAGGGCGTTTGGAAGAAACCCTATTCGATGAAGCATGAGCAGTCATGATCAAATCGGTCTTTCTGATAATGAGCTTGATATAAACTTAATAAAAGCTAATTATTACTTGTTTGGAGTAGATGATGAACTTGTTCGTTGTTCTATAAGCTATTACAGAATGATCATGTTTATTATTGACACCTGTCCCATCAACATTCGGCTCTGTGAACGCACTTTTCTATTGGTCAATAGCCAATAGCCAATTGGATTACTAACTTGCCTTAACCCGCTTTCTATTCAGTGCACGCAATTTTCTATTGGTCAATGAAGACAGCCAATGGGATTACGGGAAGGTTTCAGTTAGCACTTAGCAGTATAGTAATTGTTTAATCTTTACCGGCGTACTCAGGTAGATTGAAACCTATTCAAACTACATCCTTTATCGGTCTCTAGATGAATAGGCTTATAATCTCCTGTTTAGAACAGTATCGAAGTCTTCTTTTCTTCCATTGATTATTTTCGCCTTCTTAATGACACTGTATACTAATGGACGTTTAAATTGTAAAAGAAAATATGGACGGCTTCGTTTGAAATCTAAAAATTGACATCGATATAACTTATATGGGACGAAAGAGGGGATAGAGAGATACAAGAAAAAAACTGAAGGGATGGGTGAAAAAATGATATGGAATATATAGTCAGAGAAAAGGGGAAATACACTGAAATGTAGGCTGGAATTAAAGATTTAGATATAGATGAGTGAATAGATAAATTTATAGAACAATGGTTATATAGAGAGATAGATAGATAGATATATAGATAGGTAGATAGATAGGTAGGTAGATATATAGATAGATAGAATTAAAGACCAAGATATAGATGAGTGAATAGATAAATTTATAGAAGAATGGTAATATAGATAGATAGATATATAGATAGGTAGATAGATAGGTAGATATATAGATAGATAGAATTAAAGACCGAGATATAGATGAGTGAATAGATAAATTTATAGAAGAATGGTAATATAGATAGATAGATAGATAGAATAGTAGATAAAAATGAATCGATTGATAAATAGAAAATTATAAAGAAATATAATTTCAAATTACGCTATATAAGCAAAAAACGTCACCCCCCCCCCCCTTTGTTCCTACTCCTTTTCCCTCTAATTTTTATTCCTTCCTTTGGCTCCATTCTTCTGGTCTTCCCTGAAATTACCTTTTCTTTTGTTTTAGTTACTTCTTTTTTAAATCCCGTTTATCTTTCTCACCCATTTTCTATCACTCCTTTTCTTTCTTTTTTCTATTTCTCCCTCTCCCATTTATACCTTTACATTCATTTCTTTCTCATATACTTTCCGTTCTCATTTTCTTTTTACGTCTCCTATATTCTTCTTTTATTTGCCTTTTTCTCTCTTTTTTTTTTTCAATTTTCGGTAGTTAGGTGGCCTTTCCGACTAAAACTTTTCACAGCAAGACATAATTATAGGGAGATATTCGTTGATGTATCAAAATGAGGTGAGAAGAAAATTAAGGGAAAATTTGACATTGAGGGTATATCATAAGGACTCGCATGCTAGCTTTACGAAAAACAAATAAACTTTATCAGTCATTAGACTATTTTTAACCTTTCAGCAAAGTTAATTATGTACATTCAAAATATAAAACAGTAACAAGATATATTTTACAGTTGAATTTAAACATTTTATTCGACCAATGCTATTCATGTCAGTAGTGCGGCAAAATATTACATTAGGGACAATTTATGCATTAGTAATAACATGGTCAATATTACTGCACTTGGCAAGAATCATAACAGCAATTAAAAGGTTTTTTCTGGTTTGAGAGTTCGTGAGTTCATTCAGTCAGTGCCTAGAAGTTGATGCAGAAGACATACGGATGATAACCCATCGGTGTGTAGAAAGAAGACGGTGTTCGGTGAAGATACTCAGCGCTAGAGGGAGAAGGAGAGCGACTGCTACGAGAGAGAAAGTCTACTGACATCAGTGGACTGGTGGCGCCTTTCGTTGAGTCACGTGATGTCGTGCAGTGGAGCTGAGTGACGCCATGAAATTGAAGATGTGGGTCCGATGAAACGGTCGTTGACTCTGACGTCGATCGACTGCTTTTAGCGAGAAAGTCGACGGAGAACTTGGATGACACGACGCCCAACTTCTTTGTAGGTGGTGTCGTCTGGTTGACCTCATCGGCGTCGCATGGTGTCTTCCGTTTACGGCTTACGGCAGACAAGTCGACTTCATTAGATGGTTGAAGGCGAGGGTTGTAGACGTCTTTCTTAATGACTGGTTGGTGAGCAGAGCATAAAACAAGAGAGGCTCGACGGACACGTGCACGACGGTTCTGAAACCAGACCTGGAGAGGAGAGAAAACAAAATTGAAAGAAAAGATCAGTGAAACAGTTTAAATATTTTCAGAAAATATGATTTTATTGATGAGAACTACTTTCTTTATTCAACATTTATCTCAATACTATGGTCCGTTTATGAAATCCATAATTACCTGGCGTTCTATAAAGACTAAATTATAAAGGATCGATGTTTTACCCCCCCCCCCAGGAACAATTTGCTCTCTGATCTCTTAACACTTTGGATTTGCGAAGTTAGTTTTCTTTGTATTATCAGTAATGATAATGATATTTACCATAATTCTGTCTTCTTTAAGCTGTAGACTTGAAGCCAGTTGTTCTCTAGTCGTGATTTTAGGATACTGGTTGTCGTTGAACACGGTCTCCAGAATCCTCAGCTGTAAATCTGTGAAGACGGTCGGACGTCGACGACGAGGGCGTTTGGAAGAAACCCTATTCGATGAAGCATGAGCAGTCATGATCAAATCGGTCTTTCTGATAATGAGCTTGATATAAACTTAATAAAAGCTAATTATTGCTTGTTTGGAGTAGATGATGAACTTGTTCGTTGTTCTATAAGCTATTACAGAATGATCATGTTTATTATTGACACCTGTCCCATCAACATTCGGCTCTGTGAACGCACTTTTCTATTGGTCAATAGCCAATAGCCAATTGGATTACTAACTTGCCTTAACCCGCTTTCTATTCAGTGCACGCAATTTTCTATTGGTCAATGAAGACAGCCAATGGGATTACGGGAAGGTTTCAGTTAGCACTTAGCAGTATAGTAATTGTTTAATCTTTACCGGCGTACTCAGGTAGATTGAAACCTATTCAAACTACATCCTTTATCGGTCTCTAGATGAATAGGCTTATAATCTCCTGTTTAGAACAGTATCGAAGTCTTCTTTTCTTCCATTGATTATTTTCGCCTTCTTAATGACACTGTATACTAATGGACGTTTAAATTGTAAAAGAAAATATGGACGGCTTCGTTTGAAATCTAAAAATTGACATCGATATAACTTATATGGGACGAAAGAGGGGATAGAGAGATACAAGAAAAAAACTGAAGGGATGGGTGAAAAAATGATATGGAATATATAGTCAGAGAAAAGGGGAAATACACTGAAATGTAGGCTGGAATTAAAGATTTAGATATAGATGAGTGAATAGATAAATTTATAGAACAATGGTTATATAGAGAGATAGATAGATAGATATATAGATAGGTAGATAGATAGGTAGGTAGATATATAGATAGATATAATTAAAGACCAAGATATAGATGAGTGAATAGATAAATTTATAGAAGAATGGTAATATAGATAGATAGATATATAGATAGGTAGATATATAGATAGATAGAATTAAAGACCGAGATATAGATGAGTGAATAGATAAATTTATAGAAGAATGGTAATATAGATAGATAGATAGATAGAATAGTAGATAAAAATGAATCGATTGATAAATAGAAAATTATAAAGAAATATAATTTCAAATTACGCTATATAAGCAAAAAACGTCACCCCCCCTTTGTTCCTACTCCTTTTCCCTCTAATTTTTATTCCTTCCTTTGGCTCCATCCTTCTGGTCTTCCCTGAAATTACCTTTTCTTTTGTTTTAGTTACTTCTTTTTTAAATCCCGTTTATCTTTCTCACCCATTTTCTATCACTCCTTTTCTTTCTTTTTTCTATTTCTCCCTCTCCCATTTATACCTTTACATTCATTTCTTTCTCATATACTTTCCGTTCTCATTTTCTTTTTACGTCTCCTATATTCTTCTTTTATTTGCCTTTTTCTCTCTCTTTTTTTTTCAATTTTCGGTATTTAGGTGGCCTTTCCGACTAATACTTTTCACAGCAAGACATAATTATAGGGAGATATTCGTTGATGTATCAAAATGAGGTGAGAAGAAAATTAAGGGAAAATTTGACATTGAGGGTTTATCATAAGGACTCGCATGCTAGCTTTACGAAAAACAAATAAACTTTATCAGTCATTAGACTATTTTTAACCTTTCAGCAAAGTTAATTATGTACATTCAAAATATAAAACAGTAACAAGATATATTTTACAGTTGAATTTAAACATTTTATTCGACCAATGCTATTCATGTAAGTAGTGCGGCAAAATATTACATTAGGGACAATTTATGCATTAGTAATAACATGGTCAATATTACTGCACTTGGCAAGAATCATAACAGCAATTAAAAGGTTTTTTCTGGTTTGAGAGTTCGTGAGTTCATTCAGTCAGTGCCTAGAAGTAGATGCAGAAGACATACGGATGATAACCCATCGGTGTGTAGAAAGAAGACGGTGTTCGGTGAAGATACTCAGCGCTAGAGGGAGAAGGAGAGCGACTGCTACGAGAGAGAAAGTCTACTGATATCAGTGGACTGGTGGCGCCTTTCGTTGAGTCACGTGATGTCGTGCAGTGGAGCTGAGTGACGCCATGAAATTGAAGATGTGGGTCCGATGAAACGGTCGTTGACTCTGACGTCGATCGACTGCTTTTAGCGAGAAAGTCGACGGAGAACTTGGATGACACGACGCCCAACTTCTTTGTAGGTGGTGTCGTCTGGTTGACCTCATCGGCGTCGCATGGTGTCTTCCGTTTACGGCTTACGGCAGACAAGTCGACTTCATTAGATGGTTGAAGGCGAGGGTTGTAGACGTCTTTCTTAATGACTGGTTGGTGAGCAGAGCATAAAACAAGAGAGGCTCGACGGACACGTGCACGACGGTTCTGAAACCAGACCTGGAGAGGAGAGAAAACAAAATTGAAAGAAAAGATCAGTGAAACAGTTTAAATATTTTCAGAAAATATGATTTTATTGATGAGAACTACTTTCTTTATTCAACATTTATCTCAATACTATGGTCCGTTTATGAAATCCATAATTACCTGGCGTTCTATAAAGACTAAATTATCAAGGATCGATGTTTTACCCCCCCCCCCGGAACAATTTGCTCTCTGATCTCTTAACACTTTGGATTTGCGAAGTTAGTTTTCTTTGTATTATCAGTAATGATAATGATATTTACCATAATTCTGTCTTCTTTAAGCTGCAGATTTGAAGCCAGTTGTTCTCTAGTCGTGATATCAGGATACTGGTTGTCGTTGAACACGGTCTCCAGAAACCTCAGCTGTAAATCTGTGAAGACGGTCGGACGTCGACGACGAGGGCGTTTGGAAGAAACCCTATTCGATGAAGTATGAGCAGTCATGATCAAATCGGTCATTCTGATAATGAGCTTGATATAAACTTAATAAAAGCTAATTATTGCTTGTTTGGAGTAGATGATGAACTTGTTCGTTGTTCTATAAGCTATTACAGAATGATCATGTTTATTATTGACACCTGTCCCATCAACATTCGGCTCTGTGAACGCACTTTTCTATTGGTCAATAGCCAATAGCCAATAGGATTACTAGCTTGCCTTAACCCGCTTTCTATTCAGTGCACGCAATTTCCTATTGGTCAATGAAGACAGCCAATGGGATTACGGGAAGGTTTCAGTTAGCAGTATAGTAATTGTTTAATCTTTGCCGGCGTACTCAGGCAGATTGAAACCTATTCAAACTACATCCTTTATCGGTCTCTAGATGAATAGGCTTATAATCTCCTGTTTAGAACAGTATCAATGTCTTCTTTTCTTCCATTGATTATTTTCGCCTTCTTAATGACACTGTATACTAATGGACGTTTAAATTGTAAAAGAAAATATGGACGGCTTCGTTTGAAATCTAAAAATTGACATCGATATAACTTATAAGGGACGAAAGGGGGGATAGAGAGATACAAAAAAAAAACTGAAGGGATGGGTGAAAAAATGATATGGAATATATAGTCAGAGAAAAGGGGAAATACACTGAAATGTAGGCTAGAATTAAAGACGTAGATATAGATGAGTGAATAGATAACTTTATAGAACAATGGTAATATAGATAGATAGATAGATAGATAGATAGATAGATAGATAGATAGATAGATAGATAGATAGGTAGATAGATAGGTAGGTAGATATATAGATAGATAGAATTAAAGACCGAGATATAGATGAGTGAATAGATAAATTTATAGAAGAATGGTAATATAGATAGATAGATAGATATATAGATAGATAGGTAGGTAGATATATAGATAGATAGAATTAAAGACCGATACATAGATGAGTGAATAGATAATTTATATAAGAATGGTAATATAGATAGATAGATAGATAGATAGAATAGTAGATAAAAATGAATCGATTGATAAATAGAAAATTATAAAGAAATATAATTTCAAATTACGCTATATAAGCAAAAAACGTCACCCCCCCTTTGTTCCTACTCCTTTTCCCTCTAATTTTTATTCCTTCCTTTGGCTCCATCCTTCTGGTCTTCCCTGAAATTACCTTTTCTTTTGTTTTAGTTACTTCTTTTTTAAATCCCGTTTATCTTTCTCACCCATTTTCTATCACTCCTTTTCTTTCTTTTTTCTATTTCTCCCTCTCCCATTTATACCTTTACATTCATTTCTTTCTCATATACTTTCCGTTCTCATTTTCTTTTTACGTCTCCTATATTCTTCTTTTATTTGCCTTTTTCTCTCTCTTTTTTTTTCAATTTTCGGTATTTAGGTGGCCTTTCCGACTAATACTTTTCACAGCAAGACATAATTATAGGGAGATATTCGTTGATGTATCAAAATGAGGTGAGAAGAAAATTAAGGGAAAATTTGACATTGAGGGTTTATCATAAGGACTCGCATGCTAGCTTTACGAAAAACAAATAAACTTTATCAGTCATTAGACTATTTTTAACCTTTCAGCAAAGTTAATTATGTACATTCAAAATATAAAACAGTAACAAGATATATTTTACAGTTGAATTTAAACATTTTATTCGACCAATGCTATTCATGTAAGTAGTGCGGCAAAATATTACATTAGGGACAATTTATGCATTAGTAATAACATGGTCAATATTACTGCACTTGGCAAGAATCATAACAGCAATTAAAAGGTTTTTTCTGGTTTGAGAGTTCGTGAGTTCATTCAGTCAGTGCCTAGAAGTAGATGCAGAAGACATACGGATGATAACCCATCGGTGTGTAGAAAGAAGACGGTGTTCGGTGAAGATACTCAGCGCTAGAGGGAGAAGGAGAGCGACTGCTACGAGAGAGAAAGTCTACTGATATCAGTGGACTGGTGGCGCCTTTCGTTGAGTCACGTGATGTCGTGCAGTGGAGCTGAGTGACGCCATGAAATTGAAGATGTGGGTCCGATGAAACGGTCGTTGACTCTGACGTCGATCGACTGCTTTTAGCGAGAAAGTCGACGGAGAACTTGGATGACACGACGCCCAACTTCTTTGTAGGTGGTGTCGTCTGGTTGACCTCATCGGCGTCGCATGGTGTCTTCCGTTTACGGCTTACGGCAGACAAGTCGACTTCATTAGATGGTTGAAGGCGAGGGTTGTAGACGTCTTTCTTAATGACTGGTTGGTGAGCAGAGCATAAAACAAGAGAGGCTCGACGGACACGTGCACGACGGTTCTGAAACCAGACCTGGAGAGGAGAGAAAACAAAATTGAAAGAAAAGATCAGTGAAACAGTTTAAATATTTTCAGAAAATATGATTTTATTGATGAGAACTACTTTCTTTATTCAACATTTATCTCAATACTATGGTCCGTTTATGAAATCCATAATTACCTGGCGTTCTATAAAGACTAAATTATCAAGGATCGATGTTTTACCCCCCCCCCCCCGGAACAATTTGCTCTCTGATCTCTTAACACTTTGGATTTGCGAAGTTAGTTTTCTTTGTATTATCAGTAATGATAATGATATTTACCATAATTCTGTCTTCTTTAAGCTGCAGATTTGAAGCCAGTTGTTCTCTAGTCGTGATATCAGGATACTGGTTGTCGTTGAACACGGTCTCCAGAAACCTCAGCTGTAAATCTGTGAAGACGGTCGGACGTCGACGACGAGGGCGTTTGGAAGAAACCCTATTCGATGAAGTATGAGCAGTCATGATCAAATCGGTCATTCTGATAATGAGCTTGATATAAACTTAATAAAAGCTAATTATTGCTTGTTTGGAGTAGATGATGAACTTGTTCGTTGTTCTATAAGCTATTACAGAATGATGATGTTTATTATTGACACCTGTCCCATCAACATTCGGCTCTGTGAACGCACTTTTCTATTGGTCAATAGCCAATAGCCAATAGGATTACTAGCTTGCCTTAACCCGCTTTCTATTCAGTGCACGCAATTTCCTATTGGTCAATGAAGACAGCCAATGGGATTACGGGAAGGTTTCAGTTAGCAGTATAGTAATTGTTTAATCTTTGCCGGCGTACTCAGGCAGATTGAAACCTATTCAAACTACATCCTTTATCGGTCTCTAGATGAATAGGCTTATAATCTCCTGTTTAGAACAGTATCAATGTCTTCTTTTCTTCCATTGATTATTTTCGCCTTCTTAATGACACTGTATACTAATGGACGTTTAAATTGTAAAAGAAAATATGGACGGCTTCGTTTGAAATCTAAAAATTGACATCGATATAACTTATAAGGGACGAAAGGGGGGATAGAGAGATACAAAAAAAAAACTGAAGGGATGGGTGAAAAAATGATATGGAATATATAGTCAGAGAAAAGGGGAAATACACTGAAATGTAGGCTAGAATTAAAGACGTAGATATAGATGAGTGAATAGATAACTTTATAGAACAATGGTAATATAGATAGATAGATAGATAGATAGATAGATAGATAGATAGATAGATAGATAGGTAGATATATAGGTAGGTAGATATATAGATAGATAGAATTAAAGACCGAGATATAGATGAGTGAATAGATAAATTTATAGAAGAATGGTAATATAGATAGATAGATAGATATATAGATAGATAGGTAGGTAGATATATAGATAGATAGAATTAAAGACCGATACATAGATGAGTGAATAGATAATTTATATAAGAATGGTAATATAGATAGATAGATAGATAGATAGAATAGTAGATAAAAATAAATCGATTGATGAATAGAAAGATATATAATTTCAAATTACACTATTTAAGCACAAAACGTCACCCCGCCCCCTTTGTTCCTACTCCTTTTCCCTCTAATTTTTATTCCTTCCTTTGGCCCCATCCTTCTGGTCTTCCCTGAAATTACTTTTTTCTTTTTTTTTAGTTACTTCTTTTTAAAATCCCGTTTATCTTTCTCACCCATTTTCTATCACTCCTTTTCTTTCTTTTTTCCATTTCTCCCTCTCCCGTTATACCTTTACTTTCAATATTCTTTCTAATTTATTTTCCATTCTCATTTTCTTTTTACATCTTCTTTTATTCTTCTATTATTTGCCTCTTTCCCTTTCTTTCTTATAATTTTCGGTAATAATGTGGCCTTTCCGACTAAACCCTTTTACAGCATGACATAATTATAGGGAGATATTCATTGATGCATCACACAGAGGTGAGAAGAAAATGAAGGGGAAATTTGACATTGTAGGTACATCATAAGGACTCGCGTGCTTTCTTCACGAAAACAAGTCAACTTTATCACAAATAGATAGATAGGTAGGTAGATATACGGATAGATAGATAGAATAGTAGATAGAAATAAATCGATTGATAAATAGAAAATTATAAAGAAATATAATTTCAAATTACGCTATATAAGCACAAAACGTCATAAGGACTCGCATGCTAGCTTTACGAAAAACAAATAAACTTTATCAGTCATTAGACTATTTTTAACCTTTCAGCAAAGTTAATTATGTACATTCAAAATATAAAACAATAACAAGATATATTTTACAGTTAAATTTAAACATTTTATTCGACCAATGCTATTCATGTCAGTAGTGCGGCAAAATATTACATTAGGGACAATTTATGCATTAGTAATAACATGGTCAATATTACTGCACTTGGCAAGAATCATAAATGCAATTAAAAGGTTTTTTCTGGTTTGAGAGTTCGTGAGTTCATTCAGTCAGTGCCTAGAAGTAGATGCAGAAGACATACGGATGATAACCCATCGGTGTGTAGAAAGAAGACGGTGTTCGGTGAAGATACTCAGCGCTAGAGGGAGAAGGAGAGCGACTGCTACGAGAGAGAAAGTCTACTGACATCAGTGGACTGGTGGCGCCTTTCGTTGAGTCACGTGATGTCGTGCACTGGAGCTGAGTGACGCCATGACATTGAAGATGTGGGTCCGATGAAACTGTCGTTGACTCTGACGTCGATCGACTGCTTTCAGCGAGAAAGTCGACAGAGAACTTGGATGACACGACGCCCAACTTCTTTGAAGGTGGTGTCGTCTGGTTGACCTCATCGACGTCGCACGGTGTCTTCCGCTTACGGCTTACGAAAGACAAGTTGACTTCCTTAGATGGTTGAAGGCGAGTGTTGTTGACCTCTTTCTTAATGACTGGTTGGTGGGCAGAGCATGAAACAAGAGAGACTCGACGGACACGTGCACGACGGTTCTGAAACCAGACCTGGAGAGGAGAGAAAACAAAATTGAAAGAAAAGATCAGTGAAACAGTTTAAATATTTTCAGAAAATATGATTTTATTGATGAGAACTACTTTCTTTATTCAACATTTATCTCAATACTATGGTCCGTTTATGAAATCCATAATTACCTGGCGTTCTATAAAGACTAAATTATCAAGGATCGATGTTTTACCCCCCCCCCCCAAGGAACAATTTGCTCTCTGATCTCTTAACACTTTGGATTTGCGAAGTTAGTTTTCTTTGTATTATCATTAATGATAATGATATTTACCATATTTCTGTCTTCTTTAAGCTGCAGATTTGAAGCCAGTTGTTCTCTAGTCGTGATATCAGGATACTGGTTGTCGTTGAACACGGTCTCCAGAAACCTCAGCTGTAAATCTGTGAAGACGGTCGGACGTCGACGACGAGGGCGTTTGGAAGAAACCCTATTCGATGATGCATGAGCAGTCATGATCAAATCGGTCATTCTGATAATGAGCTTGATATAAACTTAATAAAAGCTAATTATTGCTTGTTTGGAGTAGATGATGAACTTGTTCGTTGTTCTATAAGCTATTACAGAATGATCATGTTTATTATTGACACCTGTCCCATCAACATTCGGCTCTGTGAACGCACTTTTCTATTGGTCAATAGCCAATAGCCAATAGGATTACTAGCTTGCCTTAACCCGCTTTCTATTCAGTGCACGCAATTTCCTATTGGTCAATGAAGACAGCCAATGGGATTACGGGAAGGTTTCAGTTAGCAGTATAGTAATTGTTTAATCTTTGCCGGCGTACTCAGGCAGATTGAAACCTATTCAAACTACATCCTTTATCGGTCTCTAGATGAATAGGCTTATAATCTCCTGTTTAGAACAGTATCAATGTCTTCTTTTCTTCCATTGATTATTTTCGCCTTCTTAATGACACTGTATACTAATGGACGTTTAAATTGTAAAAGAAAATATGGACGGCTTCGTTTGAAATCTAAAAATTGACATCGATATAACTTATAAGGGACGAAAGGGGGGATAGAGAGATACAATTAAAAAAACTGAAGGGATGGGTGAAAAAATGATATGGAATATATAGTCAGAGAAAAGGGGAAATACACTGAAATGTAGGCTAGAATTAAAGACGTAGATATAGATGAGTGAATAGATAACTTTGTAGAACAATGGTAATATAGATAGATAGATAGATAGATAGATAGGTAGATATATAGGTAGGTAGATATATAGATAGATAGAATTAAAGACCGAGATATAGATGAGTGAATAGATAAATTTATAGAAGAATGGTAATATAGATAGATAGATAGATAGATAGATAGGTAGGTAGATATATAGATAGATAGAATTAAAGACCGATACATAGATGAGTGAATAGATAATTTATATAAGAATGGTAATATAGATAGATAGATAGATAGAATAGTAGATAACAATAAATCGATTGATGAATAGAAAGATATATAATTTCAAATTACACTATATAAGCACAAAACGTCACCCCGCCCCCTTTGTTCCTACTCCTTTTCCCTCTAATTTTTATTCCTTCCTTTGGCCCCATCCTTCTGGTCTTCCCTGAAATTACTTTTTTCTTTTTTTTTAGTTACTTCTTTTTAAAATCCCGTTTATCTTTCTCACCCATTTTCTATCACTCCTTTTCTTTCTTTTTTCCATTTCTCCCTCTCCCGTTATACCTTTACTTTCAATATTCTTTCTAATTTATTTTCCATTCTCATTTTCTTTTTACATCTTCTTTTATTCTTCTATTATTTGCCTCTTTCCCTTTCTTTCTTACAATTTTCGGTAATAATGTGGCCTTTCCGACTAAACCCTTTTACAGCATGACATAATTATAGGGAGATATTCATTGATGCATCACACAGAGGTGAGAAGAAAATGAAGGGGAAATTTGACATTGTAGGTACATCATAAGGACTCGCGTGCTTTCTTCACGAAAACAAGTCAACTTTATCACAAATAGATAGATAGGTAGGTAGATATATGGATAGATAGATAGAATAGTAGATAGAAATAAATCGATTGATAAATAGAAAATTATAAAGAAATATAATTTCAAATTACGCTATATAAGCACAAAACGTCATAAGGACTCGCATGCTAGCTTTACGAAAAACAAATAAACTTTATCAGTCATTACTAGACTATTTTTAACCTTTCAGCAAAGTTAATTATGTACATTCAAAATATAAAACAATAACAAGATATATTTTACAGTTAAATTTAAACATTTTATTCGACCAATGCTATTCATGTCAGTAGTGCGGCAAAATATTACATTAGGGACAATTTATGCATTAGTAATAACATGGTCAATATTACTGCACTTGGCAAGAATCATAACAGCAATTAAAAGGTTTTTTCTGGTTTGAGAGTTCGTGAGTTCATTCAGTCAGTGCCTAGAAGTAGATGCAGAAGACATACGGATGATAACCCATCGGTGTGTAGAAAGAAGACGGTGTTCGGTGAAGATACTCAGCGCTAGAGGGAGAAGGAGAGCGACTGCTACGAGAGAGAAAGTCTACTGACATCAGTGGACTGGTGGCGCCTTTCGTTGAGTCACGTGATGTCGTGCACTGGAGCTGAGTGACGCCATGACATTGAAGATGTGGGTCCGATGAAACTGTCGTTGACTCTGACGTCGATCGACTGCTTTCAGCGAGAAAGTCGACAGAGAACTTGGATGACACGACGCCCAACTTCTTTGAAGGGGGTGTCGTCTGGTTGACCTCATCGACGTCGCACGGTGTCTTCCGCTTACGGCTTACGAAAGACAAGTTGACTTCCTTAGATGGTTGAAGGCGAGTGTTGTTGACCTCTTTCTTAATGACTGGTTGGTGGGCAGAGCATGAAACAAGAGAGGCTCGACGGATTCGTGCACGACGGTTCTGAAACCAGACCTGGAGAGGAGAGAAAACAAAATTGAAAGAAAAGATCAGTGAAACAGTTTAAATATTTTCAGAAAATATGATTTTATTGATGAGAACTACTTTCTTAATTTATTCAACATTTATTTCAATACTGTGGTCCGTTTATGAAATCCATAATTATCCGGCGTTCTATAAAGATTGAATTATCAAGGATCGATATTTTACCCCCCCCCCCCAAGGAACAATTTGCTCTCTGATCTCTAAACACTTTGGATTTGCGTAGTTAGTTTTCTTTGTATTATCAGTAATGATAATGATATTTACCATAATTCTGTCTTCTTTAAGCTGCAGACTTGAAGCCAGTTGTTCTCTAGTCGTGATATCAGGATACTGGTTGTCGTTGAACACGGTCTCCAGAATCCTCAGCTGTAAATCTGTGAAGACGGTCGGACGTCGACGACGAGGGCGTTTGGAAGGAACCCCATTCGATGAAGGATGAGCAGTCATGATCAAATCGGTCATTCTGATAATGAGCTTGATATAAACTTAATAAAAGCTAATTATTGCTTGTTTGGAGTAGATGATGAACTTGTTCGTTGTTCTATAAGCTATTGCAGAATGATCATGTTTATTATTGACACCTGTCCCATCAACATTCGGCTCTGTGAACGCACTTTTCTATTGGTCAATAGCCAATAGCCAATAGGATTACTAGCTTGCCTTAACCCGCTTTCTATTCAGTGCACGCAATTTTCTATTGGTCAATGAAGACAGCCAATGGGATTACGGGAAGGTTTCAGTTAGCAGTATAGTAATTGTTTAATCTTTGCCGGCGTACTCAGGCAGATTGAAACCTATTCAAACTACATCCTTTATCGGTCTCTAGATGAATAGGCTTATAATCTCCTGTTTAGAACAGTATCGAAGTCTTCTTTTCTTCCATTGATTGTTTTCGCCTTCTTAATGACACTGTATACTAATGGACGTTTAAATTGTAAAAGAAAATATGGACGGCTTCGTTTGAAATCTAAAAATTGACATCGATATAACTTATATGGGACGAAAGAGGGGATAGAGAGATACAAGAAAAAAACTGAAGGGATGGGTGAAAAAATGATATGGAATATATAGTCAGAGAAAAGGGGAAATACACTGAAATGTAGGCTAGAATCAAAGACGTAGATATAGATGAGTGAATAGATAAATTTATAGAACAATGGTAATATAGAGAGATAGATAGATAGATAGATATATATATAGGTAGATAGATAGGTAGGTAGATATATAGATAGATAGAATTAAAGACCAAGATATAGATGAGTGAATAGATAAATTTATAGAAGAATGGTAATATAGATAGATAGATATATATATAGGTAGATAGATAGGTAGGTAGATATATAGATAGATAGAATTAAAGACCGAGATATAGATGAGTGAATAGATAAATTTATAGAAGAATGGTAATATAGATAGATAGATAGAATAGTAGATAAAAATAAATCGATTGATAAATAGAAAATTATAAAGAAATATAATTTCAAATTACGCTATATAAGCACAAAACGTCACCCCCCCCCCCTTTGTTCCTACTCCTTTTCCCTCTAATTTTTATTCCTTCCTTTGGCTCCATCCTTCTGGTCTTCCCTGAAATTACCTTTTTTTTTGTTTTAGTTACTTCTTTTTTAAATCCCGTTTATCTTTCTCACCCATTTTCTATCACTCCTTTTCTTTCTTTTTTCTATTTCTCCCTCTCCCGTTTATACCTTTACATTCATTTCTTTCTCATTTACTTTCCATTCTCATTTTCTTTTTACGTCTCCTATATTCTTCTTTTATTTGCCTTTTTCCCTCTCTTTCTTTCAATTTTCGGTAGTTAGGTGGCCTTTCCGACTAAAACTTTTCACAGCAAGACATAATTATAGGGAGATATTCATTGATGTATCAAAATGAGGTGAGAAGAAAATTAAGGGAAAATTTGACATTGAGGGTATATCATACACTCTTAAAAATGTTGGGCAACATACGGTCCACACAACAATTGGTTAAAACTTTATCCAATTCTGGGTAGTTTTACACCAATACTGTGTAGTTTTCACCCAAAGCACACATTATTGGTGTAAAACTACCCAGAATTGGATAAAGTTTTAACCAATTGTTGTGTGGACCGTATGTTGCCCAACATTTTTAAGAGTGTAAGGACTCGCATGCTAGCTTTACGAAAAACAAATAAACTTTATTAGTCATTAGACTATTTTTAACCTTTCAGCAAAGTTAATTATGTACATTCAAAATATAAAACAATAACAAGATATATTTTACAGTTGAATTTAAACAATTTATTCGACCAATGCATGCTATTCATGTCAGTATTGCGGCAAAATATTACATTAGGGACAATTTATGCATTATTAATAACATGGTCAATATTACTGCACTTGGCAAGAATCATAACAGCAATTAAAAGGTTTTTTGGGTTTGAGAGTTCGTGAGTTCATTCAGTCAGTGCCTAGAAGTTGATGCAGAAGACATATACGGATGATAACCCATTGGTGTGTAGAAAGAAGACGGTGTTCGGTGAAGATACTCAGCGCTAGAGGGAGAAGGAGAGTGACTGCTACGAGAGAGAGAGTCTACTGACGCCAATGCAGTGGCGTAACAGGCGGGGGGGGGGGCAGGGGGGGGGGTAAGCTGCCCCCCTGGCGGAGCTCACCGGGAAAATAAAAAAAAAACGGGAAAAAGAAAAAAAGGGAGGAAGAAAGGGAAAGGGAAAGGAAAGAAAAGAAAAAAGGGGAAAGGGAAAGGAAAAGGGAAAAGAAAACTAAGAAAAAAACATAAAAAAGGGAAAACGGAAAGATAACGGGAAAAGGAAGGAAAAAAGAACAAGTGAGAAAAAACAATTCGCCCCGATATAATACAGTAGCATGATTAGTAAGACAGGGAAATAAATTAAAGATGACAAAAAGGCAAACAAAAGCGGGAAATAAAGGCCCCTATATGGACCCTTCCTGCATTAAGCTTTACGTTGAAACACTGGCATACCGGGGGGGGGGGAAATAAAAGAAAATAAAGGAGGCAGCGAAATTAGATGAATGAAAAAAATATATGACATGATATTTGCTATAATGATGTAAAAATCTATCACATAATTAGAATTTCATTTTAACAGGCCTTTTTTTTATTGGCTCGCTTCGCTCGCTGGCGACTTTTTACAAATTTTCCCACATTTGCTATGGTGTGCCCCTCACAATATGTGGATGATTACGATACACAACTGCATTGAATTTATGTGTTGTGTTAAAGCTTTATAAATATACACGCAATTTGATTAAAATAAGTGGCCATCTGCAAGGTTTATGGCTTTGATATCAAGAGGTTCCGGGGTTCTACCCTGGACCCCACCATAAAGCACTGTTATATGGATGAGTTGGACCATGGCCCCCAAAAGTTCTACAACGAAACAAAAAAAAAATGAGGAAAGAAAGGAAAGTGTATTATATTTTTCTGAATATCACGTTAAAATCTATCTTCATGTTAGATTCTCATGAAAAGGTGATTTTTTTTATCTCGCTCGCTTCGCTCCCCCGGACCTATATTAAGCTACTTCTTGCCAGAAGCGCCATACTCGGCCCCCTCGAGCATATAGAGCTTCGCCCTGATGCTCACAATCATAACAAAAATCCTGTTCACCGTGGCGTACAAAAAAGAGAGAAAAAAGGAAAAAGAGGAGGGTGAAATAATTATGATATCATCTTTTTAACATTATGTCAAAATCTATCACAAAATTGGATTTTTGCAATAAAAATGTATAAAAATTTTGCTCGCTCGCTTATATATATATATATATATATATATATATATTGGCCCGATATGCCATATCGCCCCCTCAAAATTTTTGCCTTATGACGCCATTGCCTGTTCCATGATATGACCGGGACATTTTTGGCTCTTGCCCCCCCTTGGCCACCGACCCCTGTTACGCTGCTGCATCAATGGACTGGTGGCGCCTTTCGTTGAGTCACGTGATGTCGTGCAGTGGAGCTGAGTGACGCCATGACATTGAAGATGTGGGTCCAATGAAACTGTCGTTGACTCTGACGTCGATCGACTGCTTTCAGCGAGAAAGTCGACAGAGAACTTGGATGACACGACGCCCAACTTCTTTGTAGGTGGTGTCGTCTGGTTGACCTCATCGGCGTCGCATGGTGTCTTCCGCTCTTTCAATTTTTGGTAATTAGGTGGCCTTTTCGACTAAACTCTTTCACAGCAAGGCATAATTATAGGGAGATATTCATTAATGTATCAAAAAGATATGAGAAGAAAATTAAAGGAAAGGGATTTGACATTGTTGGTATATCATAAGGACTCGCATGCTTCCTTCGCGAAAAACAAATAAACTCTATTAATCATTAGACTCTTTCGAACCAATCAGCAAAGTTAATTATGTACATTCAAAATATAAAACAACAACAAGATATATTTTACAGTTGAATTTGAACATTTTATTCGACCAATGCTATTCACGTCAGTAGTGCGGCAAAATATTACATTAGGCGCCACCAGTCCATTGATGTCAGTAGAGTTTCTCTCTCGTAGCAGTCGCTCTCCTTCTCCCTCTAGCGCACTGACTGAATGAACTCTCGAACTCTCAAACAGAAAGGAACTTTCCATTGCTGTTAAAATAATATTCTTCTCAATTGCACTAATATTGGTCATATAATCATAATGCTCAAACTGTTCTTATAATGTTACAATTTGTAAAACTATTAAAACTAGCAGGAATGGCATTAGTCGAATAAATCGTTTGAATTCATTTATAAAAATATATCTTTTTTGATGTACATATTAATTATCTTTGCTTTAAGGTTGGAAAGAGGTGGGATTGATAAAATGTATGCCCTATTTATTTTTAAGTGAAGAGACGTTCTCACTACAAGTTTCCACTAAACTAGTTTCCACTGAACTAGTTTTAGGAAGGGAGTGAGAACGGTGTCTTATATAGTGCAGTAGAATATATAATTTAGATAATAGTTTCTGCGCTCTGAAATCTATAAATTTAGATCTATACTATTCATTTTATTTAAAATGTTATCACTCTCTTATCTTGCATCCAATTTTTTAATGAAATTTTCAGTTTTTTTCTGGGGTGCATGGACTTGACCTTTAAAATTAAATAACTTCGTTATTTGTTATCCGATTTTGATGATATTTTCAGAATTTTGCCCTGTGAATTTTACATTATTTATTGAGATATGAATACTTCCAGCCTGGACCATCCCTTTAAATCCCGAGCTGGGTTTTTCATTTGCGTTTCACACGGGATTTCAAAATCCCGAGGGGGTTTAAAATTCTTGGGTGAATTCGGGCCATAATGTTTATACACAAAGGAGTCGCTCGATCGCTCACTTACTTTTTGGTGTTGGTGTTGGTGTTGAAACTTTGGATTGCTTAATTCCCCCCCCCCCTCCCTTAGCTCCAAAATCTATTCTGAGTTTGTAAAACTGATCCAGATCACATTATTGACATCTCAACAACTAGTGAGTGACTTCTCGGCACCATCTTCATTTTATGTTTGGTGTTATAATCGTGTAAACATTGACCTAACAGGTTAACACCAACATCAAACGGTCAACACTGAACTCGAAGTCACCCATTGGCATTAATCCCGGGAGTATACCCCTCACCATTATTTTGATTCACATAACGCCAGCTACGGTAGCTTTTTTTAAACTATACGGTATGGTACGTAGGACGTAGAACTTAGATCATCATTAATAATACTTAGTGGAGAAAATCGACGCGGAACTCCGGAATTTTATTGAAATTTAATTTTTACCTTGTTCAAGTAGAGTCGATAAATCAAGATGGGGAAGAGACAACATCAGTCAGATAAGATGTGAGTATTGTATTTTATGGTTTTCCCCCTTTTCATCTGATTCTTTAATTCACGGTTTCTTTAGTTTAGGGCCCCTGGCACCTGCGGGTTTCTCCCATGTCACAACGCCGGTCTGGGCGGCGGAGTGCGTAGTAGAATCCCGTTGGCGTTGCTTGCTCTTGTACTGTAGGCGAAATTTCTGCCTGGCTGTTTCACTTTCAAACACAAACTGACAAAGCAGGTTGTGAATTGTGTGAAGGAGGTTGAGGGGGCTGGCGATGTCGCAAAAATGTACTGAAATTTAAAATGAAGAAATCTCTGGTTTTCTTCTGAAAATCTGCATTGACGATTGATCTGACCATGCTGACTGAGTTTGCGAACTTTCTAACAAATTGAAATTAAGGATTGTATCTTCAAAATGACAGCAACAAAAAACCCCACAGAAAATCTCCACCCCATTCAATTGATTGAATTTGCACAGAAATCAAGCCGACAGCATGCTATCGGTATTGCTAGCTAGTGCCATAGTGGGCACTCACAACATTGCAAGGTTAGTGCTATACCGTATACGAACCTTGCACAACCAACATGTTTTTGTAGAGTTGTCGTTAACATCGCTTCATAACGTGAATGATGTTAGCCGAAACCCATTCCGCTACTCACCAGGGCTTTTTCTGGTAGAAAGCGTTCCATTTTCAATTTTTAACATATTTTTTTAATTTAAAAAGGACACAAAAAAGAGCAAAATCGCTTACCTCCGCCTGGAAAGTGGCTTCGCACGTCTCTTCCACGGAAATAAAAGGAAGGTCGTTCGTGGCGCTAATACAGTTCACAACCTTAATTCAGCTTGGTGGTATTTTTAAAACTAGATTCATGATTCATTGTATGCGCAATTCCAATAATTGTTTGATAAAATAGAGACCCCAATAAATGCAATAACTTAAAAACCATGTCACTTTAGTACAAATGACCTTCCTCTGATCATGCGCAGAATCTTCTGATCATGCGCAGCTTGAAACAGCTTGAAAACAAACGGCATGACCAGTTATTTTTTTAACAGACATTTCATTAAAACAACTGATTCTTCCATTTGAATTTACAATAGAATGTTTCATGTTTATTTCTATACTAAAATTTATTGTTGAATATATGTTGTTGAAAATTTCCCTCCCCATAATAACGTTGATTACAAATATCCATTGATTTGATCGATTTGATGCAGCAACTTTGAGTATGCGGCATTGTAGGCCTTATAATATCATAACCACTTTACAGTGAACCATGTGATATTGTTACCCTGGCTGTACTTCACCTGGGAAACTCCAGATAACTTTGCCTGTTTTTTTTTCCTGTTTTAATAGAAAATCATCACTTTGGCCCATTTCATAAAAGATTTATGATGATGGTAACTTTACCTTTAAAACTATGTTCCGTGGTTACAGAGTTCAGCATCCTATCAAAACAAGATTTGCATTAATACCATAATGGCAAAAGTACCATCATCATAAATTTGTACGATGGGCCCCTGGAGTAGGATTCAACCTATTATCTTCTGATTGAAAGGCGAGTGTTGGAACCATTTCTATTACTTTAATAGTTTGCAAACTTCTTCTCACAATGAAACAGGTATCTGACCTCCAAGGAGTGGACGGCATTCTACGGTGGCAAGAAAACTGGTAAGAGAGATTGAAGTTTTCTCATCTCTATCCATCTTTATTCTCTGATCTTTTTAATGTTAGAAGACATTATAATAATCATAGAGTTGAGATGAATAGCAAAGAGGCAGATGGCACAATAATGAGCAGTAACAAGCTATCAACTTGGAACATGACATTTGGGTATTTATTTTTTTGTTCAGATAGGGTTCACCCCATGGTGGGTGCTAAAATTGCACCCTTTCCAACATCTGAAACCTTTAGCATAGATCTGGCAAGGGGGTTAGCATTGAAATTGCACCTAGAGCTCTGATATTTTTTCATGGTACACCAGTGCTTCTGAGGTTTGTGGATTAAACTTTCAAGGTATATATTTTTCTCTCTCTTTTTCTTCCCCTTTACTTTAACATTTTTTGCCTCCGACAAAGATTCTGCTAGGATCGAAAGCTTAGGCCCCTATTGACTTTCTAATTTACTCCATTGGCTCTCTTTTATTAGATAAGCAGTTTTCAGCAGCTTCTTTTTGCCATTTTTTGTACCCGTTAAAGTGATGCCATTGTAAGTTGTCCATCTAGTCCCCCTGATATACATTGTATACTCTTTATGAAAACTGAATAATTTTCTTTCTTATTTTAATGTTGTATCACAGAATCACAGAAATCTGAGTTTCGTAGATTACCATTTGATCATTGCAGGTATGTGATTTCATTCATTAGAAAATCTTAAAGAAGGGAATACATAGGAATTTTATAAAGTATTAGCTATATTTTCATATATAAGATTTTATACTTATTTCATTTCCTTATGTAAATTGAAGAGTTATTAATATATTTAAGCGCTTAGAGAAATTTTGTTAGGCGCTATGTAAGTATTGAATTATTATTATTATTATATCGTATTTAGTATTGTTTCATGGTTTGAAGTATTAATCATATGACAGGTCTTTTTTTTCAACCGTGCCGGGGGGGGGGGGCAGGCCTACATATGCACAAAATCTCAAAAACTTTTTCAAATAATAATAATTAAAAATTAAACAGTTGTATTTAATAAATGTACTTCTAAATTTTTTTGCACAAGATATGATTAAACGATTGTATTCTTATTCAAATAGTATTTACATTTTTTTCTTATATCCAAAGTCTATCCCTTCAGCCTTTTGAGCACCCCTACTGTACTTCAGATGGTATTATCTTTGATCTGATGAGTATTGTACCATTCATCAAAAAGTACAAGACCAACCCCATCACAGGGCAGGTAAGTGCATTTGCAATTTGGCCGACTCTCCCTGTTTATTAACTATCACTTTATTTTGGGGCCATGCATGTCTTCCCATTTTCCTAAACTATCAATTTTGTGATTATTCTTGTCAAGTTGCTGAGGGAATGTAATTGTTTATGTCACCAAGGTATTTTCAAGACATTAATGTGCTTCAAATCTAGAAACAACAAATATTCTAAGTTGTGCAGACACACTCATCATTCCATTATGATGTTAGAGTCCTTGACACGTGATATCATAATAAACAATTTCATTGTCATTCCATGAGTCTTGTTTGATAGTCATTACTTTGTCCATTCAGCCTTAAACAGATCTCAGATGTATCTCATTGTATTGATTGTTACCATGATCATTTCCAATCATACAGGCACTAGATGCTAAATCACTGATCAAGCTTCATTTCCACAAGAACACTGACGGTAAGTGCATTAAAAGCAGACAGTGACTTTGTAAGGATGCATGGTGTTGTCAACAAAATGACTTATATTTTCAGTTATTGATATTTGGCCATTACACAAAGATGAATTTTCTGCATGTATTTTTGTGTATGTACAGTATATACATCTACCATATTTTGCATGCATTATTTTTTTCCAAATAGTGTATTAACTTTGGTAATGATGGTGATGACTACAACAATGATGACAATATGATAATGGTGCCGATGGTTATGATGTTGATTATGAAAATGGTGATTATGAGTAATGATAAATAATGTCGGTGGTCACCGTGATAATGATAACAATGATTATAATGATGATGATCATGATGAGGATGCTCAATACTGATAATGAAGTACCTCAGATGATGGTTGGTGTACGCTCCACTACACTTGACTTCACTACCGCTACACTACAGGAACCATCAGGGCTTATCCATAGAAATCAACACTTTGGATTCACAAAGGTGGGATTATTAGGGGACTAGAACTACCGCAAGTAACGGACTATAAACCGCACCCCCAACTTTGGACTAAAAAAAAAAAAAATCCTTCTCTACATGCATATTTGAGGTACGAAAGAAACAAAAACTAAGTTATAGATTTCAAAGTATCCAAAGAGTTTACCGGTATGCGGAAATCTGCTGTTCTTGATCAATTCATTTACAAATGTTAGCAAGAAAGAAAGGTCCCGACAATATTTGCCACTTACACACTCACTCACCTCACAGTCACAGTGTACACACATACAGCACTGCCGTTCTTGTACATTGCAAACTACGATACGGTACATCTTATCAAATTATGATTTGTGTCTTTCCCGGCGTAGGAGGAAGAAACATTCACATTTCTTGCATCACAACCTCACAATCACTTTCAGAATTTGTCTAGCATTCGATGTCTTAGCATGAATTTTGGATAGGGGATTACAGGAAGGTTCAAGAAACAAAGAAATTGGCATTTTTTCCTGTTGTTTTTACGGCTTCGTGCCGTCTCTCTCATGCGCTGCGTGGTGTACATGGTATCTTATGAAAAGCAAACGGGAAAGAAAAAATAAGCTGGCGCGAAACGGGACTTTGGAGGAGAGGGGTTAAAATGAATAGCGCCAGCTTAAGTCGCACTTCAACGCAAACTCTCATCTCGCTCAACTCTCGCTCAGCTGTGACAAAATATTACCGAGTATGCTTGGCGTCTCTTTGAACTTTTAGCTAGGGAACTTCGCTGCTTTGAATCGAGAATAAAGTCCAAATTAGTGTCATGAAGGTGGGTGCGTTTGTTATTGACAATATTTGATTAAGATCGTAATAATCACTTCCCATTACCCGCGGCTCATACCCCTCTAAACGACATTGCCCTGGGCGGCTACGCCCGGCCACTCGATGTGTTGTCAACTGGCAGACGTCTTACATGTTCGAGAGGGGTTACGACGGGCTGGCTCAGACCCGTCACCGTGGATAAACCGCACCCCCGACTTTTGCTTCTATCCCGCCGAGAAAAAGGTGCAGTTAATAGACCGTTACGGTATAATTGATAAAAAAATATGACCTTACCAAGAATCTTACCAACAATCTATATCATGCACGTTATAAATTAACTGCTGATTAAAAAACATTGCTTCTGCAATTGCAAGTATCGCCGCGGTGCCTGCTGGCCACGTATTCTTGAGGAAGTGATATTTTTGAATCGGTGATGAATTTATATCATGCGGAGATATTAGGTGTGGGCTTTAAATCACTGATTTGGGGACTGATATTAGCTTGGACAAAGAGTGAAAAAGTGTCAGAATGATGGATTACATGTTGTAGATTCTTGGTAAGGCCATGTTTTTTTTTATCAATTATAGCTCAAAATCACACCTTTTGTGAATCAAATTGGCAATTTCTATGGATAAGCGCAGATGGTTCATGTAGTGTAGCAGTAGTGAAGTGTAGTGAAGTGTACACAAATCATCACCTGAGGTAAAGATAATGATGATATTGCTTAAAGGGGAATCCAACCAAAATGAAAACGTGTTTTTATAAAGAAAAGAAAAATCAGACAAGTTGATAGGTGAAAGTTTGAACAATATTGGACAAACAACAAGAAAGTTTTGAATTTTCAAAAGTTGTAAATATTGGTAATCACTATACCCATGGACACTTCAAATTGGCCGCATATGGGATGTCATAGTGATGTAAGGCAAGGACTACTCTTCCATGTACTCCAATACACATAATGGCTAAAATGTCATTTTTCCCAAAAGTTTGATTCCAAATTATAATTTTCTTTCATGAGGACATAAAACAATATACTACCTGGGTTATATTTAGATTACTGCCCCAGGGGAATGGGTACTTAGGATAAAACCACAAATCCCTGATAATAAAGTACATGGCCTATGGGAAAGTTGTCCTTGCCCCTTGTCATAATTTACTTACCCAGTTGCCAATTTGAAATCTACATAGTATTAGTGATCTCAATTTTAAAGCAGCTATAACTTTCTTATTGCTTGTTCGATTTCTTTCAAACTTTCACCATTCTGTTTAATTTATTTTTCTCCTTCCCAACACAACATGTTATGGCCAAGGCTGGATTCCCCTTTAATACTGATGATGATATTGCTGCTAACATTGATACTGTGCTGAATATGAATTACGTTCATTGTCCTTAAATACAACAGGTATGAATGGCATAGATAACATTCCTTACTCCTCATATTGCTGTTTCAGGAAAGTACCACTGCCCTGTGACTTTCAAGGTGTTCAACCAGAATACTCACATCATCACTGTGAAAACAACAGGCAATGTGTATTGTTTCGAAGTGAGTATTAAAGGGATGGTCCAGGCTGAAAGTATTTTTTTAAAGCTTAATAAATAGAGTAGAATTCACTGAGCAAAATGCTGAAAATTTCATCAAAATCTGATAACAAATAACAAAGTTATTGAATTTTAAACTTTAGCAATATTCTGTGAAAACAGTCGTCATGAATATTCATTAGGTGATCTGATGATGTCACATCCCCAGTCAGACTGCAGGTCCCAAGAAAGTGGCTTCTTTCATCCAAGTGATATTCATGACTTGAGATGTTTTGCATATTTAATGAGCTTGATGCGGACCAAAACACCTCTTTTCATTCGGTCATTGCTGCTCTAATTGTGCATCGAATTTCATGAATTTGGTACCATTGTAAAGAAGAAGAATCATTCTTTCAGGTCATGTGTTTGGATTTATTCCAAGATTATGTAATATAGGTTAAAATTTTGATCTAAAATATGCTACAAAATAAATATTTTCACCTGACAAAAGCTGCTATTTTCACACTTTATTTTTGTTTGAGCCCAAATGATTTTTATATCACGATAAAGCTGAATATGTATGCTTTGAAATAATATAGGTTTCAAAATAAGAATTGGTTTAATCGGGTCAAGATCACACTTTTCATTTGCCAAGTACATAAAGAAGTTTGAAAACAAGAATACTGCACTCTGATTGGTCAAAGAGACCACACAATGGCAAATTCCAACGGTCCCAGTGCCTGGGTTCGTGGGAAGGTCACACTTCCCATGTGGTAATCTCCTCAAATACCCCGCGCCTGTAGTTCTGTGAACCTTATCCAGCCAATCAGAACTCTGGATTTCATGCAAGTACAAAATTTCAGAAATCTCGTCTTGTACCTTGGTGGGAAAAGTGTGATCTTGACCCGATTAAAAGGTGCCGCATATCAAAAGTGGCATTGTGAGAAAGTACAGAAATTCAGCTTTATGGTGATAGAGATATAATTGAGGCTCAAAATAAAAAGTTTTGCACAATTTGCAAAAGAAAACAGGGGAAGAAAATTCAGTTTTGAGGCACATTTTCGGGCCAGAAATTTACTTATTTAACAAAATATTGTATACAAAATAAATAACCAATATGAAAAAGTAACTTTTACTCTATCTGATGGTGCAATAATATTTCATTTACCTTGAGGTTAAAACAGGTAAATTCTTAGAGAAAGAAAATCTCACGAATCACGAGATTTTGCAAGGAGGAGGATTCAGCCACGAGATGATTTGGATGAATCTGGCCTTTTTGCTCATTATCATAGGGACCTGCGGTCTGACTGATCCCCACTTGTTCTGTTGTATTTTATTATATGAAATTAGATTTCAAATTTTCACCTCCAAGAACTAGAAAAATTTGATTGACAACTGATTTAGTGCATGAGATATTTATTGCTGCAACTTATTTCATTATAAGGGAGACATATTTTTCACACAAGTATGAAATAATGAAAAAAATCTGATTTTATGTAATAACATAAGAAAACGGAAAGTGGAGATGTGACATCATCAGCCCACCTAATATTCATGATGGCTGTTTTCACAAAATATTTCTAAACTTTAAACTTCAATAACTTAATTATTTGTTATCCGATTTTGATGAAATTTTCGGCATTTTGCTCAGTGAATTCTACTCTGTATTAAGATATAAATATTTTCAGCCCGGACCATCCCTTTAACCCCATAATACTTTCCAGTTGCCATTCAACTATGCATTAAGATGGCAAAGTTACAGTTTGGCTGTGTATGATTGTCATGTATTATCCCAGTGTGATTGTTTACATCAACTACTGCATCATTGCTCCCTGGTAATCAAGAAGGTTTATACGTCACTTTGTGACTGAACTTATATGGTATGGGATATGGGGACCTGGCCTGCTGAGCCCTGTAACAAAAGATGCAATTGATTTTACTATTGTGCTTAACTGTAAGTCTGTGGCAAACTATGTACAAGAAATTAAAACCTTTTGTGAATACCAAGCGTATTTATTCATGTCACATCCCCTTGGTGGGATAATGGTCATTAGTCACCTGTATTTTTCACTTTGGTAATCAGGCTATTGAGCAGCTTAATATCAAAGCCAAGAACTGGAAGGATTTGCTGACCGATGAACCCTTCAAACGATCAGATATCATCACCATACAAGACCCAAGCCAGCTGGATAAGTTCAATATTTCTACCTTCCATCACATCAAAAACAATCTGAAAGTTGAAGATGCAGGTGAGTAATGTGATGGAGGAAGGGAAAGAGTGTGAGAGAAATTAATTCGGGATGTACTATGGAGGGAGAAAGGAAGTGAGGGATGGGGAGTTGGAGAAAATTAAATGGCAGGGACGTATAGAATGAGAAATGGAGGTGTTGATGGGGAGTGGGACGAAAGGAATCTGGAAGGGATGGGTGGAGAGGAGGGAGGGGGAGAATTAGTAAGTGGGAGGGATGAGGAGTTGTGAAAATTAACTCAGGATGATCAGATGGAAGGAGAGAGGAGGGAGTGAGAAGAAATAATTCAGGAGGGCGGAGAGAGTGGAGGAGGCGGAGGTAGAATTGGAGGGATGGGATTGGGAGGTATGAATGAATGGCAGGGGGTTGAATGAGAAATGTAAGGAATGAGGGACAGTGAGTGGTAGGTAGTGAGTGAGGAAAGAATTGGTGGAGTGATGAAAGGAGCTTGGTTAGTCATCGAGGAATGGAGAGAGGGACATTGAATAGGAGGCATTGTATTAGCAGAGGATTTAGGAAGAAAAAAGGAAGGATGGAAAAGAGAGGAATGAAGAAAGGGAGAGATTAAGGGTATGATTAATTGGTGGAGGGATGAAAGTGAACACTGCAGTAGAGAAGATTGAAAGACGACCAAGCAAAGATGGTTAATACATAATTGTGTATTAAAGGTCAAGGCCACCTGAGAAGAATGTTGATTTGATTCAATAGAGAAAAATCAGACAAGCATAACGCTGAAAATTTCATCAAAATCGGATGTAAGATAAAAAAGTTATGACATTTTAAGGTTTCGCTTATTTTTCACAAAATAGTTATATGCACAATTTAGTCACATGTAAATGAGAGAATTGATGATGTCCCTCACTATTCCTTTTGTTTTTTATTGTTTGAGTTATACGATATTTCAATTTTTACAGATTTGACAATAAGGACCAACTTGACTGAACCATAAAATGTTAAACAATGATAATTCCACATGTTCAGGGAGAAATAAAACTTTTTTTCACCAGACAATGAGGAGAACATTTGAATATTTCATATTTCATATAATAAAATACAAAAGGAATAGTGAGTGAGTGATGTCATCAGTTCCCTTATTTGCATATTGACCGGGATGAGAATATATATTTTTCGTGAAATTAAGCAAAACTTTAAAATGTCATAACTTTCTTACTTTACATCTGATTTTGATGAAATTTTCAGTGTTATGCTTGTTTGATTTTTCTCTTTTTATTCAAATCAACTTTTTCTTGGGGTGGACTTGTCCTTTAATTTAGTATCACTTGATTTCCATTGCATTATTTGATACTCCACAGCTGAGATTCAAGCTAGGAAAGACCCAAAGTATACCCTCAACAAGACAAATGTGGAGACAGAGGACATCTTGGGAACACTCTACAAAGAATATCAGCCTTCGGTAATCAATTCTTTTTTTGTCTCTTCCCTATAAATCTGTTCATCACTTCTCACCTATCATTAGATTGAAATACAAAAAGTAATATGAATTTATGTAATTTTATTAAATTATTTGACTCTGAACAATCTAGAAAAGTAGAATGTTCAAATTAGTAATAAAAAATATCAGATGGTACAAGTGTAATAGAATACAATGGAATAAAACGCCCTTGATATTTGGTGATTTGTTTTGTAAAAGTCATCATTATAATTGTAAAATATTTTCAACTTGAAGATATTTCCTGTGTAAAAATCTACTATGTGGTCATGCCAATTTGATATCAACACAGATGTTTAGATTTTATTTCTGATTTTAAAATTCATTAGAACGTCTTTGATTTTATTTCTTGCCAGTCATTTTCTCTCTTCTTTTTTTTTCAATGAAATCTCCAGAAATGCTGGTTTTACAAATTATGACTTTTGGACTTTTGATTTGTTACTCATGTTGAAATATTTCTGAAAATCTGTTTATATAGATAATGGATGAATGCTGCTAAACAGAAATTTAACTCAAGTATTTTTTTTGTTTCATCTCATGACACCTTAGGAAGAGAAAGAAGAAAAGAAACAGAAAGCAGATAAGATCAATTCTGTAAGTATTTCCATAGTGACACTTATTGCGTGATTTCATTCTAATTACAATATTAATACATTTTCAGCACTCATATCTCAGCATGTCACAAACAAGAATAATTAATAAACATGCAAGCTCAAAACATGGTAATTGTGCAAGAGCTTCCAATCCCTCTTTTTCAGCTACACTGTAGCCCACCATGTATCGTAAATTAGTGAGTTTAACCCAGATGATTTTAATACCATTCACTGAAATCAAGTGATTGTGTTTTCTTATTCCAGGCACACTTCAGCACAGGTAGAGTGGCAGCAGGGTTCACCTCAACAGTTATGGCCCCTCAAACTGTGCATGAAGCAGGTAAGAACAATTATTGATGCACCAATATTGATTTCTACCATTAATGTGAAATATACAATAGAGTGATTATTTTTTTTTTAATGGTATAATGACAACAATAATAAATAGTGTTATTTATAAAACACATAGATAGATCCTTGGCATCTGATTGGATGAATACACGTCACATGACATTCAGTGTAATGAGTTATAGCACGGCAAAACATGACATCCGTGCAATAGTCGACTACTGCACGCTCCAGCAAGAGAGCCAACCGTGCAATAGTTGACTATTGCACGCTGGAGCAAGTGAACAGGCAGTTCAACTCAATAAATGTGTGTACCATGGCCTACGCCTACACAATAACTGCATGCGCGTAGGCCTACTCAAATCACTGCACTTCATACACCACGCGCAGATAAAATAATATTTAGCAAAATAAAAGGCTAAAAGGTTAGACCCGAGTAGATCTATACTCGTAGCCCTATTCTTTTATAGGCCAAATACTTTTGATAATTCGATCCATTTTGGTTATTGGTCTAGACGATGTCTTCAAATCGTGTGTTGTATAAAACAAATATTCAATGTTTTGTCATTTGTGCGACTGTTCGAATATTACATTCGGTAGAAGTTGAAGTAATATATTCAACTCCCCTTTGCGTCGCTGTGTGTCGTTGAATAGATTCTTTCAACTTGCACCCTCATGCAATATTCGGAACGATCGCACTCATAAACATTGAATATTTGTATAATATTAAACTAGGTATCTTTTCCCCATTATAGCTGTAATTGATGAAGACATCATAAGATATGAGCGGGTGAAGAAGAAAGGCTATGTTAGGATGAATACCAACAAAGGGACTCTCAACATTGAACTCAGATGTGATCTGGTGAGTTATTCACATTGTACTGATGGGAATAGATGGACATGGTTCCCTAGATGATGTCATAATGGAGGATCAAAGAATAGAACACCTGTGCATTACAATTAGTTCATATAAACAGGGACCTTTTGATTTGCGTGCTCACCAGTGGTCTGCCCTATGTACATGGCATACATGGTTTGTGGAAGGAAGTAATTTGAGATACTGAGCCTGTCCAAACTCGACCAAAATTGCCGGACATATCAACAGTTCATGATAACATTGCAGATCTCCCCAAATAATGTCTTGCACCGGGATAGTGGACAGGCAGTGTGTGTTTGCGAATGCTCTGTGTATCACTGAGCTTAACTCCACTGACTTTGTATGCCAGCCCATGGACACAAATCAGATTATTATGACGTACTTACTGTAGCAGTCTACTAGTGAACGTGCAAATCAAAAAGTTCTAATAATTGTTTATGACAGTTTAATGCTCAGATATTATTGTTAGCTCTCCAACATAACAGACTACTTGTGGAAACCCTCAATATGCATATGACTGTCATCAACTTGTCATGTAGTCTGCAGAAATTTAGATATTACTCTTTACATGTAGAAATGGGTTCGATGTTAAAAGATGGGTGGTGTGCATTGAAATTTTTAATTGCATTGTCATGGTTTTATGGTTAATTTTACAGGTACCAAAGACATGTGAAAACTTCATTCAGCTGTGTGCAAAAGGATACTACAATGGCACCAAATTTCATAGGTCAATCAAGAACTTCATGGTAAGTAATGACGTATTCTTTGGTGACTTATAGGGAAACTACATATATTTAATCAAATCATAGTGATATTCTTGAAAACATTTCTATAAATCCTTTATACTTATGTCTCGGAAATCATTGTCTCATTTTTCAGGCAGTAGGTCATCCCTTTCATTCTAATAGTGACTTGAGAAATATGTGCTTCAAAAAATAAATGATCATACATTTTCACCGAACTTTAACTTTATACTGCATTGCTTTTAAGTTCGATCATAGCAAAACAAATATATCTCTTCAGTATTAATGTGTATTCCTTTATTTGTGAAATCATGAAATCTAAACTGAAAAGTGAGCACATTGAAGATTGATAAGATACATCAAGCATGTGTGACTGTGCAATTATTATTGCTTGGATTCAGGGATGTAGTAGAGGCTGGATTTAGTTCTAACTCAATTGTAGATCCCTATCACAGCTGTCATCTGCATTTAATGCATGAAATCTACAAACTATGTTAACTATGGTTTAAGACTAGAGATACAAACCATCTTTGTAAATTTGGGCCACTAATTTTATATTGTACTATTTTTTTACTAAACAGATTCAAGGTGGAGATCCAACAGGTACTGGAACTGGTAAGTAGCTTTAGGCCAGCTGCAGAACAAGGAATTACAAGGAAGTGGGGGGGGGGTACAGTTTCCTTCAAATTTCTGTGTCAAGCAAAGAAAGAAAAAGTCATCATCGTCACACAGAGTATTTTACTCTACCCATACAAAGAAAATTGACAGGCAAAAAAGGAAGTGGGTCTAGGGGGAGGGAGGAGAGGGGGGGGGGGGCTCCTCACATGATAACAAGTATATATTGAACCACACAAAATTACATTCAGCATGTTCAAGGTCTATTTGTTTTTATATTTTTATTGTTTTTATATATTTGCAGGTGGGGAGTCAATATGGGGGAAACCGTTCAAAGATGATTTCAAGCCTAATCTAAGCCACACCGGAAGGGGTGTACTTAGTATGGCCAACTCTGGTCCAGACACAAACAAGTCACAATTGTAAGTAAAACTGTCAAGCCCATATAGAGAGAGTTTATGGATAACCATGTGCATAGTCTTGAAAGGACTGTGGAATAAGCGAAGAGTAATTGAGGACATGAATATGAAAGAGATCGAGAGGGATTTGATAGACAAGAAAGATTGCAGAGTAGAATATTATTTTTGTGAGATGATAAGAGAAGTCCTTTATGGACTGTTAGCTAGATGAGATGTGATGGCTTGGGGCAGGAGAAGAGTAGATGAGGTGAGGAGTCTTAACATACTGAGTAGCTTGGCTTTGTCAAGCTCATGACAGTTGGTTTTATTTCAATGAATACCATAATGTCAAATGCAAGAGCACACCATGAAACTAAGAGTACCATGGCAAACCTAACCACCATTTTGAATTGAAGGAAAGAATCTGAATCCTTTCATTCCGAGCCCTTCTTTTGAAATGATTTTCCTCTTGATAATTTTTTTTGGTTTAATCCATACAAATCATAGTAATGATCATAATATTGAGTTTAATAGCAAACCAAAATGGTCCAAAAAAAAAAATACGTTGTGAAGCTTCTAATTTTTGAACTTTGATCAAACTGTAGAGAAATCTGTGATACTGGAGCAATGAAAGTCACATATCTCCTTATTTTTACAGCTTCTTCACATTCAGATCATGCAAATACTTGGATGGAAAGCACACCATATTTGGAAGGTGAGTTGTCCAAGGATTTTTACTGATTGTTGTTATAAGCTGCTGAAATCCTTGCTAGTCAATGGTTTGTAAATTTCGTCCATGATTGATCTTGAAAATGATAAGTTTAGACAATCTAGGATGATGATGATGTTTTATTTTGACTTAAAGAATAATAACTTTATTATACATGTACCTCCAACATTTCTTCACACCCCCCCTCCCAATTAAAGTTTATCGTTCTTAAGAAAGTACTATTAATGCTATATGATTTTAATATTTTCTGAACTTGAGTTTAATCTAATAAATTTAATATAAAGAGATACGCTAAGTTGTATAATTGTATCACGGGTCTAAAATTGTGGTGTAATAATGGATAGCCAACTGAAACGCAAATTTCTGTCAGTGGCTGAATTTGACAGCACATTTGCTGCTCTATTCATTGATAACTGTCAAGGATTGATAACCTAAGAGTCTTCAAGCACGGGGAAAGATCACAGTTAACATAAGAAACATGGGTTGTAAACAAAATCTTGGCATTGCAACTTCTCATAATTTTAGCACGGAGTAAGACCATGGTCTAAGTTAATCTGGAGTTCAGAATATGGGCCAATGTGTTTGGTTTGTTAATGTTATTTTTTGTGGTCTTGCTACAACACAACACACTGGCATGTATTCTGAACTTGGGTTCAACTTAGACCATGGTCTAACTCTGTGCTAAAATTATGGGAAGCCAAACATGTCAAAATTTGTTCACATTGTATGCTTCTCATGTTAACTGCTCTTTCCTTAATTCTTTAATGGTGAAGACAATTATCTTATGTATCCTTCCCAGACGGTTAAGAATGATTCGTGAGTCTAATGAGCTGATACATCGAACCTCTACTGTTAAAGATTTATGTGATATTTGGCTACCCATAGTTAAACCACAACTTAGACCAGAGTTTAAATTAAAAACCAACTTCAGAATAATGGGCCACCGAATTTTAAATCACCCGTTGTGTTTGGTTTGTTACAGCATTGTTGGTGGTCTGGATACATTGACTGCCATGGAGAAGGTGGAGACTGATAAGAAAGACAGACCGGTGAAGGATATCATCATCCAAGACACTGTCATCTTCGTCAATCCATACGAAGAGGTTGATAAAGAGGTATGCATACAAGAATCCTTCACTCCCAGTCAAATTCCTTGTTTATATTCTCTCATCAACCAAATTCTTTGGGTTGAGATCATATCAACTGGCAACATGATATGGGGAGCTTTTCATGAAATGAATAGTCAGAAATTTTAATTGGCAACTGTTATAAGCTACTGAAATCCTTATATCTAATTGGCTAAAAATAAACTAATTAAAAGTTATTATAGAATAGGTATCATGCATAAGAAATTATTATAGAATGGATGAGAAAATCCATGCTATCTGATTGGTTGAGAGCTATGCAAATTTTTTTTACTGGGCTGCATGAACGATATCCCGATAATCAAAACGATATTCACTGTAAACAAGCTATCACCCGAAAAGGTCATTGTGATGTCATCGCGCATGTACTGTTACGCTTGTTTACGTCAAAATTTTGAATTTTCTATCAAGGCAGAATGAATCAAATAAAGGATACAAAATGATCTATAAGTACAAATACGGTACCGTAATTGTCATAGGGATTAAAACTGCCCGCAAACTCGTTAGTTGAGAAGGCCAGACACACGTTAGATCTACTGCCCTCAGTGGCGTAACAGGCGGGGGGGCAGGGGGGGCAAGCTGCCCCCCCTGGTGGAGCTCACCGGGAAAAAAAAAAAAAACGGGAAAAAAAAAAGGGGGGAAGAAAGGGAAAGGAGGGGGAAAGAAAAAAGGGGAAAGGGGAAAGGGAAAGGAAAAGTGAAAAGAAAAAACATGAAAAAGGGAAAACGGAAAGATAACGGGAAAAGGAAGGAAAAAAGAACAAGTGAGAAAGAACAATTTGCCCCGATATACAAATACATTAGCATGATTAGTAAGACAGGGAAATAAAATAAAGATGACAAAAAGGCAAACAAAAGCGGGAAATAAAGGCAGAATGGAATAAGCCAAAATCTAAATTGGAAAATAAAGAATAGGGACAAGATAACGTACACTACCGGGCTGCCGAGGATTGAGATAACGAGCGGGAAGAAAAATGGATGGTACATAGCATAATGTCGTATGAAAGTCTATCATAAACTTGCTCTGTCCAAGAGTCAAGACCCCGTGCAGTTGGTGCTCTTCATCTGTAACCTTTAATGGGTTCTATAACGGGCCCATATATGGACCCTTCCTGCATTAAGCTTTACATTGAAGCACTTGCGTACCGGGGGTGGTTCCACAGCAAAGGGGAAATAAAAGAAAATAAAGGAGGCAGCGAAATGAGATGAATGAAAAAAATATATGACATGATATTTGCTATAATGATGTAAAAATCTATCACATAATTAGAATTTCATTTTAACAGGCCATTTTTTTCTGGCTCGCTTCGCTCGCTGGCAACTTTTTACAAATTTTCCCACATTTGCTATGGTGTGCCCCTAATATTTGGATGATTACAATACACAACTGCATTGAATGTATGTGTTGTGTTAAAGCTATATAAATATACACGCAATTTGATTAAAATAAGTGGCCATCTGTAATGAAGGTTTAAAATGGCTTTGATATCAAGAGGTTCCGGGGCTCTGCCCTGGACCCCACCCATAAAGCACTGTTATATGGATGAGTTTGGACCATGGCCCCCAACAGTTCTACAACCAAACCAAAAAAAAATGAGGAAAGAAAGGAAAGTGTATTATATTTTTCTGAATATCACGTTAAAATCTATCTTCATGTTAGCTCGCTCGGGACCTATATTAAGCTACTTCTTGCCAGAAGCGCCAAACTCGGCCCCCTCGAGCATATAGAGCTTCGCCCTGATGCTCACAATCATAACAAAAATCCTGTTCACCGTGGCGTACAAAAAAGAGAGAAAAAAGGAGAGAGAGGAGGGTGAATATGATATCATCTTTTAACATTATGTCAAAATCTTTTAAAAATTGGATTTTTGCAATAAAAATATCAAAAAATTTTGCTCGCTCGCTTATATATATATATATTTGCCCGATACGCCATATCGCCCCCTCAAAATTTTTGCCTTATGACGCCATTGCCTGTTCCATGATATGACCGGGAAATTTTTGGCTCTTTTTGGCCCCCTGGCCACCCATGACGAAATACCTCCGTTTGAGAAGGCTATACCCCAGATCGTTTTCACCAATTCTCTTCTCCAACCACTATAATCCCGAACTGCCCCCAAGCAAGAAATTTAAATATCAAAACACCTGTTTCTTGACCTCGGTCTGAAGATAATGCGACAGCCCAGCACAGCAGGGGGTCACACACGATGGATTGCAACGTGTCTAAGAGCCTGCTATGGAGTTCCGTGTATACACGCGGTGAATGCATCGTGTGCGCAGCGCTTTAAGGGCAGTCCCTGCATGCAAAGCATAACCTAATTTTTATTCGCTTATTTTCCTTATTTCGAGGTCGATTTTCTTCGTTCGAAATTGAAAAAGGACTAATATTGGATGTCTGAATACAATATGCCTTTGAAAATGTGATTAAATATCGAAGACAATAATTTAATTCCGAAGTTCCTTCTTCAGGCAGAGAAGTCTTACGTAATAGCACAGCTGTTGTTTATCATTTCGTCCTTGGCTTTACTGGCCAGTGGAGGTGAAATTGAGACAACGGGGATTACCTGGCCAAGATGGGTTTATCGGGGCTTGGAAATGTTCAAATGAGAAATGAGAGTTTCAAACGAAAAATGGGGTCTATTACCGCAGTTTGCGACCCCAACAGCGGTGAAACCCCAAACGGTGTATTTTCGTAATGGACCCCTGTTACGCCGCTGACTGCCCTGGGCCGGGCTGGCTGTGCACAGCCAAAGCTACACTGCAGGCCCAGGCAGGCGGCAGCCGTAGGCGCTGGCCCGGGCATACACACACAGCTATTGGAGGTCTGAGGCTGCCTATTAAAATAGATCTAGTCAATGCAAAGCTGTATCTGGCATTTTGAGTATAATGCCTTTGTGCCAACATATAAAGTTAGGCATACATATTTATGTTGTCCTGGGTTATCAAAGGGTTTTCATGCATCCGATAAATAAATCATGCGTCTGGTAAATTTTTTCATGCGTCCGGTAAATTGAATTTACCAGACGCATGAAATTATCATGCATCCGGTAAATCATTAATTTTTGTGGTTTATTCAATAATTTTTTTCCATTCTATAAAACAGATGATGCATGGGTTTCTTTCGTGGGTCAGTGGAACTGTGTGCACGCGGTAACTTTGGCATTATGGTCTAAACCCACTCGGCTGCGCCTCGTGGGTTAAACCATGCCTAAGTTACCTTGTGCACACAGTTCCTACTGACCCACTCTAACCCATGCATCATTTGTATACAGAATGCATGGCCAGCCATGCGTTGTTAATAACTTATGCATGGTTGTAAAAAAAAAAAATTTTAGCCAAAAAATTCCACCATTCTATAATACAAATGACACACAGGTTTGTTCGTGCATCGGTAGGACTAATGAGCATGCGGTAACTATGGAAACTATTCTAAACCCACAGAGCGCATAACAGTTCCTTAGTTACCTTATGCTCACAAAACATACCAATGCACTCACATCTGTGCATCATTTGTATACTGACGAGATGATGAAACACTCCCACAGAAAAAAATTACTTAATTACTTCAAGCAGGTTAATGCAGTAGAAAGTTTCTATTCTAATTTTTCATGACAGATTATGAATCCTGTTTATAATGACTGCTCAAGGGAGACAAAATTATTTTTAAAAATACATGTTTCATTAGGAAATATTACTCAAGGGAAACCCACTAAGCAGTCTTTGTGAACAGGTGGTTCTTCTATACATGTGGTCAATAAAGGAGGTTTTGACTGTACTATGGTGTTATGTCACAGTAATTATTCTTCACTTTCCTCATGTTTGTTGTTTTGTACTCATTTCAATTTCTGAACTTATTGACATTTTTTTTGTGTGTATGTGACATGTACTGTTTGAAAATGGTGAATTCCTATTATTCTAATAGAGACTATTATTTCCTTTCTTTGGACCTAAAATGAGGTATTCATTACTTTTGCAGTGCTGATTTAACCACAAAATATTGAATGTAATTGACATGTTTTTATTTGTTGCTTTATCTTGCAAGTCTGAAAAGCTTTCTGACTGTTAACCCATTGAGATCTATAACCAGCTAGCCTATGGGATCTACAGAATTCAGTAGTGAACATGTTACAAAAAATATGTGATTTTTTGGATGTGTATTCGCAAATAAGTTGTGGATCTTTTCTTAACGGTGAATACTTTTTGATGTTTAGATTGCTGAGGAGAGATTAAAACTGAAAGAAGAAGAGACAAGAGAAAAGAAACCTTCCCAGTCTACAGCGATAATACCAGGAACGACAGACAAACCTCGGGTTTATAGACCGGGGGTTGGCAAGTACTTGGCCCAATTATCAAGGGATACTCCTGACAGGTGAATACAATGTGGTTTAATGAATAATAACTGACAGCATGTTTTATAGAATGGGTATTATGCATAAGTAATTACCGACGCATGGCCAACCAAGCATCCAGTAAATTTGACATGCTTCCGATAATTACTTATGCATGTTTTTAAAGAAATTTATTCTCAGCCAAAAAAATTTATTGAAAAACAAATGATATGCAGGTTTGTTTGTGAATCGGTAGGACTAGTGAGCATGCGGTTTAAAAGTTTGATAGTTACCTTATGCTTACAAAATATACCAATGCACTCACATTCTGTGTATCATTTGTATATTATCGAGCTTTGGTAATTCTTGTCTGACTAAAAGGATTGACGCTATGATTGAAATACAACTGTATCACTTATTTTTAATTTGAATCCTTCTAACTGCCTTTTAAGGACAAGTCCACCCCAACAAAAAGTTGATTTGAATAAAAAGAGAAAAATCCAAAAAGCATAACACTGAAAATTTCATCAAAATCGGATGTAAAATAAAGTTATGACATTTTAAAATTTTGCTAAATTTCACACAACAGTTATATGCACATCCTGGTCGGTATGCAAATGAGGGGCTGATGACGTCACCCACTCACTATTTCTTTTGTATTCTCTTATATGAAATATTCTTATTTTCTCCCTCTTATGTGAAATCGAGTTTTATTCTTCCTTGGACATGTGGAATTAACATTGTTTAACATTACATGTTTCAGTCAAGCCTTACATCATTGTCAATTCTGTAAAAAAATTAAATATATTATTCAAATATAAAAAACAAAAGAAATAGTGAGTGATGGACATCATCGACTCTCATTTGCATATCTCTGAATTGTGCATATAACTGTTTTAAGAAAAATAAGCGAAACTTTAAAATGTCATAAATCTCATATTTACATCCGATTTTGATGAAATTTTCTGCGTTATACTTGTTAGATTTTTCTTTATTTATTCAATCAACATTTTTATGGGGTGGACTTGACCTTTTATGATAAAAGCTAACTGGTTAAAAGACCCAAATGCCAATCAACTAATGATCTTTTTAAACTTTGCCATGGTAGTCTTGTATCAAGAGGGTTGAATTTCTGTTTTAGGACCAATCCCATCCAGGATTTTGATGTCAATATCTAGTTTCCTAATCAAATATGCTGATGAGACCACTGAACCACTGAAAATGTATGTTCATAATTCTAACGGAAAAAGATGGAAATAATGATGTATGTCATCTGAAGAAAAAAGGCAAACATGTCTTCAGTTGAGTTTATATAAAGGTGGATAGAGTATCATGTCTATTTTTTAAATCAAAGTATCATTAAAAATATTCTTCATTAAAAGTCATTAAGATTATCATTAATTTGGTCTGAGTTTATGCAGCTTAGTATATTCATAAATAAAGATTAAAACTTATTGTTGATTATATTTTCGGTATTGATGTTATACATATTTACCTGTAGGTATGAGTTTTGATTTATGATATCTTCAGCGGACTTCATTTAAATTAATCAAACTGTGATCTAATGACTACAATTTCAGGCCTTCCTCAAGTTCAACTTCAGACCAACCAAGTAGCAGTGGAGTTACAAAGAGACCAGTAGAAGCAGATAGCAGTAAACAAGGCAACAAGAAAAAGGTCAAAAGTTCAATGAATTTGAGTGACTTCAGTGCTTGGTGATCAGACCCATAAAAGCTGGGAATAATACTCTTCTGGAAAAGACCATGTTATGCAAAATGTACGATCTCTATACATTAGAGATTTGGTCATTGATTGGTTGAATTGTCATTGTCAAGGGCCTTTTATTTTTCATGGGGCCTCGGGCATGGTGTTATAGGCTGAAAGATTGTTATACTCTTGCAAATCATGTGGTCATTTCTTTACATGGAAGATAGTCTGTATGATGAAAAAGTTATCAAGAGTGAGCAGTGTTACATTTCTTGAAAATTTGTAAAAGTAGCAAAGGAAAATTGTCTAGATGACAATCCGCTATCACCCAATCAAATTTCAGTGGCTTTTAACAGAAGTATAATTGTGAGATTGATGAAATGAGACCCTTTGCAATCATCAGGGTAAGTACTTTTTTGGTCAATGTCATAGGCAACCAATGAAAATACTGAGATCCTTGCATGATAAGCTGAATGTACAACATGGCTTGCTTAAAGGACAAGTCCACCCCAACAAAAACTTGATTTGAATAAAAAGAGAAAAATTCAACAAGCATAACACTGAAAATTTCATCAAAATCGGATGTAAAATAAAAAAGTTATGGCATTTTAAAGTTTCACTTATGTTCAACAAAATAGTTATAAGAACGAGCCAGTTACATCCAAATGAGAGAGTTGATGACATCACTCACTCACTATTTCTTTTGTATTTTATTATATGAAATATGAAATATTTTTATTTTCTCGTCATTGTCATGTGAAATGAAGTTTCATTCCTCCCTGAACTCGTGGAATTCCATTATTTTAATATTTTGTGCTTCAGGCAAGGAGGTCCTAATCGTCAAATTCGGAAAAATTGAAAAATTGTATAATTCAAACAATAAAAAACAAAAGAAATAGTGAGTGAGTGACATCATCGACTCTCTCATTTGGATTTAACTGGCTCGTTCATATAACTATTTTGTTGAAAATAAGCGAAACTTTGAAATGTCATAACTTTCTTATTTTACATTCGATTTTGATGAAATTTTCAGCATTGTGCTTGTCTGATTTTTCTCTATTAATTCAAATCAACATTGTTCTGAGGTGGACTTGACCTTTAAAGCTATATTCAAGTAGTCGCATCAAATGATTATAACATTAAAAAGCATTCAAAATTGAGGTCAGTTGTCTGAATATCTTTAAGATCTAGATCCAGTATGCCCATGTACACCTATCTTTGTGAAGTCATTATATTCAAGCTAAAAAGCAAGTGAAGATTACCAACACCAGTAACTACATGTGGGACCCTGTAGTAACAGAATTTATCCTTTTGAAGACATCAAAACATTGGCTGTTGGAGCAACAAATTCAAATCAAATTTTTGGATATAGACAAGATATCACTTGAGAGATTATCTTGTCATGTGATAGAAAAAAAAATTGATTGCCTACCCCCCCAGAAATATTTGTGAGTGCACTTGATCTCTTCATGAAAAAAAAAATTCCTTATTTATTTCATATGCAGTGTGCCATCGCATAAGATTTATCGTTACTGCATGGTGGTGTTTTATAACACTATAAGTTTCGACTTTCTGCATGATTTCTATAACAAGTTTAAGATCAGCCAGTCAAATTGAATGCTTTTCTATGTTAGTGTCATACACACCAAATTATTATTTGCAAATTTGTTATTATAGCAAGTTTTATGATACGGGGGCCCAAGTTGTTTGTTCAGTCATGTGAAACTTAAAAGCAGCATTGTTAAACTCCGCCCTTGTAGCTTTGTAGTAAGTGGTCAGTTTCACAAGAAATGATTGAATGTTGAACAGTGGTGTCATGGTACCTGATATGTATGGCAGGGTTACCACGTTCAATATTAGGCATTGTGCTGATATGTTTATAGTCGAGATCTAGATGTTAGTAGTTATTTGTTCAGGGACCAGTTGCAGAAAAAGTTGCGTTTAAACGCAAGCCAGAAAATCAATCGCAAGTCTCAAATGCGCGCTGTTGATTGGTTGAAAATCAAGTTGTGCATGACTTTTAGAGTTGCGATTGATTGCAACTCTTTCTGCAACGGGCCCCAGGAAACCCTACCCTCACTCATTGCATAAAGTATACCAGTATACCATCCCTCCCTCTTTTCAAGAGAGCATGTACGTCCATGGTAAGAGAAGGTGAAAAGAGTGAGGACTGGTATTTTGGTGTGTATAATTTATGCAGTGAGTGAGTGTAGGGTTTCTGACCAAATAATTTCTAGATCTAGACTTATGTGTTTGAAATCTCAGGGGATACTTTTTTATCGCATGTACCAAGGCTACCAACTTAATGAATTAATATTTAGGGTTTCTTTGCCATAATGGTATATCCTGTGGTAACAGGGCTTGACGGCTAATCAAAATAAATGTTTCCATGGAAGTTATCTACATACAAAATAAGAGTGGCTTATATTATTTGTTTTGTATGATGAATAAAGTTTATGTATAGTGAAAAATACCAATACAACGAGCCAGACAACAGTGTTCTATTTTGTCGATAACATTTATATAATTTGGACGTCATTACATCTCGCAGGTGAAAATATATAATATTGGATACAAATACAACACTCAGGATTATAGATTTGATTACATAAAATATTGATATTACTTCTCTCTACCTTACATCTAATATTACTTACAAATTATTGTACAATAATTGACAAGATGATTCATAAATACTCTCACTGTGTGTTAAAACATTCTTGTATATGAAATATTTGGAATAGGATACTACTAAAAAGACATATACATACATGTACATCTGATACAAAATACAGTATATCGTATAACAATTTACAAGTCACATTACTTTTTTTTTAATTCCTGTGTATAAGTCGCATATTTTTCAGGATCAGGATTTTGTAAATTTAAAGTTACTGGTTATTCCATGAATGGATGAATTAAATGGTAATATACAATTGAACTTCAAGTTTTGGTGAGAGATGTTTGTGTTTCTTTGGAGGTGGCTGCATTATCTGTAAGAATCATCCATCTGAACTATAATATTAAGAACAAAATGGAATATATAAAAATCACATTAAATTGTACAGAATATCATGAACTCTTTGTTCAATGAGAAGTGTCAAGGAAGTAAAGCACACCAGTTACTTTAGGGAATAAAATTTTGTTCGAAATATAACAGATTTTAGATCAAGAAATTGACTGCTAGAAGTGCATCAAAATGTAGAACCAAACAATTTAGTTGTTCTCTTTCCTCTTTCAATATGTGACTTGAAGTTGAATGTGAATATTGTTCAACAAATCACAATAGTTTGAGATTTGCAATCAATCACAAGCATTTTTACTGCAGGGCCGTCTCAACAAGAAAGCAATATTATATGATTTACCAAACCTGCTTTGATCAGACAATTATCATATCAACTAACTGATCATGAATGAAATTATTGTTGTATTTTCATCAATCTGCGTGAGTTTCCATGAAATTCTCTTTAACTTCATGATTTTGTTTACTTGTTTCCATGGCACCAGTATGACTGGAATGATGGTAAAATGTTAGAATTTGATCGCAACTATCAAAAAGTGAGCTGTTAGACATTGTAACAAGTGATCTAACACCACTGGCTACTATCATTTGCAAGCAGTGATAACATCTAAAAAAGTGGATGGATGAAAAAGTGTGTATGTTGATCAGGTATATCTCTCATTATTTAATATCAATCTACCAAACCTTTAAGTATCTGATTTTCCATTAATCCGGTCAACACTGTCTGGGAACACAAGGAATATACAAATGGACGACTACAAACATGCATAGAGGGGGAAAAGTAGGCTTCCAATAATTATTTAATATTACACATGATGATAATATATCAGCTACATAGATACATTTGTTTGTCTACATAGTTAATTCACATGTCGATTTTCATATGATTTGTAGAATGACGCATTTAAAATGTATTGAATCATGTCACAATAATAATATCCTGTGTTATGATTTAATAGTTATTGGATAGAATAAAGTGCATATTTTTGTACAGAATAGAATATCATATCTTGTCAGTCATTTCCATATTAAACTTATAAATCAAGTTTAGAAGAAGCTTTATTCCTCTGTTCTCATTTGACATGTAAGACATATTATACACAGGCAATAATTAATGTCCCAATTCTAGGTGGTTCTTTATCGACATACATTGGACACTGATATATTGTATCAAAAAGTTCATACCAATTTTAGGTATAAAGTAACATATAATGATCGATTCATTTTGGTTTCATTTTGATTCATCATATTCACAATATTTATAACAAGTAAAGAATACAAATGAAAAAAAAAGAGAAATGCAATACCTAATAAAAACCTGGCTAAGGAATTAACTGATCAAGAAATAATGAAGTATTATCTTGAAATGGTTAATTGCAAGCAATTTTTTCCTGTATACAGTCCTGCACTTGCTTAAAGAAAATTATGATGATGGTAATAACTATAATATCTTTTATTAAGTGCAATATCTACATGTACTTTGCAGAATTGCCCAAGATGGATCAATATTTTCACTATTTTTTGCATTTCTTTTAATGATCTGTCGAGTATTTAAAAAAAAAAAGCCTGTCCAACTTGACTATGGAAAGCCAGTGATGCCAGAATTTATCATCTAAAATGTGCACATGTGCAAGCTGTGTGCTCTTGATAGATGACTGAATCACAACCATGCAAGTGTTATTAATTTGACTGAGCAGCATGCTTTCTTTCTATGTTCGATGGGAAAGTATGAAGACTGTGACCAATTCTTGTCAAGATTGTAAAGTTGAGGAATCTTATTGTCGCAGGCATGGCCGTACGCAGCCATTTTCGCTGGGGGGGGGGGGGGGGCAGCACGCATAAACTTTTTCGAAAGAACTCAAAAGTGAGGGAGCGAAGCGTCCAAGCTTGTCATTGGGGCGCTTTTGCCCTTTTTAAAGTGGAATTGAAGGATTTCTTGCATATTTATGGTGAAAATTTGTGAAAATTTTCAGTAAGAAAATGTAAGTTTTCAAAACTTCTGGGGGGGGGGGGGCAACTGCCCCTGCTGCGTACGGCCATGATCACAGGCCTTCCATAGTCACAATTGATCTACAAAGTCTGTTTTAAGACAAAAAACTCCAGGATTACAGTCATCTCGTAATGAAAGACTGTAAATACAAACGGCTGCTTATTACCACCAATAATAAACAGAAAGACATACGACTGAAGATTCAGAGAAAGAATATACAATCATCAAAAGAACATTGGCAAGATATCAACTAAATTTAAAATCCAATGTTTTAAAGACAACAAGGTATAATTAAGTTGATAAGCTTCATTCATTTGATCCACCCAATAAAGCGTCCTCATTGCAACTTGTTTAGATTAACTTTACGTAGATTTGTTCCCTATTTATTTACAATTGGAAATAAATTGTAATGCCTTTTTCTCCATCAATTCAACATCAATTGAATCCTATCAGATATATTTTAAAACCTTCACTCATGGAACATCATAGCAAATCCTCATTGAAGTAAACCAAAGACTTGATGTATTTCCTAGTTTATTTATTGAAAAAAGGACACACTGGAATTACACACTTTTCTATACATATCTTGAAATAATTTGTTACTCTATCGCCTAGATAAAACAAAATGATTTTTTAAATGGGCTGGTCATGTCCCTTCTACACACAGATATTGCTTGGGTAGGAAATATGGAAGAATTATACAGAAAGTATTAAATCTCACAAGTACTTCCAAAGTACACTCGCTTTGGTCGATACCAGTCGCATTTCACTCCATACAACTTTACATCCACTATAAATTTACTACAAAAAAGTTACCATATATTATATAGTATTTACACAACTTCACTGGAAAGATAGTTACAGTACTATTTACATTGTGATTTTTAATTTCTTTATAGTGTTTATGACAAGTGAGCGTTTTAAGTTCTTGTTTTCCAGTGACAATTGTCTTCATACTCATGTCATCACAATAATGTTTTTATTATATTTTCATGTTTCATACACTGAATATGTATTGACTTTCAAGAAGTTTGTAGTCAACAGCTTAATGGCGACTGAGGAACAGTCAAAGATAAATTCTGACAGACTGCTTTATTACTTTTTTATTAAATGTTTTAAGATTTTCCTGGTTCTTTTGAAATGTAGACAACTTGACCCAAGTCCATTTCACATAATACAAAATAATAGTCCAAGTTTTACACAATGTTTAAGCTGACACTGAACATACATCCAAATAGTACCATCTCACGAATTGTCACCTAGAGAGGGCGCTCACAATATGTCAGTGTATTTGTCAATATGTTTGAAATGTTGTTTTATTTATACATAGATTTTTTGTGTTCCTGCAAAATACACATAATATTGTGTAGAACCACTTATGAATAACCCCCCCAAAAAAACAATGTTCTAATGATTTTGAGTTATAAAGTTCAAATCAATCTGACTTGACGTGAATACATCTTCAACTAAGATAAAAATTAACCTACAAAAGGCTTGCTCTTGTGGGTGTATTCAATTCGGCAATTTTCATTCCTTTGATTTTGACCTCTCACTTATTCATAGTATTGAATACATAAAATATGCTTTAGTATCATCGGATTGACACAATTCACTGGCTTGCAAGCTGCCTCCAGTTGCATTTAAATTATTTGACAGGTGCATTGTGGGATGCCTCACACAAGCGTCACTGGCTTGCACGTTGCCTCCAGTACCATGCCGTTCATTCTGCTCTCGTGTTCTGCGGTATACACGCTGCCGTCATAGCCATTAGGCCACGATTTCCGGGGATGAAGATTCGTCATGATACGCTAAATAAATGAAGAAAAATAAAACAAATCCTCCACAGTTAGTCATATGAAAAATCTGAAAGAGTCATAGACACAGTGATATTCATAGTCTGGTTCTAGTCTTCTAGTCATAATGGTCTATTTACAGTCATATATTCATACACTAATCAGAGTCTTGGTGTAGTATTTATAGTCTATTCCTAGTTCAATCATAGTTATGGTCTAGTCAGAATCTTAGTCACATTTATATTCATTGTGTTAGTTATATTTCAGTTATGTACATAATCCTAGTCATGTTCCAATTTTCAATATAGTTATAGTGATTGTCTTAATCATATTTATTTGCATAGCCATATTCATCATTATGTTACTAGTTCTGGTCAAAGTCAAACTGAACTGGTAAATTTGTAAAGGCTTGAACTGCTTGGCCCCTCATACTTTCACTATCATACATTTATGAATTATTTTGTAAATGTGAAGCCCTAGAAGAGAATAACACCCAAAACAATTCAATCCCTCTAAGGAAAGTGAAATGAACCAGTGGAAATGGTCCAGGGCCCCCCATTACATGAAAGTTATTATTATGACAGTAATTTTGCCATCTCTTGGTATCTTCCATAAAATCCTTGATTGTGATTGGCTGTTTAGCATTGTTACCATGGTAGTTACCATTGGATGGCAAAGTTACTAATATACTAATTTATATGCAAAGGGTCTCAGTTGACATAATAAATAATCATTGTGCCTTTCTCTGACCAACCTTTACAACAAACTTTACATACATTAAGTGTTTGGAGTATTTCTTTTTTTATTCCATACTATCATCAAACTCACCTCCCACAATGAGCCAGGTGTCGTGAGGAGTTGGTAGGCAGCTACGATGGGTATCATGGAGATGGATGTACATGTTATCATCCAACCAACGGCTACTGACCATTCAGGGTATTCATAGCTATCCAGGGTAAATGGTGCGTAGTTTGCCAGACCGAACCCCATGATGAACTGCAGAAGACAGGAATAGAATGAGAAAGATATAACACTGAGAAAGAATGAGATATGTTTCTGAGCTCGCTTTGAATTGAGGGAGATTTTGAATAAGTAGTTTTAAATTTGACCGATGTATCGAATGCTTAAAGTGAGTTTGGAAGGTTATTCCAGAAAAGTGGGGCGGCATGAGTAAAAAGAATGTCCCTCATATGTTTTGGTCAAGATTGGAGGGACAATTAGTAAATTATTACTGTCTAGGACTATATGGTCCAATTCCAATATCAAACAACAATGTGGAGGCAAGAGGGCAATGTAGATATCCAAACACAGCTCTACATTCCAAACTAGCTCCTGGAATTTACTATCAGACTCAATACAAAGGATCATTTCAAGGATCCCAAGCAGAAAATTATATACAAGAGAGAGCCTCGAAAATCTTGATGCGGGGAAAATTCAGGGGAGGAGGAAAAGGGGAAGAAAATGGTATTTTGGATGGACTTTATGCAGAAATTGTTTGAAGAGAGAGGAGTCAAAGAATTGGGAGAGGTGCTTGCAATCTGTTTTGCATACATTACCTGTTGCTATATCTTGTAATTATCCAGCAGGCTTTCTGGTTTTCTAGAACCCCTCTTCAAAAACAAAACCTAAGATTGGGATTTGGAGAAATCCAATGTATTATTTCAGTCTCATACTCACTATAATCATAACAGGGCTGAGGAACATCCAGCAGAACCGCCAATAAAACCCTGGCTTCCATCCGCACATCTCTTCTATGTCTTCTGAAACTTTCTCTGTTGGTATCGTGAGTCCTAGGTAAGAGAATATAAGCAGGATGATCAAATGCTCATGCTTGTAGCAAGCTATTGATTTATAAGGCAACCTTCCGTCTGCATAATGTTTTTTTTTCATTCCCAACATGTATATAACCCTAATTATTATTTAGAAATTCAAAACTCCCATATCAATGCACAGATCAGTGCTGGTAGCATGTGTGTCTCCCTTTGCTCAAAATTGATATCGCCTCCCTCCCCCTACCTGATGAAAAGTACTGTTCTTTATTGGAGTAGCAGCTGTTTTGCATAAAATTCAGTAAATATTACAAACTTATGAAAAAAAATTAAGAGTTACAAACTTATTGATATCAAAATTAAATGGTACCGTAAGAAGTTGTAGAGACATGTGTATCCCTCCTGTTATAATATCTTCAATACACCATAGCTGTATTCCCCCCTTATGTAGGCAAAGTGACCATGAGCTGAATGTGATTGCATGGGACTAGTACATTTTTCTTATACAAGAATGCTTTCCCAAAGGAGTGAAGAGTATTGTATGATTATGAAATAACATAAAAGTTCACCTAGTCAGTGCTCACTGTTCTGTTAATAATGTGGCTAATGATACTAATTTTTAGCTCTCATTGACCTGCTATGAACAAATAAGAAAACGAAATTTGCCTAGTCAAACACTTAATTTCATATTATAAAATGAAATGTAAGTGAGAAAATGGGTCATTACCATATAACCATGCTACTGCCAGTGTCTCAAACAAAACCACAAACAATATGGCGTAGTAAGCTGCACAGTTGTCAAATAGATTTACCAGATATGTGCCACCCTGCAAGAAAAGTTTATCATTATAATTCATGTGAAGTACATAGGATCATTACTAATATCAATAAAGATCATTTAATCTGTAGAGCATTGAACAGCTAAAGATAGAAGATCTTGATGTACTTAGTGAAAGACGGAACCCTAATAATCTTCTATTTACATATCAAATTCATATTTTGGAGAAAAAATACAAATAAGAAAGGCAAAGCAGTGTTTGATTGAATTGATACTTTCCGCAAATTCTCATGTAGCATGTTTTACAAGAGTTTGACTAAAGAGATACAATACAAAAACCACCAATAATTTCAAAAGTCCAAGTTTAATTCTATACCTTGAATTAACATCTCAACATCTTTTTTTAATTTCATTTTACTTGGATGAACCAAACTTACCTCCTAATACATGCATAATGATTTTTTGTTTGGTTATTTTGAATAACCAGCAAAACTATGACTTTCATTATACACATCAATACGCAAAATATATTTTGTTCAAATACATGTGCATTTTAATTTTAGTGTTTATATAAATTTGTTAAGATATGAAGCTATGTGTATACATTATGTTACTTAATTACGTATTTCTTAAGTATTTGTTATAAAATCGACTGTCTTATTCCAACTCGTTGTTTACAGTGTATTATGCAAATATCTCGCTACTGTAAAGAAATTTACTATTAAAATATCCTAAGAGAATTACAGAATTAAGTTGTCATTGGGATAAGTTTGCTCTGATAGATACCAACCTGGGATGTGAATGCTAAACCAACCAAAAAGTAGAGTGCAAAGAGGAAGGCGATAAAGATCTCACGATGCTTCTTTACCACCTTAGGGAACTGATCACCAAGACCTGTCAGGATTGCTTCTGATCCACCAAACTTGAATGGAAACAATCAAATTTAATAATTGTGTCATAATATCACTGGTTAATGACTTAACTGCATGTGTATATAATAGATTAAAGCAAAATATTTTATTCATTTATTTATTTACCTACATTTATTTATGTATGTATGTATTATTTATATATTTATTTATTTTTTTATTTACTCTCTCGGGAAAAATAGAGCCTTTGACCAGAAGAATATGAAAGAGACATTTAATATTTTGAATGATATGAAAATAGGTCCAAAAATACATTGAAAATTGTTTAGGAGTATTAGGTCTTCACATTTTAATTTCATATATTTTCTAATTTCAATGACAACTATTCTTTTTTTTTTCAAGAAAAGGTCAACTATCTGCATTCAAATAGTTGTTCACAGTCTTTTGCACAACACTTTAAGGTCGCAAATTCAAAGTCAAACTTCATTTCAGGTCACAAGGTTGGGAATTCTGCTAAAATGTCTTACACAATGCTCGTGTTATCATGCAAGCCTGAATTCAATGCAGTGGACATATCCCCTGTGGATTTAAAATAGATCTAGAATGGATATGAAACTGCAATTATTTTTGAACTATTATATAAATCACATAGAATGGAATATTAGTTACCGAGCTGTCAAGACCCAGTGTGAGCAGCATGAGAAAGAAGAGGACGGACCAGACATTGGCGCCGGGCATCGTAGCTAATGCTTCAGGATATGTCACAAAGACAAGTCCAGGTCCTGATGGTATAAAATGAAATTACTGTGAAATCTTGATGTAAGGGGGATAAAGTTTGGATTATACTTCATTGAACAATGTATTTTTCTTATAAGTTAATGATAATGATGATAATTCGTAATTTCATATTACAAGATTTCTTTGAAAGTATGAACTCCACTGTGCATTACATAGTAAATAATGCTAACAACTTATTTATTCTAAAAACTTGTTTTAAGATTCAAATATGAGTCTTTGGAAATGTTTTTCAGTACAAATACACTTTAAAAGTAACTCAGATAAAAGATCGCCTTACTAAGAAAAGTATCTGTCACATTTGCTTCATTTTCCTTTTTTTTTGGAAGTTACAGGTAATATAGCAGGAAATTGCTCTGCGATCACTTTGAAATTTTGGTTTCATTGTGAAATTGATAGTCCTACTTCACATACCTTTCTTTTGCTCCTTTTAAAATAGTAATGCATCAAAAATCAGTATGAGAAGTTGTACTTACCTTCTGTTGCTACTTGGTCAATAGACTGTTTGTTACGATCTGCCATGTAACCCAATACTGCAAACACCACAAAACCAGCAAGGAAACTTGTACAGCAATTGATAGTACTTGTCAACAATGCGTCTCTGCAAAAAAGGAAGGGAGGAATGGGAAGAACATGTTTAAAATGTGTCACTTTGGAAATGTCGCGGTTCAGTGGTACTGACTTTCATTTTGTAATCGGAGGGCTATGTGCCTATGTTCGAATGTGTTGATCTTTTCCACGGGCGTAGATACGGTCGTGGCGCCACGCGATTTAAGTGTGGATGATAGAGACCCCCCTCCCAGAACGGTAGGTTTGCTGCTCGAATCTACCCCAGTGAACATAGGCCTAATCGTCAACAACCGATCCGGCATGCCGAGACGACTAATCCACTGCTACCACTTCTTCTCAAGTCGTCAATGTTCAGTCCATCTACTCCTATATAGCTCTGAACTTCTTCTCTTCATCGCTGTCTTCCAATTCATCAATTCCTTTCAGTTGCTAATCTACTCATTGCCACTCAATAATCATCACTGTCAGTTCACAATTCTTCAACTCATCTACTACTCTTCATTTTCTCATCTACTCATCACCGTTCATCCACCCATTACTACCAGATCTTCTTAATTCATCAACTCATCTACTTCTCTCAACTTCTCATCCACTCATCACCGATCATCTATTTATTGCTACCAGTTCTTCTCAAATTTATTCATGGAGTGATATAATACTCTCAACTGCTCATCCACTCATCGCCGCTCATCTATTCATCGGTGCCAGGGCTTCTCAATTCATTCATCTCCTCCTTTCAATTCCTCTACTCATTCCCGCTCATCCAGTCATCACGGCCCATTCTTCAGTCATCAACTCATCTACTCCTTTCTACTGTTTTATACTCATTGCCGCTCTTCCGCACATCACTGTCACTTCTTCTCCATTCATCAACTCATCTAGTACTCTCAAATGCTCATCTACTCATCGCCGATCGTCTATTCATCGTTACCAGTTCTTCTCAAATTTATTGATCAACTGATATAGTACTTTCAACTGCTCATCCACTCATCGCCGCTCATCTATTCATCGGTACCAGGACTTCTCATTTCATTCATCTACTTCTTTTAAATGTTCCTCTACTCTTTCCCGCTTACCCACTCATCACTACTAGGACCAATCAACTCATCTCAGCACTCTTATTTTCTAATTAATCATTCTCAATTAGTTTGCAGTCACCCTGAGGACTTACACATGCATCACGAAAGACACTTATCACATTTCAGGACTAACCAATCTTAAAGATCGGTTAGTCGCTTCTTTAACTCTTGCTTGAAAATCATGGGAGCGTTTCATTATGAAAGGTTGTCATAAGAATAGGCCTATGGCAACTTTCCCAGGTTGGGATGAGTGCATTGTAACAGTTCGATAATGACAACCTGAAGTGCTGACGACACTCATGACCTGCCCCCCTCATATGTTCTGATTTAATTCCATACGTTAATTAATTATCTTCCTGAGTGATAACCTCGGTATAACATAACATTATCAATCAAACCAGTTATCTGAAATTCGTGATCGATTTCAAACCGTCTATCGTTCCGGGGTCTGATATTAGTATTAGGCAGCTTTAGACTTGCGGCGCAACTTCTGTGAGGCGCTTATTTGGTAAAATATCGTTAATCGTTATGCGCGTGTGCAGAACAGTTGATCCCATGTCTTGCTCATGTGCGTTACAATGTTTTTTTTTTTTTCTTTCCTTTTAATTCCGGAGAATAAAAAATAACCTTTATTTCATAATATAAAGAAAATAATAACGAATCAAATTATTTTACATAACTCTATATTCATTCTTTTACATGCAGTAAATTCTTGGCCACATTTGCGCGTTCATAGAAGTTGCATCGCAGATCTAAAGCTACCGAGTACAGCACTTGATGAGATTACTTACTTATAGATATTGTTGTGGAATCTGTTGTAGCTTGAAAGTGCAAGAAGAACACCAAATCCAGGGCCAAGAGAGAAACAGATCTGTGTGGCGGCATCAACCCATACCTGCAATCATAAAAATGTATGGTGCATTATGAATCATAATTTTATTATATATAAAATAAACGAACCGCAGCGTTAGTAATGAGAATGGTGAATATGTCCATTTTGCTTTATTTTGTTGCTTCAATGCGCCTTAAACACATTGCCAGCTTCGGATTTGCGGCGATGCAATTTCTGTGACGCATTTATTTTGCCCCAAAAATGTTATGAGCATGAGCATAATTAGATTAGCTGTTCTTCGCAAGCGCGCAGCGATGTTTTGGCCAAATAGAAGTTACGTCGCCTACAGGCCTATACTGATACCAAAATGAAAACATTCAGATTTCCAACAAATTTGCAAAACTTTCATCTTCGAAATCAACAGCATGATCGGCAATTGACATTATATTGCGTAGGCTGCACTTTATGAAATAATGTTTGTGATAATTAAAATGATGATCATAATATTTCTGTCATCCGCGTCATTTTTCGTTATCACCATCTTCACTACCACGACCACAAATCTGATTATGATTATCAAGATAACCATCACTATCATCTGATCATCGTCGTCATGATCATCACAATAATCATCTCGCCTTATTCATAATCATCATAATCATCGTCATCATCATGATCCTCCTCCTCCTCCTCATCAACTTTCATCATCAGTAAGATCACTTAACTTGTATCAAGTATTTTCTGAGGATGTACTCACTGAAGCAGTTAGCAGACGATCCCATTTCGGAATGAGGTAATACTTGATCCCCTCGCCAGCGCCAGGTAGAGTCACACCCCTGATAAGCAGACAGAATAATACCACGTACGGAAGGGTAGCTGTTATCCATACAACCTAGAAAGAAAAAAAGAGGCGTTTCACCAGTAGTTTCGTTCCAACGTCACGTGATTTGGATACAAACAATATCCACAGGAACTTTTCATCAACGTCTGCTGTGTGAGAACTTTCCTTGATTTTGATTGATTTTGATTGGTTGGGAAGCACGGTTGACTGACTGTTACTATAGTAACTGTCGGGTAAATCGTGCTTTGTTAACTAAAACATCCTTTCATGAAATGTCCCCTCCGTTAATTTATGACTTGCATCAGCTAGTATTTGCAGAAATACAAGAACCTACCTTTAAAGGCCACCGCACACCTTACGACTGTTTGCGATCCGATTTTGGAACAAATCGCATTTTGCTCATTTTCTGAAAATGTGAATGGAACATATCATTTCATTTGAGGTTTAAATAATTATTAATTGAAAGAATACTAATATAAACATTTTGAAAGATTGCAAGCCTTTATTTCGGAGTAAAGGCCAAATTAGTTTCATATCGTAGCTAATCATACGACTGCTATGACGTCATTACGACTAGATATTTAATTCGCTTTTATTCTAAGAAGGATGATAGCATAGTCACAGATTTGAACATAGGTATTCGTACGATGATTTAGAACATTACACAGTAAGATATTCCAAATCTCAATGTTAGCATCAAATCCTACTACATTTTATTCTGAAATCGGATCGCAGACCAATTGTAAGGTGTGTGGTCGCCTTAAGACAAGTAATCACAGATTTCACTCTTTAGTTTTAAGTGATATAGGGCAAGATAAACATGATAAAAAGAGTCTAAATTATATTCGTATATGTCGTTCAAGGGAGCCGTAACTTAAAACTGTTCGAAGTTGAGAGTGGCTGGTCTCCTTTCTTGTGGTAAATTTTATTCACCATTAAAATGTTCATTGGTGATAGCGTGTAAGAAAGGTTCACCAGTCGTTCGTAAAGTCGCTCTTAACTTAAGAACAGCTTTATGAAACACCCACCCGGTATGACATCGTAACGATCATCGTCATATGAAATATAATAAGTTTGTTCTGATATGTTTCATGCAACCCACTGAACTATCTGTGTCATGTGAATCGAGGATTTCCTGAAGTAGTGAACAACATGAACTGCTGACAACCTTTGCGGGTGGACAGACTCTAAACCCGAGTGTTTGTCGACCGCAATCGAACGAGTTACACGACTCGGACGACGGGCGATGCTACTCGCATTCCCCTCCGCCATCGATTGGGGGGAAGACACTTGAAATTGATGACCATGAACCAGTCACATCGTACTTGTAGGTTGGGGAATGATGTAAGACTGGTAAAAACAATTGTGATTTGGCTAGATTATCGACTAATCCAATTACTTTGAATACGAACCGGGTGATTAATAATTCATGTTGTCGATCGTTGTCTTTATATGGGTCTGCATGACTGATGCCGAGTTAATCGAGATTGGAATAGGAGCCCGAATATAAACCCCGGCAACTAACGATTGGGCTTCGAATTCTGATATCACGGCAGCTTATGCCTACGTGTCGTTTTGTAGAATATGGAAAAGGATATATGATTTTTAATTTGTGATCACCAAAATCAAAACAGAATAACGGGAAGTTGGCTCTGTGGTAGCATGTCCGCCTCTTGACCATGTAGGTGCGATCCCCAGTCTCCGTCATCCCGAGGAATTAACAAATCGCCCTTTTTTCCAAGCACAACCTGGTTGAACTAAATCGGAGAAGAGTAATTACAGTCATGTACAATATAATCGGAAGTTTACGATTCAAGACGGGAGCCTGCATGAAGGTAATCGGGGACGGTAACTCCCTCGGTGCACCATTAAAAGCCCAAATCGACCATGCAACCTATCTATAGCCAGCGGCGTAACATGGGTCGGTGGCCGGGGGGGGGGGGGGGGGGGGGGGCAAGAGCCAAAAATTTCCCGGTCATATCATGGAACAGGCAATGGCGTAATAAGGCAACAATTTTGAGGGGGCGATATGGCGTATCGGGCAAATATATATATATATATATATATAAGCGAGCGAGCAAAATTTTTTGACATTTTTGTTGCAAAAATCCAATTTTGTGATAGGTTTTGACATAATGTTAAAAAGATTATATTATATTTCACCCTCCTCTCTTTCCTTTTTTTCTCTCTTTTTTGTACGCCACGGTGAACAGGATTTTTGTTATGACTGTGAGCATCAGGGCGAAGCTCTATATGCTCGAGGGGGCCGAGTATGGCGCTTCTGGCAAAAAGTAGCTTAATATAGGTCCCGAGCGAGCGAAGCGAGCGAGATAAAAAAATTCACCTTTTCATGAGAATCTAACATGAAGATAGATTTTAACGTGATATTCAGAAAAATATAATACACTTTCCTTTCTTTCCTCATTTTTTTTGTTTGGTTGTAGAACTTTTGGGGGCCATGGTCCAAACTCATCCATATAACAGTGCTTTATGGGTGGGGTCCAGGGCAGAGCCCCGGAACCTCTTGATATCAAAGCCATTTTAAACCTTACGGATGGCCACTTATTTTAATCAAATTGCGTGTATATTTATATAGTTTTAACACAACACATTAATTCAATACAGTTGTGTATCGTAATCATCCAAATATTGTGAGGGGCACACCATAGCAAATGTGGGAAAAAATTTAAAAAGTCGCCAGCGAGCGAAGCGAGCCAGAAAAAAATGGCCTTTTAAAATGAAATTCTAATTACGTGATAGATTTTTACATCATTATAGCAAATATCATGTCATATTTTATTTTCATTCATCTCATTTCGCTGCCTCCTTTATTTTCTTTTATTTCCCCTTGGCTGTGGAACCACCCCCCCGGTACGCCAGTGCTTCAACGTAAAGCTTAATGCAGGAAGGGTCCATACATGGGCCCGTTATAGAACCCATTAAAGGTTACAGATGAAGAGCCCCCACTGCACGGGGTCTTGACTCTTGGACAGAGCCTTTGGAGATTTAGCAAGTTTATGATAGACTTTCATACGACATTATGCTATATACCATCCATTTTTCTTCCCGCTCGTTATCTCAATCCTCGGCAGCCCGGTAGTGTACGTTATCTTGTCCCTATTCTTTATTTTCCAATTTAGATTTTGGCTAATTCCATTCTGCCTTTATTTCCCGCTTTTGTTTGCCTTTTTGTCATCTTTAATTTATTTCCCTGTCTTACTAATCCCTCGGATTACTATCCCTCGGATAGGACGTTAAATGGAGGCCCCGTGTAGAGGAGAGTCACCACCTTTGCACGTTAAGAACCCACTGCACTATTCGTATAAGAGTAGGGGGAAACCCCGGTGTAGTGGTCCACCTGCATTCCCCCAATCAGTTATATCGGGAGGAGAGACCTGCGGGTCATAGTGATTCAGTTCGCTTTTCGCCTCCCAGGCACAGGTGACGCCAAACAAATAATAATAATAATAAAATGCTAATGTATTTGTATATCGGGGCGAATTGTTCTTTCTCACTTGTTCTTTTTTCCTTCCTTTTCCCGTTATCTTTCCGTTTTCCCTTTTTTATGTTTTTTCTTAGTTTTCTTTTCCCTTTTCCTTTCCCTTTCCCCTTTTTCCTTTCCTTTACCTTTCCCTTCCCTCCCCCCTTTTTTTTTCTTTTTCCCGTTTTTTAAATATATTTTCCCGGTGAGCTCCGCCAGGGGGGGGGGGCAGCTTGCCCCCCCCCCCCCTGCCCCCCCGCCTGTTACGCCACTGTCTATAGCCAACATTCGCAATGTACATCACTGCAAACATTAAGTTCAATTCACAATTTATTTATAAACATGTCGTGCAGTAAAGAAAATATTTAATGTCCGCACAAAGAACCACGTATAGTCCTGTTAACATTTTGCTTGTTGGAGTCAGATGGTCACTATACAAAAACTATTTTCCAGACGTCATGGATTAACAGATCCAAAGCCTCTACTTGTCTGGATACCAAGAAAATGACAGCGGTAGCGAGCCCGCGTGAGCAGAAGTGATGGATTGTTTGAAAGGACATGAAAGAAGGGATTAAAATCAATAAGGAACAGTTCCATTGGAAAATACATTTACATGGTTCTGCGAGTCGTCGTTAACAGTCGTCTCTCATCATAAGATCGTTAATTCCATATTTTTCGTATGCTGGCACGCAAGAAGATCCAAGAACCGTTTAAAGAAAGTTTTCGGCGCTGACAAGATGTCATTATCCAATAGTAGTTACCATAGTAAAAGCCAGACATTTGTGCTTCCCAGCCAACCAAGACCGATGATAATACATGTTTAATTGCCACTGATCTATAACAACTTGTCAGACGACAAATATTGACGAAACACTCCCCAGAATGCTAAGTAGCTATCATGGATTGATAATACACTGTAAAAACTGTGGTATTAAAATTGAAACCAGTTGGTGTTAATAGAGGATCACACCCTGAGGTGTTAAAATTACACCATAGAGATTGAACATAACACCAAAGAGTGTAAATGTAACAACCAAAGATGTTGTTGCACCTATAGGTGTTAAACTAACATTGTCAATTTAACACCGGCGTAAATAACTGGTGTGGTTCTCTGTGTACACCGGTTAACACCGCATTTTTTGAGGTCATAACTTCATTAATGAATGGGATATTTTCTGAAGATCCTACCTTTCCTGAGCCTTTGATGCCCTTCCAAAGACTGAAGTAGCAGATGATGTAGACTGCGAGAAGACAGAGAGCCAGTTGCCATACCACCTTGCCGAGGTCATCAATACCGCTGCTCTCATGCGACTGTAACACTGCTCGTCTGTTGAGAATACGATAATCGTAATGATTAAGATTTACAGTTAAATTATAAAAAGTATGCTATCAAAGGAAGATGTAGACTGATTTATATCGCAATCTCGGTCGTGAATTGGCAAAACGGTATATCTTTCTTTTATTAGCTTCTTCCGAGATATCCGCTATTTTAGATTTTAGAGCTGGTATTGCTGTATGAGAATAATTTTCGATGGTGGTCCACCTGCAGTCCCCCAATCTTATATCGGGAGGAGAGACCTGCGGGTCATAGTGATTCAGTTCGCTTTTCGCCTCCCAGGCACAGGTGACGCCAAACAAATGATGATAATAATACGCGCTACCAATATGAATAATATAATTCTTTTAATATTTATGGTATAATCGATTTTTCTTAAGCCAATATATTAACATGAGAAGGATGCAAGGGAGAAAAAATATAAACCGGAAGTAAAGTAGTGAGGAGGGGAAAAGAAAACTAGGCTAGAGGGAATGAAAAAAAAGATACAGAGAAGAACAGGAAAAAGGAAAAATAAGAGGAAAGAGAAGAAGAAAAATGGATTGAAGATGGAAAGTAACCGGAACTTTATGGATATATACATCATAGCCGTTTATAAGGTTGAAAACCCCAGGCAAATCTTAACATTGACGGTGTTTAATTCTCTCTAAAGACACACACAATTTTTTTGTGGATACAAAATATTATACCAAAAACATATCAGAAAAAAATCATACCTTAATATCCGTTGACAGTAGACTTCACTTACTCGTAATATTCTGTTGCAGCTGATACATTTCGATCGACGATATCGGTGACGTTCTTTCCGTACTCGTTGACGAATACTATGGAGACATTGTAAGCCGGACCAGAGCGAGGTTCGAAGCATCGGTCGGTGTTCCACGAGTTGGAACACGTACTCCAGGGTAAGACCTTCTGAAAGGATGCGATGAGGTAGTAGATGGAATACGAGATGATCACATTGTAGTAGAAGTCGACAAAGAACGCGATACAGATCATCGCAAACCCCACACCTGTAGAATTTATAGAACAATGATTCCCCTAGTCATTGCATTAGTCTGAAATAAACTGATTAATCAATTAATCCATAGTTGTATTTCATTAATTTACTAACTTTAAACAGGTAAGTCTGCATAATCATCCCCTATTAGAACCTTAATGAAAGGAGTTCTATGAATGCATTGATTTAAAACATAATGATTGTAAACACATTTTATTCTGGGTCTTATCCGGTCTTTATTGTTTATTCTAACAATACCAAATTTTGGACAATACTTCTCGGCAAGTTAAGCATAAATGCAGTCCTTCCATTTTACAAGAAAAAGAGTTTTACAATACATAAAAGTATTCAAAAGAATCATTCTCTGATTTTTATTGATTCTTCTAACTAATACAGAATATTGGACAACGCCTCTGCAAGTAAGGGGTTTAATCAGTACCATTTATAAAAAAAAAAGTGATGTGAAATGCATGTATCTACCTTTGAAGAGCGGGCTAACCTTGTCCCAGACTGTGATAGGACCGGTTTGATGGTACTGTCCCAGGGCTAACTCCATGTAGAAGAGTGGTATTCCCATGAAGATCAACATGAAGATGTATGGTATCAGAAAAGCACCTGTACAGGAATAAATTCTCGCATTAAGATTGTGAACATTAACAAGCCAGTTCGGAGAAACAATCTACAGTAATATGCTTTTCACACTGCATTTCCTTAACCCCATACTATCCTTAACCCCGGACTATCCTTAACCCCATACTATCTTTTTTTCGATTCACACTGTCTTTCTTAGCCCCGTAATATTTGCTTAGCCGGGGTTAACGCCTTAACCCCGGGCAATCACACAGCTCATAAATATTGATGATTTTACCATACAGAGCGCGATTAACGTGCAATTTCGACTTCTGTGATTGGCTAATGCTTAGCCCCGCTTTTGCTTAGCCCTGTTTCGTTTCACACTGCATCTCTTAGCACCGCAATTGTGGTGCTAGCACCACAATAAGCCGGCTAACCCTGCTTTTTGCAGGGCCAGATAGTACCGTACTATTTACCGTGCTAGCCCACTTTGCTAAAACGTAGTGTGAAAACGAAGTGGGCTAAGCTTAACCCCGGGAAATTGGTGGGGCTAACTGCTAAGACCCCCCCCCCCCCTTAGCCCCACCAATTTAGGACAAAAAGTGCAGTGTGAAAAGCATATAAGTGTAGATAAAAGGCAATCTCCACTACAATGTAAAGTCCATTGACAATGAACTCTTAGAGTATTACATGACGTAGCAACATTCAATAATCGCCAATTAGACTCCAGACACCGAGAATCATTGGTTTAAAAAAAATTAAACTCGGATAAAATATGATAGTTTGTATCGAGGTGCTCTGAAACCGTCTTGTTCCGTGATGTCCATCAATGGAAGTATTAAGTTTTCAAAAGGGGATAAAAGATATTAATGGGGCATTTCTAACTATAAGCCTTGTATCGGTGAAAACATTAAAAACATTGAACCCAAAGGCAAAGTAAGCTGTAATTTCAACAATGATAATCTGTACATGAATATGACCATAAAATATTTATTTTGTCACTATCACACACCCTTTCCGGTTATGATGATCGCCCGTCCCTCCCATTCCGTTCGATTCTGTCTACGTGGGGGTTGTATCGGATGAATCGATCCATTGCACAGCTGATTTCTTCAGGCTATATCTTACCACCCTGTACACGAGATTGCTGTTTAATAATAAGCGCTAATTCAAATCTGAATTGTCACCCCCAGGATGTTAAGTATAGATACAAGGTGGAAAGGATCCAATGGATTGCGCTGGTAGTTTGTAAGCAAACAGTTGAACATAAAATATTGTCTTATTAAGCATAATACTATTTCAATTTCACATTTTCACTATACACTGTTAGAAAATCTATCCTTAAAATAAAAGAAGTTCCCGCAGCAGAGTCTCGAGAACACCTGTAATCTTACCAGATTGCGTAATCTTACATTATATCATGTAAAAATACAGGAAATTGGTATTTGGTGTATGGAACCTTACAAATTTCCTTAAATAAAACACCATTTTCCCCATTTTAAACAGACCTGTTCTGTTAAATTACAGAAAGATTCCTGTTTTATGAATTTACAGAATGATGCTGTTATTGCATTCTGCAAAATCTTCTTTTTTTCTGTGAAATCAGTTTTTTTTAACAGTGTAGGAACTCGGTTATTCCTTTATATTCGATTTGGAGAAATGACAAGTATACTTTAAGAAGGACTGTTCAGTTCGAGGTGACTGCTTCAAAGATTAGTAGGTTGAGGATGGACATGATGGAGGGTGCACTGAATCCGGCAAAGTGGAAGAATGGCGCAAAGGCGATTCATGTGAAGATGATTCCCGCTATCTTCGTGTACACGGAGGGGGGGGGGGCAATATTATCAAAGCATCAAACATTCGATTTGAAATGTTTGCAATGATGAGATGACGCTGATTATGAAGCAAATTTACAGGGAGTACATGAAGATTTCAAAAAGTATTTGGGCTGAAGAACTACACTCTCAAAAATATTGGGTAAAAGTGCTCCATGAGGGTAATTATGTGTCCAACCAACATTTTTCATTTCTTTTGGGCATTTTTATTTATCCAGTGTGATGAAAATTTTGCCCATTCTAACGTAATTGCTGCTTATTTTTTAACCTTACTGGACAATATGCTTCCCGCATTGGGTAAAATACTGCTCCAAATGGGTTGGACACATAATTACCTTCGTGATGGTAAAAATGTCACCCAATATTTTTTACAGTGTAACCTGATACAAATTTTTAAGCCCGTAACATCACTCACAAGAAATAACGTAAGTGCTTCTGAGAGATTTATTGCACTTTTGATCATTATCCTGCAAGATAACTGACCAAAGTTTATGGGAAAGACATGAAGTGGTGTTAACTTGCAGTCCCTCAGCATATCGATGCAAGCTCCAATATCATCGCTTGATAATGTGATTTATGGGGAAAGTCATTTATCAAGTACAAGTATTGCAATTTATCGAGGCTTGTTCTCATGTGTATGTGTTGATGACGTAAAGTCGTTTTTTTTTCATTTAGTATTCCTGGGGTTCCCCAAGGATCCATCGTCGGGTCCGTTTACACATATGAAGTATGTGAAGGAATTCCCAAACTCATTCAATGCTTTTTATGCTGTCATTATTTTTTCCCCAAAACAAACTGAAAAATTATTTGGATTTTGCTAGCAGAAATTAATGTGACCTAAGACTAGTGGAAAGTAAATGTGTGTAAAGAAAATTTTCTTGAACATAAACAAAACTTTATGTGTATTCGAATAAACCAGTGTTACATTATTTCTTTATAAAGATAATACAACTCTACTTTATCCCTTAAAATTCCAACTTTTTATTATGGATTATAAACTTTGTGAACGATATATACAACAAATACAGTATCGATGATAATTAGAATGTATATTCTGAATAGACAACACTCAATTTTTAACCCGCCTTGTAAAAACAAAAGATTGTCGAATGTGGAAATTTGTTTAAACGTCGGTATGAAGGATCTTTATCGTTGAAAAAAATATAATACTAATAATGAGTTACGTACATTAAGTAAAACTCAAAAAATGCAAAATGCAAAAATCCAAGAATCATGGAATACAGTCATGTAGAAAGCGCTTATCTTCATAGTTGCAACTACACCCCTACTCTATATACTCTCCTCCAGACATGGTTTTAGTGTTTGTCATATGATGCTCGCCCCCCTCTTCAAATTCAAGGTATTAGTTAAAACTCTCATATTATCTCTTCTAATGTCCAGGATGAATAATTCATTCCATTATCAGGTAGGGCCTAAATAGTTATACCCATATCATGTACAATATAGGACTGCAATGTGTCAAAATATCTCTTTAAACATACCTTGAAGAATTAAACTTTTCCGAAAGACAGGAAACATCTACGCTGCTTGCATTACGCTGCAGCACAACTACATTAAAAAAAAAGGAAACCCGTTTGTTTTCTTTATTTTGTAATTTATTCAAGCTCTTTCATGGAACAACCGATGGACAACATATTAAAGTGAGCTTTTGGAGAAAAAAAGAATACTCGTACTTCCAGAACAGTGTAATTCACGATCAATTATTTTTCATTATAACTCTTTCGAAAGCATGAGGTTACAAAATAGTATCGTCGTTTGTAAAGTTTGACCATATTAATGATGATCAAAGCCACCCTAATGGACTGGCGGCATTGCTCTAATGGAATATTGTAAGTGTTGATCGAATTGACCTTAAAGACAAGTTGGCACCCTCATACGTACTAGATTTTTTCAAACTTCTTCATCGATACATTTACGGGATGAAATTACACCAACAGTCCTCTCCTTATTAGCCGGTTCGCAGAAATAACAAGCGCATGCGCAGATAAAGGTCAGCTGCACTGCCATTTCCAACCTGGTGCCATGGATATCGTATCACGTTGTATATGACTGTGGTTTTAAACAATTTATCACGTATAAAACAATAGACTTTGCATTTATCACATCATTGGATCAAAGTGGAAAGGATTGTTCTCAATCATGCGAAATCAAATATATTCATAAATATTTAGAAATATACTTGTTTAGTAACCATTAGTCTTTTGTACATTTCGATTTTTTTTACAAACATAAATGACATTGATATCTCCGAAATTACACAGAATAGAAATATCCTAATAGCTAATTACACTAATTCATCTAAGGTATGCAATATGACATTTCTCCGTATCGAAACATCCGTTAATATTTGTTGATAAAAATATTGAATAGTTGATTACAAAAGTCAAACCTCTTTACATCATATTGTCAAACCACGTGTTTCGTTGTTCAATCTTCCCAATTAACCATTTTACCATCGAAACTCTATACAAACTTACAAAGATTTCTGAAAGTAAAGGTCTTCTGCCGATTCCTTGACATTTGCTCCTGCAACGATTGCTCATACCGAAAATTCTCATATTAAACCAAATATAACCTGCTGACCCCCAATCTAATCATAATCTCCGCATCATTCTCAACCTGAGGAACACAATTTATCGTGTTGTACCCTTCCGCCAAAGCATCCTCCTTCTCTTATCATAATTATGACCAATGTGCACTTATCTTCTCTAATATACAACTGTTTCAATCACTTCGCTTTCTTTGTTTAACTTATTATGTTGAGGAATTCTTCATAGTATTTAGGTAGACTTCAATTGAATCCAATATCATCATATCTATTCTGTGTTGTGAAAGCAGATTAAACGTTACTCACGGTAAAGTGAGTGCAAATCAGAAAACGATTGTAGCACATTACTCATTCTGGTGGTTACCGGTCGACAAATGACATGACAAAGTCAATGATTATTGGGGTTACATCATTCCGGTTTGTTGAAACCTCGAAAACAGGTCGCTTGGGCCCTTTCACCGCACATCTCAATCACCTCAACGTGCAATCGCATCGTGAAAATCATCTGACATGATAATTCGATTGAATATCGAATCGTATCAGTTTCCCTGTATGGTTTCCATCCGGTTTCATAAATTCGTTTAATACATACATGTATTTATGTTTTTGTTGGCAAGGCTATACGTATATACATGCGAATGGTTTTTTAATACTGTATAGTTATAAAGATCACCTGAACGTCTGAGTTAGGCCTTCAGTCAAGGAAAATGCTTACAAATAGTCTATACACAGCAACATTCTCCTTCCTAATGCAATTTTTATAATGTTCTCCTATACGAAAACTTTCGGTCAATAGTTAGTTATATGTTATTTACTTAAGTGATAGAAAAAATACTTTTTGTGAATAAAACCATGAGGTTCCGTATACACGTAGTTGATAATCGTAAATGTTCGGTGTGTGTATGCCAAGATGTAGAGCTCCAACGATTGAAAATACATTAAAAAAAAAACACACACACGATATGTGATAGTGAAGAGTAAAAAGACGGAAAGAAGATAGAAAAAAGGGTAGAATGAATTCCACTCTGAAATATCATCTGGTCATTAATTCGCCGCAATTCATCCTGCTATAGTATATCTGCCCTGAACCTCGAACATGTTTTCGCATTCCTTGATATCGATTGATCAAGCAAGGACCTGTATCGATTAAAGCATCGGTTTGAAAAGTTTCCTGAAATTAGGTGCATTTAATCCACAATTTAGCGACATTGGTAATCGAACGATTATGCTTAGAGTAAGTAGGGTGTTACAACTATCAATGTGTTATTTTCAAATGACTAAGCTGCTGAATTCAAGCAAGCTTGCTGGATAGGCATGAATCGGAACTAGTGAGAACTATAATACACGAAAGTAAGTGGGCCTATACACGAAATGTATATTGTTTGATATGACGATTGTCATTATACAGCCTTGACTTTATTTCTTTCGATATATTAATTCCTCTACATTTTGCAGTAAATACGATTAAGAACATCTGTCACAGCCATCATCAATTGAATTATGTTCATAGAACGGTCCTTGTCTTACCCAGAATGAAACATTTTGATCGTGTATTTGAAATATAACCAGCAAACAAATCAAAATATTGTCTTGAAATATTCTCATTTTTCCAATAAGTTAAATGGGCCGTCGTACTTTATACCAAAATCACAAAATATAATCAAATTATTAAGTTAACTCAGGTATTATGAAGGAAAATGTACAATACCGCACTGTAAAAACTGTGGTGTTGAAACTGACACCAGTTGGTGTTAATAGAGGATCACATCCTGAGGTGTTAAGATTAAATCCTAGAAATGTATAACACCAAAGAGTGTAAATGTAACAACCAAATGTGTTGTAATAACACCTATAGGTGTTAAACTAACACCCGTGTAAAATAACTGGTGTGTCTTCTATGTACACCGATTAACACCACAATTTTTCCTGTGCAGGCCTATTAAAAAAGACAATGGCCAATTTGAGGAAGGGTCTAGTTTTGCTTCAAAGTGTAAATAGTTTGAATGTCCCACTGTTCAACAGGCTCATGTCTCGAATACAGGTAAACAGGATGAAAGAGTTTCAGGATTGATGTAAGAATGTCGCCAACAGTGAAAAGCAAAATAGCAACAAAACAGTTTAAAGTTTATTAATAGATAAACACAATCATAAACAGAAATCCATAATCACTATTATACTGTATGCAAACAAATCGCTTGGTATGCTTAATAATTTGCATTAATCTTATCCCATTCATTAACTCTTCGTGAAAGCACCACACTTTATTCTGATGCATGTCAGTAATGCTTATGCACGTTACATGTGTGGATATCATTTGTGAGAGTGACCACCTACATATAGATGAAACACGCAAAATCCTCCAAAATTCCAAATGGTTCGAATAAATATCCGAAGACCTATATAGGAATACTCTTTCAATGTTGGTTTTCATGATGTGAAACTCTGACTAAAGGGTAAAAATAATAGTATAAGTATGCGGTTATCTGTTATGATTTCTAATAATTCTAGAAGCCATATACAGCAGAATTTTTTTTAGTGAGTGTGTGTGGGGGAGGGTGAGGGTGTGTGTGCGTGGGGTGGGGTAACTTTATCATACAGCTTGCCTCCTTGAAAATTTTATTTAAAATGTCTTCGAACCCGTCATTAATATACAACCCTCATCTAAGTTAGATGTGAACGTGGTAATATCACACGAGAAGACTAATGGGGCGTTTCAAGAAACTCACCTTGATTGGAAATCAAGTGTAAATCAAAAACTCAAACTTAATAGGGGTGATGCAATAATGTATAGTTGAATTTAACAAACATCAATTACAAATTAGGGTTTATTCAAAGGATTAAAGCTTGATTTGAAATTGAATGTAAGTTTCTTGCAATGCCTAATTACGTCCCATTTTATCTTACAAAACTGAATGACTGGCATGTTTTTTTTTAAAGTAATTTGTCCTATTTTCCCCTTTACCTCGTTCTGTCCCCTCTTCGTGTTATCTCCTCTTCCTTTCCCATTCTCTCCCTCTCTCTTCTTTCAATGTATCTTTTCACATTTCTTACATTAGTGCATTGTTTGCCTTTTTCATCTCCACAGTTTTTGCTTCCCACCTGAATGGACTAAATTATTTTCCGTTTCTTCGACTTTGACGAATCTTTTCATCATGTTCATCACATTTCTCCTCTTTCCTCCACCTTTCTTTCCATCTCTCTGTCTTTCACCCCCATCTTCATCTACTACTTCTTTTCTTGACTGACCACTCCCTCTATCTCTCCATTCAAATCCCACCATCCAGTTCATTCTGCCCATCTCTAATCCACCCCATCAAGTCTCTTTCCCAGGTTCCTGGATGGAGGGCCCGAGGCTCTTTTAATCAAACACAATCCCCTCGGCACTGGGTCGTCTTCTTCATCGATTTATGATGATCACGGAATTAATCGGCGTGCGGATTCGATGTGTTATCTCCTCTCAAATTGATGCACATTTTAATAACTCTGCCACCGAATACCTTCGTCGTCGTTACTCCTCTCCGAGCTCTCTCGGTCTCCCCGCATCAAATTCATTTCTTGGTAATGTTGGCCCAGCCCGGAGTTTGACGGGCGCGCACTGCCACTGGACTGGTTTAGCCGTGGTGACCGGTCAGTCGCGCAAGCGGGCGAAACAATTAGGAGTCTTTAATAGACATGGATCTTCGAAACAGAGTAAATCGGTGACTTCATGCATTAGTCATGACTTAAAGTTACATTCTGTCAAAGAAGTAATATCTTACTTTTGAAATTATGGGTTAGGTTAAGAGGTAGCTCCATGGGACCTGAGGGCAATGTTTGCTACCAGAATGAAGCAAAGCAGTGTATACCCACTTGGCAACCTTTACATTTTTCTAGGATATGACTTTTGGCTGATGTATTTCCAGTCCGTATTTTGTTGCACCATTGATTTCAAACAGATTTTTGTAAGATGTAATTGTAACGACGTCATCTGGAATACCAATAGCAACGCCATGTTTAGATCCTTGCCCTGTTACTACGGCTACAAAAATTCTTTTAAAAAGTTTTAACATCTTCTCAAAGTCCTACTTCTATCCAGGGCAAAGACGTAACACAAGACATTCAGACTCAAAGACGTCACATATTCGTGCGTGATTGTACGTTATAGGTATTATTATTGCTACCAATATTCATTGGTGTCGCAGAATTCCCAAACTACAATGTGGATACCGTTGGTATAAGAAAATGCGCAAAATAATCTCCAACAAATTTTAGCAAACGTGAAAATAAAGTCACATACACTTTAACGGAAATTCTGCAGATCTTAAATGGGTTTTTTCTAAAAGAGATTTCATAAATTTTGATGTTTTTTTTTCGTATGAAATTTCAAACTTAACGTCATAAACAACCACCTATTAATAATGTGGTGTTATAAAGATATGTTTAATTGAATATAGTGCGTCCCACAAAAGGGAAGCCCGTTTTCACAGATACGGTAGATTAAGAACTGTTCATTAGGCCTATGTTTTGATAATAAATTTGGCTCTCACGTTAAGAGTTTAATCTCCTTTTTTTCATTTGAACCAAAACATTTAGTAAATCGTTCATGCATGGCAGATTACAAACAATAAATTCGAAGGTATGTCAGTCAGAGACGATTCAATTTACGTCGAAAGTTACGTGTGAATCTGAATCCAGTCTAATCTAGACATTAGAGAAAGAAACTTAACAAAGAATGGCAAAAGAAATGATGGATGGTCGTTGACCGTCGCACGGTCGTCGTATCGTAAACCAAATTTCCCCAAATTTTCTGCGCAACTGATTTTACATTGATATTTCAAAGTCGTCTCGTGCATTGGAATGCGTGAAGTGTTTGTCTCATATCAGGGACTCGTAATACAGAGGTTAGCGATTAATCGCTAAAAGAAATGGCCTATCAAGATCATCGTTGCATGCGTATTTTGCTCAATTGACCGACGAGGAACCAATCAGATTTGTTCTTCCAAATTAGCGTTTAATCGCTAACCTTTTTGTTACGGGACCCATGTCTTAAAATAAAGAAGAATTACTGACTTTATGATGGTATACACGAAATATCGTAATTAATTTGCCTATGAAGATAAATAATCTGGGAATCCCGGTTTCCATTTTTCTCGGGGACGCACTGTTTACGGTTATAAGATTTTATATCATCAACAGGCATTTTATTCAGACTAGAGAGACGAGATTGAGAAGAGCACTTACCCCCGCCATTTTTGTAGCACATGTAAGGGAACCTCCAGACGTTGGCTAGATCCACACAAAACCCAATGACAGATAGTAAGAAGTCTATCTTCTTGGACCAGGTTTCACGACCGCTCCCGTCTCCGCGGCCGGCTACTTCGTTCCCTGAATCCATGGTAACTTCCATAAGTTTTCCTTGGTTTGCTGAAGGAATAAATTACATGAAATAGTTTTCAAAGTATACGTTCTACTTTATGCTTAAAGGGGGAATTGTCGAGATTAAAAGAAAACAGAAGCAGACTGGATGGCATAAAACCATGAATCTGTAGTCTGATTGGTCTGTTATGACATGCATATCTGTCGAAAACATCCACTTAAGTTTCAAGTTGAGTTCAATTAACTTTAGTGTAAGTTTATCAACTCGAAAATTTATGTAGAATACAAAGCATTTAAAACTGATTGCACTTAATCATGGCAATAATTTTAAGATATCAGAGTAAGTCTGAAGAGAGGGTATGAACATTTCGAGACAGATTGGACCAAACAAAAAACCATGATAGCGGTGAAGGTGTGAATACGAATGTCATAATCTGAATAACGATTTGGAAATAAATGTTGATTTGCATATTGAGAATGCACATCTAGCTTGTAAGTCATATGGTCATGTGATAGTCTTTATTAGAATTACGAAATTCAGGATTCAACGTAATATCATACATACACGTGTGTATTTGAAATAGTTCTCTTTGTTGTGTTATGGATTATGATTGATTTACGAAAAGCCTTATGGGAACAACTTCTGGACTGATTGACTTTTCCCATGACTGTCAGCTATTGGATGTTGAAAGGTCTGCACCTAAACAGGTATTGTGTTAGAGAAATAATCTGAATCCCCGTCATTATCATCATCATTATCATCATCATCATCATTTTGCTCAATAACATCACCGTCACCAGTGTACAAGACAGTATCATCACTGTCGTCATCGTCCTCAGCTTAAGTTATTATTCACCACCAAGCCTGAAATCGATGTAGAAGCATGATCAGTATAATAATTATATCAATAGTGTTAAAAAAATATGTAGTTATGGTAGTCGTAGAAGTGCCTGGAGAAAGGAAGTTCAAGCAAGAACTATGATCTTCAAGAACGTCTTGGAGTAAGCGTCCTAACTCGTTATCGAGACAGGAATAAAAAAATGTGGGCCTAGGCAAACGACTATAGAGGAGAAGACAGAGAAAGCAGAGAAGTTATGAAAATATCTTTCAAATAAATCAATATAGAAATACAAAAAGGTAAATGGAAAGAAAAAAAGGATAGGTAGATAGATAGATACATAGATAGATAGATAGAAAGAAAGAAACAAATAAAAAAAGAAAGAGAGAAAGAAAGAAAGGAAAAAAAGAAAAAGAAAGAAAGAAAGAACGATAGAAAAATAAGAAAAAAATGAAATAGATGTCAGAAAGAAAGAAATAGAAATAGAAATAAACGAATGTCAAGAGAAAGAAAGCAAGTAGAAAATGGGAAAGAAAGAAAGAGAAAAAAAGAATGAATGAATGAATGAAAGTAAAGCGAAAGACAGAACAGAAAAGCAGTATGGATAGAAGTACAAATACTATCGTTTTAACCGGACGATTAAGATGTCATTCATTGGTGGATTTCTGGAATGACAGAAAGGAAAGATTTGTCAAACGTAACGATAAATCAGGTTTAATTTCAGACAAATTTAAGAATTCTCCCTGAAGACATTATTAGAGGAAAGTCTCCTCAGTCAACCCCTATACTGGGTAAGCCTACACAACTGATTCTGGATGAGACAAAACTAAAAAAGAAAACCGTCTCAGAATCATCCTACTTTTTGCCCTTGGGCGCCATAATTTTGTGGAATCGACAACAAGCACAAATTGAAATCGAGGCAAGTACAGGAGAGGTTATGACCTATATCCATGAAATGTATGGAGCCTCCAGCCGACTGGCCCCCGTAACTCTCGGCTGCCTGCACCTGTTGTGAAGTGGTCTCCCCGAGGAATCCCCTGGTCCGTTTTACATGTTTTGGATATGCATTTTAGATAGAAGTTTTAGTCGAGGTTCGGAGAGGGGAGCAGTTAAAACAAGTTCACCTTATTAAATAGTGGTATGACTTCATTTTCTTAAATGACACTGCACGAAAAGACTTTCCATGTTACAATAGGGTGTTATTAAAAAAATCTAATCAATTAAGTAAAGCAAATGAAGAAATAAAAACCCGATCCGTTTAGTGATCAATCAAAATTACTTTAAGAACCCCTGTTTAATGATATATTATAATGAATTGTACTTAATTGTACTATACGTTATATATTTAGATTTTGGATAACATTTTTGACTGATCTCTTAAAAAACCAGAAGAATTTGGTAGTTAATGTGAAATCTGCAAAAATTCTGTAAGTGGTTATAATTAGGGCCAGAATATTTAGGAGCGTGGTAGCGTGCGTGAACGTGTGTGGGGGTGTGAGGGGGTGTGTAGGTGGGTGAATGGATGTGTGTGTGTGTGTAGGGGGGGTGATGTGAAATATTTTCATTCTAAATGACAAAGTAGTGGTAACATACGTCTATACTAAGCAACCCTTTCCATTTGACACTCTTCTTTATTTCATCCTTCCCATTCATTCTATCTCTTGTATCTTTCTCACTGCCCACTGTAATACAACCTTGGTTATAGTATAATGTAGGTATATCAAATCAAGCCCTATATATCTATATTCCCAAAGAATGCCCTTGTATTCTCTAAGCTAATTATATGGTATAAAATGGGCTGATTCACGAGACGGTAATCGTATACCATAAAATAAACAAATTAAAAATAATCTGTGGAACTTAATATTATTCTAAGTATACCCCCAAAATCAAGTTGATTAATTGTATAGAGTAAAATCAAAGATATCAAACATACTAAAACACCGATTTTTTTTTTTAATTATTTATCGAATTGTATATCAAACCAAGTTATTTTGAAAGTCATTTTGAGCTTCGCATAGTTATACAAAAACACACGATCAGGATGTAATTGGAAAAGGCGAACATGGCACACGCTCACTAAGCCTACATGTATGTAAAATGTTTACATATTCCAAACTATATGTTCCGATTGTGTGAACCACCGTCTGTCTCCATGCGAAACGTGGAAGGGGAATCATTACTATACTCATGATAACGTGTTGTGGTGAAACGGAGGGGTTCTTTATAATCAAACCTGTGAAAATTTGATTCATCTGAAATTTCAAGTAATAAAATACTATTTGGTGTAAAAAAAAAAAATCACAAATGCTCTCATTTGCATAAAAGGAACCACTGTGTTATGGTATTACTGTTTTATGAATTTAAAAAAAAAATATCTAATCAAGTATTCTCAGCACTCACGTGATTTCATCCAAATGCACATTTGATTTGAATAAACATACAAAAATAAAACAAGGATCACACCGGAAAATTATTTTATTGGTAAGTTGGTGATCATGTCTATGTGGGATGTTATATTTGTGTGCAATGTTTAAATATCCCCATCCACTGGGGATTTTCGATATGAATTAAGACAATTGGTGTTTGACTTGGCTTCGATGATCTCGATGTCGGTCAGATACCTATACTTCGGCTCGTTCTTCGTTGCAGATACTGTTCTTCGAGTACTGTAGTTGATATCATCATACGGGGAAAGGAGAACTTGAGCGGTTGTATCTTGCACCGGGGTCTTACAAATAAAATGTAGGCTACGATGAAGACAGGTGAGAACATACATACGGTTATTGCACCACACTCACACACCCTGGAAACAGAAACTACGCTAAGGCGCCCGAGGCTGATAAAGGTTCCACACTGAGCAAGGAGAATGAAGCATCGCAAGCAGTGCGCGCGTAATCTGATACGGTAAACCATCCCTTGTGCAGGGTCGTACATTCTTAACCCGCCCTCGCGGCTACCGTACAATTCTTGTTCCGCCTCTGGTTTCCATCTTCAATCGCCCAAGAGTAACCCAATAACACGCGTTCTCTAGCTGAATTAAGCGGCGGTTTCCACTGGGCCAACTTTGTACACACACACAACTGATCTGGTTCAATACACTTGGTTTGGTTTCAGAAATGGCGCCTGTAATTACTTCTTTTCTCACTAAGGATTGTTTATTTTGTCTTTGCGGTTCTGCTTTGTAGCGACGTTTTCGGCAACTAGTTCACATTTAGCCACACGTCAATATGTGGTTTAGTTCTTCAGGGCATGCACACATCTTCTAACTTTCCGAAAGACAAGCCTTTTTAATAGAATTGCCCAATTTCATTAAAATTGCGTATCAAAAGTGACGCATTTACAATGGCAGCTGCAGCCAGGGAATGGAATCTTAGAGGTTCATAATTTTCTATGTCGATTTTTTCAATCACCCTCTATTAATTAATCGGGGTAATATTTAAATAGAATTATACGACACATGCTTCTCCATACGATATTCTTCACTCTTATCTTTTCCTCTTCCCTTTTCCCCCTTTCCATCTTTTCCAACTTTCCCCTTACTTCTTGAAAGATCCTAGCGAACGGTCACTTATGTATCATGAAGAGCCACCACTGACCATAAGAAATTGAAACACTGTTATTAAAGAAAAGCATCAATGGAAAGTTATTTGACAAATTTGGGCTTTGTGATTTCGGGTAATAGCTTCGAAAGACAATCTTCATTAGATGTTAAGTTGATTGTGATATCTTCCTTCGTGCAGTGGTGGAAGCGTGGTGAAGTGACGATGTGACTCTCTCCTTGTGATCAGAGGGTCGTCTGTTAGAGTTCCATAACGGCCTAGCGTCATTGGCAATGCGTCGATCTACACTTTTCCACTCTCCACCAAGGTCGCACTATTTTGATAGTTATAGTCGCAGTAGAAGTAGTCGTAATAGTAGTAGTAGTAGTAGTAGTAGTAGTAGTAGAAGTAGTAGTAGTAGTAGAAGTAGTAGTAGTAGTAGTAGTAGTAGTACTAGTAGTAGTAGTAGTAGTAGTATTATTAGTATAGTAGTAGTAGTAGTAGTAGTAGTAGTAATAGTAGTAGTAGTAGTAGTAGTAGTATAGTAGAAGTAGTAGTAGTAGTAGTAGTAGTAGTAGTAGTAGTAGTAGTAGTAGTAGTAGTAGTAGTAGTAGTAGAGGTATAGTAGTAGTTCAATAAAAACAATACAACGGTTTTTCTTGCCATTTCCATTATTATCGTTGTAATGCTCAGATGTAAATCAACACCATTTTAAGAAAAAATACTCTTGTATACTAAAAAAAAAACACTGTCTTTAGTTTTAACCAATTGTCTTCAGATCTAAACATTGTTGAGTCTTACTTCAAATTTCTTGTTTGACTGACACCACCCCCAGCAAAAGAAAAACGTCTATAGCGTTTAATATCGTTGGTGTTTAACTGCAGATGGAGAGCCCCTTGATATTGACCAAACGTTTGTGATTAATTCAACAGAATATATATCACTACGAAACATGTCGTGGGTAATGAAACCTCTTTGTATCAAAATGAAAATCAACCCCTCTGTATTTAAACCAAGTCTGTCATTATTACGTAATATTAGTTAGCGTCTTGATGCGGCTTCGTCTAAACGATGAATCGTTTATTACCAGGTTTAATTAAACGTGCGTGTCTCGTCTTATTCTCAAATTATTATTCATTATTATTGAATGGATGTTATATTTGACCTAGGTTTTAACAATATCACTGTTCAATGCATATCCGGAACCATGTCATGTTCGTTTAGTTGAACAAAAGGTTTGAGATTTGGTGTTTATCTTTACCCTCCGCGACTTAATGAAAACCCATTGGTAGTATTTCGATATTTGAGGTCAAGTCCGCCCCAACAGAAAATTGAATTGAGTACAAAGAGGAAATAAATTAAGCATAATGCTGGAAAGCAAATGAAAATCGGATGTAAAATAGGAAAGTTATGGCATTTAGAAATTTTGATTATTCGCACAAAATTATGAGCATATCACAGTTGTTTGGGGTATTCTTAAACATTCCATAAATTTGAAGGCTTCCTAAATAAGTATATCACTGGTCTCAACAGACACAGATTAAAGGAGTGTTGCAGAAAATCAAGCATAATATTTAGTGCCTTGCAAGAAAGTTGAGTTGCAACTGAATGCAAATCAAAGGATGTTAATTTGATTGTTTACTTACATCTTAAATTAAACGTAAGCATGGAAAGTTCCTTGCAACGTCCCAGATACGACTATTGCTAAGTCATTGCTAAGTTCAGCATACACGTCCATGATTATGTTACACAGTGCCTAAATTTAAGTATTGAACTTCAGACAACTGATGGGACTAAGGCTAATGCACAGACAATGTAGAGGCGCCGCTCTTGTTCCTCTAAACGCTTGTCTAAACCAAATGATATCACTTACAGACTGTTTGATCATGTTGATAGTCAAGGAAGGAGATCGGCCGGTCGGGAGCTGTCGGAAAGCATTTCACAATAATAAAAAAAAAATCGTGACTAAAGTTAAACAATTTTGAAAAGAGGATATTGCTCGAATGCTGTAAACTATACATCTGATTAATTACCTTGTATTATCATTGCAATAATAATAACATATTTTGAGATCTCGAATCAAATGACGATGGGGATTACCCGAATGAATTTATATTTTATTTCTGTTAGATAAAATAAAAAGCTGATTGCTTACAAGTTATTACCGACTGTTTATCTTAACATGCTTAAGGTAATATCAGTCTTTAAAAATGCAATAATTATGTGATGGTGGGGTTTAATTAAGTGACTTTATGAACCTCTTTTCTCAGTGATGTGAAAAAACATACTTAGAAGACATAATTTGATACACCCGCACAAGTCTCGTCCTTGCCATATTCCATTCGGAGGAAACTAGCTCAGTACATGCAATGCTACCAACAAAGTAAACTCAAGCTGACTCGGTAGAACTGACAATCATTACAATTCTGCCAATTGTCGATTGTCTCTTGTTTATGCCTTCTACTTTTCTTCCAACGACCGATATTTGTCACCGACCAGCGTTCATTTCCCATCCTTTGATGGGTTTTCATCGATTTAAATATGAATTTGTGTAAGTGATATGGTATAATGTTGATACATGCCTGCTTTTATTTGCGCTGCAAGTTCGCCGGACAGGTTGGGCGAACCGGTTCGTCGAGTTTGTGGAATTGACAGCCGGGTAACGCAACACAGCGAGTAAACATACGACTAATATCACAGAAGATCGATTCAATTTAAAACCTCACACTCAATCAGGGTGGTGGAGATATTAAACAACCTGCGACAGTTCATGCAATTTATGGCTTAACTTTCAAGACTACATTTACTAAACCAACGTGTTATTGGTATTGCGACGGCTGCTGCTGCTTCTACTACTACTATTACTGCTTCTACTACTACTACTACTACTACTACTATAGTTGCTGTTTCTGCTGCTTCTACGAAAACGACGACGAGTACATACTAATCCTACTACTACAACGGAGAATACAAATGCTAAACTGATACTTCTACAATTATTCCAATCTTGCAACTATGCTTCTACTGCTGAAATTGTCCATGTTAAAAGTAAATATTAATGCTATTCCTATACTTCTTCAGCTACAACCAGCTCTTCTTTATATTCTCCTATTTTACCAGTCCATACTGATTTTTCTATATCGAACATCCATTTCCCACTTCTTTTAATTTTCCCTCATTTTTTCTTCTTCTTTTCTTCATTATCTTCATCTACTGCTACTGCCGCTAATTCTGAGTGAAATATTTACACATGTCTAAGATATTTTTGTCTCTATGACCCCATATTCACTCTTTCGTTTTCATCTCTCCCTCACGCACACACACACCCACACACACCGACCCTTGGGGGAACACACATGCAATATGGGATGACCGGGAGAAGCAGCATAATGGAATGAGAGCAAAATCTAAAATCATTTGATGAAAGAGAGGCAAGAGACACAAACACATCAATGAAAAAAGGAAATAAAAGAAAAGGAGGGGAGGACAGGTAGGTAGGTGGACATGCGCATTTTATATTGAGAGAAAGTTGCTACTGAAAGAAAGAACAGAGTATGTGAGGAAGCGTCTGTCTGCGTCTGGGTGTTGATGTAAAACATAAAGGGAAAATGAGCAAGAGTGAGTGATGAAGATATATATGTGTGTGTGTGGGTGGGTGAGGGGGTGCGAGTGTGTGTGGGTTGTTATGTGTGACACAGAGAGAATACAGATGGGTGAGCGTATGTGTGGGTGAGGGATTCTAGGAATGAGCAAATAAGAGGATTGAGTGTGTACATGAGAGAGAAAGACCGAGAGAGCTAGGTTGTTGAGTATGTGGGTGTGCGTGTGCGTTTTATTACACAATACAATAACTAGTTACAATGGATTGTGTGTTTCTTTGAGGGTGCGAGTAAAAGGGATCCTCCCAAAAAGATAATCAGCTAGGGTATGGGGTGCGTTGAGGGAGCATCAGAATCTGGCTGTTGAATGTGTGGGTGTGGATGTGCGGTGTTTTGCTCCTGTTTTGTGTAATTGTTTTAACATACTAAAACAATTACTAGCGTCTGTAGTTCGTGTTCATTAGTGGATGTGAGTGAAAAAGGTCCAAATAGCCAGAGTATGGGATGTGAATTCTATAGCGAGGAAACGAGAGTTTATAGTCCGAATGGGTGGGTGTGCGTTCGTTTGTGTTTGTGTGCCCTCTGAATGGGTCAAAGAGTAAAGTGATTGTACGAGAAAGAAATCGTGTTTATGTTAGAGTTTAAGATCAAGACAACACGGCAGCCATAGGTATGGGTGGGTGTGTGTGTTTTTTTATTTGAGAGGTGAGTGACATGATATGTGTGTGGAGTTGTGAGTGAAAGTGGGAGTGATTCATAGAGAAAGAAAACATGATAAGGGGATAGTTAGCAGCGAGAAGAAGAAAGCTCGGGGGACGGAAGGGTGGGTGTGCGTTTGTCTGTAGAATAGCGCGAAAGGGAGGAACGTGGAATGTGTGGACTGTGTGTGTGTGTGTGTGTGTGTTTGTGCATTGAATGCCATGAAGAATGGGTATGGGCGTTGCATGTGCACATGGATGTTAAATTTTGTGAGAGAGCGCCACAACTAAGATAAAGATGGGTGGTGCGTGTGTACATTTGATGCGATATAAGAACACGAATGGGTGATGCGTGTGCGCGTGGATGTTAAATTGTGTAAGAGAGCGCCACAACGAAGATGAAGAAAAGAGGGGATGGTGGGGTAGGGATGTGCGTGCGTGTGGGTGTGTGAGGGTGGGTCTGTGTACGATGACGGTGGAGACAGAGAGACTCGCAAATGAGAACGAGGGTGTATTCGCTGGGCATCGTAGGTACAGGGCTTGGGGCTATTCAGTGCATTTATCGATTGATAACAAGAGGTAGAGTGCTTACTTGAAACCAGCCTATTCATTACCTTCCACCACCCGTCGCCCTCCATTTTAAGTTTCGCTTTCTTCAGGTCGCAAAAACTTTTCTTTTCCAAAAAATCTGGAGCAGAGTTAGTCAACGTGACAGAGTTTGCTTGAAATATGAATATCAATTGAATTTCTCTGCTAACATGGCTGACTGTTCTCAAAATCCTTCATTATTACTAACGTGTCAGGGCAATTTTATTAAGAATGACATTTGATTTAATTTAAAATAAATATCATACGCATTGATGGACTATAGTAGTTTCGAGCAATAATATTTCAGGGGTTAAAAAAATCTCTCTCTCTCCTTTCTAGCATTTTTGCCGGTTTTTATTATTTTCTGTACTTTTGTTTTTATGCTATATTTTTGTTTGAACCTTTCAAAGAGGGTCTCTAATAACTAAAAACTAGTCATGATTTAAGCACAATCCCTGAGTAAAATGATTTTAGTAGGTAGAATCAACCTCCAATTTGCCTGGTTGAACATTGGATTTACTGTTATATTGCCTGTTTACTTCAAACCACACAGTATGATATCAAGTATTATGTAATCATGGTCAGGTAGTGGCGGCTTGGGAACCTCAGACACCAATAAAAAGTTCGTACTGCCCGATATTGACTTAAATGAATGATTAAGTTGACTCGAATGAGAGCTTCTGACACCCTTACCACTTGACGTGAAAAGTAGTAAGACTTTATGTGCAACTTGACAGATGGTAAAAATACACATCAAATTGACTTTACATGTATAGAGAATGTGAATGATGCAACTTGTATTTCTCTTTGAATGCTAAATTGGAGATACTAGAACGCGATATTCTCCGGATACGCTCCATTACATGAATAATTGGTTTCAATCCCAATCGTATCAGTTGAAATAATTGATTTCATGGAAGCAGATAATTAATTTCACGGAAGCAGATTATCAATTATATTTCTGTAAATTAAGAAGATTTTAATGCACCTGATAATTTCTGCATCAGTGTTAAACAAACTTTTACGATTCTTTGCTTATCTAATTATGGATAGCTATATGCCCTTGTAGGAGCTCTGGCCCCTGGTTACAGACATTCGAACCACTTTAGGAGGTTCGACGACTTTATCATGTTTGTGCATAGTTACGAGGACGGTAGGACGGATAGTAAAACAGAACATTGAAATTAGTGCCCAAGCCAACACTCACAATCTATAGCACAATCTATAGCATGTACATATATATCCTAGTTGCCATGGTAATGTATTTCCTGTCCGAAAAGTTCACTAAGTTTTCCACAGAGTACCGTCTCGCCTTGTTCACAAGACCAACGCCCTTTGACGTGTTTGATCTCAATAATGTCATGGAAGGCATGAAGGAAGAATGCCGTAGCGTTCCCGCACTCATAGAATGGACATGCGACTTGATTGATTGTTCTCCGTATCCGAAGTATCCTTGTTCTATCTTGTTCAAAATTTCTTGTTTTTTAAACAAAGGTGTTTTTCCACATGCCGTAGGCTACACTAATATGAATATTGCAACACTTCCAGTTGTGTAAAAAAAAAGAGTAAATACTTTTTGAGTATCACCATTCTCGTAAAATTATTATCACGCGATTTCCTTGTTTGACTTGTACTATAGCTAATTTTCTTCACAATCTTGTAAAGGGGAGGTATTAATAAAGCATTTGAGTGTTGCGCTCTGTGATCGGTGAAAAACGACACGTTCCGGCATCGATAGTTCAAAGTTATCTCACACAGCGTTACGCCCGCGAATAGCATCGGATATAGAATTCGGAACAGTCTAATCTAGTTTTCGTGCAAAGCGAGGTGAATGACCGATGAATCAGAACCTGGGGAATTCACTTTTGATACTGATGGTACTATTAAAAACAAACAAAAGAACCTAGAACTTATTATCTTCAGCATTATTAAATCAGTACTACATATTAACATCACCACCACCATCACCATCATCGTCATCACCATCATTATCATCATTCATCATCATCATCGCCATTGACACTGTCGTCATCATCATAACCATCATCACCATCATCATAATAATTTATTTTAATATTGACTTGTTCAAAAGGTTCAAAGGAGATGATAGTGAATTACAGTTACTCCGTTATGTTGGGAAGTGTCTCTTTTTATCATTCCCTTTTCAAGTATTAAAAAAAATAAAAAGACCAATTAAGACATTTTCTCACCTTTCAACTAATTTATCCCAAATCGATTAACTATTTTATGCCCCATCGCAAAAACCTGGGTCCGCCCTTGATCATCACAAAATAATAATTAACATTGATATTTCCACTGCTCATGGATTATCATAATAATCACAATAAACAATTACTAAAATGGAATGATAAAACATATTGACCTAGATTAAATAATTGCTCTAGATTTAAAAGGGGAATGAATAGAAAAACAGGGAGGTGATAGTGTGTGGAGATATCGTATTCCATGGTTGGTTTAATAATTAATCTGCAAATACCAATTAAAAACATGTGATGCTTAATTAAACTATCACTACTTTATTTGTTTCAATTAAACAATTGATAATAGCTTTTGAGAAAAAAATTAATTGTATCAAATAAAGAGGTGCATCGGCTTGTAAAAATATGTTAAAGAAAACAATTTCAGGGATTGATAGGAGAACATATGCATGACTATTATTCATGTAATTTGGACAATAAATGAGAACGTTGTGGACTTAATCGTATAGAGTGGAAAATAAAAGGCTTCTTTTTCATTTTCTTTTTTTTTTCAGTCAACAAAACAATAATGATGGAAATGAACATAAACGACCATGATATAAAATAACCCCCAAAATAGAAAAAGGGCTGGAAGATACTTGTTTAGATAACAAATGATAGGATTACTTCACCCAACAATGGGCTTGGGATTACAGCTATCAATCGTATATACTGGATTCTTTTCTAAAAATGAAATATTATAAAATACTCAATTTGGAGATGTCAATAAAAGGAACGCAGCAAGTGTTGTCTGTGCCTCGTTTTAGGTGCTAACAGATCTGCAGACAGGGGGCTCAAGAAGGCCAAGAGATAAAAACTGAGACGAAAGGGAAAGGCCGAAATAAGGGCACCGAACTTACCCCCCACCGGATTCATATTAAAGGCATAAACCTTATCCTGCTTCGGACCTCCGGGTGCCACAGCGTTATCCATATTGGTACGAATCAGGACACACAATCACCTACATGCACTGCATAAAAGAGAGAGAGGGAAAGAAGAATTGAATGTATACGATATCACATTACAAAGGTGGGAATGCCTAAATATTGATGCTTTCCGGCAAAATGCCGTTGCGCGGTTGCCTTGACAACTGCTTAGTGTCTGCGAAGATTCTGGAGTAATAGGTTGGTTGGGGGTAATGATCAAGAATCCAGCCTTTTACTCCAAAATAATAGTACAAGGCATTTTTTAGTTATAGTTGACAGACCGACTCACATATAACTAAACTACAGTGCGTATCAAAAAAAGTTTACACTTAGAAAAAATCCTGTAAAATTATACATTGGTAATATCCTGGTGATTTTTCCACATTTGGTAGAGATCCATTTAAGCAAATGACGATAGAACTGTCGAAAAATATTTCCGCTTGAGTGAGCACCACTTACTTTTGAAAAGTTAGTGAAAAATTATTTGCGCAGAACTTTGAAATAGTTATGCGAATAAAAGTAGACGTTAATCATGAAGAACACGTGGAATTTACCTATTAAAATTGATTTGAAGATATCTTTACCTTTTTAACTTGTTTCCTTGCTCAAAACACTTCGAAGAGTGCATTGCGCCCCACCCCGCTCCCCCACACATCGAGGCCATCTTGACGATATTTGCTTTACACTAAGCTGTGATTTACATGAATGGCTTAGGCTTGATTTTCATTTTGCTAATCATTGTCAAGCTTGGGAAAAGTGTAGAGAAGCGAGTACTAAATGAAAAATGAAATGTAAACCCACTTTAAATGATAAAAACTTAGTGAAAAAATGCTGGAGATGTCTGATGTAAACTTTTCTTCAGATTCAGTTATATCCTCAGATCCAGCTGGCGCAAAAAGGGTAAAGGTTGTGCTTACTAAGTGTTGAAATTTCAGTTTGGGTGGCAAAATTGTTATAAAATGCTTGAATGTATTCGTTTTATTTCAATTGACTAAAAGGGCAAGGGAAATGTATGAGAAATGTTTCGCAGGGTAAGTTTGATTTCGCCCTTTCCCCTTGACACAGCGTGAAAACGAGAATTTCTGCGCAAACAGATTTCTGCGAGCTTTACAAAAATGGACAGTGCTCACTCAAGTGTAACATTCTGTCAAAACTTTTACTTCCATTGGATAGATGAAACCCAAACCCAAGAATATATGTGAAAAAATTACCCACATGTTGTATATTTTTCAATTCCCAGGTCTTTTTCAAAGTGTAAACGTTTTTGTGATACGCACTGTACAAAGGACGAGACAAGATATGGTAAGGAAGGTAGTAAGTATTACCTTTTGTATGTAAAAAGTTGATATAATTTACAAGGACTGGTTTGGTGATATTGAAACATATTACGTCAATACAGGAAGAAAACGAAGCTTGGAAGTTTAAAAAAATAAAATAATCAATGGTGGACTAATTAGATTCAAAGCATGTTATACACTTTCAAAACGACTAAACTTAGAAGCGCTTAGAAGGAGATGCTATTCAATCAAGCTTTGAATATCAGTGGTGATATTATTATCCGATGCTGATGATACGAAATCGAATATATTGATTAATTTATTTAGTTCATAGTTGATCATAACTGAACAACACTCAATCAGTTGTTTTGAAATGAACTGAATACACATTTTAAAAAATAAGACTGAAATCACTTATCTTGTTTATAGATAATTGTATGTACAAATTTATGATTCAGTATAACACCAAAAGCTTATTCACAGGTACTCAATTAACTTGCATGATTTATAAATACATAGTAACATAAGGCACTGTCTACCTATATGTTTCTGTAGGCCAACAGAGTTGTCCTACGCCATCCAATTACAGTACCAGAAGGATAATTGTTCTGTAAATTCCATGTGTTTATACATTCCTGTAATACTTAGGGGGCACAGTACCTCTGTATAGAGGTAACAATCATACTTTATTTCACAAGATGATTGGTAAGATCCACCATTCGTTTGAACCCGTGACCTTGAACCTTCTATTTACAAGGCGAATACTTTGACCACACGGTACATCAAACTGCAATGGAAATATGGAATATAACTATTTCTAACAGGATTCGTTTCAAAGACTTTATCATGGGCAATGATGAATTTGAATTCCATAATATATGCAGGTTCAGATTCACTTTGAATTATTTACAGATTTACACTCTTATTTGTTAGAAAGATTAGTTGAAGTCGTGACTTATCAGGGTTAACTGCAGTAACGAAGAGTTAGAAGTGAAAAACTGATTCATTAATTTATGATATCATATTTTGATCACTTTTTTTAGTTTTCCTAGACCTAACTCCTTATATATATATTCAATTCAGGATGAAGCTTATATTGTCATGACGATCATGGTTTTCATCCAATCAAAGACCATATGCATGTTTGGTTTACCAAGAATCTTAGTCTAGAACAGTATGAAGTCCGTGATCCTTGCCCGATTCAAGCTGTTCGGAAACTGCCAGAACTGTTTCTTCGACTGGTCTGCCCAAGTTTCGTCTTCTTGGTGTACGCAAATGCGCAAGGAGGTGTAAATCTCCCTGGTCTATCAATTATATCGACGAGGGATAATTCTTGAGAGAAACCACACAACTGCATGGCATCACCAGGAATTTGATGAAAATAGAGCAAATCCATAGTTGGAATATCAGGTGCCCAACCGATATAGAATAAGATGACGTCATAAAAAGCGCAGGTTCTTTATCTATGCCTGTAAACCCAAAGCGATGTGTAAATGATAATATAAATGCATAATTATACCATGTTACGACAGTTGGTCTTTATTAATCTCTCCATCACACTGTTCACCGTTCCCATTCTAATGAAAATGAACAATTAAATCATATAATTTCCAAATGAACGATTATCATATACCTTAGTAACGATGGGAGCAATAATATTTTTCCGGTATGAATGAGGCATATCGTAAGAATGAAATAATAGTAAAAATTCAAACCATCTCAGCCCAATCTTCCATTCTAAAAAGGAATGAACTGGTAAGTTGGTAAAAAACACTGGTCAATATTCTTTTCCATTGATATCGTTTATTCTATAAAGCATTCTGCTCATAAAGTAAATATTATAAAGCCTGTGAATCAATTCAGAAATCCATTAATGAAAATGCACTCACATTTAAAAAAGATTTACTATAATTAGAAATGTCCTTCTCACGATGACTTAAGCTCCGAATTTTAATAGATATGTAAATTATTTTGTTTTCTGTTAAGTGTAGTACTTAAGAAACAACATTGACACTTTCCAAATGATCTTCTCTTTTTTAACGCGAAATGCTGTTTTTCGTTGAATTTTAGATGGTAAAACATCTCCCTTCATACGTTTCCAATGATTCAAGCTAATATATTGATATGAAATTGTTTGAAATTACCAATGTAGTAACAACAACTTTTGGCTCACTATAACTTCATTGAAAGTACTTTGAACTTATATTTTTGAAGGGCAATGTAAGGTCCCCGGTTATGGACTGCACGTCACAATGAACTTAAAAGGATATAATGCGAGTGTACTCTCCAAGGTATATCATATTTGGTGGCATTACAACGTTGTGTTTATTTTCCGATCATTTCGTCTGTGTTTAAAATCGATAAATATCGCTTTTCTTTTACAAATAAAGATATTATTTGCATCAGTTTACATACCAGTCTGATGACAATCTGTGTAAAAATGGTCAGAAATTGGCGAAATTCGCGGTCTGAATAATTGAGACGAAGCGAGCTCCTTTGCAGATTGACAAATCTCTACGTACAGAATCCAAGTGAAGAGTTCAGTTTGAGTTTAAACCATTCCAAAATCCAAGGAATTGACGACCGAGAAAGGCAATCAGGACCCTTTTCTCAACTTTTCTTCGGTCCACATAAGAAAGGAGATAAAGAAAGAAGAGGGACAGCCAAGAAGGTAGCTCTTCCGCTAGAATCGTCTCAACCACCATCTGATTTCAAGCGCGCCACACGCAACAGGTCACTCCTTTCCAAATAAGAATTAACTTTCTTGCATGGCTCATGAGAGCATGCGCAAAGCATCTCTCTCCATCTTCTCTATCTCCTTCTCCCTCTCTTCCTCACGCGACACGACAACTCTTTCTTCCTTTCTCTCTCCCTCTCTATACATTGCCGGAACATTTCATGTCGCTTAAATGTTTACGTCATATATTATTGATAAAACCCTAGTCAATAAATATTAAGAGGACTTTTTTCAAAATAAGGAAATGGTATTTCTAAAACAATTTCATTAAGAATTCGTCAGATGAATGTATCATCAAGATGAACTTTGGGGTTATGGTTATATCAAAAGTGGGAAATGCTAGGTTGTTTGATATACCCCACTTTCTCTTTCTCTTTCTCTCTCTCTGTCTCTTCCGTATGTGTGTTCCATCTTGTTACGCATCAGTTTATCAGGTCCTAGCCAATAATATTTGCAGCCTACCGTGGCTTGCAGGTTTCTGTTTTAATTAAACCTTCCCACACCCAATACGAGCCCAAACTTGTGAACCTCTTTTTCGTTCTTATGCGAACACGCTGGAAATATTGTTATTGATTTTCTTTCTATAGTCCCAGGCCCGTATGTTGACTAATCCCGATTTACTGGGCATAGAGGAAAAGAGTGGAGAAGATGACAAGAAAAAAAAAGGAGAAGGATAAAAGAATCCTTCCACCTCCCTTGGGGAAAAAAAAAAAACTGCAGTGGGCTTAGCTCTGGGCGTAAAATGCTTTTTAGATGAAGTCATGTCTGGGCTATGAAATAAGAAATAAGGGATAGCAACGTTCCATACGTAAGATCCCACAGACGCCGTAAATGTAAATATAATTTCTTCTTCCTGGGGAACGCCACATTTCTAATAATTTATGTTGAATGCCATAATGACGTATGAAATTACAATTTGAAAGTATGAATGATTTATCAATTAATCATTATCATTATTCATATCTTTTAATTATTTCACTTTCCTTTTCTGAAATAAGTTGTAAAGGCTGACATTGTTTCCATTTTGTACATAGCTCTTCTCAGAGGGCTTAATTGATTTTGAATTGAGTAACAACTTCTTGCATGATATAAGAACATACTACCATATCATTAAATACAGATCTCCCCTGACGTCCTTTACAAATTTTTTCTTGTCTAATTTCTTTTTTCCTTCGAAATATAATTCTTAAATTTTGATTTTACGGAACAACCATACTTTTCTTTAAGGTTTCTTTTGTACAGTATCAACATCGATGAACGCTTTTAGGTTTATCGTTCTGGACCACTGGCTTGTATGTTATTGATCATTGATTTGTACGTTTATTGTTATTGACTTATATGTTATCTTAAATGACTTGTATACATTGGATTATAATATATGTTATTGACCAATTGATTTGTATGTTATTTATCTTTCGCTTATTTGTAATTTATCGGTGTTTTGTATGTTATTGATCATTGAATTGTATCTTGTTTTCACTGATTCGTCATTTTATCTTTAGTAATTTCCTTTGCTGTTATCGCCGTTAATCGACTTTTAGGTTTATTGTTGATGATCATTTACTTGTGTGGTACTGGCAACTAACTTGTATGTTTTTCATCATTGATTCATACGTTAAAAATTGAAAAAAAGTATAGATTCAAATATGGATAGAAACTTAACATACTACTTCAAAATATCATAGTAAATACACTTGAAGAAATGATGCTTGAATGAATCTTTTGAAAGCTATTTTAAAGAGGCTGATGTATTTGTTTTTGCAATATTACAAATAATTAAAACCAAGAGTCATGAAATCCGTCACGATTAATGTAGCTATAAATATTCGTAATCGTCCACTCATTTACAATCTCTAAAACTTCCCAAATATGTTAAACAGATAAAGCCATATCTCTGTATAACTTTAAACTGTATTGTGTTGAGGACATCAGCAAATGCCTCATTAAACATGTGAATTTCATGCTAACTTTCAAATCGATTTAGAATGGCTCTACACCAATACAACAAAAACCCAAAACGATGATTTTAATACTAGTAACTGAAAAGGGTTAGAAAAAAAATCGCTATATTACAAGAACTAAAGAGAATCGAGAAGGAGACAATACAACAAGTATTGATAAATTACGTCAGGCTCTTTTACATTAAGAGCCAAATACTGATTGGGGTAGGTATATGGAAATATACCTTATATCAAATCAAAGAAACCGACTGAGCGGGTAATGACGTAACAAATATATATTCAAAGTAACTATGACCCTTTGCTTTGAAGATTCGATCAGCTTCATAAATCCAACATCTTTGGTCTTGTCGAGTGATTACTTCACAGCCAAGCCGAGAAGTGTATGTTATAGAAGATTTGAAAGATGCTGAGAGGGAGAAAGAGAGAGAGATATAGAGAGAGAAGAGGGGGGGGGGGGACAGTATCGTCTGAATTTCAATCAAGCTCAAACTAGCAGGAAATTAGGATTGTGCGCCGTCCCTATTAACCTTTGCTTTGTGTATGCTCATAATGAGTAATAATACGAGGTGTGCAAATTAATTTGCCTCCATTTGCGCACAAGAGTCATCCATAATGTCCCGTTGGTTTTAATAATCAAATACCTTCACCGAATATTTGTCTACCTTTATGGCTGATGTTTTGTGGCAGAGGTTTTAATTTAGAAACTTCTTCACCATCAAACTTCTACACATTATACGATCATATGCACATTTTGATTACCGAGATAAGAAATAGTCTATCAACTTAAAGGGGTTTGAAGATCATGGAGGCTTTATTCTGATGTTTAATACTATTAAGAAGCAAATATTTCAAGCGAGACAAAATTCCATTTATTTCCACGATTTTAAATACATGTTGCAAGTATTCTGTCTTATTTAATGATGAGAAGGTGGAGGACTTGTACATCATATATTTCTTTTTTGTATATTTTATCAGATTAATAAGGTGGTCCGATCAACTATTGGCCTATGACCATCTTGGTTTCTGTTGGTAAAATAAAACTCCCAAGTAATATCCGACATTCTAGTTAATTCATCAATTCATACGAGTAAAATTGACATGTATAAATGATTTTATGTTTTAATGTTAAGCATGGTTTCTATTGAAAAAAAAGGTTAATCATGTCAAACCATTAGTTGCATTCGTTAGAATAACATTTCAAATCAAAACGAGGGAGCAACAGGTCTGATCTGAAATCCTGATTTCAGTACTTTAAGTATTGTTTGACCATGGTACATAATATGCTATAATTTTGGATGTGAATAAAAGGCCATAATGAGCCAATCAATCAGACAACAACATATGTTAAAATAGATCCAACCAGAATTGGTGTAATTTATGGTTATGATATTAGTACTAATACATTCTAAAATATGAAGCGCTAATATAGCACTTAATGTCCTTGTATAGTGACTGCACTTTGAGTGCTGATTTTATTCATTAAAATTTGAACTAGAAAATCAGCACTCAAAGTGCAGATACTATACAAGGACATTAAGTGCTAAATTAGCACTTCATTTTTAGAGTTTAATGAGGGAAAGAAAAACGTTGGCAAACGTTGACAGCCAATAATACATCTCCTTGATATAATCTAGGATGAATGCTGGAAATTGTTAAAGATGCGAAACTAGCAATGGCCCGAGAAGTTGGCCCTGTGGGACTCCACGTTTTCTCTTCTTACGGTAACTAACTGCTCCCTACTTCATCTGTAAACGTTTACTTGATTGAATGGGGAAAACATGATTTAATCAATGGTCTCTTTGCTCTGTAATCATACATATTTTGTTTTCTTTCCGCTGAAATAAATACGAATATGAATCTGGATTTACACTGATTTGAATCTACATTTTACCCTTTCTCTTTCTCTCTCCACCCATACCAACATATCCTATCTATACGTTTATCTTTCTCTCTGTTTCCATTTGGCATTGGAGTTGCATTGCTAGAACGACCCAGGGTATTTTCAGAAAGCTGCAATTAATACGCAGCAACAAAGGGGGGAAAAAGTGAACAAACAGGTAAGCCCGAGGGTAGGCTATCGATTCACTTTTGGGATCGATCGCGTTCATGTCTAAGCGAAATGAATTTCCATGTGTTGCGATATCATTGATAATCCAACACAAGATGACAGTTCTTCTTTGACGTGAGATAATCGTGATGGTTACCATAAAAAGGTTGAGCACTATCTGTTAGAGAAAACAGAAGATTTTACAGAAGAAAAATTACAAAACAGATTTTACAGAAAGAAATAACCAAATCATTTTGTAAATTGTTATAGCAGGAAAGATTTTCTACAATTACAGAACAAATCTGTTTTTTTAAAAGGGGAAACAGTTATATTACTATAAATTTGTAAGGTTCCATACACCAAATATTAATTTTCTGTAATTTTACACAAATGCACGTAAGATTAGACAGTGCAGGTGTTCTCGAGACTCTGCTGCAGGAATTTTTTTTTTAAAGTAGAAATTTTCTAACAGTGTACCCTTTTACCCGAAATGAACATGCGCGTTTGATGGACGGGGAAAAAGCCTATTTCATGGGGAAATCTTAACGCAACATTGCACAAACTTTATACCTCATACAGTTTTATTTTTTTCCTTACTATAGGATGCATATTAATTTTCTTATTATATCCAATCTCATTTTATTCAACTTATTGGGCTGGTTAGTTTTTGCGTAACCAGCAGTTGATAACATCATGGGAAGCGCCAGTGTATTTCGATAGATAAACAGACGACCTAAGGCGACTTTTCTGACGTAATATAGAGTTGTTCTCTAATTTTCATTTCTACCTGTTTTTTTTTCATTTCAGGGGTAGTCCCTTATCTTGTCGCACCACTCCAATCGCATGATCATGTGTAAACAAACCGAATATTTTCTTATATCATGATTTCCTCCTGAATATTTTTTCTTTTCAGAGCCAAGCTGTTACCGGGTTCTAGACCAACAAACGCAGAATGACGTCATCTTACACGGTGTCATTGATTACGTAAATTTATAGAATGACGTTTACTGCATTGACATAATCCAATCAACCTGTGATAGTATAGGGTTTGTAACTTAAGTAAATGAAGGTTTAATTGGAAGTTTAACCTGACGTTGAGTGTTGCATTCATTCATGTAGGCGTAACCTTATCCTGTACATCTTTATCTACGATACTGATAATGTTTATAATGATTATAATGTCAACACAAAAATGTTTATAACACTTAATTAACACTTAATCAACATCATCATTATTCCATTTCATTCCTATCATTATTACCGTAGTTGCTACCCTAACCATTATCATCAACATTATCATCTTCATCTACATCATTATAATCACTGATCATGAAAAAATGCTTACATGATAATTTCCGCTTTGTTTTCAGCACTTATGTTTATTTTCAATAATGATAAAATATATTGATAATAACATCCATAATAATGGAAAAATGGAATATGACTAAAAAATAACCTATACATGTATGTCAAAGTGATATGATTATCAGTATCATCATAATCCCCACAACATCACCATAACATCATATCATCTTCATCATCATTATTCTCACCACAATAATCATAATCGTCGGCAATATTTTTCAACTTCATTTTGCATTCTTTTTCCTTTCTCTGATTTCTCGAGCGACTGTTCAAAAGGTACACTGTCCGAATGATGACGTCACGTCAAACCATGAGGCATCACATTGGCGTCACGGTCAATTTGTTGAGAGCAGGAAAGCTATGAATACGGGATTACGTCTTCTCAGTTCTTACTCGGGTGTAATGCACTTACCTACTGCTCTTTTGGACTAGTATATCAGTAGAGATGTATTATTACGCATTTAGGTGTTTTTTCTTCTCCCCTTGTTGATGATCACGGTCAGTACATATTACTAGAAAATAGGGGGAAGCAGTGTTTTATTTCGAAACAACATTTCTTGTGTATAAGGATATGTGTGTGTAAGTGTGTGCATGTCTACTCTTTAATTTTCCAAGTATTTTCGGTTTTTATATATTTAGAGCGATAAATAAAGTGGATTTTTTACAACCATGACAACAAACCAGTCATCTGTTTGTGTCATGAAAATTCATCTGTGTTGATAGAAGATATTAAGAAATTCAACATTTCATCCCAACGCACGCAAAAAAATGTGTATACCTCCAATATTCGCTATACTGCAGCCTTTATCAATGACTGGACCAGATTCATAAAGAATGCTTTGGATAATCAGAAATGTCCAGGTCAATTATCATTATCTTTATATACTCTCTTTAAAAAGTTTTACCCAATATTGGGTAGAATGGGAACATGCATGTTGGTTGGGTAAAAAGATTTGTAAATTTTACGCAATGTTGCGTTGAAATAGCTCGATATGGGGTAAAAAAAACACACAAAAAACTACCCAGCAAACATGCATGTTCCCTTTCTACCCAATACTGGATAAATGTTAGTCAGTGTTTTTAAAGTGTATGCACGGAGCCACCTGCTTGACTAGTTTATGTTTTAAATTTTCAAGCATAACTTATTGATTTATATCATCAGATCATATTCACTTTAAATCAGCATTGTTTCCAAGTTTCCCCGAACTCCCTGCATGACTACACCTCAACATCTCACTCACTTGAGAAAGAAGACATTGCCCCAGTACATGAATAACACAAGACAGTGTATGTGCAATTGACTTTCATCTCAGATTGCCCGTGTATTAACTGACGTGTGTAGATAGGCGCCCCAGGGGGATCTTCGCGCCAAAATTAATATCTTCCATTGTTGCTAGTCAGTCAGGGAGCAAGGTAGAGACAAGAAAATCACGCAAGCCAGGGATCGGATATCAACCCCGGACTCAACAAGGTCTCCGTGTATTCCAACAACTCGTACTCTTGTCCTTTTTCATTTTAATATATTGGAGAGATGTTATCGGTGTATGGCGAAAATTCACACTTGGAAATTCGTCATTTAAATAAACTTGACCGTAATATAAGTTAGTAGACTTTCAAATAGGCAGAGAGTAATAATTCTTTTGTTCAAAAGAAGAGTCGTTTTTACACATGATGCTTAGGTCCTGAACTATAAAGGTTGAGCCATAATGATTATTTTAACAAGCAAATTGAAAATATGACCACTTTTGATATGTTGATTAGATACCCAGTCCTTAGAATATACATAAATTTCATCAAAATTTATAAACCAAAATGTTGGTGTGTGAATCTAATAATGGGAGAAAGCCTAGCGTCACAGGAAATGGGAAGCAAAGAACGATCATTTGTCTTTCTGTCAACCTATTCCCATTTAAAATAATATATTATACATCAGTTCCTATAGACCCACTATTGCATCGCCAATATTACTAACTATTATTAATAATATAATATTCCCAGTTTATCAAACGATCTTTGTGATGACTAAAAGTCAAATGTTAATAATAATTTTACAAAGAGGCACCTCGTGCAGTACCTCAAAATATATCAGAAACATAAATGACAGTCCCCTCCAATGGCACCTTCGTCACCCTACCAGGGCCCAGATTAAAACGAAATATCGGTCTTGATGAGAAAGCATTTTAATTTGATTGTTTATCAATAAAAAGCCAAATTACATCTTATCTCGTGGTCAACCCCTAAATATTCAATATGTTAAAATGCCTAACATGTTTCTTTATCATTATAATTCTGTTGAATTATTTGTTGATTTTAATCACATCGATCAATTCACTTGAGATATTCATTTTTTTTTTGTTTCACGACTGTATTAAATTTTCATCTACTTTTATCAGCTTCGCACCAAGTAATAGTTGAATTCGCGTTACTACGTTGTACATATACCTTTGTCATTCTGGAATTCTGGCATTTTATTTCCTGTCTGAATTCTCATTCTTAAAATTTTAGTTGCGAAATCAACGGTGCTTTTCCCGAAACCTTTACACCTTGCAAATAGCCTGTTTGCTCAGGTGAGGCAAAGGCAACCCTCGTCCACAAAAACAAAGATTTACTTTTAATAAATGAAACATAGAAGGGTCGTATAGACACCTGTCGTATACTTATAAGTAATGAAATTAATACAATCAGGCCTTATATCCAAGGGCACGTAACACAGAGCTTAGCAATCATCGTAGAACTTCTTTACGATTGATTGCATTGACCGCAATGTACAATCAATCGTGAAAATCAAGCGTACGATTAATCGCTAACCTTTGTGTATACGGGACCCTGAATATACCTCCATAGGTCTGTAGTGTCCTCAAGGTGCAGCTGTGGATCCTGGGACCAAAGTTTGGGCGCGTGCCCTCATCATTTTGCCCAAAATCGACATTTTGCCCCCCCCCCCTTTTTTTTATAAAGAAAAGCCTCCTCTTTTTTTTTCATTTTGCTTCCGATGTTTATTTCGAGAAACGAAACTCCCTTGGAAGAGTCAGAATACCCCCACACTTTATTGGGTTTTTTTTTCGCCTGTCAGATTTAAAAAAAAGAGGAAATTTCCGTCATTTCTAAGAGGGGGACTTGTCCCGGAGCAGCCCCTGACAAAGTATTACTCTACAATAGAAGATAGGATGCGTCACTATCGATTTTAAAGGAGTTCTGATCTCGAGATTCTAGTTTTAAAGTTTTGACAATACATGTATTTCAACGTTTTAACCTGATTCTAACGTTAAAGGTGGTTTATATCCGATGGTGTTGAGGGTATCCCAGACAGTCATCGTGGTTTCAAAATACCGGTAATCGTCGCAAATGTCAATTCATGAATTAACCTGTAATGTTACACACATCTGCCACTGCTTCCGATATCACGTTGTCGGAGTCAAAACCAGAAAGTACTTACTACTTTAGAGTAAGCGATTTTGTTAAATTTTATTTGGAATTGTGGATGGTTCTTGCGATGAGCCTAATTATGATGAAATGTGCGCACGTTACTAGTTTCTGATGTATTCATCATTTTTCTCTGAATGGGAATGATTCTATAATGTTTACCATCACCAATGAATGCGATTATTTGCTTGTACTTATTAAGCTTATATTCATTAAATAAAACTTTGCTCCCTGATAATAAATCGTGACGTTTTCAAATATTATTATAACAAATTTGTTTTATATTCCAAGGCCTAAATGCTTTATTCGAAATTTATAATCTTAGTTAGTGTTTGTTTCATGTATTAATTCTCCAAAATGTTGACTGGGTTCGCACTACCCAACATTAAGCTTTTCTTCTGAGGGGTTATTGATCTTTAGATAGTGAGAGATTTTTAAATTGTATAATCAATATTCACCAAAATTATATTAATGAAAATAACACCGTTGTACGGAAGCCCTTAAACAAACTCCTTAACACGGAGTAAACACATTATTGCACACACCAATATAACATGATACAACATACAATTTTGTTTAAAGGGATGGTCCGGGCTGAAAATATTTATATCTAAATAAATAGAGTAAAATGCTGAAAATTTCATCAAAATCGGATAACAAAACGAAGTTATTGAATTTTTAAGTTTATCATAAATAATAAATGTTTCATTTTTCCATACATGTGTATACATGATGTGCCTCCATTATGATGAAATAAGTTGCGGCATGCCTAGAACTGTTTCACTGGAATAATGAAAATCTTTAAAATTCAATAACTTCGTAATTTGTTATCCGATTAAAGGGGTACTCCCGGCTGAAAATGATTATGTCTAAATAGACAGAGTAAAATGCACCTAGCAAAATGCTGAAAATTTCATCAAAATTCGATAACAAATTCATTGAATTTCAAATCATATTACAACTAAAATCGTATTATTTTCAGCCTGGAGTACCCCTTTAAGAAAAAAAACACATTGACCGAATAAATTCAAGGAAAGGAAAATTTGGATAGCGCCATCTTCATCCACGAACAAAATGTAATTGTTTTTACTTTCATTAGCAGTGTCGTAACAACGTATGGCAAATCACGAAGAAGTCCAGAGTGAACAGTTTGTTACGTCATGAGGCAAGCATCAATACCATCGTCTTTAAACTGTTGAAAAGAAAGTTATCGCATTTAAGAGGAGGCTCTTCCCGTCGGATAATTTTCGAGATTTACATTTAGTGTCAAATCGGTATTATAAAGAAAACCCTTTCCCTCTTTGTTCTTTTTTTTTGGAGGGGGGTGCCATTACCAACAAATCTGGACCACCTTTACGCCTGCATGTAATCTAATCAATCTGGAAAGCTACTTATCTTAACTCATGTGAAATCAACCCCTACAACGCCCCTAACTGTCACTAGTGTTGCTAGGTCTGTCTGGCTATGTCAAAGTACTTTCTAACGTTTATCGGAGAACCCTTGAGCCAATTTGACATGAAATGAACAAAAAGAGGAAATATATCATTTTCTTAGGTAGGATGTGAATGAGATTCGCTTTCCAGTCATGCCCCACAAACACATGGTTGTTCAGTTCGGCAATGAGCATTCACCCATGCTATAACCGATAACATCAATTCCAACATGTCCAACACCGAATTCTACAATGGCAAGCTGCATGCTTCTTTGATACAAGCTACTGAAATGCTGTAAAGTGATTGGTTGAGAGTACATGATTGCAGGATGTTTTCTCAGTAAGAGTGTTTATGAAATGGGCACCCGATTGACGCTCAAATGAGCACCGGGAAATAACAGAATCTTACCCAATTTGCCCATTTGAATTCTTGAATTAAAATTCATAGATATTGGGTAAAAAAAAACAATGGGGATATATATTCTTTCGATAAATTCTATCGATGTATCAATGTCAGATAAAATGGCATTATGATTCTAAACGGAAGAGAAATGTATTATAGTTAATAAGGAAAAGGGGCTACATTTCCATTCGGCAGGGGCGGTGCTAGGAAAGTTTGGTGAAGGGGGGGGGGGGGCAAGACGACATAAAAGTGTTGTCATATTTCTCCATTTATATAAAGGGTTATTATAAATCTGCAAGGCTCAGGCCTCTCGGTCTATACTTTTATTCCTTGGTCCTTATTTCTTCCAATTCTATTCCTTCTTTATTTACTCCTCTGTTTACCTTACTTGAAAACTTAAAGGAGCGTTCCTGCCCCCTTTCTTGGCTTCCGCGAATAAACGAACAGAATTATGATCGCATTTTTCGTTGAATCTCTATGTCTCCGTCAACCTACGGTATTGTCACGAATAGTCTCCAACAATGTGATAATTAAACTCTTTTCAAAGAAAAGAGGCCCAATTCCAGCGAGAACAGATTTTAATTATACGTTGGAAGATATCGTAGAAAGGAGAACACCATCCTCAACGAACTATCGATTTTATCTACAAAGTGGTTCTGGGATATTGAAAGCTGATGTCACTGTTTCTTACGAACTGATTCATATTTGATTATAGTCCTATTTAATCAATAATTTTCTGGGTTTTTTTTAAACATGCAAAAGATGGCGGTTGAAGTAAAATCCTCTCTGTACGTCCAAGTGGTGAAATTAAAGTACAGTCGTTCACAGGGGCGGCGGTAGAGGAAAGGGTACACAGGGCTATCGCCACTCTATGATCTTTCAAGTCGAGAATCTCGAGAAACGTTGTTGTACTTTCCAAAATGAAAAAAAAAATCATTCCATCTACTACCCTTGTCACACTGTAGGCCTACAATTCATTAATATTACCTTATATATCGTATTGCAATATAGTTCGTGCAACCTGTACAAAAAATAAAATTAATACAATATACTTATTACAGGGAAAAAAGCCATTCGAATTAGTACTGATTCGCAATATTTATCACCCACAAACCCACTATTCCATAAAATAAAGAGTAACATTATTTGATATAAATTCACTTTAAAATTTATTGCTGATGTTCAAGTACGCCATGCTTCCACCTTCATTCCACAATGTTTATACATCTATTCATTCATACCCTACACGTAACTCCTCAAATTTTCATTTAATCAACCCCAAATTGCCTATTGCACAGAGATCTATGGCACCACGGTCCCGATTTATGGAACTCTCTACTAGAGTCTATATAAAAAGATGCTCATCTCTTTACTCATCTAAACTAAGCAAACGTCAAATGTGGAAGCGCCGTGGTGTAGCGGTTCTGACTCTCGCCTTGTAGTCAGAGGGTCGTGTGTTCGAATCCGACCATGGCCTAGCGTCCTTTTGGCAAGACGTCAATCCACAATTTGCCACTCTCCACCCAGGTGTTAAATGGGTACCCGGTAGGAAGTGAAAGCCTATGTAGTATGCCTAGCAATTGAGTCTTTGAACTCTCGTAGGGATGCTCCCCATGGAGTGGAGAATGTGCATACATTGTATGCGGGCATGCAAGGATCCGATGACCGGGGTAATAATATATCTGTAAAGCGCTTAGAGACGTCGTTCCGATGTGTTAAGCGCTATATAAATGCGAAAATTATTACTATTAATCCATGTTATTATCAGATTATTTGAAGTAAGTTTTCTGTGTCAGTATTTCAGTGTATTTCAGTTAATCATCAAATCACTCGTCCTTTGATTTAATCATCACCAAATACTCTCCCATGACCATCATCACAATCTCCATGGGCTTCATTCACCATTGACACCATCATCCTCATCCTCATCTCCGTCTTCATCACTGAAATTATGAACCTATATTACAATTCTGCTTATAAATGTTTTAATTGATTAAATGAGTTTTCATCCGGGGCTGTCATTTTTTCAAGCAATCTGCTTATAATGACAATCGTTCTTCTGCAAAATGTAAATGTTAAGATTATTTGATATTAGATCATATTTGTTCAGAATGGCTTTTTATTTTTTTTTCTTTACGATTCATGCCAAAAAGCAATAACCAATATATACATTTTTTAAAGTAATGAAAATATGTATTATACACGAATGTTATGAATGCAGAAGAAAACAATAAATCAAATCAAATCAGATCAAGTAGTCAGGGGCTGAAATACATCATCTTTGGGTCGTCTCCGCCCCCCCCCACCCCCATTGAAATACCCCGGTACCGTCATAGGTGTTTGTAGGCGTACCACGTGTTCTGTTTTGATTTTTTATTTCCATAGAAGTATAAAACAAAATTTCTGATAAAAATAATTAATGAAAAATAAAACTTGAAATATATTTCAGACTGTGTCTAATGTAATAATTTTTAGTATAACTATTGATAATTTTTCTAAATGATTTTTCTATGGATTTGCCTTTAAATGGAGCATTTTAATGGTTTATAAACGCATTTCATCGCCTTACTTCAAAACGTTGCCTCCAGGGACTTGCTAAATATTGAATCCTAGCCTTTTGAACTGTAGCCCCTTGTACTACAGCTAGACGATCAGGCCAGACGATAAACGGTGAGCTTTGACAAAGAAATGTTTTACCAAGTGATTTTGAGCAATGAGTCCCAGACGACCAGTTTACGTCATTTGTTCGATTTCTCCAAGGCATCACCATGTTTTTGATCCGTTGTCTAATGACTCCTCACATGTTCAGTGCCAACATGAGCAAATCAACACCATGTAATCACGAAAATCATCAATATCCCAAATTGAACTGGTTTTCAATTCTTTCAAAATCAGTTCTTTACGGCGTGAACGAGCATCTTGGTATTAGGACTCGTATATTGGAAATTACTGAAGAGTAATAATAAGCGGATAGAAATGGTGTCGTGTGTGTAAACATACTCTTATCAATATCATTAAAACAACTAGTAAGTGACTATATAGATAATTCATGAAAATAACCCTTTCCCCTAAATTTCCAAGAAGTGAAAAGATAAAAACATGGGAACAACTGCATGAGGAAACAAATCACACACTCATTTCACTTTGCGTGATGGGGTGAGTTATTTGTTGAGCCCTCTATCGACAACGGCATTAACTACCATGTCCCCAAAAAGGATATACAATCATTGTTTTTTTAAACAATGTTAATAATAGGCTACACTCACACAATCTCGACTTTTTAGCAGCCCTCCCCATTGTGAACCTGATGCATAATTATCTTATCCATGTTGTACGTAAATTTCCTCGGAATCGATATTTATTGTTTACTAAATAGATATTAACAAGATGTAAGTCAGAAAATATGTTATTGTAATCATTGGAAATAGAAATGGAAGAGTGGTGGTGTCGTAGTTCTGACTCTCGCCTTGTAAACAGAGGGTCGTGTGTTCGAATCCCACCGCGGTCTAGCGTCCTTTGGCAAGGCGTTAATCCAAACTTTGTCACTCTCGACCCAGGTGCCAAATGGGTACCCGGTAAGATGTGAAAGTCATTGCAGCTTGTCGAGTATTGTGCGTGCCTCAGTGGCGTACCTAGGATTTTCCAAAGGGGTAGGGGGGGCAAATTCGTCCACCAAAAAAATTCGAAAGGCAAAAAAACCGCAAGTAAAGGACATTTCGCACCAGAAAAAAAATGACAAGCAAAAAAAAAAAAAGGTCTTCAACCACAAGTAAAGGACATTTCGCACCAGAAAAAAAATGACAAGCAAAAAAAAAAAAGGTCTTCAACCACAAGTAAAGGACATTTCGCACCAGAAAAAAAATTGACAAGCAAAAAAAAAAAAAAAAGGTTTCAAGTTCAAAGGAGGGGGCCACTCGTCAGGGATCAGTTTTGACTCGTCAGGGGGGGGGGCAGGGATACGTCCTTTGTATGAGTTGTGACTCGTCAGGGGGGACAGTCTGCCCCCCCCCCCCCTTAGGTACGCTAGTGGCGTGCCTCAGTGGCAAATGGCTGACTGATACTCCCCAGTGAGTGGAGAATATGATTAAATTGTTTGAACGGAGCAATAATAAATATGCATGCGCTTAGAAATGTACAATGCAATACAATACAATACAATAAATAACCAGGTTTATTATTAAATAAATACATGAAATGGGAATGATTTGGGAGTTTATGAAATGACGAATCAAGAATATTATATGTTTTAAAGCATTTTAAGACATTTAATATAATATTTTATATGTCCATAAAATTAATCAATTTTAATCAATATGAAATTGAGCCAATTCAGAGTGTGGTATACACCGTTCCGTGAACCGTGCATGGACTTTAAACCAACGTACATACACGTACACAAGCATGAAAATGAGTATTCGATAGGATTGAATCATTTTCTGAGCTACCGTTTTAAAAAATGCCGCCGTAAACCGAAAAGTCCTCATAAATTGAATAATGCTCATAATTACAGGAAGAGAATTTATGCCTCAGACGACTACTTCCCCTTAACACGCGGAGATGGTTTCGTGAAGGAAGTTTGAGGAAATAATTTTTTTCGTAAGTGGGCGCTATTCAATCAGAATCTGGTAGCAATCCATTCAGTTTTACGCGAGGATCAGCTATACCAATATCATCGTCATTCGAATACACCGAATAGAAACATTGTGATTTCTCCTCCACCCCGACAAAAATAAAACAAATAATAATGAAACTAAAAAAAAGAGGGGAGGTTATGCTGACACATAACTACATAAATTGACATTAAGGAGTAACAACATTGGACAGAAGTATAGTGAGCCAAAATTTTTGAAGGGGTCAGACAAGTTGTGTGGGGCGAAAATGTCGAAAATGCTCATGGCCCCAATGCTCATGGCCCCAAGCCTCCCACCAATCTATACGCCGGCGCTATCGGAAGTAATCCATCTCAGATTTCATAGGGTATCCTGTTACATTTGTATCGTTTATGCCAAACATGGCGGATAAAATAATTCATTAATCAATTTGGGTCATTTTCTACAAGCAAATTGCTTTTTATGGTCCTAGCCATGTATTATCTATTGCATAATAATGTACACTGTATGACTTTTATATTTATATTTCTTATGGTGGAATAAATTGAAATTAATCCCTCAAATTAATCAATTAATTCAAGGAGTGTTGAGTAAAATTTACCCAATATTTGATTTAAAAAATTGTACATATGTTATAGGACTACCCCTCGATAAATTAACAACAAATCATCTTTTAGCGGCCGATCAGGGAAAATGTGGATGGAGATAATTTTCTGTCCCCTATTGGCGGAATTTGGATCCGCCCCTGGAATCCACCCCCCCCCCCCATTTCTCGACAACAACCTTAAGATTTATTTAATATCCCATGATAACTTTCATTTGTTTTGAAAATATATAAGTTTATGAGATACAAAGAAGAGGGAGATTTTTTCATTTCTCTATACCCAAAATCTCCTAAATACTTTTTTGCAATCTTGCATGGCGTTTAAAGATGTATTGTCGTTGCTTTATTGAACCGAAGAAAGATTTATGCTAGAAGGTTGACGGCACTTGAAGCTCGAAATCACTTCGTCAAAAATCACTTTTGACATTAATTGGTAAACAATCAGTCAGTGATGATCATGTATTCAGACATAAAGTAGTTTGAAGGATCACTTTAAACTTTTTAGGCCAATACATTCATTGATAGTACCCCTTGGACGACTGGAGGGCCTACTAGGCATAAGTATGGGGATGATCTGAACGGTGCCAGACTCCAAATCTCTCTTGATATATATGAATTTCGACCCTGGTCAACGTGCTTGTTTGTTCATACAAATCTCCTCCGATTTTTTATTAGGTCTGATATTCAATAGAAATTTCCAATACGGGATAAAATGATATTAACAAACACCCACTTTATCATGTTCATTAATAAAGTGGTTTCAGTCTTTTATCGTGGAATATCTAAATATGCAATATGGTATTAGATCATAAGTCTTTATCTTCACTAGACAACAAGAGTTTAGTATATGTGGCTAGATTCGAGGATTCGATAAAAACCGACGAATCAAATCAAAATTACATCTCCATTTTCGTGGTAAAATTGACCAAATATTTCCCCATGCCTTTGATGAGTTGTACGGGTTTTGTGAACAGATGATCTGCTCGAATTATCTTACTCGAATCTCAGTTTTTATTTGACTTTTTACTAGAAAAGTTCTAATGAGTTAAACGCGACAAGATTTTGCTCCGTTTCTTCCATGCATGACTTGATAATACAACGACTTTTTCCTAATTATCTCACGTTTCGTGAAACCATGTATAAAAGGTCCATGGTGAAACTGATTTTACATAGAAACTTGCTTTCAAAAAGTAAGTGGGTAAAATTCTACTCATTAAGTTTGACATAACTCTGGTAAATTTGAGGAAATGTATAATTTATTACCCTTTGCAATAGAGTGTATGTAAAATTCTGGATCCGGATCCACAGCAGCTATGGCTGCGTAGGTAAAGCATTACTTTTTCAATCTACAAAGATAATCTAAAAAATACCTTTTTTTTTAATCCACGATCCCCCCCCCCGAAAACAGTTCCAAGTCTAAATGACAGCTAAGAGCAAGAACAGATCGACTTGAAATTCATATTACCGCTTTACCTTCTATTTATAATTCACGATTTGCTTGCATAATTATGATAGAACTGTAATGTTAGAACAATGATATCTACTGAAAATTGATTACTAATCCAAAGCCGAAATATGAGAAAATTGTTAAGTTTCATCAACATTTTTATCCGACAATCTGACAACTTTCCTATATTCTTATTGGCTGAGATGAAATGTTAGTACGGTAACCGTCGGATAAAACGAGACTTGTTGGATAAAACGTCCGACAACTCCTTTCATGAAACGCTCTCCTGGTCTGTCTTACAGAATTACGCTGACATCTAGTAGGCCTATACAGTTCTATAAAGAAACAATACTAAATATTTGTATAAAACCACCTTTTTTGCTTTTTGAAAACTTCAACAAAGTACGATACCTTTTGTTTTGAATCATCACATAAAGAAGTTGAGATGATACAGAAGGTAAAAGAAAAATACAACACTTCAGCAATATATTATTGCAAACGTCACTTCAGGCATGCGAATGGAGTGTGAAAACCCCGCTGAGGAGTCTTGCCGTCCAAATTCCCAATTATTCTCCAATTTCCTTGCAATGTTACAGAATAAACTTTTGCTGAAGGGGGTTATAACCGAAGATCATATCAGAACTGACTGTATTTTATCTCCAAATTGGTCTACTGGGTATTGGCATTCATTCTTGAAATGATTTGGGTCAGATATGTGAGACCCCCATGGCACTTTGATTGATCATCTGTTTGGTTCTCACTAGTGGTGGTAACCTTAGATTTCGCGCCTTTTTCTTTGTTGTTTCGTTCAATATTGTGTTCCTGATATGTAAAATTTGTGAGTTTTCGCACCAAGAGCACAGTAGATGATTGAAAATGCGCGTCAAATGACAATGAACAGCTGAGAGGGCTTTGTCGAAAATTGGTGAACCGGAACAGTAGTTCATCCTAAGTTTCGGAGCTGTCGAAAAATTGCAAATACAGTTTGTACATAATTTTGCAAATCGTTCGTCCAGAGACCAGGGAAAAACTGCTGTTTTGATTCAACAATTTTCGATAAAGACTTCTTGGCTGCTCGCTATCTATGTTGCCATGGAGGACATTTGACAATACATTTTCTGTGTTCTTGAAAACGCTTTGCGTCGGGGTGGGGAAAATCCCTATTATGGAGTTTACTATACGACGTGGCGTTCGAATAACATGAATAAGCTATCTTATAATGAGATTTAAGTTTTAGTACTTCATCCATTCATACCAAAGCTGTTCTCACCAAAGAACCATGGTTAAAGTAAACGGGTTGGAAATAACATAGGGAAATTATTATTGCAAAATATGAGTAATGAATGGTTACATTAGTAAGTAGTTCCATTCATGCCTCCTCGTGTGAACTTTTGTTTGGGAAAGGATTGAAAAGCTGAACGTTTAGCTATTGATACATGAATTGAATCAATGAATACGTTTTTTAAGGAATTAATTATTGAATAATGAACAAAAAGATAGTAACAGTATAACTTTACTCGCTTTTCACATTTATTTGCTTAGAAGTGCTTTAGAAGAAAACCATTCCCCTTTCTTGTTCTCTGCTGTTGTAAGTGCTCTGGGTTTCGCGGAATAAATCTCTGCCAGTTATGAATAAATATATAAATAAACGAATAAATGAATATTTATTTATTTATTTAGCTGAACAGATAACCAATTAGTCATATTTTTGATAGCCTAATGAGTGGATATGAATCAATGGATTAATCAGGAAATAAACCGAATAACATTTTAAGAAATGAATGCATAAAACAATGATAAAAAATAAATGAATGATAAAAAATAAATGAATGAATAAGGTAAATTTTATTTTAAAATCGCACTCACTCACCTTTCAAGTGACTGGTAATTTATCTACCGTCTTGTGTGTGTGTGTGTCTAGATTAATACCCATACAGATTGAAGTCAAGTGTTTACCGCTGTGCTCCCCGGAGTTAAGCAGGTATCATGTGTAAACTTACAAACAGAAGGCGATTTCCAAAGCAACGCTTCACAAAAATAAGACTATCTTCGACATCCGGAAAATGATGCTTTTGAACACGGCAAGAGATTCATGTGAAAAGTATCCATCTATTCCAATATTGTTTAATAATGTTCCAAGATAAAGTTGCGTACTTGAAGGATGGTGAGATAGCGATTGTTCCATGAAAATAAATCGTATAAAAAGTATTTTACTGTCCCTTCTTGCAATACAAGATCAGACTGCCTGTTGAAATAACATGGTTTCAACGCTTATGATCAACGAGTTTGTTCTTAATACCTGAACTCGACTGGGTATCCCAACATACAGATCCTTTGGTCAGTCTTCTCTATATATACGTCCAGTTAAACATTCGCTCACCGGGAATGCATTAAAAGAATAAAAGTAGTTGTAGATTCTTTGTTTATGTGAATATCGCATTCCAAAACTTCTCAAACTGTGTGACATTTTCACATTGTATTCAGAAATAATTGTCGCCGTAGTATGTAGTATGGAAATCATATGCTGCACCTCACAAGGCTTGATATTTGATTACCCATATTGCGGAATGTTCTGGTATTAACATGGTATGAACAAACAGATGATAAACTGGTTCCAGGTTGCATCATAATGTAGTTCATTAAACACGGCCCACCTTTACACCGCAATATAATGTTCGAAGTAGGACTTTATTCATCTGCAAATTGGGGAAGTAGGACTTCATTAAAAGAAGAAACGAATTCACGCCTTCTTCCAGTCGATATCAAATCGGAATATGTATGAAGATTGTAAATACCAAGAACACAGGACATTTATTGAACACAACAATCCACAAACACAATAAAAGGCGCAAGAATAACACCACCAGTGACCATGAGGAAAAGTTGATCTTATTAGTATTATCCGATAGAGGATGAGAAGCTTGAAGAAGCTATCGGTGGCAACCCACTCAAAAATGGTCAACCCGATACGATGATTATAGTTCCGTTTCGATTGGCGCAAAAAACAGCGACATCAGATGTTAATGTCCTTCCTTTCGTTCGGCACAAAAAAGTTAACTTAATCTCGTAGTAGTTAGTAATCTAATTGTCTCTTTGCCTTTGAAGTTGTTTCTCTGATCCTAGAGAAAAGTTTCCTGACAACGACAGGTGTCATGACGGTCAAGGTCAAATGATACTCACAACGATCATCAACCGATCAATGCTCTCACTCTTACCATATAAATGCTCATACGATATTGAACGAACATCCAAAACGAACACCATCCACATCCTGTATCAATCATTGCTACCATTTAAACCGACACCCATTCGATAACGCACATGCTAAAGACTGAAGTTATCAAAATGGGATCCTACTTTTGATGTTCGCTGAAAGAATTACGACCTATGAAGCACACTCGTATCGTAATCTAGCATAATTGTCGGATAATATTTTTGGTATTATCTGACAAAGAGCAGTGGTAGCATGATCACTTCTAAATAGGCCTTGGCACACATGTGAGAATATGCATCTTGGCTCCAAACGGCACCGGAGATAAAGATAAAGTTGGCGTACCTTAAACAAAACACTTCTAACATAACTGGCCAATAAATCGGCCCACACTCTACTTCTTTGGGTCGTTGAAAGAACAGGGGTCTCAGAGGCGAGACCCCTGGGTCCACCTTTCGATCCCTTGAGAGGGGGTGGATAATGGATGGAAGAAGGAAAAGGGACAAGAGAAAGGTAGAAGGTAGGAAAACAAGCAAAGATTTAGAAAAGAGAACCGTAGAGTGTCTAAACAATTAACGCCCGGAGAAGGTGCGAATTTTTAACCCCCTTCCACCTTCTAACAATTGACCCTGGGGATAGCCATGAAATAACACCCGTGACTCCAGTGGATTCAGGATGCTGATGATGATAACAATTTGGGCCTATTCACTTTCTTTCTTTTCTTATTACCTCCTTTAGAAGATCTGGGGTATAATGGGGGGCTCGGGGGCTCATGTAGGTTGTACTCCTCAGAGTGAAGACAAATTAAACAGATTCAGGGACGAGTTCAAACCCAATCGATCTGCGTTCAGGTTATCAGGTTAAATAACCCCCACGACACAGGCCGTGGAACATGGGGGAGTAGGTATACCCCCCCCAAAAAAAAAAAAAATAATAATTGTGTACCAAAACATGGAAATGACCATCTAACTGTGGTTTTATGCATACTCTGCCTCTCCCTACTCTAAAATACTTTCCGCGGGCCCTGCATGTTAAGTTCTAAGATGACGAGTGCAGTAAAGATTTCAACAGAGAACAAGAGTATAAGGCGTGAAAGTGACGAGACAATGATGTCTATTTTACCGATGTTTCAGTGACGTAGATGTGTCTTTATTGACTTCAGGGTTTAGGTAGAGGTTAAAAAGCGAGAAAATCCCGCTACCTGACAAATTTTGTTTATTCGGGGTAGGCTCTATTTCGTTGGCGGGTTGCAAGTCGAAGGGTTTTTATCTTGTCAGTTTTTTTAACGAAAACCAAAAGAAGTAGCCGAAAGATACCTTCCCCACATACTCACCATATAAGATATTCAGGACTGTTCCATTCTGACGGCACGATTTATTTGATTTGATTTAACTTTTATATATTTTATCATTATTATTAATTAATTAATTAATTAATTAATTAATCTTATTCTATTTTCATTTCTTATTCATATATGATTACATATTTTTGCGTTGATATTATTGTACATCATGAAATGTATGTACTACACGATACTTCAATACCCCTTTTGTTTTATTAATTTGCTCTTGAGTAATTATACATAAAATGTGATTTAGGGGTACTGTTCCGTAGGCATCTGATAAAATATTTGCATATACATAACTTGCATAAACTGTCAATGTTTAATGATACGTGGCGAAAGGATATTTTTATACGATTGCTTACAAAATAATATGTATTACATGCTTAGATTAAATCATTTTCAATCTTAAAATAAATTTAGACTTTATGCCTTTTTAATTCATAAGCAGCTGCTCACATGTGACGTCTTGGATATAGACACTTTTTAAAAATACATATACGATTGTTATTTAATGAATTTTCACAAAATTTTAATGATCATTATTTTTTTTCAATTTTTGACTAGACCAACTAGACATCGAATTTGGGGGCAGCTGAATATGCAGCTTATTTAACATGGCGCAAAAAACTCTTTCACCCAACGACTATAAATAAAGATCTGCCCCTTAACGAACTCATCTCAGATCAAAGAAAATCGTTTAGTATAAGCCCTGACTTGAGTTATGAGATTGTATTTCCTTTAAACTTACCTTTTAGTTCAGTCGTGTAAATTCCAATGAAAAATAAATGTCGGAGGTGTTATTCATTCATCATCTAGCTTAATAAAGGCAAGTGGAGAACATGACAAAATACATGAGATCAGTAGACATCATTCTCCAGACACGTAAAATCCCAATGGCTTTGAATATATCCCAAAATGTCAATCCAGGATCGAAATAATACAATCCAGCTCAAGGCATTGAGTTCCAGCATATGGACTACAGAATCAAACCATGGAGGCTATAGATCTTCATTTCTCCTGAAACGAATACAGTCCTTGTTTTATCTCCAACAGGCAAAAGAGAAGAACTTTTAGCCAAGTTAATCTTGGCGTCAAAGTTTTTGAGGCATGCTGTCCCCTTTGATATCATTTCTGGCAGTTCTGAGTTGACGTGATATTATGGAGTTCGAAGTTAATCCTGGAAGGGGGATTCTTCGCTTGAACACCCCTTATAAGATATTTCTTTCATTCTTGGCACGTCGAAAAATAAGAGGGGCGGGGCGAATGAAGGACTTTCCTACGCATGAACACAGACGTAAACTTTTTCATTATCTGAGCACGTAGACAAATGGGATGGCGACCTCGCTCTAATTGCTTATTATGATAGAAATCCATCATAGTATTCTCAAGGTACATTCTTGCAGGTTAAAATACTTCTGTGATAGAATTTATTTGGAATAAGGATTATTACACCTATTCCTAAACAACGCGAGTACATGCCTTAGCCTTAACAGATTCTCGGGAATGTTTTGAACAGCCAAAATATTTGTCTCATTTTTTCGATTAAAATTTATTTTTAATGTTTATTCATTTTAAAAATACTGCAAGTGGATGGGCCTATCCTTTCCTGGATGTACTGAAAGAACAATCCGAAGAATGAAAATACTAATAACAATTCGATGAAATATATCCCATTTCGGAAAAAATAGAATTTATTGCTGCCCTAAAATGGGAAAAGACACTTCTAATATATCTAATTAAGGAAAGGAAAGTATAGAGGAATATCTTACAGAGGCAAAAAAGGCGTCCTTCGTTGTAAGTGCTATAAAACCCTTAGATTTACTCCCAAACTCCTTCACTTTAATGTAGGGCTTCTGTGAGTGAACTCAGTCAAGCCTAACACCCAAACAAAAACATCGAGATTCCATAACAGGATTTAAGTGGGTAGAAAAGTCGAAATCCACCCACCCAAAATACTAAAAGCGCGGTGAAAACACTTATGATGCAAAGATTACTAGGATAGAAAGGGAATTCGGGGTTGAAAAGGAGAAAACTCTGAAGGTATTTTGCATACTTCAATTGAGGGTATGAATCAATTGAGGGTATGAATATAAAAAGCAGGTCATGCATTGAAGAAAGTTGGACAATCTGTCTTTGTTATGTATGTAACGGTGAAAAAAATGTAAGAAAGTGGGAGTATAATTATAGTGTCAATAATAGATTTGGTGACTTTTTCTCCATGGCGAATTCAGATAAGAGATATCCTTCAATGTGTTGTGAGCCTAGGAGTATCATAATTATGAATGTCTAAATAATTCATTTACTTGTTTTTTATTGAGGGAATAATGAACTTCTATAAAGAATTCAACTTGCCCCAAAGTTACGCCAGGCTATATTAGACCACGCAGAGCAAAAGAGAGAGGAGGGGACGGGAAAGAGGAAAAAGGGGGAAAATGAGAAGAAGAAGAAGAAGAAGAAGAAGAGGAGGAGGAAGAAGAAGAGGTAAGAAAGAAAGAAAGAAGCAAAAGAAAAGGAAGAATTAGGTGGAGAATAACAAAAAGAGGAAAGGGGAAGAGGAGGAGGAGGAGCATGAATTGGATAATATTACGGAGGATGATGAATAGTTCAAGTAGTTGAAAATAATTACTATTTACTATTTCAAACACCATTTCCTATGCTTAAAAATCAAGTTTGTATTGGGAGCTTGTTTGGTTTTCAGTTCCATATAAAAATCATAAATAAAATACATGAAAAATCAAGAAAATATTTACAATGGAGGATAGCCCATTTCAGTCATATTTTCAAAATTTCACTGTTATTCCACGGGGTCCTAATTAAACGAAAATAACTCAAAAGATGTAAGATTGAAAATAAAAACAAAGCATAAAACAAAAAACAATAATTAAATTAGTATTGAACAAAAATAAGATAAATAACTCAAAATGATGTATAATGCAACAAATAATCAAAATTAATAGAGATAACTTTCGAACGTTTGATATAAAGGGCTGTATTGTTAAAGAAAGATTGATTACATGAGATGGTAGTTTGTTGTACAATGAAGCCCCCTAAAAAGAAATGTCCTTTTACAACTATTCGTTTTTGGTTTTGGAAGACATGTTAGTGTAGAAGTACAGGAGAATATTGATGAGATTTAACAGGTATTGATATTTTCATATATTCCGGGGCAATATAATGTAGAACTTTGAACATCATTATATTCATATGCTCACGATGACGAATATCTATTTTTTCTATTTCAAAATTTCGTGAATATGAGAAGTAGAAACATGCGAATAAGGATTAATTCTCAAGATCATTCCTCCGGCACGGTTCTATAGTTTCTGCAGTAGACCCAGATGTTTCTGAGATGCAGACTGCCATATAACATCTACATAGTCAAAATGTGGGAGGATGACGGAGGAATATATAATTTTCAGACTGGATTGATTTACAAAATACCTTAACCTTCCAACAAAGCTTATCATTTTGCCTATTTTCTTTACCATAAAATCCAAATGAGTATTCCATTTAAGTTCCTGATCAATATAAGCTCCTAAATATTTGAAATTATCAACATTTTGAATATTCTCGTTATTAACATTTACATTCAACGTATTATGTTTTCTCAGCATATGCCGGGTACCAAACATCATGCTAACGGTCTTTTTTCAATTCAATTTTAACGTATTAGACATCCACCTATCTACTTTTTGAAGTTCATGATTTAAGATCGTTTCAACTACTAACGGGTCTTTGTCTGAGCAATGAAATACTGTGTTATCAGTGTATAGATGAAAATAACATTTGTTAAAAGAAAGTGACATATCATTAATGAATAAGAAAAATAAAAGCGGTCCTAGAATCGAGCCCTGAGGCACGCCGTTCAATATCTTGCACAGCTCAGAATGGGTATTGTTAAAAAAGTGGTTACTTTCCGACCAGTTAAAGAGCTACAAAATGTCTAATGATTTACCCGTGGTACAAATTTTTGAGAGCTTGATTAAAAGTAATTTTTGATTAACCATGTCAAATGCTTTGTGCGGGTATAAGAACACAGCCCCGGTATATTTTCCGTCATCCATGGCAAGCTTCCAATCTCAGATGTGTTTTAGAGTACAGATGTAAACAAAAATGATGTAAGGTGAAAATTTCGAGTTGTTTAGATCTGGATTTACACATCAGCTATCTAGAGCAATGACTTGTGAGTAGCAGGCCAATTTAGAAGGTAAATACTTATTTGAATTAGCACTCCACGTTCGTGTTTCTTTTTTATTTTGTTGAAAATAACTGAGTAATGGCATCTGAACAACATGGTATGCAGGTAAGAAGAATCCAAGGATGTACTGTAATGATATGAACACAATATCTAACTTGTATTCCCAATCATTCCTTTAAAATTTAATTCACCTAAAAAACGAAGGACTTTTCGTTAGAATGTTGAGTATCGGTAAGTGAGGTCATACTTCAGTGGGCCATAGAATTCCAAAGCTCCGCTGACGTTTCAATACCTGCTAATTGAGGCATTGATCATGTTGACTATAGTATATTACGTCCGGATTCATGAGAGGAACAATTTTATATTATCTTGTGTCATGGACAATAAGCAACATTTATCACCAGCAGAAACGTATTATAAGCCCCCACACACAACGCCCCGCCCCCAACACACACATACGCACCCACAAACACCTTTTCACTTTCTTTTTCTTTTTTTCAAATTCAGTATTCACCAACTTTGTGGGGGTCTACTGATTGTGTTTTCATATCACCGGCCGAATAATACCTAACACTTTGAAAATGGGACCTTCAGCCTTCTTTCTAGGCGCTCAGCATTTAGATTGGAGGAGGGTAATAATAATAACGTATTATGTTATGCAGGGCCCGCTGGAAGAACAGCTTACAGCTCAAGTGTACCCTGGGTATATGAGAGATATAATAATTATTGTTATCATCATTTTTATTGCTATCATTATTGATATTATTATTATTATTATCATTTTTATTATTATTATTATTATTATTATCATTATTATTATCATCATTATTAAATACGTGTACGCTTCTGTATCAATAATGACTATTATATTGATTTTACATATATGATAAAAGAGCACTGTAGTTACCATAGGCAAAGAGGATCGAACCACAGACATTAAAATGTGTCTATGTGGCTATAGGCAACGGGATAAATTGCCAATTCGTCTACTGCCAACTCGTCCACTCACCACATGGTCTATTTTCATTAAGTCTAATGCCATTCCGTCCATCAACAATTCATCTAACAAACATTTGGTCCATTATCCATTTGGTTCAATCATCACTTCGTCTAATCTCCATTTCGTCTCATAACCAGTTGGTCTAATATCCATTTCATTTTCATTCATTTTGCACAAATTAACACTTAGTTCAATAAGACCAAATGGTAGATGGACTAAATGGTTATTGGACCAACTGGTGATTTGACGGAATGGCATGAGACTAAATGAAAGTAGACCATGTGATGAGTGGACGAACTGATGGTAGACCAAATGATAGTAAACGAGTTGGCAATTGGACGAATTTGCATCAGACGAATTGGAAATAAACCGGCCACGGCACCCTACACCCACACACACACACACACACACACTCACCCACGCACCCCTATGGCATCCACCCGCACACATTGGCAAACCTATAAAAGCTCAACACTTTAAACTACTAGGTGTTTTGTGATTTTTTTTCCCCATTTTTTATCAATAATATTGTTTAGTTCATGGGATGGGAAATAATGATTTGGTTAATGGCAGTGCGCTGATTTAATTCATTTACATGTGTTTTTCTTTTTCATTTTTTGGGAACTTATTACAACTCACTTTTATTTAAATAAACGAGTTTGAAAAGTGATTCCTCGACAACTAGACAGTAATTGAAAATAGACATGCAGGATACTTTTACCAAACAAACGATGAGTCACTTGGGTTTATACGAGTGTGTGAATATTGCTTTAAGATTTGCCCTCTCATGCTGGAAAAAACCTCTAAATACCGTTAAAAGATGAGGAACTAAAGAGGGAGTGGAAATATGTATAATTAAGTCTGAAGTTATCTCTTAAATATTGGAAGCTAAGAGTCATATGCAATTCTGGAAGTTGCCCAGAACGTCACAAATCATAAGGAAATTCAAGATCTTAGATATTATTCTTAATAAATCATTTCCCAGCATTTTGGCCCAGATTTTGCAGTATAGTGTAGTATAGTTCATACATAGTGGTTAAGAGTGGTACATGTATTAATTTGTAAATGATAAAAAAGAATTCGATTATTACTTGAATAAAATAAAAGGCATGGGATAATGAGCTTTCGATATTTTATTTCAAATAATACAACAAATAAAATGAAACGAACGAGGATGTATTACGTGAAGGAATAGGATTTTCCGAAGGTTATATCCACGCCTATCCAGTTATTTTTACGAATGCCGATATCTATCTAATCGATTTTGTCTTTCCTCGGAGATGATAGTGTACTCTTGTATGATTAATTACATTCTTACCCACAGAAAAGAATGTGTTATACTATCGATAAACCCATTTCTATTCATTTTTTTTATAACAGTCAGCATGGTCAGTAGACCCCCACAAAATTGGTTGAATCTAAACAAATATAAAAAAGGAAAAAAATTAAGTGAAAAGACAAACGTAAAAGATAAATAACTAACTAAATCTAAAAACCAAAGAAAAAGTAAAGCAAAATGATAAAAAGGAAATGAAAAGAGAAATAAGCAAACACAAATAAAAAAATGAATTATGACAAATTTGATACAAACAGACAATTTGGACCAATTATTGTTAGTAAGGAAAGTGTTTGTCAGGATATGACGTCACATGGATTTTTTCCGGCCGGACTTAATGTTTTCATATACATAAACAAGTTCCATAAAAACCCTCCACATTTACATACAAATATAAATAGTGTGTACCGTATTAGCTTCTAACCTCAGATTGAAAGATAATTGGTATACTGAAATGGTTACATCCGGATGGAAAGGGAGCGACCCGTGCGATGCAATTGACCTTTAACGTTGTGTGACTACCGGATATCAAATACACTACGGATATCCGATAGCTCCATGATTAGTCTTCAATATTGATAAATGTCATAGATTATTTACACGTATACGTCATCATCTGAAAAGCCCGTTTGTGTCTAGAATTCGTTCATGGATTTTTTTTTCCAAATATTTCTCTAAGTTCGAAACATAATGCAAAATATGAGATTTATTTGGATAAAATCACATGCGTAAGAAAAGTTAGGGACGTCGAAAACAGATTTATTTTTCTGAATTCGTGTTATATTTGTCATACTTATTATCATAACCATTGATTTTGATCATTACCATACTTGTATGAATATCATTATAATTATCGCTATCATTATCATTACTATCTTTAAAAAAGAAGAAGACATGGATGGGTTGGGGGAGACATTTTCAATGTAGTTCTGGTAAAATTATTGAATTATTATTTGCTAAATAGTCTCATTAAGGTACCTCTTATCTGTATATAATTGTAATTTGATATGTTGATCTATTTGCGCCAGTGAAAAAGAGAAATATGATGTGGACGATATATACAATTTGTACCTGTATACTTATGGTTGGACTTGAATATTATTATCGATAAGTCTTTTCAGAGTACTAATCCCAAACTGAGAGATAATTGATTTGCAACCGCATGACAGAATATACGATGATGGATGTCTTACAGCTTCGGTGCTGTAGGGGGTGAGGCCGACAGCCCCCAATAATATTTTAATTAGTAATTAAAAAAGAAAAAAAAAGAAGAAGGGAAAGATAGAGGAAGTATGAAGGAAGAAGAACATGAAGGAGATGTATCTGTTGTGTTACCATGATTACTCTATATTACCTTCTTTTATTTCACTGAAATCAATGCCATTGCACTGTAACAATAATATGATAAAAATATAGGTATATTTACCAAGGGAAGCCCCTTCAGTTCTGAAAACTGTTCTCCCAGTGGGCCCTGCTATTATTTAGCTATTACTGTAGGTTAATTTACCACCCTATAAATATACCATGGTGTCGCCCCTTTTCTTCGATAATAGTATTCGTTTTCGTGAAAGTCAAATGATTTCTTGTCCAGCAGTCTCAGCACCACTTGATGTTTAAAAGTGTCCACGACGTAATAAGTAGGCCTATAGTTTTTAGATTAGATAGATACGTATTAAAACTACAATGTTAATATTTCTGAATAATACGGTATCGTGGTAAAACGGAATACATTAAATGTGGAATAGAATGACCAACTACACGAAGGTAGACTTGCAATGTCTCTGTTTTCAATGTTTGTTTTAGTAAAAGTCTAACGCGTTCATGTCCATCAGACACGGATCAGAGAGATCGTCTTGTAAATGGGTTTTAGAGCTCCTCGAGCTCTTCTCCTCCGAGAAACTGAGTGAACTTTTGTCTTTTTCTTTTTTTCTCTTCTATAGTGACAAGAGTTCAGAAGGAGTCACCGTCAGATGTAGTATAGCCCATGCATGATGACAGATCAGGAAACGCGCTGTCACAAAACCCAACATCCCACAGAAGAAAAAAAAAATAGGCGGGAAAATAATGTTCCTGTTTCTCTTTCAACCGCTGGAAACTCCTGCTGATTTATTTTCTTTTTCTAGGCTTTTATCTATTTTGGACATTGTTGTGGATGTTGTTGTTGATGGTGATGATCCGACAACAATGGGAACAATAGCAACATCAACAACAATAAAATCTATTGTTGCTACTATCGGAACTAAAATGTAATTCTGTCGTGTTTATAGCATTGCGATGCGCAGGGAGGTCTCGGAGAGACATCAGCCATGGCATAATTTCCTTCAGCAAGAAATTTATCCACATTGTGCTGCACTCAACCCAGGTGAGGTGAATGTGTACCCGGTAGGAACAAATTCCTCGAATGCTTTAGCGCCTAGGCAGCCCAGCTAAAGCCGGGGTAATAATAATAGCAGGGCCCGCTGCTGACGCTGGGAGAGCAGTTTTTTTCAGAACTGAAGTGGCTTCTCTGTGTAAATATGCCTATATTATTATCATTATCATTATTATTATTTTATTATTATCATCATCAGCGAACAACAAATGGAAACAATAGACAATGGAAGGTTAGGTAGGATTTCCTTAAAGCTATCACGACACCTATAAAATTACTCTCAAGGCATATAAGACTACTTTATGAATTTATATTAATGATGCACACCCACGATCAACTTTAAAACATTATCATATGAGAAAGCTGGTCGTTTGGGCTACGAGTCTATTGTCAACCAATTCAATACTCATCTTCCAACGAACAAGAAAGTGCTTTTCTTGCTTGACGAGGGATGATTTTTTTTTCACATTTTCATCAAATAAACGTTTAGTTTTCAACATTTTAGTAATGCCACACTGGACGTAGAATTTACATTAACGATTTTGCGCCTTTCTGGTCTGAAAATGCAAAGTCATTCCTTTTAAGCCCCGTGTGGCATTGGGTTGAGCCTTTTAAAGATGCGGAGTCAAATCTCTTTCTTTGTAGAGTTCTAGTATGATCACATTAGCATTGGGTAAAATAAATCATGAATATCAGTTATATTATGAGGTTATGAACGTTAAGGATGCTAAGTAACTGATATTATCATGTATGTTTCCATGGTAACGCCTTCAAAGATAATCCAGCTAGGTTTCCTGTCTGCTGGTGCTTCATTGATACGTGATACAGGTATTCATCTCCCGCTTGAATGTCTATATAAACCACCAATATTCAAAACTTCGTCCACCCTCTTACCCTTTCCCTTCTTACTCTAAAGTAATACGCGCACCTTTACATACACATTTGTCCTAGCGCACACACGCATTTTCGAAATGTGTCAGTGTGGGATATTTTTAGCTTCAAAGTGGGGACGTGCGTGTGCTTGGGTGTGTGTGGGAGCGATGGTATATACTCGAAAGTTTGATTTAATCTACGAACTTATTCTCTGACACGATAAACACAGATTATTGGCATAATCCATCAAATGGGGACGTTTCCTACACCCTTCATAATACTAGGATTAATTAGCGCAGCGCAAAGTGGACAATTTGATAATTACTCATTGACACTACATACCTGATTTAAGATATGAAGATGAAATATTGACTGGTATGGTTATCTGGATCAGGATGTCCCCAGTTTTCGGATGTAGGTCCCGGTAAGTGGGTTAAAACACGAAGTAACCGCAATTCTAGGCCCATATACAAGCACCCCCCCCCCCATACACACACACTCATAATCATTCCTATCCCTCAAAAAGGTTATATTGAAACTTCATTATGTCATTTTTAACCTGTGGGATGGGGTGTATAGTCTGTTCCTTCAATCAAAACAAGTTTAGAATAAAGATGGCCTCCAGCATTCAAGTAATCCAAATTCGGTTACATTTTTTAAAATTTTGTTTCGAATGTAGATAAAGTATTCTGCAAGATTACATTTTCAGATACCCATCGTTTGCAACATGGACATTCTAATCCTCAAAACAAAAACATATGAAATATGTAGTCACGTAGTCTCAAATACAATGATTTGACTCTCATAGTGCAGAAAATCAGTAAATGTAATGTACTTACATACATGCGATTATCATTGAACATAACCAGATAACATTGTAAGGCTTCGTACCAGTCCTTTGAGAGGTACATTCCAATGCCACACTTGAAGCATCGTCTTGGGACACCATTGTAGGTGCAACATTGTACCTTTTAAACGGCAATGGTGCAAAATTGCACCTGAACGTATTATAAAAGGTACTCCCCGTCATGCCAGTATTTCATTGCTAAATGAACTATCTGTAACCCCTCGAGTCTTTTCTTAGACCGTAATTGTTTATATCAGCAGTACAAAAAAACAATCATAACTATGTTCTTACCAGGGTTTATTGGTGTTTTCCAAGGTCAGTATAATAAACCAAACCAATCAGGATGAGGTAATTTACACAAAATATATGTACATTACACATATCCAAGTTCCATCTTGAAAGCGAATTCTTACTCGAAGTACTTGAAATGTTTCTGAACAATACAAGGTATCAAATGAAAATCCTTTGAAATCCACTTTGGAAAACTCTCCTTTATGATATCAAAGATCCTTAATTCCAATTTACACAAGCATTAATATCCTTTTGTCTTCTTTTCACCATATTGTAGAAAAGGTTCGGTTATAAAAGAGTATCCGCATGACAACAGAATGCCCTGCTCTCAAACTGAAAGTCTCAAGGGGAAAAAATGTAACAATATAGGGAGTTTCCCCTACTAAATTGAAAACTAGAAGAGGATGGTACACCTTGAAAGACCCGCAGAGGTGATGAAATGCTCAAGTCACGGTCGTACGACTCTTCTATGTATGTCGAATTACTATTGGTTCATGTGAACAAGTCTGGAGAGTTTCGTGTATCCGATTCTTAGATTCCGATTGGAAGGGAGGGGGGGGGGTGGGTCAACATAGCTGATTGTTATGTTGCCCCCGGGGCTTTCGATTGAGGGGTGATGTAGGCATTACAGAAGTACAAGGCATAGACTTCAATTACAGTATTCCCCTTTTCTTCCCCTCCCCTCCCCTCTTTTTCATTTTTCTCCTCTTTATCAACTACACAAAATCACAGGGGCAGTCGCCGTCTGCTCCCTTCCCCCATAACGCTTCCCCTGGTTAAGCATGATTTAAGAACCGAGTGGAGTATGGTATGCCCCCTTGAATTTGTCAATAATTTATAGAGAGTTCTAATGTAAGTGGTGATGTTGATTTTATTTCGTGCCTAAATGTTCGTTTAAGCCCCCTCCCCGAGGGGTGGGGGCACTGTCATCCCAGTTGGATCTCTTAAATGCCCATTAAAAACTTTTTTTTCTGGATGTTGTTTTGTTTAGGGCACTGTACACTCAGTGAACAGATAACAACAACAAAAAATCAGGGGGAAAATGTAAACTTTTTGGACAGCCTTTTGCGCATGATGCTTTAAGAGGGTAAATATTTCACCCTACCATGAAAATAAAATATTTCTTATTCAACACAATTTAAGCCAGATTGCTAGAAGTATTGCGATTGTCTCTCATCATCAGTTACCAATTTTAGTTCATATTTTGACACTTCGTATTCTAGATGTTTCATAAAATCGTTCATAACTTGGGAACACCCTTTTGAAACACCCCCGGAAAACATCATAGAACGTGCTTCGAAACGGCCAGTTGTTTATTGCAATTGGAACACAGAGAGTCCACACACTGACACATGATTTCCCTTTCCTTAATCTGACAAGAGAGAGCAGCAGATACCAGATATGATCTAATCTTAAGAATTCCATCTCAAGTATTATTATCTATCTATACTCGTCCAAAGAAGCCGATAGAAAACAGTAACTTCCGACTCGAACGCTGATGTACTTGTTTTTTCTCTCTCTCTCTCCTCTCTTTTTCTCACTTTCTTTTTCTTTCTCTATTTTCCTCTCTTACTTCCTCAGCAATCTTTCTCCGCCCCCTCTCTCTCTCTCACACACACACTCGTAAAAAAAAATCCACACCCACACGCACCAACCCCAACACACACCACCAAACACGCACCTTCACACACGTAACACACACACACACGCACGCACACACACACTCTCTCTTTCCATTTCCTCCCAATCATCTATCCATAGGCTCTTGTCTCCGTTTGCCTTTTCTCCTTTACTCCCTTTCTTTGCCATCTTCCTAATCTTTCTTGAATAAACATTTTATATTTTCCTTTACATTCAACAAAGCTTTATATTTCTTTCTTTCCCTATTCTTGCTACCAATGTCTATTCCACCGATCCGTCTCTTATTTTGTTCTGTTTTCTCGTCCCATCCTCTTTCCATGCTCCCAAGTAAAATAGAATATAAATACATAATAATTAGAATTTTATAGAGGATAGCTGAAGGAAACTTCAGTGTATTATATTAATTTTCAAATGTCAATAAAAAGAGGGAAATGTTGAACCCTTTTCTGTTATTCAGATGTATCTGGTTCATAAGTGGTCACGGGCACAGGATACAGGACAGCCGTTTGAAAATCTGACCTTACTATTTCATAGTCTTTTTGATTCAGACTGTCATTGCATTTCACCTTCACTTCCGAAAATCACTATGACTGCAATCTTGTATGGCTTTTTCATCTTTTATTTCTATTTCTCCCCTTCCTTTCGATTTTTTTTGCCTACCTTACTTTCTTCTTCTCTACTACTTCTTCTCCTTTCTTCTTTCTTCTTCTTCTCCTTCTTCTTCTTCTTCTTCTTTTTATTTTTCTTCTTCTTCTTCTTAAATCAATAGTGATCGTTTATCCTACATTCAAATAAAAGGTAATGCTATATACACTTTCTTGTATATATGCGCAGTATTAATTATTGTACAATTGACATTGAAATTATTTTTATCACTACTATACTTTTATTATTTTGATTATCATCGATTTGTATCATCACAGGGAATTTGTAGTGTTCCTCTTACGATAATAATGTGTGAAATATGAGACTACTATCGACTTTTTAAAGTAGTTTGGTTCAGTAGAACAATATTGACCCAGATTCTTATTAATTTAACCTTGTAAGAATTGTATAATCTAAGAGCTTGAACTGGATTTCCATTAAAACTCCTCAAGTTCATTGTCATTCTTGCAAACTAAAAAGTATATAAAAGTAGTCAATGTTCCTTAATTTACTGCATAACATTTTAAAAGTTGAAATAAGAAGTCCTAAAGTTTCATATTGGGTTCGTTATTCGGATACTATCATCACTTAGCCAGCTGAATAACACAGGTAAGTGGTTTATTATAGTGATTGTTTTTAATATTACCGAAAACTGAAATACGATAAATTGTTCATAGAGCAACGAAACAATTTTTGCTTTTATTCTATTTTCATTTTACAGTACCTTACATGAATTATTGAAGAATCCATATAACACATAATAATCGTGTTAATTGAAAATTTAAGATAATTATTAAAAAGATAAGTAGTTACATGCATCACTGAATTGTACAAATCGCTGCTTCCCCCATTTTTCAAAAAAAATTGTTCAGATATTTTGAAAGTCATGCAGGTAAAGTTACAAACAGCAATCATGGCAATGGATCCCTGATAATGGGTGGGGGCTTGTGTTTCTTCCAAAATCTATCCATGACGCCAGGTTGGAGGAAATTCTTTAAGCGCATATTTCTGTGATCTCTCTTTTTTTTAATTCACATTTGTTTTCCTGGAGGGGGGGGGGGTTTCGAGGACCCGGTCCCTCCTAATTCCGCCACTATGGTTAAACAGTTTAAGATCAGATTGAAATTTAAAGATTGTTCTTTTAACCTGTGAATTAACATCAAAATGAGTAGTTACTGTTTTACAAAAAGAAATTGAAAGGCAATTTCAAGAAAAATCTTGGAATTGTAATTCTCATTGTCTGCTGCTTGTTGTCCTCATAGAGCTTCACTTGCATCATGCACAGTGGAATAATAAGAGAGTGTGTAAGTATTGCTTATAAGTATTGCTTCATTTGATTTTTCTTGACTGAGTTGCATGGCCTCTTTTTTACAGGGGTGCTGAATTAAATCTGACAAGCAAAAGAGGGGATTTTCAATGAAGAATTTAGGTCATTTTTGTAACATTTTGGCCATTTAGCATTCCTACCAGATTTCAGGGAGGTGCTGCCTATGGAAAATACCTCGCGCTCCCACCAGGAATATCTTGGGAGTGCTTTAGCACCCCGCTTTCCAGGGCCTGAGTTGTTCTGTCAATTTTTAAGATAATAAACATATCCAAAAAAATATCAAAATCTTTAATTTGCTGTTTCTTTAAAAGGTATTTTTGGGCAAAACACCAAAGAAAGCTATGTGGTCTTTTAGAGTTTTGTATTAAAAAATGGGTATCATAAAAAGGATAGAAAGTTAAGAAACATCGGCCAAAAAAATAATAGCCCTGTGCCGTGTGTTTTCAATATTAGCAACATTGTTTTGACTAATAATTTTTGATTAAATTGAAATAAATTGGATATAATTGTTAGTATGTGTATTATTGTTAGTGAAACAAATCAAACAGGATGTTATTAAGGTCTTTCAGTGTCGAGATGAAACAATGCATATAAATAAAGCACGTCACGAACTTTGGAACGGTAGGGGGTTGGTGGCGCCCATTTCCCGTTACACATGCACACCCACGATGTATCTATACTAACTCGCGTGTTGCAAAACGCTAACCTCGCTCTCAAACCAAGGAGTTACCAGCACTCCTTGCTCAAACTGAAAGTGTGTTTCCTGCATAGAGATGGATACAATTAAAAAAGCCTTTCATCCACCTCTATGCATTCCGATCAGTCCGAAAAAGCCATGGTCATGGAAGACAGGATTTTCTTTTCTCTCTTTTGCTAAACAGCGCCATCTTTCCATTGGTCTTCGTGCTTCAATAATAAATCACTTTGTAGACCTAACTCAGTATTTTTCAATCATTTTTTAAACTGAAATTCTTCTGAAACTCATGTCAATCATTACTGGCGTATAGATGGTGGGGCCGGGGTTAGGGCACCTTGCCTGTAAGGTTCCATGACCAGGAAAACAATAAAAGAGGATTAGAAAAGAAAAGGAAATGAATAAGGATATTATTTGGTTAAACTTATGTCAAAATCAGTCACAAAATTACAAAGTTTCATTTTTGAAAGGTCATAATTCTCATTCAGATTGACTTAAGAAACCCCCAAAATGTCCTCGTTTCGGTCACCAGATTCTCTCTATTGGTAGTCCAAGTTATGATGTTAGATTTTCAATATTGCGCTTTTTCAAATTTAAACCAGGCCCTTACGAAATTGTGTTGATTTAGCAAAATCATGCCAAAAAATCTAAGAGGGTAAATAGCATGTTAAAAACAACATCATTCTGGTAGATAGAGCAACAACGCGCGTGCAATGGCTTCATTTAATTTATATTGCCCATTATTTTGTACACTACTTGGAGTAAGTTTGTGTGTCAATATACATATATATATATATTTGGAGAAACCATATGAAAGTATAAAGAAATGAAAAATACACCCACTTATAGTTCAAAGTAGAAAAAGGGAAACCATAAAACAATTGTTATCTTCAACATGACAAAACCACCCATGTGCATCACACAATAAAAACGCTGTATAAAAGTATTATACAACCCTGTTTACTATCTGTGCAGTAGTTGTTAAACGGTAGTTTTTATAAGAAAAATCAAACAATAAGGTTGAATTTCTAATATTTAATCTTCAATAAATTAACCATTGCTGTTTAAACTATCAAGCTATTGTAATATTCGTTTAATAAAAAGGGTTGTAAATAAAATTCAAAACAACGTTTTTAATGTGTAAACTACATAACTGCATGGGCTGTATGGATTGAAATTGATATTGGAAAGAGGGCTTTCATATTTTCGTTTGTTTTCTCGAAAAATTGATAAGCAGACGATTTTGCCAATAACCCATGAGCAGACTTTCGCTCACCGATATCTTTTGATATCAATATGTATATTTTCAAAATTGAATGAATGGAATGACGAATTCTGATTACAATCAAAAGTCGAAACTCGACCTCCCATGAGGTCACTAATATCCACACTTTGTTTTGATATGTTTATGCAAACGCGACCATCATCGTGAGCATTTACTTATCAATGAATGAAGATATGTTTCACGTTGATATAAGATTCATCTATAGAGTTATCAATCAATAACCTTTATATTTACGATAACAAACCGAAAAGATAGAGTGGTAGATAGATAGGTAGATAGATAGATAGATAGATAGATAGATAGATAGATAGATAGATAGATAGATAGATAGATAGATAGATAGATAGATAGATAGATAGATAGATAGATAGATAGATAGATAGATAGATAGATAGATAGATAGATAGATAGATAGATAGATAGATAGATAGATAGATAGATAGAAAGAAAGACAGACGGATGGACGGATAGATAGATAGATAGAAAGATAAGTTAATTCTCTAAGTTAATCCCAAAATGAATTTTTTGCCTTGAAGATATTTAATAGTACAGCCACACATACATTCTTAAAATAGTTGGGCAAAAATGACCAACTTTTAACCAACCCTGGTCAACATACTGTCCACACAAATATTGGTTGAAATCTGTTTAAATTGGGTAATAAAAAATATCTGAAACAGTATCTGAAACATTTATAATAAAAAGCAATTCGATATTTCAACAAGATATAAAGAATGTCATGCAAGTCTGATATCTTTCGGATTTACATTGGCAGTAAAGCCTTGATTCACTATTAGACGTATCGTGATTACATGCTTTGTTTCGAACCCGTATAGACGTTCAATTGGTGAGAAATTTACGAGCTCTATGGGGGTGATCTCTAAACACTTCCCTAATTACTCATTAGGGGAAAACGTTAGATGATGATGAGTTTGAAAGGCCTCTGTTTATATTTTTTCACAATTGAACATTGAAACCCATCTTGATTGCACGTCCTTCTTCCAATCGGATGCAGCTAGAGATAATAATGATGACAATTTTTTGTTGTTTTATATTTCAATAACAGGAAGTTATATAAATTGTAGTAACTTGTTATGATTTTCCAATTAAATCGTCTTTATTGTAGTTGTGTAGGTATATGTATCGTTGCTCTGAAATACTACCGATCGCGTGAATTGCTGTCATGAAGTGCTATGTTTGTTCTTTACAAGTGCCCGGTTTCCCCTATATGTTGTACGGACGCGAGTAACCTTTTTAATGCTCGCTCGCCTTGCTCACTCGATTATACGCAGTCAAAATGAGCATGTCGAACAACAAGTTGTTTAAACTTTTTTGAAATTGTTGAATTTTTTTCACACAACTTTTTACATTCTTTAAACAATATAGTTGGGAGAGTGACGGGCTTAAAATAACGTGTTTCATTTTTAAATAGCGTTTTTACATTGCATTACCCCACATGAAGACGTTATTGGACACCATGCAAGCTCTAATCGCTTAGTATGCTTTGATATGCATGGATTATTAAATACGATTAATAAAGTTCAAAATAAAAAAAAATCGCGAAAAATGAAGACGAAGTTGTGAAGATCTCAGAATGTCACCAGAATGACACCACCTCGGGCCCAAAAACCCAAATTTTTAAAAGGAAAAAAATGAATCAAATAATTAGGAATAATACTGTAGGCCGATTTAAATTTGTATGGAAACAAACGGAAAAAGTATAGTGTGTCCCCTAAAGCGGGTCGTGTGGTCCAGTGGTCAGAGCATTGGACTCATCATCCCAAGGTTGTGAGTTCGAATCCCCATTCTGCCATTGTTTTCACTTTGAAAAAAAAAGCACAAGAGTAATATCTGTCGTCTATAAAGTCAGCCACTATGACTGATTAACCTAGACGTAAAATGTTTCCTATGTAATTGGGCCAGCTTGGCGTTTACCAGCAAAATGCTGCCCTGCTGAGTTCCTACGGGAGTTACCATAAACAGAAACAGAAACAGAACTTACAGTTACGATGGTGTATGTTGGTTTTGATTTTCATTTACATACACGTGTTGGGTAAAGTAATGTGTTTTTATAGAAACCCGTAATTCTGTATTCATACAAATATCAATGCATCTTTTTGTTTCATTCTCATAGGTTATAGTTGCAGATTAAGTTACCTGCCACTTTGAAAGCGTGAAAGGGGGTCGTCTTTGAGTCCACAAAATTATGGAAAATGAAACCTTTCAATTCATTTCAAATGATGGCGTATGCTGGAGAGACAAGAAGAAGGCGGAGTCATCAAGGATAAGCTCTGATGATAAAGATGTGCTGCCGATGCTTATTAACGCGCAAGGCGCTACATGTCTCACTTTGTCATCCAAAGGCGAGAAAGAAGACACTAGGATAGCAATCAACGGGATCCCTGCGGACCTGTCGCTGATCAAGGACCAAACAATGGGTACGATGGAGACTGGTCTCTGCTCACTCATCGAACCATCCAGCCCAGATTATCTCCTCCAGTCTGATCAAAGCGAGAGCCAACCCAACATGCCAGGTAAAACTTGGCCCCAATCGGGCAAAGAGACGCATGTTCTTGTACCCGGTGTTCCGCCACCTGTTGTCAACGTGGAAGCGGTGCCCCAGCGGGCCGAGAACGGCTACTGCGGATTGAACGGTGATAACCGAGTCACCTACGACACCAACGAACCACGGGATGACATCGATGGACGACCGCGTCAACGAGCGGTATGGGGAAAGAAAGTTGACTTTCTTCTCTCCGTCATCGGATTCACAGTCGATCTCGGAAACGTTTGGAGATTTCCTTACATTTGCTATAAAAACGGTGGAGGTAAGTCGATATATTACATTTCAAACATTGATGTTCTTTCAAAAAAAGGTAAGAACATATCAAGAAATGGTTGTATAGCTCAAGATCAAGTTTACTTTTCCATTTTCATCATATACATCAAATACATAAACATATTCAAAAAACAAATCAAATATAATTACAAATCAACTACAGATAAATCATAAAAAATTGTACAATAAAAACTAACAATATCTTGTATGCAAATGAGGCAATCCACTAAGAAGCACTGCTTGTATATAAAGCGTGGATCCGTATAATTCTACATTAAAGAATGTCAAAAATGAGAACTCATTAGCATGTATAAAATATACGATATAATAAAAAGAGAACAAATAAAATATGTTGAGATAGAATGATAGAAATAACAGATAAAAGGATGAGTAATGGTGAAAGATAATAAAATAACAGAAATACACAAGCCATAAAATTTTAAAGATGATAATTATGCTGTGTATTGTAATTCAAAATTGGAATAGATTAATAGTTTCTAAGCAAGACGTCCATGATAGTTAAAGCAAACACAAGTGATCTTTGTAATAGTATATGATATTTTACCATTTTTGTAACGTCTACATCATGGGTGTCGATCAGTATTCTTGGTTGGGGGGGATGATGACACAAAAGTTCTTGTGGATGGGGATCTTTCAACATTACCCCCACTAAAATCACAAGTTAGGACATTTGGGAGTGATTGATATGCATGGTGTTCTTGAAAATTCCTTCATTGTTGTAGTATACTGTACTTAAATATATTTTTTTATAATTCAATTTGTGTTACAAGTAAGCCTATTCTAAACTCATACGAAAGAAAAAATGACAAAAATTATATGGAACATGTACATAGTGATCTGTTGATTGAGCATGATGTATACACAGGGGCATCGAATCGATCCATTTTTCAGATTGGGGGGGGGGGGCAAAATCATGAATCAACGTTCCAAAGACGCTCGATCATATAAAACGAACAAACTCACCCACACACCCCTACACCCCCACACATAGACCTATATTATATATATATGAATGTATATATGTATATATGAATCATGAGAAAGAGACACATATCTCAACCTCACCAACAATGCGAGCGCGAAGCGCGAGCTGAAATTTTTTAGTATGACATGAAAACAGGAAAAATGTACCTGTTTAGGTTTGCTTGTAGTAACTCATGAGGAGCATAGATACATGTATCTCACTAGAGAGCGAGCTAAAATTTCTTTATATTCTGACGTGAAAGCTTGATATTCTAAGCACTTTTGGTACCAATGATTAAGATGGGTATCTAGAAGAACAATAGATGCGAGCGCAAAGCGTCAGCTGAAAATTTTAATATTTCGATCTGGACAAAAAGACAATTTAATGGACGCTTTTAATAAAGAACAAGATATATATCCAACAAAAGATTATTGCAAATCGAAGCGGGAGTTCTTTTGAGGTATAGAACTGAAAACGGGACATTCTATTCACCTATTTAATCATGAAAAGTATGGGGTTTTGGTACAGAAATGATGCGAGCGCGAAGCGCGAGCTGAAAATTTTTATATTCCGATCTGAAAAGCAGACATTTTGAGCACGATTTTAGATCAAAATCGAGTTGGTATCTTAATCTCGCTTGCTGGTTTCAGTGTAGCATTACAATCTTATTTTATTTTTAGTTGCACATGCGGAATTATTGGGAGGGGGGCAAAACGATATGTTCTTCCCAAATATTTTCATTGGTGGGGCTATTACTCTAATAGCTATATGGTCATTCCTTAGACGATTTATCTTGCCACCCTTTTACTCCCGTTTGTTTTTCCACCCTTTTGAATTAATTGATTTATTAAAATTAATTCATTCACCACTGGTGGGATGGAACACCCTATCAACAAAAGTTGTTTTTCGTTGGGGTCCTTTTATGTCATGTCTTAAAAAATATCATATACATAAACATTTCATTCTTTTTCATCTTCCACCCATGTGTTTAATAGTCCTGAAAAAGAATGTTTTCATTTAATAACAATATACACAAATTGCGAGGGAAACAAACTGATTGATGGCATACTATAATCATCACTATAATCATCATGATCAAACTTTTCATTTTTTCATCATCATTATTATAATTTTTCTACCCTAAATTATTGGGGGGGGATGATAATACAGGCCATCCCCCCCACTTGAAATATTGGGGGGGGGGGGATATATCCCCCCATCCCCCCCGTGATCGACACCCATGGTCTACATATATAATTGTCAACTATCATAACGACCATGATGAAGCTGATACTGAGAGTTTCTCTTTTGAGGTTGTAGTAAAATTCTTTACCGAATTATCACCCAAACACTGCCGAATATTTGACCAATTTTTTTGTTTTGCTCTCAATGGTGTGCTACATCAAATTTGAATAGAATTCAGTGGGTTTTTTTATTGGCCTACCATGAATATCATTTTTAAAAAAAATAAGAAAAATAAGTTAAAACAAATAAAAAGTTAAGTTATATTTGGATGAAGTGCGATTGTGCATGAGTTAAACAGTTTCTGATACTAGTTATGTGTGGCATATTCTGCCACCTTTTCCCCGGATTATAACATTCAAGGAATGCATGTCATTTTTTTTTCAATGTGGATGATCACGATTATTTGCACTCTGAATCGTGTTATGTTAATGAAATAATAGGGACGCTTTCTGGAACAAGAAAAATCTATTGTCAAATGCCCTTCATGACAAAGCAGCCTTTGACGAAAATCGGTGAATTTAAATAGCAGTTTTGTCCCTGACTCTAGAGTCAACGAAATATTATGCAAATTTTTGTCAGCTTCAATTTTAGGACGATCAGTTGTTCCGGTTCATCATTTTCGACAAAACCGCTCAGCTGTTCAATGCGATTTCACCACGGACATTTTCAATAGATTTTCTATTTTGTAGAATCTGTTCCCGTTGCGAATTCGTAAACTCTCTAATCTCGTAATATCTACCACGATGATGTGGCCATTTTTATACTCACTGACCAACTAACTGTTTTTATTGTTTAATTTGTTCTACTTTTCATGTTTATGCCACGGGCACTCCTCATGGGAACGTCGTGGACACGAAAACTCCGTGTTCTCTAAACTAAAGCAATTACTGCTGTTAATGAATGTGGTGATTTTGTTTCTTTTTGCCCTTCGCATTCAACCTTAAAATTCCCCCGACAGTAATTGATCCCAATTAAAATTGTACATGATTCTCGAACGTTTACTATCAAGGGTCTGCCCAGAAGTGCAATTAAAACGACCTTTACTATAATTATATAGAACAATCTGCCATGTGGATGGGGCTTAATTGCAATCTCCGTGATCCAAGATACATATTCAAATAACAAGTCCACTCCAAGAAAAAGTTGATTTGAAGAAAAAGAGAAAAATCCAACAAACGCAACACTGAAAATGCCATCAAAATCGGGTGTAAAATAAGAAAGTTATTATAATTTCAAGTTTCGCTTATTTTTCACAAAACAGTTATATGCACAATTCAGTGAAATGCAAATGAGACAGTATGCAAATGAGGGAACTAATGACATCACCCACTCACTATTTCTTTTGTATTTTATTATGAAATATGTAATAATCGTATTTTCTCCTCATTGTCATGTGAGGAAAGTTTAAATTCTCTCTGAAAATGTGGAATTACCATTGATTTAACATTTTATGGTTCAGTCAAGTTTGTCCTTACTGTCAAATCTGTAAAAATTGAAATATTTCATAATTTAAACGATAAAAAAACAGAGGAAATAGTGAATGAGGGACATCACCGACTTCCTCATGTGCATGTCACTGAGTTGTGCATGTAACTGTTTTGTGAAAAATAAACAAAACTTTAAAATGTCATAAATTTCTTATTTTACATCCGATTTTGATGAAATTTTCATCGTTATGCTTGTTTGGTTTTTCTCTACTGATACAATTCAACATTTCTCTGGGGGTGGACTTGACCTTTAAATAAAAGATCTTGATTTATCAAGCATAATTATGTATAGCTTGTTCAAAACCAAAGTCTTATACCTTGGTCACATTTGTTCTACTGCGAAAACAGCCGTTTTAACATTTTGTTTGTCCCAGCTACATATAGGTGGTTTTAGTAAAAATGAATAAAACGGCTGTTTTCGACTCGCCGTACGGCCGCCGTAGAACAAATGTGACCAAGGTATAAGTAGGCCTATGATTTATACCTATCTGACCAACGAAATTAACATTGTCGGTTTTTGCATCCGTCTGCGGGCATCCTACACAAGTTACGTACATCGGAGATAGAATAATTACCATTATGTGCACACCAACGAAATCGACTCGAAACCAACCGGTCCGGAGTTGTTTTTGTTGGTGTGGCTAAGATATAAGTATTTCCTTTAAAGTTTGTTAGGAGGGAATAGCGGACTATTTAGATCATTTAAGAATTTCACACCGCGACGCAGAACGCTTTCAAGAACATTAAAAATATATTTTCAAAATGTCCTTTATGACAAAGAGCATGCCCAGAGAAGTCTTTGTCGAAAATTGGTGAACCAAAGCAGCAGTTTCGCCGCGGACTCCGGAACTTAGGGCGGAACTACTGTTCTGGTTCTCCAATTTTCGACAAAGACGTCCCAGCTGTTCATTGTGATCTGACGGGCATTTTAGATACATTTACTAAACCTTTTTATTCGTTCTGCGTCGTGATGCAAAAAATCCCTATCGAGGATCACTGTAGTGCTAATCTATTTTATATACTTCTAAATCACAGCGGTAATGAAGTATATACATACAAGAAATGTTAATATCATGCAAATAAATATGGATTTCACTGCAATTCTATTGGCTATTTTTGTAAAGTGCATTACAAAATAATTAAAAGTGTATCAATGCATCATATTTCGAAGTTATCTTTTTAGAAATTAAATTTCTTGCGAAACCATGTTATAATTCCGTAGTTGAATAAATTTGAATTTTGGTTGGTGTATATGTTAGACGGTATACTCTAACAAGAATTTCGTTAGAAAAATAGTGTCAACTTTTACCGAAATTTGTTAAAGGATCTTTAAATAATGAGGTCTACAGTTATAAGCGTATAACTCGAAAACGGTATCGCTAAGAAAAAAAGGTGACAACAAAACTAATTAGATAAACATTGTTTACTGTCAAATCATGTATTTTAAACATTTCAAATGAAAATGGATCTTTTTTTTTCATGCATGCACGAATGTAGTGCAGCGTTCAAAATCAGATTTTTCGCATATCCCTCCATTTCTAACATTTGATTTACAATTTATTTACTTTTCATACCCTTGGTGTATTTCGAATTTGTTTATCATTATTAAGTTGATTTTGTGTTAATCAATAAATCGATAAATGAAATGAAATAAATTTAGCTTGTAGGATATGTATTATGCCACCTTATACCACCGATATGTAGCCATTCTAAATCGTCTTTGCCGGTTTGTCGGGTTTCCAGGTGCTTTTTTGGTGCCGTACGCGTTGATGGCAATCTTCGGCGGAGTACCGTTCTTATACATGGAAATGGCTTTAGGACAGTTTCAAAGGACAGGATGCATTACAGTCTGGCGCAGGATATGCCCTATCATGGAAGGTAAAGACAACGGTGATGAGGAGGGTGATGATGGTGATGATGGTGATGATGATGGGTGTAATTGTGATAGGCTGGGGGTGCACTGGGTACGCGTGCACCCTCCCGCTGAAGCAGAGGAGTTCCGACACTGGCAAGCAAAACGAACTTTGTACCCCTTCTTCAGCTTTCAACAGCTGATTTTCCAAACTTTAGGTCCACCTCCCCAAGATGTGCCCCCTCCCATACCACTTTAGTTCCACCTCCCCAGGATGTGCATCTCCCCATGCTCAAACCAGCCTACGCCCTTGGTGGTAGTGATTGTGGTGATGGTGATGGTGGTGATGGTCGTAGTGGTGGTGGTGATGGTGGTGATGATGATGATGATGATTACAATAATGATGCGAAGTACCATTCTTATACATGGAAATGGCTTGAGGATAGTTAAACAAAAATCAGGATGTACTGCAGTCTGGCGCAGTATATGCCAAAGCAAGGAAAGTAAAAAGTCATCCGTGATGAGGGAGCTGATGCTGCTGCTGATGGTGGTGATGGTATTATGATGAGAATGGTGATGGTGGTGATGATGATGTTGGTAATGGCATTGATGATGGTGATTGTGACGATGGTAATGGTAGTGGTGGTGGTGGTTATATAAAATCGTTAAAAATACCACCTGATTGTGATTTGTTGCATGGTCAGCTTTCAGAACCGGCCCCTGTTTGACCACTCTTAAACCCGACAATGTCGATGGCACTTTCGTGAAAGATCTTATTCATTTATTCATTTGAGATTTTGAGACAAGAGTTGTCATGAAAGTCTTGTTTTTTTCGACCCATCATTTCTATTAGGTATTGGGTACGCAATCTGCATCATAAACTGCTATGTGGGATTCTTCTATTCTACCATTACTGCATGGTCTGTCTATTACTTGATCGCATCCTTCGCGACAACCCTGCCATGGACCAGCTGTGGCAATGACTGGAATACTGAACTTTGTGCAAGCCCTTTCGATGGCAATTTCACCAACGCTAGTGTAACGCCGGCCACGGAGTTCTTTCAGTGAGTTCATTCATGTTGTTGATCTTACCCTTCTAATGACTATTTCATGAAAGTTGTCAGCATATAGACAAGTTCATTATCCGACATCATGACAAGAGTACATAACATGTACTCAATCAAATCCAAACAAAGACGACAAATTTTGAAGAAAGGCCTCAAGGACCCTATTCCAAGTTTTAAAACTAAATATCGAACTGTTTCAGAGTGCTCTTTTAGGCGGAAGGCTTCATTATAAAACAGTTTCAGAAATTTTCACCGTTAGAGACACCAAAGCTCATTCATTTTCCATTCATTCATAACCACATTCGTAAATATTGCGTTGATAAGATGTCATCGAATGATATTATTTTAGCTGATGTTTAGTTTTATGTTATTTTCACCATTCTCAGACGTCAAGTTCTTGGATCTCACCTGTCTACCGGCATCAATGATCTTGGTGGATTAAAATGGGAGCTGGCTCTGTGTCTTCTTCTCCTATTTACCATTGTCTATTTTAGTATTTGGAAAGGCATTAGGGCTTCAGGAAAGGTATATAGCATATAACACGTCATTCTTATTAAAGGACCTTAGTTACCATCAGGGGTGTATCCAAGTTTTATCAGGTAGGGGGATATTAAAGGAATTGTCAAGTAAACAAAAAATAATAATAATGAAATAAAAATATATAATAGAAAATAGATAAACAAATAAGTGAATAAACAAATAGATTAATAATCGAATAAATAAATATATATGTAGTCTTCATGGGTAAGACCCGCTCGCCACCCACACCCTTATCCATGTTATCAAGGCTAAATTCTAAGGATTAAAAAAATCCAGATCGGCTGTGAATAGTGACCATCCGAATTTTGAATTTATTGTAAATTTTAAGGATTAAATTTGAATCTCAAAAGATTTAAATTCAAATATTTTAGATTTATATTTAAATATTTTTGATTTATATTTAAATTAGCAAGGTTTAAATCTAAATCTTATATTCTGCTGGTCAGTATTCACAGCCGATCTGGATTTGTTGTAAATCATTGGAATTTAGAGTGTAGTAGACTGAAACATGACTAATTTTCTCGATCATTTCGTAGATGAATGGACATTGTAATTTGTAAACCTAAAATGTTTCTTTTCAGTATTTTCTTAATGACGATACTACTATAGTAACACTAGAAGCATTATTGTAGGGCGAATCTTTGTGAGATTCAAGAATGAACTGTGGATGTTAAAAAGAAATCGCATGCTTCCTCAATACCTGAAAAATGAGTTTTCTACTCCCATTATTTCTTGAAAAGAGAGACGATGTATTTACATGTTATTCATAATCTAGAAGATAACTGGTATTAAATGTCCTCATAGGCAACTTCTGAATTTTGAATACGCGTAATGAAAAGTTAATGCAACGTACTTTCATCCGAGATAGTGTATGATTATTGTTTGCGAAAAGCGAACTGAATCACAATGACCCGCAGGTCTCTCCTCCCGATATAACTGATTGGGGGGGGGGGGGGGTAATGCATGTGTACCACTACACCGGGGTTTCCCCCTACTCTTATACGAACAGCGCAGGGGCCTCCATTTAATGTAAAACGTCCTATTGGAGGAACGGAGAGACTTCCACTGTAACATAGCCTATATGATATCTTATGTAAACGTCTCTCCCCTGTTCCATCGATATAGGCTATAATTATCTATAGAACAGGTGAGAGACGTTTACACAAAACGCAGGCTTCAGTCATCCGCTCGGGTTGGACTCGAACCCACGACATTTGTTTAAACAGACAGGCGCTTTACCGACAGAGCCAATTTCGATGAAATGTACTACTCTATCATGTCTATGGATCAAGCTATCGAGCTATTTCGTGGGTGACTGATTGAACAGCTTTGTTTTGTCGCGTGATTACTTTTGACCAATTTTTGTCGTGTTATATTTTTTTATTAGATTGTATGGGTGACGGCTACACTACCATATTTCTGTCTAGTCGTTCTTCTCATCCGGGGCATTACACTCGAAGGGTCTTCAATGGGCATTATTTACTATCTCAATCCCAAATGGCATCGTCTTCTCAATGCTCAAGTAGGTATACCCTTTATACCTCCTAGGATGTTTCATCTGCTTGTCGTTTTTCTCACAAGCATGCTTTCTCGACATTGACTTACAAATCAATAAACGGCAGCTCCTTTTTTATTACTTTCAATATTTGTTTGTTTATTTTATTTCACCGTGCAAATCAAAAATAAACTTACAGAATATATAGAGTTACATTGATAATGATACATACTAGGTACTAAGCATGAACAAATATAATTTGTACATTACCAGATCATTTTCCTTTTAACTTTTTCCTAGGTGTGGTTTGATGCTGCTGTACAAGTATTCTTCTCTCTCGGTCCAGGCTTTGGTGTGATTCTTGCTTTCTCTAGTTACAATAAACTCCATAACAATTGTTTCAGGTGAGTCATATTTACCCCATCCGTTTAATATTAATGTTAATAATAACAATTTTCCGCTTATATATCAATCGGAATGAGGCCTTAAGCGCTTAACAGATTGCATTTCTATATTATTGTGATTTCCTTGAAGTTTGATGCTGTATGCTCTGAATAATAAAAGGAAATTTATACGATTGAAACAATACGTAAAACAGAACGTTTTATATTCGTCTATGATATATCAATTAAATTGCATATTCACTAAAAGTTTATAGTGAACTGGAGTGAAATTATATTTCATTGAGCATAACACGTGTATAAACGGACATGTATATGATTTTATTATATGTCGTTTTAATGATTTCATCGAACGATTAATTGCGATGACCTGACAAGCATAATGGTGTATCATGATTAAAGGATGAAATTTTGTATGTAATATATATTTGTCATAATTTGTGTTAATAATACCTCAGCGGTAAATCTTTTCGATCTCCGTTTCCTTGTTGTTCCCAACCATACAACTTAATTGCATCGGATTAAAATTGTTGATACCATACAAATTATTCTATTCATAGAAATTAATGGAAGGGTTTCTGCTTCTTTGTTTACAGGGATGCACTGATCACGAGTAGTATCAACTGCTTCACTAGTTTCTTTGCTGGCTTCGCCATATTTTCCGTGCTGGGTTTCATGTCTGTTCAGCAGGGGCGAAGTATCGAAGAAGTTACACCGGAAGGTGATTAATCAACCGAGTCGGATCAACGGATACCCGGCACCACTTATGTTTAATAGTCGAAACTGACCAAATGCTATATAGTGATGATAACCGGAATTCCAGTATAGAATAAAAAAATGTCCAAGGGATATTGATTTGTTTTCAGTTAACATTGGTGAAATATAAGCCTACGTCCATCTTAACTTCGACCAATATTGTAGAGGTTCCATTTTATACAATTTCTTAATCATTATTATCTAAAGAAAATTCGTGCCTACGGTTATTTTTACTAGCAGAGTTGCAGATTTGGGCATTGACAGCGATGATGTGTTCATACTAATTTATGTTTCTGAGTTTCCTCGTCGTGCTCTCTCTCTCTCTCCTTTTACAAATTTGATTATCATTATGAAACATAGCATAATTTACAATGTTAAGCATTTCATAAGCTTCTTTTCTAGAATGTATTTTGTTGAATGTATGGTAAATAATTTTGTTCTATATATACCTACATTGCTAAAACCAAGAAAACATTATCGAATAATAAAAATCATTCAGATAAATGGTCACATGTTTGTTTCTAAACCTACAAAATAGATATTTCAGTTGATGTAATAGAAATAGGTGCATGTTGTTTTTCTAGAACCATTTCATGCTTAACTGTTTATTTATTCTTAATTGTGATCAGGACCTGGACTTATTTACATCGCTATCCCTGAGGCTATTAGTCAGCTACCTGGTTCAACGTGGTGGGCTATTATCTTCTTCATAATGATCATTTCATTGGGCCTTGATAGCACCGTAAGTATTTGCCTTATTTCTGCGTAGTCAACTATTCGTACTTTACTTCGTGATAGCACAATTATTTTTAATAAAAACAATTTAAAACTGTACCTCGCCAATAATTTAAATGACTAAAATTGTAATTATGGTTTCAGTTCCAGAGGCGGCACTACAGATTGGCAGGGGCGATGGTCTCCCATTGTTTTTCATATAGTAAAATAAAAACGACGAGGAAAAAATGAAGAAAAGTCTGAGAAAAAAAGGTAATAGAGAAGAAAGAAGAGCAAAGTAGTATAGATTGGGTATTTGTATTTTCCCCTTCGATTGAGAAAAAAAATGTCGTCGTCCCCCCCCCCCCCCCCACTTCCCATTACTCTGGTGGCGCCCACGCTACCTTTATCAACTGCTGGGAATGATTGCTTGAATGGTTTCTTTTATTTTAATTAGGCCTAGATTAATATCATTTTCATTGTTCTTGCAGTTCGGTGGATTAGAGTCTATCGTTACAGCTTGGTGTGATCGGAATCCGAAGACTATCGGCAAACATCGGGAGATCTTCGTATTAGGCGTCGTGTGTTTTATCTTTCTCGGCTCGCTTACAACAGTGACTTACGTAAGTTTTCTAACCATGGACGAAGTTCGTCTGACAAAGGAGTATCGCTTTAGATTATATACATCAAAATGTTTCTTGGACATTTTTCATGGTGATCTTGCAGCGTTTGGTTGAACCCCCCCCCCCCTCCCTTTAGGAAAGAACCTGTATATCTCACATCTATCATATTTAGGCCACAACAACCTTGACCAAACAATGGATTTTTTTTTTGGGGGGGGTGGCAAAATCAGATACATCCGGGCTGTCCATACGGGCGTTTGAATGCATTTTAAACCTGAACATTGGGATGCAGGTGAATATTTACACATATTTTTTTATAAATATAATTTATAAAAGTAAATGTAGGCGTTGAAAATTGATAGGTGTAACTGCCATCCTACTCCTACCTGCTATATACGTAATGCTATCGCAGCAGCTATATCGTGTACAAATTATTTCATGTTTTTGACACGACATACAAGAAACTATCATTTGAATTACCGAAAATGTCGAATATCTGTAGTACACTATACCGAGATGTTAGGGTGATAAAGATAGCTACATATCAAATAAAAAATATGTTCAGTTTTCCGCGAGAGCTCATGATATGAACACCTCACACCAAGACGGCTATAATTATGTTCCACACATCCTTGTATTCTCTTTATCTTCCATCGCACAGGGCGGCCAATATGTATATCAGTTATTAGAGGGTTATGGCGCCTCGACAACCCTTCTTCTTGTCGTTGTTCTCGAAGCCATTTCAGTCACGTGGTTCTATGGACTTGGCAACTTTACCAGTGACATCCGCACGATGTTAGGCCGAACACCCAGCGCCTACTGGCAACTGTGTTGGAGTATTCTCAGTCCTGCCATGCTCCTCGTGAGTATACCCTCTTTTCTTTTTTTCTCTTTTATTCTTTTCCTTTTTTAAAACTTATGCCTGAATTTATTGTAGCGCAGTCCCTTCATTGATCCAAAATAGAACTTTCTTAGAAGCACTGTTGTCCAGTAAAAAGATAAAATTTGCTTGGGGTCAGTTTGATTTTCTTCAGTACATTCAAGGTAGCCATATCGTTTTTTTTCTAAAAAGGAATTGTAGGGTTTCACTAAATTATGGATTCAATGAAAAAAAGTGATGGACGGATGAAAAAAAGTTTTTAGAAATTTTAGAAATAATAAAAATAGTAACTATTATGGTAATGAGAAGAAGAAGAAGAAGAAGAAGAGGAGGAGGAGGAAGAATAAGAAGAAGAGCGAGAAGAAGGAGAATAAGAAGAAGAAAATACCTCTGTTTGAAAGGAAAATTAGTGACAAAGGGCGTTCCTTCATATCGATTTTTGATTAATGATGGCGCAAAGATCGTTTTCCTCGGGGCAAGAATATATAAAATGTTTCAGTCTTCGATTACAAGCTGTATTTCAGCGGGAAGAGACCCTCATTGATATGGAGGGCGTTTCATACATTTTAAAATTGAAATTGATATGGAACACACTTTAGTGCAAAATTTTTGAAATAAGAAAGGAGGATATTAAAAGTACAGATATATTTGATAGAAGCAAGCAACTTTAATTGCAAGTTGAATGAGAAGCTCTCATTCCTTGCTGACGAACTGTGTGCTATATTCTAGGATGCTAGAACATATGAAAAACAAAATATTTGTGTATACGGCTATTATTATAGGATTATGTAATCCATATGGCGTCACATCTTACATAAGTCACTTATTCGAATTACATTATTTTCTCGCAATTATAATTCACCAGATAGTAATTTGAAGTTCGATAAACAAAAATAAAAACGTTAGAAAATGTGAGTAAAGAAACTAACCAAAGAAACTTGTAAATTAGATTTCTTAAAGGTAAGCAGTGTAAATAGGTGTGTAAACGTCTGGGGGAACTTGAAAAGAAACATAGAAGCCACTTGCGTACAGATGGGGGTTTGGGGCGCTTGCCCCCCCCCCCCAAAAAAAAAAAAAGAAACGAAAGGAAGAGAGTAGGTGAAATATCATATAATTTTTTAATATTATGTCAAAATCGGTGACAAAATTTGATTTTTGTAATAAAAAATGTCGATTTTTTGGCACACTATATTCGTTCGCTCACATATTTAGAAATCAGTTTAACCTGATAAGCCATATCTGGCCCCTAAAAAAGTTGTTTTGCTGATTACGCCACTGCTAGAAGCGACCTTTAAAGTAAAAAAACAACTACAGACATTTTGAAAAGATGTGGAAAATATATCAAGTAATAAGCATATAAGTAGGCTTGTAAAGGGAACCAAATATGGAAGCGTCTTTTAAAATAAAACACAACGAAGGAGAACTAGGAAATTAGGAAAAGGGAAGATTATAAAGAAGTGGAGAAAAATAAGAAGAATTATTTTAAAAGTGTGTTTCCTTATTTTTCTGCATAACGACATTTAATTTCCTATTTTGTTTTAACCACACTTTCTATCTGGTGGATGTGGATTGGGAGGATATTTATACCCATGGCTAATTTTGACTAAATTTTCAATTACACTTCTGTTGAAGGAATTTATCAAGATTATGATTACGAACGTCGTTCTCAACTAAAATGCAAAAATGAATTGTATTTATAGCCGACTAAAAACGTCTCGTGTAAGAAAAATAGCAACCCATTTAAGGCAAGGGAAAGCAAAATTGTTTTAGAAAAAGTGTTAGCTTCAATCTGATTCTCTGTATAACTGTTGCGGAAAGAGAAGGAGCAAATATCAAGTACTGAATAACATTGGATATGATTACAGAAACAAATAATAATAATCGCAATTCACAGTTTATTGTATTATTGTACTTGTCATTTATGTGCAATAAATGAGAATGGTACAAAATTGATAATCTGTAACATAGGCAAAAGAGAACAATATAATGAGCTGAGAATGTGAATCAAAAGAATCATTTCAAACTTTTGTTTGTTTATTGACGTTACCGAGACACAACCTATATAGGGCGAAAATTTATTATAATATAAGATTTTTTTTAATCATGAACATGATGCATATCTCGAACTTATGAAGCTCGAAACGCGAGAGAAAAAATATGTGTATATTGACCTGAACAGTTCAAGCGCCCTTAACAAGACATGTATCGTTCATTTTCCCTAAACCATTTTCTCTTCGTGTTCCTCTTATTTTGGCTCCGCCAATGGGGGGGGGGGGGGGGGGGGCGTACGACCACTTCGGCCCCTTGATCTGCCAATACACGAGTATTCCATTTGAACATTTTAGTCTGTGCGAGAACCATCGGGGTTTAATCAAAGTTCAGAGTGTTCCAAGACATTGTTTAATGTTTTTTAGGGTGTCGATAACTTTACATCATTTTATTTAGAAATCAGATTGTTAACTGTTTTGGAAAATCTGTATTTCTTCTTTCTGTTTTCCCTGGTAGTTCGTTATGGTATTTGGATTCGCTATGTATCAACCTCTGACTGGGAACCAAGGAGAACGCTTTCCTGTCTGGTCCATAGGCATCGGATGGTGTCTCACCGTATCTACCATGGCTTGTGTTCCAGTCTTCGCTCTCTACAAGTTTATCGTCACACCGGGAACTCTGAAAGAGGTATGTACAGACCAAATACTGCTCATTCATATGCAAATTAGCGATGCAGAATAACCACCCCCCCCCCCCTATGACTCTCCAAGAAGGTGGAAAAAATAGTCAAGGAGATAAAGAGACAGAAAAAATTAAGAAAGAAGAAAACATGAGAAAAGGAGGAAACAGAGGAAGCTAATAGAAAGAAAGAAGAAAATGGTATAAAAAAGAGGTCTGAGTCGTGTAACCCAGTGTTACCCCTCTTATTCAATTGGAATAGGATGACTTCTCTTTAGCGTAGACCTATTTGATTGCCCCCTAGAAAGCTTTCTCATATAAGACAGCCATTTGTCATAATATTTGTCGTATATTATACGGGACGTCCAAGACCGTTGTAAACTCGGGATTTTTGCCCCAGGATTTTTTTTTTGTGGGGGGGGGGGGGGTGAGTATATCTACAACAATATTATATGCAAGTGAATGATCGAGTGAAGTAACATACTTTTTTTTCATGACATAATTATACTTAATTTGAAGGATAAATTTTTTGGATTGACTTTCTGCGAAAATTTGGAAATATGTTTTGGGAATTGCTAGAGGCCCCCGCTGCGTTTTGCTTGAACCATAAACATATACCAGTTACTCCCATTTAAATCTATTTTGCCATATTTTCTTTTCCTCCACTTCAGAGAATTCGAAGATTAACTTCTCCCGAGGAGCATCCGGATCATAAAACATCATATGATAGCTCCTCTGTCGTCAGTGTGTGAAGATTCTCTTTTCACCAGCCTATATAGAAATGAAGGCATCTTTGGACATCTCCGTATTTACACTTCAAAAAGGGTGTAAAATCTCATACAAATCATGCAGTGTCAGTGTAGGAAACTACACTGACAGATGATGAAATTATACAGCAAACGTGGTCTAATTAGAATTCCCTAGTGTTAATTGGACACTGCACTTGGCGATTTCGACACTGTGTATAACATGTATAATGTAAATAATATTTCTTGCATGTCACAGTAATTGAGATCGCATATTTGATCTGAAAACTAGGTTAGAACATGTTTTGGTCAGCGACATTTGAACCGCCTTGGACAATGGAAATAAATGCTATATGTATATAATAAAAGCGAACGTTCAGTTGTATTTTTAGTGCTGAAAGTCTTGCGTTTTGCTTATTATCGTAAAAGAACACTTGAATCAAATGAAAGTCTTTATATTTGGATATTTTTTCTAGTCTACGATCACCTGGTTTATTTGATATTGTTTACATTATGTTTGTATGTGTGAATATTGTTAAAATCTGTCACTATCTATTGAATTTTATAATGAATCTGTTATTCTGATTAATGTGTATTGTTAATGTTTCTATCATTTCAAGTTCTACCATCGAATTTTGTATATTCCTATATATGTCATTGCGAGATGATTATGCTGTTTGCTGCCATTTAGCAGATGTGTTGTATGTATCATGTTGCTTCGACAAGATTTTCACTGATATCATTTTGCCCGAGTCAAACAAATTTCCATGGTGCCACAAGATTCGACATTGACATATACACATAAATTGCTCAAGTTGTTAGAAGTTTATAATTTAGATGTATTGTTTGTGTTCACCAGTAAATAATATCGCATATTCGATCTGAGAAATAGATGAGAAAAAAAGTTTTGGTCAGCGACATATATGAACCGCCTTGGGCAATGGAAAAGAATGTCATAATAAAGACGAACATTCACAATTGTAATTTTATTGCGCCGAAAGTCTTGCTTTTTGCTTATATTGTAAAAGTTAAAATGTTTTAATATATATTTATATATATATATATGTTTTAATATTTATAGATATATAAATTAATGTCTTTATCTTAATATATTTCGATATTTTTCTATTCTGCGATCAGCTGATTTATTTGATATTGTTTACATAATTATATTTGTGCTTGTGTGAATATTGTTTCAATCTGTCATTATCTATCCAATTCTATTATGCTTTTGTTATTCTGATTACTGTTTACTGTTATATATTTTATTAATTCAAGTTCTACAATTGACCTATGTATTATATATATTACTAGCATGTCATCAAGGTCATAGCCAGATGATTTTATTGTTTGCTGCCATTTAGTGATGTATTGTATGTTAGTAATATGTCGCTGCAACAAGATTCTCTCTTATAGAATTGCTGCAGAATTGTGACTAATTGTTCATCTGATTTCTCTTAATTTTCAAGAATCCTTATAAACATCTAAATTTGGGTTTTGTACAATGAAAAAAAAATCGATGTACTTTGTTCTGCTTTTCCTAAAGTAACGAATAACTTTTCAATGGACTGTATTACCTTTTTATCTGAACCAGTTCTTTCTAATGCTTTTACAAAACATGGCTTTCTCTTATGACAATGAAGTTCGTTTGAATAAGATTATTAAATATTTCGCACCGGAAATGTGCGTTATCAAACTCCGATAAAAGATTATGGGATCAAAATGAACGAGAATCACAATTGTTTTGCCTGTTATTGAAGCCGTTCGTAACTTAATGACATTAATGAAACAGGTAGTTACTTTGATGTCACTTCAACTAATTTAATTTGATTGTTTTTTTCTACTATTTATGTTCAATCATTGTTAGAATGTAATATGTTGTTGTTTCCAATGTATTCATAGATGTGCTGCGCTGAAAGTGAAATACCCGATCTGTCTATAACTGTATGATCAATTAAAGTCGAATGCAACTAAATATTAATATTTTGCGTTGGTAGTTTTTCGTACTGAAATGTTATCGAAAACTATCTATACCGACATAGACAATATTTATTACTGGGTATGTGTATTTGTGTAAGTTTGTAAGGAGTTGGTGTAAAACACGTTTTCAAATCCTATTAATGGCAGTTATATGAGTAAACATGTTCATACTATTTCGCCATATATTGTTATACTTATTTATCGCAAAGTCTATTATTATAAATATCTAAATATTATAAATGTGCGTGGAGGGGAGGGGGTGAGTTTAACATGGTTTTTCATGTGTGTTTCTTGATCCACAGTCTATTTCGCACTTCAATTTGAATTCACTGTACCACGGAACAGCAAGGTTCTGGACCACCTCTATGATCAATCGAGGGGAATCATTGACTTCACTATATCTCGTCCCCCCCCCCCATCCAAAAAAACGCTCCTGAATTTTTGATTTGGTTAAAGGGGCTATTTTAGATCTTTACCTCATCTTAGCCATCAAGCCCACGTATCTTTATAAAATAAAAATAATTAGAAAAAAACTTCAAAAGCAAACCTTTACCTGGCAATATCTTCTCTTTTTTAACAGAACTTTACCCTCCCCCTATTCAAGTGAGAACGCCCCACTCACGCTCTTCTCTTTATATTACGTGCTCCCTCTTACGGAATCCTAATCTAGGCTTATCGTCCATTTTAAAATAGTTTTTCATTAATTTTTTTTTTAAATGGAGTTTGCATAATAGTTCCAACTGTGATTGTAAATAGAGGTATGTACTATATGAAATGGTTGTTTGCCGTACCTTAATAAAATCTGGTGTTGTTTCATAAGTGATTCTATATCGATACAGTATATTGTATTTTTCAGTGTGCTAAATCATTTCCACCATCCCCTTCTCATTCTCACTCTTGATACTCTTTATGAAACTCGGACCTAAGAAAATGGTTTACTGTTTTATTTACTTCGTATAAAAATAGTCATTCTTCATCTTTGATTTTGTTATCATAATGAAACTGGAAAAGAATATTATAATTCTTATGCCCCCTCCCCCATCTCCCCCCCCCCCCTCTCTCTCTCTCTCCGACCCTCTCCCTCTAGTATAATCCAATTTCCTGTTTGCCCGGACCCTGCTTCTCCTATCTCTCTTATTTTATTATAGTCACAGTCCTTTATGAACCTCCCATAAATGAACTTGCATAATCAATACAAATCGCTCCAATGTACCTAAAGAGTGGCGGAGCAACGTTGTTGCTGTTCCTGCGAAATATGCAATCAGCAAGATGATGATGTAATATCTCACTTATTCCTTTGTATTTTATAATATGAAAATGTGAAATAATCAGGATTTCATGTAATTATATAAAAAGTGGGGACATGACATCATCAGCCCATCAAGGGTCGTCGCTTATAGGGGGGATGGGGGTGCGACCCCCCTACTCTGGATATCGTCAGTACATCTGCGCTGCTGTCGGGAAAAAGGGGAGAAAAGAAAGTAGCGAAAGGAAAAAAGAAAGGTGAAAGAGGAGAAATAGGAAAGAAGAGATAAAGAAAATGAATAAATAAATGAAATAAGGAAAGAAAGGAAGGAAGAAACGAAGAAAGAAAGAAAGAAAGAAAAAAGGAAGGAAGGAAGGAAGGAAGAGAAAGAAGAAAGGAAGGAAGGAAGGAAGAATCTGAGTTTTTCTTTTATATAAAAACGTGTAAAAATGTTTAGTGTTTCTAGTCAAAATATAAAAAAAAAACATCAGTTCGCACTTAATTTCTTGACATATAGAGCTCGTCCAATTACAGATGCGGAATCTGAGTTTGTTCTTTATATAAAAATGATTAGTTTTCAAGTCAAAACTTCAAAAAATTTCTGCTCTCGCTTTGCGCTCGCATCATTCATGATTACAAAAACTATATGAGATGTCTGTTATTAAATCTAGATTTAAAAAAAACAGCTCTCGCTTCGTGCTCGCATTACTTGTTTGATAGATACCCATCGTGTTCATGATTGCAAAAACTGTTTAGAATCTCAACATTTCAGGTTGTAAAATAAAATTTAAGCTCACGCTTCGCGCTCGCAAAAGTTGCTTAGTTCTATACGTCCACCCGGCCTCTTCATGGTTACATTGATTCGAATGTCCTGCTTTTATTTTTTAAGTTCCAAATCTAAAGAAAAATTTAGCTCGTGTTTCGTGTTCTTTATTAAAGACGCCCTTAAACAGTCCAGGTCGAATATCTCAATTTTTTTCAGCTCGAGCTCCGCGCTCGCTCTATTCGATGAATTCGATCTATTCATGAGTCACTGCAAACATTAAAGGAAAATGAAACTCTTGGAGCAAGTTAGCTTTTGTGAAAGCAGAAAAATCAAAGAATAAGATCAACAAAACTTTGAGTAAAATAGGACTAGCAATAAAAGAGTTATGAGCATTTGAATATCGAGATCACTAATGCTATGGAGATCCTCCCATTGGCAATGCGACCAAGATCTGTGATGTCACACACGTACAACTCTCCCATTTGGACACTGAAAATATACCCCAAAACATCTCTTTTTGCTTATTCTAATCATATGACAAACGATTCATCAATGGTATAATGTTGTGAAACCTCTGTACTTGTCATCTCATAAAGAGAACACCTCACCTTGTGATAGACTCTATAAAAGTGAGAATATAAGTGAAATAAGTACTAGAGTAATGAGGGAGTTGTACGTGTGTGATATCACAGATCTTGGTCGCATTGCCGATGGGAGGATCTACATGGCACTGGTGATCTCAATATTTAAATGCTCATAACTTTCTTATTATTCATTCAATCTTCCTCAAACTTTCAACAATATGTTTCTTTGATTTTTCTCTTTGATATGGATTCAGCTGGTTTCAAGGGTTTCATTCTCCTTTAACATGTTGTTTTCAGAACAGTTAATTATAAGTTTCAGCTCGCGCTTGCATGAATTGCTTAGATATAAATTCAAATTCAAATTCATTTATTTCACTTCCATCAAACAAAAACAAATTGTATACCATATATAAAACATAAATATTTGTATCCGTTGCAAACAAAATTAATTATACATATGTAGTGAAAAAAAAAAAAAAAAACACTTAGACGATTTGGGCAACACATTGTAGGTTTTAAATATATATACTATTTTTCAATATAAATTAAATTAAGATGGAAATGGAGGGACCCACTAAAAAGCAATGCTTGTACAATGTGGGCTCCTCAAGAAATAGATAACACAACAAATAACAAAATGACAAAGTATAAATACAGATAATCAAATGAGAAAAGAATGAATAAATGAGAGGGAAATACTCACAAAATAAATACAAAGTAATAAAAAATATACAGTTTGGTGAAGGACAAAACAACCCGTCCTAAAAATATCTACCCTTCCCACCCCCCCCCCCCCCAGAAAAACTTGAGAAGAAAAAAAAAAAAAAAAAAAAAAAAAAAAAAAAAAAAAAGGGAAAAAGGGGGAGAATGCCCTGAGAAGATGGATGGGTGCTGCTGTACGTAGATAGAACACATGCCGTCGTGGACTCAAGCAAACTGGATTCAATGATGTGTATAAGAGGAGAAAAAATATATAAAATAACCTGGAAAGAATATAATGCACGAAAAATGTGATTGATGCCGTTAAACAAATAACCGGTAGGAAGGCGGATAAGCGGACTGGAGAGGAGAAAATAGAGGAGAGGATAGACACAATAATGAGCACATCTGAGAAGGACTTGTGTCAGATTTTTTTAATAAAAAAAGGATAATAATTTTATGTTTTAATTTTAGTTTAAAGTAATAATGATGATGACTTGACATAATAATGATGATGACTTGACAGAAATGATGAATTAAAATTAATTTGGGAGTATATTATAAGGTTTTAATAGAGATAATTTGAATTTAGTCTTAAAAGAGTTCAAAGATTTTGCATTTGTTATATCATTATGAAGTGAGTTCCATAACTTCGGTCCATCGTATATAAATGTGTTCTGAGCCCGCAAAGTTCTTAAAAGTGGTAAATGAAATTCACCCAATCGCCTTGTTGGATAGTTGTGAATGGATTGATTTTTTGGAAACATTGAATTGAATACATTTGGGAGGTTGTTGTTGTTATAGTTATACATAAATTGACCGAGATTAAACAAATATAAGTCCTTAATTTTCAATATTCTATGTTAAAAAAATAATGGGTCAGTATGAGACAAATATGCCGTGTGACATATAATACGTAGAGACTTCTTTTGTAATAGGAGTAATTTGTCTAAGAGTGTTTGTTGTGTGTTACCCCACGCTAAAATTCCATAATTTAAGTAAGGCAATATAAGGGATGAATATAATGTAAGCAGGGACGATAATGGTAAACAAAATTTAAGCTTGTTGATTATACCAATGTTGCGTGAAATAGTTTTACATATGTTATCTATGTGAAATTTCCATGAGAGCTTATTATCGACTGTTATTCCAAGAAACTTAATATGGGATACATTTTCCAAGGGAGTTCCATCCAAAATAATATCAACAGGAAGTGTATTTATGGAGTTGCTAAACAACATGTATTTTGTTTTTTGAAGATTTAGTGACAATTTATTTGCTCTTATCCATTCGGTAACATTTTCTAGTTCAGAGTTGATTATATTAGCAAGGTGAAGAGGATTTTTATGTGAAAAAAATAAGTTAGAGTCGTCCGCAAAGAGAATGAAAGAAAGAACGTCTGATGATCTACAAAAATCATTAATATAAACTATAAACAAAATCGGGCCTAAGATACTACCCTGGGGAACTCCACAATTATTTTTTTTCATTTGAGAATTGCAACCGTTTAAAAATACATATTGCTTCCTATTCAAGAGGTAGCTCCTGAACCACTCCAAGGCCTTCCCACGCACTCCATAATGATGTAATTTGTTAAGTAAAATATCATGATTAATGGTGTCGAAGGCCTTGGAGAAGTCCAGGAACAAACCAATTAAATGAGAAGATTTATCGATTGAATGTGCCGCTTTTTCAATGAAACTCAATAAAGCATGTGTGGTGCTATGCTTTTCCCTAAATCCAAATTGGGAATTTGAAAGAATATTATTTGATTTGAAAAAATTTACAGTTCTTTTATAAATAATCTTTTCAAGTATTTTCGACAATGTAGATAACAAAGAAATAGGGCGATAATTATTAACATCTAATTTATCACCCTTTTTAAACAAGGGAATGACTTTTGCAATTTTCATGCTCTCGGGGACAATGCCGTTAAGAAGTGACAGATTGAAAATATGAGTTAGGGGATCCGCAATTGACGATATTACCCCCTTAAGAAGAAAATTATTGATGTCATCATGTCCTGTACTTTTTTTAGAACTAAAATCAGAGACAATATTAATTATCTCCTGATTATAAGTTGGAGCGAGAAACATTGAACTAGAATTTGGTGGGCCTAAAAATTCAGAAAAGTGTTTTGTTGCGGGAGGAATATTACTTGCAAGATTTTCCCCAATTGAAGAAAAATGATTATTCAGGATACTACAAATTTGGTGGGAATCTTCAAAAATAACATCGCCAGATCTAATTTTTGTAATATTAGATTTGTTATTTGATATATTCATTGCTTGTTTTAAAACTTTCCAAGTATTTTGCATATCACGCTTGTAAAGTTGTAACTGGTTAGTAAAATATCTTTTCTTTTCTAAACGTATAATTTTTGTCAATGTATTTTTGTAAGAAGTATATTTAAGTTTGGATTGCTCAGAGCGTTTCATTTTATGTTTATAATACAAATTATTCTTCCTATTTATCGAACGCAAGAGCGATTTGGAAATCCATGGGAGCTTCGGTGATTTTTTGTAGTTAGATGTCTTATCTCTAAGTTTTGGAATATGAGTGTCAAAGTGTAAATTAAAAATGTTCATAAAATTTTCAAAGGACAAGTTTACGTCATTATTATCAAAGACACAAGACCAATCAACATCGTCTAAACTAGCACCCAGACGAGCTATATTTTCGTGTGTTATTCTTCGTTTTAATGGACGGTTATATATGTTATTGAATCTGTCTTTTAAAGAGAAATTAGTCGAGACAGGGAAGTGATCAGTGATATCAGAGAGTAATATGAAGGAATCGGGTGGGGGAAGAACGTTACAGAAAATATTATCAATAAGAGAAGCGGATTCATTGACTATGCGTGTGGGTTTAGATATTAAAGGTAAGTAAGAAGCGGATAAAAATGTTTCCAAAAAATCTTGTGTGACATTATTTTGTTTTAATAAATCAATATTAAAATCGCCCATTATAAAGCAATTTTTATTATCAAAAATTGGATTTTTAACTAAGTCTGAGAGATGATCTAAAAATGATTTAATATTCGAACTCGGAGGCCTGTATATAACACCTATGATAATGTTTTTGCTGTTAGGGATAGTAATTTCAATAAAAAGAGATTCAATTGTATCAGTCATGCTGTTAAGTTCGTCTCGCATATTATACGCATATTAGTCATACAAAAAGTGCTTAGAATGTCCAGTTTTCTGGTCAGAAATCAAAATTTTCAGCTCTCACATTATTGTTTGGTCATTATTATATCCCTTTCATGGTTGCAATCGAGTTTTCAGGTAGAAATAGATCTTTGAAACATTTTCAGCTCCCGCTTTGCGCTCACAATGTTAGGATTGGGGAAATATGTTTTCTTTTCATGGATCACTGCGAGCTGTCTATTATAAATTTGAGCCCGCGCTTTGCACTCGAAATTGAACTTTTAGTTAGATACACATATAGTTCATGATGATCACAAAAGCTACTCACAATGTTCAATTATTAGGTCTAAATATACAAAATATCTATATAAAAAAATTTGGCTCGCCCTCAGCCGCGCTCGCATGGTAAATTGTATCCAGGCAATGTGAAATGCCTTATCTTGTTTCTAAGAATGAAAATTTAGATAGGACTAATCCCTAAAAAAGAAGAAAAAGAAAAATATCAGATTTGGGTGGCCGTGATGGGGAAATAAATGAAATATTTTTTTCGCCCCCCCCCCCCCTATTGATGAAAGCTGGGATTGTCCCTGGGTATGGTGAGAGAAAATGGGACTAAGGAGAATGGGGAACTCTACGTACCATGACACATGGTCGCCGGAACGGGAATCGGTACCGATATTTGCATTTGTCGGTAATCAGAGCCTCCACCCCCCCCCCCAAAAAAAAAAAAGCCCTAGCGACCCTGAGCCCGACTATTGCATGACGGCGTGCACATAGAAGAACTATGTCGATTTTTTTTAAATCAGATTTTAAAGGAATTTCCAGCGTTTTGCTTGGTTAATTTGAGCATGGACCCTATACTTCTTATAGTAGGGTCCATGATAGACCTATTAATTTCATCCCGGACTCGAGGCCCGCTCGAGTAGTACCCTTACTGAGACCACCGCGTCTCTCTGCGTCCCGCGATTTTGGCATAAAACGTCCTGATATTGATTTGAATATTTTTAGGTCAGTGATAATTAAAATGTTCCCTTCCTTCATTGGTCGAATAAAAGCGAATTTATTTTCGTACAGTAATCACACAAAGTAAGGACTTGTAATAAATATTCGATATATTTACAGCTAATTTGAACGTCTCAGGGGAAGGAAGTTCACCCTGAAGAAAAGTTTGTTATAAAAATAACAGAAAAAATATATATATTGGTGAATGTTTGATGAAAATCCAATAAAGATTAAAAAAGTTATGTTTTGGATTTGTGACGTCATAAACGAGCAGCTGTCCCATATGTTATGTAATATAAAATGCATGAATTTCATTTTTCAATGGTTCCTGATGACTTATTTTTGTTTTCTTTTCATGATCAACTGATTTGTATACTACAGTAAAAACCATTTACAATTTTCTGAACTTGAAGAAATAAAATTTCATTGATTTTTACCATTCGCTATATATGTAGCTAGAGAGCTGCTCGCATATGACGTCTTACAGTACAATTCTCATAACTTTTTAATTCTTTGATGGATTTTCTCATACCTTCGGCATTATTTTTAATTATTTTTTCTGCTATTTTTACAATAAACTTTTTTTGGGGTGAACTTCCACTGAATTCCTATATATTCATCAGACAAGATAAGATTTTATTAAACTCCATCGACCCCCAATTGGATATATGAGAGTCTCAACAAGAACATATGTACAATAATGAATTTGCGTATGAAAATTAACATATTTACAATAATGAATATGCGTATAAATGAACATATACATCTAATATTATTAAATAAGCAAAATGTATTTATTCCCGATCCTTGCTTGGTCCTTAGTCTTTGATTAATAGTCCGTAATGATAAATAGTTGTTCTTCTGTTTGTCTAACGTTTAAAATTCATGACGAATTTTTGAAAATCAGATCTTAAGTGCAATTTGTAAAGTCATTTCCGTGCGGTTATTATTCATATTTTCAGCATTTTTTTCTCCTAGTCCTAGTACTTACTTGCATAATGGCCTTCAATTGAATTTTTAAGGGCTAGTGTTAAGACTATTCTTTAAAGAGACTTGCGAAATGCACACGTGCCTCACATCTCAGTTTGGGATTTCTGACTTTCTGAATTCATCGTAATTTGATCAGATCTGAAATAATTGACAAAGTTGAATAATGGGGAAGGAGAAAAAGAAGGTATGATTGAAATATTTTATTTCACTATAACTAAGGTAACCTACTTGTGTTTGAACGAATGGATGTAAATAATTCTTATGAAAATTGCTGAAAGTTGATTGTAGTCCCACATGATATATTTTATGTACCGGGTAGCTGCTCTGCCGGCCGCGCGCCGAAGTCAAAGTCAAAGACAAATCTGGCCTGGACTCTGGAGTGTAGGTGTTTGGGAGACCACTGATTGGATCATCACGTAGATCACATCATTATCACATGAAATAATTCATGGCTTTTCATGCGAAAGGTAGAGTTACCAAAAGGTCGGCCGATCCACTGAGCAAAATTGCTATGGGCAAATGAAAAGCCAATTGCAAGTGCGTAAACAGTGTGCATTGCCACCATCCACTCTAGGCGACACCCCAATACTTACCCGTGCTAATAAACTGGGACTCCACTCACGCGCGTTTGGGCCTCCCTAGCTTAGAACTAAGCACTAATATCACCTTAAAAACTAAATCTACAAGGTATGTATAATCTATTTATAAATTTAATAATGTTTAATCGGTACTCACCGGTTCTTTTGTTGCATTTTCAGACCATTTCTCACAATTCTTCGTAAATATTTGCGGCAAATTTTGTCGCCATAGACAGCTTAGCGTCCATCTTTATTGATAAATGGAGCGCCCTTTACGATAGTTGTTAATGCCGCGGAGAAATCGTTAGGCATTTTGGCCTGTGTTCAAGGCGTTCTTTCTGTTTTATTTTCATATTGAAGATTGTGCATTTGTTGAATAGCGCCGTCTACGTCAGGTATGAGATCGAGTGTATAAATACACTCTTCCAAAATAATTATGATTCCGACCTGGCGCTGTTTAACTTCAATCTCTTTCACCTAAATTAGCGATGAATGCTAGCATTATAAAATATATATTATTAACGTCTGACGAAAAGAATAACCAACCGATCAGCTGACGAGAACGCGAATCACGTGATCTTCATATCAGCTTCGATCGCGAGTCAGAAGAGAGAAGCAGTTGCCCAGAAAATCAGGAAAAAGCCGTGAAAATGTAAGTTCCCCTTCATTTCTTTCAATTTTTTTTATTGCTAACAATGTATTCAATTAGTGAGATCGAAATGTAATGATTAGACAGTACGATAGCTTGTAGTTTTGATAAAATACAAAAATAATCATCTTCACAAAGATTTCTGACACAAAATACTACTGATGTCGCCTATGAGGTCCATACATGTAATGTTGGACCTCATTGGTACTAGGAGTGCCACCATCGTCTGTTCTCGACGGAAAAAATGAGCATTGAAATGCTTTTCCTCAGCAAATTAGTTCATCTTAGTGAAAAAAATTAGGCCCTGTGTTTACTATATTTAAATTGACTTATGTGGGATGAAGTGTCTTACCTTCATGTGGTATCGAAAGTGACGTTTGGAGGTTAAATCCACGAGAAATCCACAGAGTTTCGTCGCGTGTATTCGCTATGGAGAAAAATGCGTGCGATCGCATGCATTATTGCAAGCTCGAGACGGCGCTGTTGAACTTGGTCTGGAAATTCATAAAAAATAAACAAAAATCCTTGAGTAGGCTCACAATAAAATCATAAAAAATATGCTTTATGGCTAAAACGGTAGTTCTCTTGCCCACACATATCATACTTGTTGTTGCGTAAGAAATCCTTTTTTCATGATAAAAATATAGCAATAAATGTTTTAAAAATTATGTTTTCCACATGGAATATGTTTGAAACATCTATATTAGAAGAAAAATGTGTTTTTTTAATGAATTCAAACTAAAATGAAGTTTATACATGCCTGTACTTTTTCATACTACTCAAAAAACTAAATGGGCCGTCAATCAACGTTGGTTACCTCGGCAAGTAGGCGTGGTCTATCGTGAAGTTCGCTGGTGACGTACCTTTCTCGCTAGACTTTACTCAGCCGCCGAATTTAATTCATTCTCCGCGCACGTGCAACTGCAACTTATTATCGTCACTGCACTGCTGGTGTTTGCCGCATTGAGGACAGATGAAACAATTCAGATAGAGTTGCGCGTGTACAATGAGTGAAACAGCGCGATCGTTTCATGATCGAATGAAACAGTGTGCCTGTCGAGATAAAATTCATCTGTCATGTTATTTTATATCGTGTTTTATGCAACTGCAATTGATTTGTTATATAATTTTTTCTTTGATATTTCCTGTATATGTATGTATGAATTTTATTTGAAGTGAATGAATCATGCTGGTGTCCTTGCCATTGAGGACAGATGAAGATGAAACAACACTGATAGAGTTGTGCGTGTACAAGGAGTGAAACAGCGCGATTGTTTTATGATCGAATGAACAGTGTGCCTGTCGAGATAAAATTTATCTGTCATGTTATTTTCTATGATGTTTTATACAACTGCAATTAATTTTTTTTAATTATTTTCTGTGATATTTTCCTGTTAATGTATGAATTTTATTTGAAGTGAATTATTATAAAGATTAATCCAAAACAAACCTAAATAATTGTCGGCTTCATTGTATTCGTGATGAACAAGTTAAGGTATCAAAAAATTATGCTTATTTTTTTTATTTGAATGACTTTAAGTAAATTGGAATTGAAAAGGACGTTTAGTGTTTCCTGTTCAGTGCAATTTTTGTTTTCTTTTTTTCATTTCACATTCTCGGGATGCGAACCTCCACTATAATTATAATTAATGAATACCATTATAAACAAAAATATTTGACTCGTTAAAATAAAGACTCGCAAAAATTTTAATACTATATAGTGCAACGGTGATTTTTTTTATTTTGTTGTTTCATTTACTGGAAGGTACGACAGACAAATACCCGGTGTAGATCAAAATTTTGCTAATGGGGGGGGGGGACTACAATTTTTCTCCCCGATCTGCGCCGTAAAAAAAAAAAAAAAAAAAAAGGGGTTGCCGCCGCCCATAATTGGGTCCGGCACCTGGATCTGCCTATGGAATAGTCCAGATTGGACCTTGTTGTTTGGAAGTGCTTTTTCCCAAAGCTAACATAGAGGGCACATGTCTCCCAATCTCTAATCAGCACCAATCCACTCATCTTCCTTGTTGGGGAGGGAAGATGAGTGGATTGGCGCTGATTAGAGATAGGGAGACATGTGCCCTCTATGTTAGCTTTGGGAAAAGGCACTTCCAAACAACAAGGTCCAATCTGGACTACCTATGGAATGGATGAGGAATAAGGAAAGGGGAGACAAATAAAGGTGCCCCCTCCCGTAATATATCAAATATTTGTTAGTGGATTTTGTCGTTCATTCTCAAGTGAGGACTTATTTTTCAACTTTTCCCAGGAATTTTGTGTATGGAATGATTTTTTCCTAGCATACTAGGTCTTGAATGGCCCCACTTTGGAAAATCCTGGATCAGCCCCTGTCAAGGTGTATATAGATGAAACTAAACTTGAATAGGGCTCCACATTAATGATTTTCAAAATTTAGCCATTTCCTATTTTCCCCGTTTAACACTGTGAGGTGAATAATTCAAATGCTTTCACCATCGCTACCATAGAAGGATCCAGGGGGGCGGTCACCCCCCCCCCCTGTTGGCGGATTAAAGACCAAAAAATGGAGAAAGGAAGAAGAAACAGAAGGAAAAGAGAGTGGAAAAGGAAGAGGGGAAAAGGGAGGGAGAAAAGTGAATAAAATTAGGGAGGGGAGACTTTGATGATTTAAAAGAACATGCAAAATTGAAATTTTCGCTCGCGCTTCGCACTCGCATTGCTCATTTTCGATGAGTACATAATTATTGCTCAATAGGCTGATATATATGAGCTTGACATTTAAGCTTTGCAGTCAAAATACAAAACATATACTGTACGGTCAGCTAGGACATTGAACTTTCATTATTCTTTTTTATTTATACCTCGGTCACATTTGCTCTGCGGCGGCCGTACGGAGAGTCGAAACAGCCGTTTTATTCATTTTTATTCAAACCACCTATATTTAGCTGGCACAAAAAAATGTTTAAACGACTGTTTTCTACTCGCCGTAGAAAAAGTGTGACCGAGGTATAACGAATCAATAAAAAAGTGCTTTGTAAAATATTCGTTTTATGATCTGAGTATCAACATTTTTAGCTCACGCTGTGCCCTAGCATTATTTCATTTGTGGAGTACCTATCCTCTTCATGTAGGCCCAATTCCATAAATTTATCAAAATATAACTTTTTAAGGTCTGATTGTCAAATCTTATCAGCTAGCATTGCACGCACGTGCTTAAATTGGTGAGTTATGTATACCTCAAATATATATAAATCAAAGTACTTAAAATCGCCTTTTCATGACAGTTTTTTGAGTTAATAATAAGTTTATTAAATTAAAAATTTGCTCGCAATTGCCGTTCGCATTAATTTCTAAAAGTACGTTACCGGTAATTAATGCATCATATTCATAATTACAAAAGTGCTTATAATGTCCAGGGTTAACACTTTAATATCAACAAATTTAGAGCTCTCATTAGGCTTATTAGATTAGTAAATAAGATATTAATAACATTTCATTAATTCCTAATACCGTAATTAAGTTGTCACTTTTTCAAAACGGAAGATCGACATGTTTCTTTTTGCGCTTGGGAAGAGGAATCGGAAGACATTCATAATTATGATGAAAAAATGTCCTTAGAATGTCCCGGTCTTATATAGGCCAGAATAACTTCAGCTCATGCTTTGCATTCGCCTCATTTTTTAAGAGCAATCCATGTCCACTTTACGATTATTTTCCTGCACAGTGCAGTGCTTAATTTGACCTTTTCACATCGGAATATCCAATATTATCAGTTCGCGCTTCGCGCTCGCATTATTGATTTTCCGTGATAAAAAGTGTATTAAGAATGCACAAATTCTAGAACACGCATGTTTATTGAGACGGGCTGCTTATCCTTTATTGAAAACAGCATGCTTAAATTATCTCGCTTCAGATTAGAATATAAAAAAAATTCTTCTCGCTCTTGCATTATAAAATAATGTAAGACGGTAACCAATTACCCACCCTTTTCACGATTTAGAAAACATAAATATAAAATAGTGTTCCTTTTTAGGTCTATATATCTCAATTGTTATCCGCTCACGCTTCGTGCTCCCACTGTGTTCTGTTCATACACAAAGTGCTTGGAATGTCTATTTTTATGGTCAGAATTTCAAACATTTTAGCTCGAGCTTTGCGCTCGCATTATTTTGATTGAAATATGCATCGTCTTCTTGGCTAACTGTAAACCGCCATTAGCAAGTCCCTTTTCGATCAGGCCAGAACGTATATTTCTCTCTTTTCTTACTTACTTTTTTTTTTGCTCCTTCGCGCTCGCAGCAATTTTAGTAAAATACGCATCTTGTTCAATTTCACAAACATTGCCCAGAATGTTCAATTTTGAGGATAAAAAACATGAAATTTCAAAAATATTTTAGCTCGCGCTTCGCACTTGCACTATAGGGGCTATGAGATTATTGTATATTGTGTTTTGTGTATGCTGTTTAAAGGAGAATGAAACTCTTGGAGCAAGTTAGCTTTTGTGAAAGCAGAAAAATCAAAAAAATAAGAACAACAAAACTTTGAGTAAAATAGGACTAGCAATAAAAGAGTTATGAGCATTTGAATGTCGAGATCACTAATGATATGGAGATCCTCCCATTGGCAATGCGACCAAGATCTGTGATGTCACACACGTACAACTCTCCCATTTGGACACTGAAAATATACCCCAAAACATCTCTTTTTGCTCATTCTAATCATATGACAAACGATTCATCAATGATATAATGTTGTGAAACCTCTGTACTTGTCATCTCATAAAGAGAACACCTCACCTTGTGATAGACTCTATAAAAGTGAGAATATAAGTGAAACAAGTACTAAAGTAATGAGGGAGTTGTACGTGTGTGATATCACAGATCTTGGTCGCATTGCCGTTGGGAGGATCTACATGGCATTAGTGATCTCAATATTCGAATGCTCATAACTTTCTTATTATTCATTCAATCTTCCTCAAACTTTCAACAATATGTTTCTTTGATTTTTCTCTTTGATATGGATTCAGCTGGTTTCAAGGGTTTCATTCTCCTTTAATGAGAATAAAGAAGTGACTGTTTGGACTACCCCTATTAACTTTGAGCGGCTGATTGTGGAAAATACGGGTGCAAATATTTTTCGGCCCCTTCCCCGGTTTATTTCCAATTTGTCTAATTGCCAACTCGTCTACTATCGTTTGGTCCATCAGTTCGTCAACTCACCACATAGTCTTTTTTTTTTCATTTAGTCTAATGCCATTCCGTCTAATGACCAGTGGACCCAAAAGCCATTTGGTCCACATACCATTTCATCTAATTGGACTATAAGTGTATTATTGTGCAAAATGAATGAAAATAAAATGGGTATTAGACCAACCGGTTATGAGACTAAATGGTCATAGACGAGATGGTTATTAGACGAAATGATGATTGGACCAAATGGTTAATGGACCAATGGCTGTTAGACGAAATGTTGATGGACAGATTGGCATTAGACTAAATGAAAGTAGACCATGTAATGAGTGGACAAGTTGGCCGCAGACGAATTGGCACCCCCCCCCCCTATTGGCGATAGATCCGCCCATGCACTACTACTTCTTTCTTATCTCATTATGATCTCTCAGTTCCATATCCCCCCTCTCTCTCACTTTTTCTACGAGGACTCTTTTATCGTATGCATATCTTCCTTCGATTTCCTCCCCCCTCTCTCTTTCCCTCTCCTGACTGCTGTTCCTTTATAGTTAATTCCCCTCTTTTCTCTCAAACCCCCTTTCTGTCTCAACATCTTTGCCCCCCCCCCCTCGGCATCTCTCCGATTCGTGAATTTCATTCAATTATTCTACCCCTTTCAATATCTCCAACATGCTTCTATACTCCTCAATGTGCCATACACACCTTGAGAGAGAACAAAAAAACCCTCAAGAGATATATGGGCAGAAATAGCATGGGTCAAAGAAAGAAGCATTAATGGTTCAAGATTATGGGATTCACAGAATTTAATGCATATGTAGAGTAAATACATGGTTATAATGTAGTAACATATTGATAATGGCAGTTAAAAGGAGGGTAATCCTTGTGACTTGGCCTTATAAAAATTTTGGCTCGCGACTTGCGCTCGCATAAACGGTTAAAAATATTACCTGATACATCATATTCATAATTACAAAAGTGCTTGAAATGTCCAGTTTTCATACCATGTTATCATCAGATTTCGCGCCTCATTAGGCATTTATAGATCAGATATTAATTTTAATGGTTAAATTGTCCTTTCTGTTTCATCTCGCTCTTAGCAAGAGGAATAGGAAGATATTCATCACTTTCATGTCCCGGTCCTTTGTCAAATCTATCAGCTCTTTATTAAGTGCGATCCAAATCCACCTCACAAAGTACTTGAGCTGAAATTGACCCCTTTTTCAGATCAGAATGTCAAATATTTTAAGGTCGCGCTTCGCGCTCGCTTTGATTTTCAATTTCATGTTAAAATATATATTCAGAATGCCTAGATTGTAGGCCTAAATCGGAAACACGCGAGCGCATGAATCAGGGTACTAATGGATAATTTGTTTTTCATTCCTGATTTTCGTAGAGCAAAAACGGAAGTCAACCTCATGGATTGGTCTTTGGAAACACAAAAACGAAATCACAACGAGAAAAACCCCGTTGTGATTTCATTTTTGGAGATCAAAAACAGAAGAATGAAATCAGAAATACTTTTGGTCCTCTCTGATACCTCATTCTATACCTGTGTTTGTTATATATTAAAAACAAAATCAGAACACGCTTTCTACCCCCTGATTCTGTTTGGAAAAACGCAGACAGCGAAAACGAAATCGGGTAGTTCGCTTTCCACTTCCTGCTCTCTGATTTCGTCTTTCGCACAACCAACAGCCATATCGAAATACGTTATACACACGGGCACGCAGTACAGTGCATGCATGATACGACCATGAAGCTATTACGTAATAGCTTCATGTTACGACCACGTGCAACAAAAATTCACGTTAACATTGCTTTTAATTTCCAGCGTTTTCGGACCTTCACAGACAGTGGCGTAGCTAGGATTTTCCTCCGGGGGGGGGGGGGGAGCAATGGGGGGTCCTTGCTTTTTCAGGGGGGGGGGCACCGGCCATTTTTGGCGGTGTGTGTGTAATAAAGTAATTTTTCAAGGGGCGCCCCAGGGATATCCCGACGGCCTAGCCAGGGTAACCACGTACCCTAACTTGTAGAGCTCGACACGGGCAACCAGATAAACACTGACTTGACCCGGCGCATGCACATTAAGGGGTCTCAAATTAACAAAATTAAAGGGAATAAAGGGATATTTATCGCATTTTTAAAATTAAAATAAAGTACATTTTCAAGGGGCCTCCAGGGATATCCCGACAGCCTAGCCAGGGTAACCACGTATCCTAACTTGTAGAACTTGACTCGGGCGATCAGATAAAAACTGATTTGACCCGGCGCATGCACATTTAGGGGGCTAAAATTAACAAAATTAAAGGGAATAAAGGGCTATTTATCGCATTTTTAAAATTAAAATAAAGTAAATTTTCAAGGGGCCCCCAGGGATATCCCGACGGCCTAGCCAGGGCAACCACGTACCCTAACTTGTAGAACTCGACTCGAGCAACCAGATAAACACTGATTTGACCCGGCGCATGCACATTTAGGGGGCTCAAATTAACAAAGTTAAAGGGAATAAAGGGATATTTATCGCATTTTTTAAATTAAAATAAAGTATTTTTTCAAGGGGCCCCCAGGGATATCCCGACGGCCTAGCCAGGGTAACCACGTATCCTGACTTGTAGAACTTGACTCGGGCGATCAGATAAAAACTGACTTGACCCGGCGCATGCACATTTAGGGGGCTAAAATTAACAAAATTAAAGGGAATAATTAGGGCTATTTATCGCATTTTTAAAATTAAAATAAAGTATTTTTTCAAGGGGCCCCCAGGGATATTCCAACGGTCTAGCCAGGGTAACCATGTATCCTAACTTGTAGAACTCGACACGGGCAACCAGATACACATTAGCTTGACCCGTTGCATGCAGTGGCGTAACAGGGGTCGGTGGCTGGGGGGGGGGGGCAAGAACCAAGAATTTCCCGGTCACATCATAAAGCAGGCAATGGAGTCATAAGGCAAAAAAATTTGAGGGGGCGATATTATGGAGTATCGGACAAAAATATATATATATGCGAGCGAGCGGAGCGTTCGAGCAAAAATTTTGACATTTTAATGGCAAAAATGAGTGGGGTCCGGGGTAGAGCCCCGGAACCTCTTGATATTAAAGCCATTTTAAACCTTACAGATGGCCACTAATTTTAATAAAATTGCGTGTATATTTATATAGCTTTCACACTACACGTGAATTCAGTGCTGCAGTTGTGTACCGTAATCATCTAAATATTTTGAGGGGGTCTACCATAGCAAATGTGGGAAAATTTGTAAAAAGTCGGCAACGAGCGAAACGAGCCAGAAGAAAAATGGCCTTTTGAAATAAAATTGAATTGTGTGATAGACTTTTACATCACAGCAAATATCATGTCTTATATTTTTTTATTTCATTCATCTCATTTCGCTGCCTCCTTCATATTCTTTTATTTCCCCTTGGCTGTGGAACCAATCCCCCCCCCCCCCCGTACGCCAGTGCTTCAACACAAAGGTTAATGCGGGAAGGGTCCATATAGGGGCCCGTTATAGAGCCCTTTAAAAGTTACAAGTTAAGAGCCTCCACTGCACGGGGTCTTGACTCTTGGACAGAGCCCCCGGTAGCTTTGGATATTTATTTGATTTTGATTTGATTTCATTTATTTTCCATTAAAAAATATACAAAGTCAAGAATATACAAACAAACATTACAAAGTGTAAAAAATGAGACATTATACATATGACGTATCATATACATACTTTAAAAAAAAAAAAATACACAGCAGTTCGTTATATGTTAATATATAGATCAGGAAAATTGGATGCCCATGAAAGCAATGTGCTTGTTAAGTTGGGTCACCCCAAAAAAGTATATTAATCGGTAAATGATAGAAAACAAAATACAGTTATTTGAAATACTGAACGGATAAAACTTCTATCAATGATAAAGTTATATTGCATTTATATGATACTTAGAACTAAAAAAAAAAAAAAAAAAAAAAAAAAAAAAAAAAAAAAAAAAAAAAAAAAAAAAAAAAAAAAAAAAACCCACCCGCCCCCCCCACCATGCATGTATTTATATAAGTATGTAAAGAATAGTTATGTACATATTAATAAGCGTCAAGGAGTTGCCTTTTTAACTGTTGTTTGAATGAAGATAATAAAGAAGAGTTTCTAACATTCATTGGTAAAGAATGCCATATGTCTGGACCAGTGTGGCGAATAGACTTATGTGCTGAGGTTGTGATTGGATTTGCTAAATGAAAATTGAGTGAATTTCTTGTGTCATAGGAATGAATATCACGATTTAGTGTAAACATGGTATGAAAATAATTGGGTAGCATATTATGTGTTAGTTTATACATGAATATTCCGATTTGTAATTTATTAATGTCGTGAATTTTTAAAAGACCGAGATTTTTGAATATAGGATTTGTGTGTGCTAGATAATGTGATTTTGTGCATAGTCTAATAGCTTTCTTTTGGAGTAATAATATTGAATCTAGGTGTGTTTTGTTCCCAGTTCCCCAAACGATATTGCCATATGACAAATATGATAAAATAAATGATTTATATAAAAGTAATAAAACATTTTGTGGGAGTAAGTCTCTTATTTTATAAAGAATTCCAACAATGCGAGATGCAAGAATCGATATATTATTAACATGGTTATTCCAATTCAAAGTTTCATCGAAGGTAATGCCCAAAAACTTGACATGGTCTTTCCTTTTTACGACTGTATTATTAATGTTAATATTAGGGCAAGAAGCGATCTTCTTATTTTTGGAGTGAAATACAATGAAATTTGTTTTGTTGATGTTAAGAACAAGTTTATTTAATTGAAACCAGTTAACAAGTTTTGGGAGTTCGTGGTTGAATGTGTCTATTGTACGATTTAGATCAGAATGAGAAAATAAAAGTGTTGTGTCATCTGCAAATAAGAAGTGGGATAATTTTTTTGAATTGTTCACAATATCATTAATATATATCAAAAATAAGAGTGGTCCCAATATTGATCCCTGTGGAACACCCGTCTTTTGCTTCACAATGTTTGATGATAGATGATGATAAGTTGTAAATTGTTGTCTATTAGTTAGATAGTCGTTGAACCAGGATAGTGGTGTTCCCCGTACTCCGTAATGTTGGAGTTTACTTATCAAAATCGAGTGGTTGAGGGTGTCGAATGCTTTACTAAGATCGATGAATAAAGCAACTGCAAACTGTTTGCGAGAAATAGCATTAGAAATTCGGTCATATAAGTCAACAATTGCTAATTCCGTAGAATGGTGTTTACGGAATCCATACTGGCAAGGTGTTATAATCTTACATTTTTCCAGAAAATTAAACAATTGATTGTAAATAATTCTTTCCAGTATTTTAGATATACATGGTAATATAGATATCGGACGGTAGTTCGTACATTCATTTGTGTTTCCTTTTTTGAATATTGGTATAACACGTGCAAGTTTGAAAGCTTGAGGATATTTGCCGGTGCGTATTGATAAATTAAAGATATGACACAAAGGATCAACAATGTAGTGAATAATCTTCTTTAAAAGAAAAGTGTTTAATTCGTCGTGACCTATCGCTTTGCTATTCTTCATCTTTTTAACAATTAATACTACTTCATGTGGGCTAACTGGTTTGAGAAAAAGAGATTCTGGATTCTTATTACTAAGGGTATCTAAATAGGAATATGAATTATTATTATGGATTGGTGCTACATCCTGAGATAATTTGACACCTATATTCACAAAATACGTATTCAAATTTGTGATAATTTCTTTTGGGTCATTAATAATCTTTCCATTATCCTCCAGCTTATCTGGAAATACTGAAAGTTGTCTTTTGCCCATGACGTCATTTATTACTTTCCAAGTTTCTTTACTATTTCCTATAGCATATTGGAATTTATCAGTATAATGTTTTTTTCGTGATGCTCGAATGACATTGTTTAATGTATTACGAAATTTTTAAAACTTGTTTAGAATATGTATATCGTTTGGTCTTTTTATATGATTTTTATATAATTTGTTCTTTTTATGGATTGATTTGAGAATAGATCTTGTAATCCAGGGTTTACGGATTATTTCTTGTCTCTTTTGCTGTTTTATCAGAGGTATATTTTTATCAAAATGTTTTTTAAAAGTATCAAAGAACAATTTATATGCAAAATCAACATTTGAATCATGTTCGTACACGTGATTCCAAGATTCTTCTGCTAAATCGTGAGTGAGATTAATTATATTTTGGTCTGTCATTTTCCTAAACGGTATTTTATCGTCAGGTTGCTTTCTCTGATTATAACTTTTAATATAGTTCTTTAAGATACAGAATATAGGTAGATGATCCGAAATGTACGCGTATAATATTCCACTTTGAATATCCTCAACATTAGTAAATATGTTATCGATAAGTGTAGCACAATTGGGAGTTATTCGGGTTGGTAGATTGATTGTGGGAATTAGACCATGAGCCGACAAAGATAAAAGTAACTTTCTGTATGGAGCACTTTCGTTGAGCATATTAACATTAAAATCGCCCATCAGATAAATGGCTTTACCGCCTTTAGAAACAAGGCTTAGACAAGATTCCATATATTGAATGTAAGCATCCAGAGACTCGTTAGGGGGTCGGTACGATAAACCAATAATAATGTTTTTGTTTGAAGCATTTTCAATTTCTAAAAATATTGTCTGGAATATTGGAGAGAAAGGTATGTCAATTTTTTTATAGGTTATTTGTTTTGTAATGTAAAGGGCTACGCCCCCTCCTTTCCCGCGTACACGATCGCATCGTAAGAAATCATAACCATCTAAATTAAAGATTGGGGGAGACTTGATATGAAGCCACGATTCGGTGATTCCTATGACAGAAAATGGATTTTGGAGGGAGTGTGTGAGATTCAATAGTTTATCGTAATTACGTGATAAGCTTCGGATATTCATATGTAAAAGGGTTAATTCATTATGGCGGAAGTTTATGTTGCTATTATATTCATTTGGCAAGTAATATCGGCAATCTCCTACTGGATGAGACTCCAGAATATCATTTTCAAGTTCTGTATCAAGACTGTTCATAGAGAAGGATACGCTTGAGTTTAATTACGTTTTTTGAATATAAAAGAGATGTATTGGTATGCATGGATACATTAAGACTAATCCTACTACTATAAAAACTACTATAAAAACCAGTACTGCTATTGATAAAAGCATCACAAGTACGAATACGAATACTACTACGATTAAATAAATAACATACAAATAAACAAATGGTTGTAATTAAAAGCGTCATGGAAAACGGATCATTTTACCCTGGAGGCATAAGGAGGAAAAATGTTGAACTACATGTTTATATTGAATTATGATTATTATTATGATTAGGGTCAGTGAACACTTCAATTAAGGATTATGTTGATTGTGATTGTGACAGTAAATGTAAGACGTGTTGATTTAGTGTTGATGTTCTGTAACTTACTGTTTTGTTCATATTGTATATTACATGTATGTACATGAGTATAAGTGTATTGAATTGTGTGCATTATGTGTATTGTTATATAAAATACTCTATATTCTATATTCTATGTTTATAAGTATGCATTAACTTAAGTGTATGTATGGATTACATGTACATCCGAATAATTCAGTCCTGTTTATGACTGCTAAATGCATGTTCATCTTAAAACAACACAGCCCCTGGAGTTCAAATGAAAATGCATGATACATCAAACACAGATAAGCCTGAGAAACTCAAGGTGTCACTCACTGTCAGCTCCTGAAATATAAATGATTATAAATGATTTCGCACATGATACATGAATAAGGAACAACTGTGTTTTTGGCTTCCATTACAACTATAAGAAAATGTGAAGTTACTCAGCAAATGTATATGAATGGAATATATTAAATTCGAACACTTATATAAACATCAAGATTATGAGTAAAATGTATTGAGTAACACATGTGCTTAGAGTATAAATGGTGCAACTATTAGCAAAATGTATATTATTCAGTACACATTTGACTGTTGTAATTTCAAATAATTCATTGTTGATTTTCTATTTGTAAGTAGTGTGTTCTTATTGAATGTATAGAAAAAACATCAATAATAAGGCTGTCTCAAACCCATGTTCTGTGATTTTTTTTTTTTTTTAAATATTAGTGATTAAGTACTGCAATATGGGTAAGGTTACTATCTAAATATTATATCACAGGAGTGTTTAAGAACTATGCGCTTACTTTACTCAAGTACGCTTACATGTATAAATTCAGTCCTGTTTCTTTGTTGTGACAGCTGCATTCATGTTTACGTACATGTATCTAAGACAACGCAGTCCCTGCAGTTTAAATGAAGTATAATGGTATACTATACATGTATAACGAGAGTAGCGCTGCTGGCTTATTTCGCAATATCCTTAAGCTAGAGTAACTCGAAGTAGCACTGATAGTCAGTGAATTATATGCTTCCACCACAACTATAGTAATGATGTTAAGTTACTGAGTATCCTATTCATTGTATGAATAAAGTACATCATATTAAGATGCTAATAAACATCAAAATTATAAGTAAATTGTGTATTACTCATGGCACCTATAGTTAGAGTATATAATATCCAGATAATTCAACATTAATATGTTATTTGTTACAGGAGTGTTTAGATGTACTGTGTAAGAAAAAAAAAAAAAAAAAAAAACAAGGCTATGTCATATCTGTGAAGTTATATGCAAAATATACACACATGCACACAACATGCAATACACTGCCATTAAAACATTCTGTATATAACTTTTCAACAAGGGGGTCACTGCTAGTAGCCCTCTCGACTCTTATAAAAGATAAGAGATAAGAGAGAGGGAAGCATGTATGCAATGCATGCATGCGTTGATACTGATGCATGATCAGGGAAAGAATTTCTTGGTTTTCAGATCATTATTGTAAAAAATCCCAACTTCAAGAGAAATGTGCAAATACTGAGTAAGCATATATATGATATCTTAAATCTGGATATTTCAGACCTATTTGTGACTGCTAAATTCAAATTTATTGAACAAATCAGTTCTTTATCTCAGAGTTTATTTTAAGGTGTTGAAATTCAAAAGAACGTGATTTATTACGATGATCAGTTCCTCTTCATCGTTAGAGAACCAAGACTGCAGGTTGGTTCCCAACCGAAATGTAGTGTACATGTGTTGTTGTGTTTTCCTGTGATGTAAAAAGGATCATTTCTCATTCATGATAGTTATGTAGAAGACAAAGTATATAAGAGCATATGACCTATCTTTGTTTGCGAAGTTAAATGTTGATTGCAGTGAATTTCCTTCATAAATAGGTGTTGTGAAGAAGAGAAGTTGAATGTTGATGACGGTGAACCTCCAGCACAAATAGGTGTTGTGAAGAAGAGAAGTTGAATGTTGAAGACCGTGATCCTCCTTCATATCATAAATAGGTGTTGTGAAGAAGAGAAGTTGAATGTTGATGATGGTGAACCTCCAGCATAAATAGGTGTTATGAAGAAGAGAAGTTGAATGTTGAAGACCGTGATCCTCCTTCATATCATAAACAGGTGTTGTGAAGAAGAGAAGTTGAATGTTGATGACGGTGAACCTCCAGCACAAATAGGTGTTGTGAAGAAGAGAAGTTGAATGTTGAAGACCGTGATCCTCCTTCATATCATAAATAGGTGTTGTGAAGAAGAGAAGTTGAATGTTGATGATGGTGAACCTCCAGCATAAATAGGTGTTATGAAGAAGAGAAGTTGAATGTTGAAGACCGTGATCCTCCTTCATATCATAAATAGGTGTTATGAAGAAGAGAAGTTGAATGTTGATGACGGTGAACCTCCAGCATAAATATGTGTTGTGAAGAAGAGAAGTTGAATGTTGAAGACCGTGATCCTCCTTCATATCATAAATAGGTGTTATGAAGAAGAGAAGTTGAATGTTGATGACGGTGAACCTCCAGCATAAATATGTGTTGTGAAGAAGAGAAGTTGAATGTTGAGGACGGTGAACCTCAGGGACCTGGGAACGATTTTTTCAGTGGGGGTGCTGCAATCTCTTCTCAAGGTGGGGGGGGGGGGGCAGACACAATTTTTGTTTTCCATAATTACACACACACACACACATACCACACACACACCCTCACATACACACACAAACACACACACACATATATATATATATAAATATACATATCAGTCACTTCTTAGCTTTCTTCTTATAAAAGAACATAAATATATACTTAGATAATTCGAGCGCGAGCTATTTTTTGTGGAAATTTCATGTATTTTGTCCTGAAAATTGAACATTTTGAGCAATGTTTGTGGTCCAAGATGCGTATGTAACAAATAATAATTGTGAGCGCGATCAGCGCGAGCAGATATTTTTTATATACGCTCTGGCCTGATCGAAAGGGACGTGTTATAAGGACTGTTTGCAGTTACCCATGAAGACGATACATATATCAACAATCAAATAATGCGCGCGAAGCGCGAGCTGAAAAATTTGACATTCCGACCTAAATACTGGACATTCTAAGCACGTTTTTTAATTATGAACAGGATAGGTATATATACAATTGATGCGAGCGCGAAGCGCGAGCGTAAGCAAAATTGAGATTTCAGACCAAAAAACGAGAGATTCTAAGTACTTTTCCAATCATGATGAGGATAGGTATAAAACTATACAATTGATGCGAGCGCGAAGCACGAGCGGAAATAAAAATGAGATTTCAAACCTAAAAACGAGACATCTTATGCACTTTTCTAATCATGAACAGGATAGGTATATCTCTATACAATTGATGCGAGCGCAAAGCGCGAGCGGAAACAAAATTGAGATTTCAGACCTGAAAACGGGACATTCTATTCATGTTTCGTAAATCAAGAAAATGATGGGTATTTGGATATATTCTTAAATTAATAATGTGAGCGCGAAGCGCGAGCAGAAAAATTTTGATATTCTGATCTGAAACTCCACACTGAATGTAAAATGATTTTCACAGGTAAAGAAAACTCAGACGAACAACATAAGAATAAGGATTTGTTAAAAATCAGACAAGGAATATCACAGTTATTGCATTTTAAAGATTAGCATTATTCCCAACTTGTTCTTTTGTATTTTATTATATACAATTAGGTTTATTCAATATTTTCCTTTCAAGAACCAAAACAGTTGAATTGACAACTGATTTAGTCCATTAGATATTCTTTGCTGCAACTTATTTCATTATAAGGGAGACATATCATTCATTCTGGTATGGAAAAAATGAATGAATTTTGATTCCACAAGGAACAGCTATAGGATAGTGGGGATGTGACAGCATCAGCCCACCTATTAAATATTCATGACGACACTGCATATCATCATTTTCATAAAATATTGCCAAACTTTAGAATTAAATAACTTAACTAATCGTTATCAGATTTTGATAAAATTTATTTATTTTGATAAAATGTATTTGATATAAATATTTTCAGCCCGGAGTACCCCCCCCCCCCAAATAAAGCTGCGTATCTGAATAAACATGCGTGCGCGTGTTTAGAGTTAGACCTAGTATCTGGGCATTCTAAATACATGTTTTTATTATAAAAATCAATAATGCGAGCGCGAAGCGCGAGCAGAAAATATTTGATATTCCGATCTGAAAGAGGGTGCATTTAAACACTATTTCAATGTGTCGGAAAATTCTGAAGTGGGGGGGGGGGGGTGGGGTTCTACAAAACGTCGTTCATTTTCATTACATTTCTGTCATTTATCATACCTACCACTAGATTTCCAGGAGGTGCGCTGCCTATGGAAAATAACACACGCAGCACCCCCGCTTCCCAGCCCGTAGGGCCATGGGGCAGGGCGAAAAAGACTTTAAAATATGATTTCTATTGTCTGACTTGTAATTTTTGTATACAATACACGGGCGGTCGGGCGCACGCTCACTTGATTCGACAAAAAACCTGGAAGTTTCAAGTCCAACCACCCCATGTCCATCCCTGCTATCGAAGAGTGTGTATGGTTATCACGTATTGTGCGCGACCACGTCTGTATCTGAGCGCTGCCCCGCTGGAGCTTGATTGAGTCGCGTTATAGGAGGGATGTTATTGGAATATGTGAAAGACTATGTAAATGATTTGCGGTTGTCGGATGTGATAATTATGTACATTATAACATATTAAAAAAAAATACAGGGGGAACCTGATTTCGTGGGGGTGCTGCCTATGGAAAATAATACACGCAGCACCCCCAGGATAATTTCTGGGGGTGCTTCAGCACCCCCAGCACCCCCGCTTCCCAGGTCCCTGGTGAACCTCCTGCATAAATAGGTGTTGTGAAGAAGAGAAGTTGAATGTTGAAGACAGTGATCCTCCTTCATATCATAAACAGGTGTTGTGAAGAAGAGAAGTTGAATGTTGAAGATGGTGAACCTCCTGCATAAATAGGTTTGTGAAGAAGAGAAGTTGAATGTTGAAGACCGTGATCCTTCTTCATATCATAAATAGGTGTTGTGAAGAAGAGAAGTTGAATGTTGAAGACCGTGAACCTCCTTCATATCATAAATAGGTGTTGTGAAGAAGAGAAGTTGAATGTTGATGACGGTGAACCTCCAGCATAAATAGGTGTTGTGAAGAAGAGAAGTTGAATGTTGAAGACCGTGAACCTCCTTCGTATCATAAACAGGTGTTGTGAAAAAGTTGAATGTTGAAGACAGTGATCCTCCTTCAGAAGTACATGTAGGTATTGTGAAAAAGAGGTGGATTACATATGTGTTGAAGTTAGAAAAGTGAAGATTGCATTCACATAGTGGGGTATAAGGAACATATTCGTGTGCTTTGAGGTGATTATCTTTTCCACAAAGGTTTAACTAGGTGTCAGTGATCCTATTGGTTGTCGACAATGGCAAATTTTCAAGATCGCGTTCAGTTGATATGAGTCGCTTGATGGTGTGCCCATTAGAAGCCTTTAGGAGGGCTATGACCTTGCCATCGGATGTCCATGCTTGTTTCACAGCTTGGTGTGAGGAACTAGCTTTCAGCAACTTCAACCTGGCCTTAGTTAGATCTTCCGATACACTGATACCAGTTCTCTTGAGTTTTCTTCGATTTGAGATCATCTTTGAGCGAGGTTTGTAACTCGTGAATTTTACCAGGATCGGGCGGGGATTGTGTTTCCCCGATTTCCCAGTAGCAGAGGGTGCACCGATATCATCACTTCGAGGCTTGCCTGTCCGGTGTGATCTATCAATGTCTGATAGTGAGAGTGACAGATTCATTTTCTCTGCAACCTGTAGGACCAATTGGTCAGTATTTTCATTCTTGGTCTCTTGGATACCAAAAATTCGTAAATTGTTTCTTCGGCTATATTGTTCTAAATCGTCACTGCGGCTCTCAAGTTTTTTACTCCTTTCTCCTTCTCTCTCAAGCTTCTCCCGTAGAGAAGTATAGTCACTCTCTCTCTGACGGAGTTTATGTTCAAGTTCTAATATTCTACCTTTATTTTCCTCATTCTCTTCAATGAGAGCTTTTAATCTCTCCTCAACAACCGACTCAATCATTTCATGGATAGCTGATGTAAATCTTGAATTATCCAATAGTTGTGTAACAGTGTCACTTTTCGGCATATTTTATGGAGATGGAGAATTGATGTTGATTAAGACAAGAGATCAGAAGAAAAATAGTTACCATCCAGCAGTGTAATTTGCAAGTCGAATCAATTCACAATAGTCACACCTAAAGTTTAATCCAGTACACACTCTCGCACTGCCACTGGCACTGGGTACGGTTGAACCACAGAAATACCGGTTAAGGCGGTATAACAAAAAAATGAATGTGTGGGACTGTAATTTATTCCCCAAGTTATCCAATTCACGAAGTGTCAAAAAATCTCACCAGTTTCAATTATTATCCACCTTAAAAATATCAGTTAAACAGAATATACCTCCAGGATTCGAATCGATCTGTCCAGTTAAGATGATTCTTTCATGACTAGTAATGCAAAAGGGTAAATCTGAAGAGAAAATTGAGGAAGTGTTGACGTAAATATACGGTAGCCGAATATGAAAATTTAGCAAGTTTATAATAGACTTTCATACGAAATTATGCTATATACCATCCATCTTTTTTTCCCGCTCGTTATCTTCAATCCTCAGCAGCCCGGTAATAATATCTTGTCCCTTTTTTTATTTTCCAATTTAGATTTTGCCTCATTCCATTCTACCTTAATTTCCCGCTTTTGTTTGCCTTTTTGTCATCTTTAATTCATTTCCCTGTCTTACTAATCATGCTAATGTATGTGTATATCTGGGAAAATTGTTCTTCCTCACATGTTCTTCTTTCCTTCCTTTTTCCAAATTCTTTCCGTTTTCCCTTTTTTTTCTTAGTTTTATTTTCCCTTACCCTTTTCTATTCCCCTCCCTTTTCCCCCTTTCATCTTTTTTCCTTTCCTTTTCCTTTCCCTTTCTTTCTTTCTCCCCTTATTTTTTTCCTTTTCCCGTTTTTTCTCTTAACATTTTCACGGTGAACTCCGCCAGGGGGAAGGGGGGCAGCTTGCCCCCCCGCCTGTTACGCCACTGGTTGCATGCACCTTTTGGGGGCTAAAATTAACAAAAGTAAAGGAATACGGGCTTTTTCAAGCATGGGGAACCACGGTCCTGACTTTTCCCCCCATCCCTTAGTGCTGCCGATGGGTAGAGTAAAAAACAACAAGGAAAGAGAGAAGACAAAATAGAAGAGAGAGAAGCGAAAGGGAGAGATAGGAAAGAAAAGGAGGGGGAAAGGGAGAGAAAGAGAAGGGAGAACGGAGGGGTCATATCATTGTATGAACAGGATATTTTATGATTATGCCCCGAGCATTAGTGCGAAGCTCAATGCGAGATAAGAACAAAACAGAGGGGGCACACCATGGTGCACGCAGCAAAAATTTGCTTAATAATAAGTCTCCAGCGAGCGAAGCGAGCAAGAATAAAAATCACCTTCAATTTTGAGATTGATTTTGACATGGTATGCAGAAAATGACATATATTTCCTCTTCCTTTTCTTTCTTTCCTTTTATCATTTTTTTTTCTCGGTTGTAGAACTTTTTTTTTTTTTTTTTTTTTTTTTTTTGGGGGGGGGGGGGCAGTGCTATGCGGTTCGGGTCCGGGGCAATGACGGTACTAGGGTTTTTAACCTAGGAGGAGGCAAACAAACATTTTGGGGCCGGGGGGATGGCACACATTTTAAAAAAAAGCGCGAGCTAATTTTATTGCAAATACAGTCCCTACTGATTTAAAAAGGGAACTGTTAAGAATCAGCTGTTTGCATTAATTGGGTCATGAAGATGATATCTCACCAAATGAATAATGCGAGCGCGAAGCGTGAGCTGAAAATTTTTGATATCCGGGATGATACCTGGCCGTTCTAAGCTTTTTTTTAAATTATAAAATGAATGGCTATCTAAATCGCTGAAAATAAATCCTCTATGGAAATTATGAATACGCAGGATATGTATCTCGCTAAAACAAATAATGAAAACTCTAATAACATTTGATTTTTAAGCCCCATGTGAACAGATAATCATTAATAACTGCGAGCGCGTATCGCGAGCTACATTTTGAATTTTATATAATGGCCTGAAAGATTTATGTTAGTGACCAAAATTGTTGGGATCTAAATGCTAACGGTGAATGGATGAGAATATTTTTAAAATTTAAAGAACAAAAAACATTTTTGGAGTATTATGACAACGTTTACTATACATTTTGTTTCTTCAAATTTCGGGGGGGGGGGGGGCAACTCACTGGGGCCTCCCCATTCGGTGGCGCCACTGGTCTGGGGCGGAGCCCCCAGAACCTCGTGATATTTTTAAACATTGCAGATGGCCATTTTTTTTAAATCAAATCGCGGATACATACATCACATATTATATTAAGTTGCTAATTAATTGAATTGAAGGCTACACGTGCAAAAGAAAATGTCTCATGAGAATTATTCGAAGATTAGAGGAGCTTTATACTCATATTTTATATTTTGACAATACGTTTTCTATCGATATACGCCCCCATCTTTTCTCCAAGAGATGACGATCTACAACAGAAGGCTGAAGATATTAATTCGACCCAACCCATTCTCATTTTTTTAATTTGTAAGTTGATTACAAAAAAGAATATGTATAATGATTAGACTGATTCTAGAAACAGAGAATGGGCAACCATTGAACATATTTTGTGCAAATAAAAGAAAAATACAGGTGTCACTCAGCTTTCGGAGCTATTTTATTGGCGGAGGATTTAGGACTGAGTATAATATATGAATAAGATCTGCTCATGAGATGCTTTAACCAGTTGCCCCCTAAATGTGCATGCGCCGGGTCAAGCTAGTGTTTATCTGGTTGCCCGAGTCGAGTTCTCCAAGTTAGGGTACGTGGTTACCCTGGCTAGGCCGTCGGGATATCCCTGGGGGCCCCTTGAAAAAATACTTTTAATTTTAAAAATGCGATAAATATCCCTTTATTCCCTTTACTTTTGTTAATTTGAGCCCCCTAAATGTGCATGCACCTGGTCAAGCTAGTGTTTACCTGGTTGCCCGAGTCGAGTTCTACAAGTTAGGATACGTGGTTACCCTGGCTAGGCCGTCGGGATATCCCTGGGGGCCCCTTGAAAAATTACTTTATTTTAATTTAAAAAAATGCGATAAATAGCCCTTTATTCCCTTTAATTTTGTTAATTTGAGCCCCCTAAATGTACATGCGCCGGGTCAAGTCAGTGTTTATCTGGTTGCCCGAGTCGAGTTCTACAAGTTAGGGTACGTGGTTACCCTGGCTAGGCCGTCGGGATATCACTGGGGGCCCCTTGAAAAATACTTTATTTTAATTTTTAAAATGCGATAAATAGCCCTTTATTCCCTTTAATTTTGTTAATTTGAGCCCCCTAAATGTACATGCGCCGGGTCAAGTCAGTGTTTATCTGGTTGCCCGAGTCGAGTTCTACAAGTTAGGGTACGTGGTTACCCAGGCTAGGCCGTCGGGATATCCCTGGGTGCCCCTTGAAAAATACTTATTTTAATTTTAAAAATGCGATAAATAGCCCTTTATTCCCTTTAATTTTGTTAATTTGAGCCCCCTAAATGTGCATGCGCCGGGTCAATTAAGTCAGTGTTTATCTATTGCCCGAGTCGAGTTCTACAAGTTAGGGTACGTGGTTACCCTGGCTAGGCCGTCGGGATATCCCTGCATGGGGGCCTCTTGAAAAATTACTTTATTACACACACACCGCAAAAAATAGCCGGTGCCCCCCCCCCCCCTGAAAAAGCAAGGACCCCCAGTCCCCCCCCCCGGGAAAAAATCCTAGCTACGCCACTGTCTGCGAAGGTCCGAAAACGCTGGAAAAAGCCATGTTAAAGTGAATTTTTGTTGCACGTGGTCTTATCATGCATGCACTGCACTGCGTGCACGTGTGTTGGCTGTTGGCTGTGCGAAAGACGAAATCAGAGAGCAGGAAGTGGAAAGCGAACTACCCGATTTCGTTTTCGCTGTCTGCGTTTTTCCAAACAGAATCAGGGGGTAGAAAGCGTGTTCTGATTTTGTTTTTAATATATAACAAACACAGGTATAGAATGAGGTATCAGAGAGGACCAAAAGTATTTCTGATTTCATTCTTCTGTTTTTGATCTCCAAAAATGAAATCACAACGGGGTTTTTCTCGTTGTGATTTCGTTTTTGTGTTTTCAAAGACCAATCCATGAGGTTGACTTCCGTTTTTGCTCTACGAAAATCAGGAATGAAAAACGAATTATCCATTAGTACCCTGATTCGCATGTCTATCTAGATACTCAACTTGTTAGTATTTCAACCATTATCCAGTTTCTGAAATACAAAATTCTGCTAGCGCTTTGTGCTCGCATTTTTTATGTAGGAAGAACCCCTATTACTCATCCTTATTATACAAAACAGGAATAGAGTGTCCCATTTTTTAGGTCTAAAATTTAAATGTCGATTTTTTTTCCGCTCGCGCTTCGCGCTCGCATTAATTGTTTTATAACGACGATCCTGTTCATGGTCACAATAATTGATTAAAATTTTCCATTCTTTATGTAGAAGTGTAAAAAAAAAATCGGCTTGCGCTTGCATTATTTTATTGTTGAAATATGTAACGTCTCCATGGCTAAGTGAAATAAGCAGTCCTTAACAGGTACCTTTTTGATCAGTTCAAAACGTATACAAAAATCTTATGCTCGCTAATTTGCGCGAGCATTATTAAAGTAACAAAGATCGGCAATTTAACATCCTTTCCATGATGATTTAAAAGACATGACTAGACATGTCTCGTTTTTAGGTCTAAATCTTCCAATTTTGTGCTCGCGCTTCGCATCAATTGCTAAGTTATATACCTATCCTGTTTAAGTTACAAAAAGTGCCTATGATTTCAATTCTGTTCGCACTTCGCGTTCTTAGTAATTATTTAGTTGCATACACGTCTTTTTCATGATAAACATTGCCCAGAAATTTCAAACTTTGGGGAAAAACATATTTTTTTTTTATAAATTAGCTCGCACTATATAAAAAGGGTTATGATATTATATATTTATGTTGATTTATAAGACAAAAGCTAAGAAGTGACATTTCTTCAAAGAAACAAATATAAATCATATTCGCGCGGCCGATTGGGGAAAAATAATGGTGAAAAAAAATTTGCCCCCCCCCCCCCCTTTGGCGAAAGCTGGATCCACCCCTTCATCCTATTTATTTCTCTCCTTCCGTCCATTTCTCCATTCTTCCAGGAGCCGCGGAATAGTTTTGAAAAATGTTTTTTCAAAACTTTTTTTTGGTATTTCTACCAATAAATTAATGAAAATAATGCGGTACAAAAATCAATGTCATTCTTCTTCCTGTTTTAAACTATATACGTGTACAAAAAACGCACCACTAGCTAAAAAAAACAAAAAAAAACTTGGGGGTCACAACCCGAGCACCCCACTTCCCAGGGCCATATACAAGGATTCTAATTTATTAATTTTAACGAAAGCATGAGACATCATTTGTTGAAAAAAAATTAAAGAGAGCTATTAATGACTGCATGTGGTCCTACCGGTAAGCTAGATCTGCGCACAAAACTGCTTTCATATGACACGCAAAAGGGATAAATCTTAGTGGAAAAGTGGGATAAAGCAAACAGGATTTAGAAACTGCCTTCGTTGGCGTTCAATAATATGGGTGGTATGATACAAATTCTGCTAGCTTATTCGTACTATTATTTCTGGCCATTGTACTTAGATGTATATTTTAATGTGGAAACATTTTTAATTTTTTTTTATGATACAAATCGAGCGAGGCAAGTACAATGATATGGGGCAGAGTTCCAAGTCTTCATGCCCCAGACTGAATATATTTTGACATCAACTTACTCCAAAAACAAGTGTTATGTTTTATTTTGTATTATTCATTTTTTAAGTATAAGGTAAAATTATAAGTCTCGGAGTGTCAGTTAATGCTGCAAAAGATGTATAAGGCCTACTCTTTTGCAGCACTATCCAGCTACCGCGGCGAGGACGCCCTCCGAGAAGGTAGCCATATCAAAACTAAAAACAAAAAATTCCACTTAGATTACTGGTGGATCCAAGGGGCATAATTATCGAGAGCCAAATTTGTAATTTGTAACATAAACATGCCCTTTTTACCCAAGCATGCCCCTTGAAAGTGAGGATATATATAGGCCCAATTTTTTTGCTTGTCAATTTTTAGGGACGAAATTTTGAATTTTTTTTAAAAACATTTTGTAATGCTTATCAAATTTGCATCGGGAAAATGTGCCTCCATAGGCCCTGTCCCCCTTAATTTGAGGTGGGGACCATTGGCAACGTAAAGCAAAAATTTAGGGGGGGGGGGGGGACCACCAAAATTTTGTGAAAAGCCCCCCCCAAAAAAAAAAAAAGTTTATCAACCCAAATTTTAGGGGAGACCACATGAAATTTTTAGGGGGGTCCACTGGAATTTAGGGGGCAGGCAGGAAAAAAAAATTACAAGCAAATAAACAAAAGGTTATCAACAAAAAAAATTAGGGGGGGGCGATTGTCCCCCCACCTCAAATTTAGGGGGGACACGACCCCCCCCCCCCCCCCCCCCCGCTGCCTATGGGGGACGTTGTTGGGTTTTTTTTGGCTAATTTTTTTTTTTCGGTCCCCCCCCCCTTTTTTTGTCAAAAATGTTGGTGCCCCCCCCCCTTAATTTTTTGACTGCCGCCGCTAATAGTGCCCCCTCTCCTTTGGAAAATCCTGGACCCTCCCTTGCCTAGATATAGATGTTTAAAGAATTAATTATTTTGAAAGTCAGAGTGCCCCTGCCCCCCCCATGCTTTAGTTATCATGGCATAAAACTTATGTCATATCTAATCCTTAAATCAGCAAGAGGTCAGAGCATACAGTATCCGTCACCAAACGACTGCATTTGAGCCATTTATTTTCTCTTTTCTCTTCTTTCTATTTTTGGTTGTTATTTAATCATTGTTTATTTGGATAAGCTCGGATCCGAGACTAACTGGGACGGTGAACGCACTTTCGTTCGAGTTGTGTATTTGGGTAACAATACGCCGAGGCGAGAAAGGACACGCCCACAATCCCTCGTTCAGTGCCGAGCTCTGAGAATACGTGTCGACGAAATTTCAAAATGAAATTTGTACACAAATCTGTCACAATTCGGACCCACTTTAGCCTCAGATTAACAGATAATTAGATCTCTTTGTAACACTAAAAGTCATTCACTTGGGGTTTTTTAATATGCTGATTCAGGTGAGGTACTTTTCAATGCTTTTAAACATAGATTAAAAAAATTAGATTTTCGTTTTGGGATCCCTACGAAAGGTGTTGAATCAAATCTAAGTAGGACCTATCAACAGTGCAGTGATAACGGCATTGCCATTGACTTTGAAGTTGAACTTGTGTCTTTTTGTGATGCACATGTTTACTATAATTTCATTCATAGGTTAATAATAGCTTGCGATCATGGCTGGATGGTGTCATGTAATAAGCAAAGCGTACATTGAATGCTATATGCAATACATCAATGTGAAAAACAGAATGATGCTTATTTGTCAAATCTAGGATCAAAATGTTTTTCACACCATGTATTTTAATCTTTACAGTTCAAGAGTGGTATAGCAACTAGCTTCATAACAAGAGCATCAGCTGTGAAGAGACTCCAGTTAAATCTTGTCAATTTCAGGTGAGAGTCAAGTAATTTGACTTTTTTATGTCACTTAAATTTGATTTTTTTTTTTTTTTTACTTAAAAAATAGCCAAGATAATATGTAACTAAAAAAAATGTTTTAATCTGAATAAAGTAAATGATGATGTTTGATCCATCTTGGATAGCCACATTTGAAACTGGAATATCTGCAAATCCAGAACTGAAAAAAAAATCAAATAAACAAACATGAGGGCTATCAGCCATTGCCCCCCCCCCCAAATATGATTGTTAAGAATATCACTTGGAAGTAACAAGAGAACCAAACACATTGTTAGGTACATATACAGTGAATACAATACATGAAAGAAGAAAGGCCCCTGTAAAGAAAGTCTTTTTTAAGCTGACTAATCAGGCAAAATTTCATTTTGAAGACTGAAATGTTGCGTCAGCCAGGGCATACCTCTTTTGAAAATTATCATAGGACTAATTCATTGTTGGTGGAGGAGGGGGGGGGGGCTCCTTTGACATTAACATAATTTGACCAGTCTACATCCTTGTATAATTAAAGGTCAAGTCCACCCCAGAAAATGTTGATTTGAATTAATAGAGAAAAATCAAACAAACAACGCTGAAAATTTCATCAAAATCGGATGTGAAATAAAAAAGTAATAAAAAAGTTATTGCATTTTGAAGTTTCGCTTATTTTTCACAAAACAGATATGCACAATGCACGATGATGTCTATTACTCACCATTTCTTTTGTTTTTTATTGTTTGAATTATACAATATTTAATTTTTTACATATTTGACAAATAGGACCACCTTGACTGAACCATATATTATTAGACAATGCTCATTCCACATGTTCAGGGAGGAATTGTTGTTTCCCTTGACAATGAAGAGAAAATTAGAATATTTCATGGAATGAAATACAAAAGAAATAGTGAGTGGATGATGTCATCAGTCTCCTCATTTGCATACCGACCAGGTCGTGCATATAACTGTTTTGTGAAATTAAGCGAAACTTTAAAATGTCATAACTTTATTATTGTACATGTACATCCGATTTTGATGATATTTTCAGTGTTATGCTTGTTGGATTTTTCTCTTTTTATTCAAATCAACTTTTTGTTGGGGTAGACTTGTCCTTTAGGGAATGGTTAATGAATATTTCCATTGAATATTTTTTTTTGTTATTTTTTCTTTTGCTATATATCTTTATCTTTCTGTCTTTCTTTACAGGAGGCTGTGTATTCTGAAAGGGGTGTATCCGGTTGAACCAAAGAGTATCAAGAAGGCCGGAAAGGGGCAGAAACTTCACAGAACCTATTTCAGATTCAAAGACATCCAATTTTTGGCTCATGAACCCATCGTTCAAAAGTTCAGGGATCATAGGGTATGTATGCTTTTCAAAGAATGTATTGATTGATATTCACAGAATGATGATTTTCAATCTTATTTTTAAGGGGAAAAAAGGGTGATATTATTTCTGATAATTTTATCACAATTTTGCCCCAAACACCTTGTTCTGCCTCCTGAAAATAATCCTGAACAGAAAATTCAAGCATGTCCCTTATCCTGTACCTTCAGAGAAGTTCAAACATGAATTGTTCAGGAGCTAATTTCACGTCACGACTGCTTGTGTTTTTGATGCTACACCCGTGTAGTATTTAAGGCCTGATGAAAAACATTTGTTTTTTCGTTCTTTGGGTATTTTATTTTATCTTTGCCTGTCAAGTTCAGAGAGGATAAAAAATCAAGATGTGAAAGATGTATAATACAAATTTATCACAAAATAGTATGAGTGTCAGCATGAAAAGAATGTGGAAAGAGATTGTTAAATTGGTATTGGTGTCTAGGTGAACGAATGCTTGTATTTGAAGACAAAAAAGGGCCTGTTTAGTGTTGAAGGTCCAATTTCAGAGAAAACTGTTTAAAAGTGATTAGGAAATACTGATTATAATGTCCCAAAATATTAATGAGTGGGACATTGTATGATTTTGAAATCATTGAAATATGTATCGATTAACTATTTTTGCTGATTCACATGACCCACACTTAGTAATGGCTGGATGGGACTACACACAAATGTTCTGCCCAAACATATTTTGAATATCAGGACATCTGCAGGACTTGACATTTTTACCATCATAATCTTCCTTAATGAAGTGAAAATAACCCGAAAGTTCACATTGAATATATAGATTTTCCTTTCAAATTAATATATTGGGGAGTTCTTTTATTTTATCTTCTTTTTATTGTGATAACTCTTAGTTTATTTACCATATGATGTGCACTGTTTGTCTGACCCTTGATGTATATGTACAAGTATTCATTAGAATCCAGATTTTAATCTTAATCTTTCAATTTTTTTTTCTTTTACTCTTTTCTTTCTGGGTTTTCAGGTTTTTGTAAGGAAAGTGAGGAAAGCTAAGGCCAAGCGAGAATGGACATCATTGGACAGACTTAATCGCAATGAACCCAAGTATAAGCTCGATCACATTGTTAAAGAGAGGTATTCAATTCATTTCAATTTTTCATTTTTGACAGAACAAAGTAAAGTGGTCGAAAATAATTACAATGACATTTGCAAATGAAATTTATACAAACAATATAGATTGAAGATGTGAATATGAACTAAAATCTTGGGGTTTAATCTATTTTATGTTAATGGCCTAATGAAAAATAATCATTAAAGATACGAATGATAGTATTGGATGACTTTTCCTCATACAAATATTCAACTTTTGAGGGCCAATACTTCACTCTTGTATGATTCATTCAGTATTATTTACGTTGTTGAATATTATTAGTGTCCCATTCTGAACCATCAGCTATCCCAAAGAGTTTAAATGTTGTATTTTAAGGAAGTTTGGACTGGAATCATTGGATTAGAATATTTTTCTTGATCTTTGTGTTTGACAGATACCCAACGTTTGTTGATGCTCTCCGTGACCTTGAAGACCCTTTGACCTTGTGCTCATTGTTCAGTACATTTCGTAAGAATGCCAAAGTGAAGAGCGAAGTTCTCCCCCTCTGCAGACGACTTGTCGTAGAGTTCATGAACTATGTCATCGCATCAAGGTCACTCAAAAAGGTGAGATTCATGAATAAAGTCTCTGACAAAAACAATTAGAGTTTTTGTGGATCAGTAGAAATCTCTAGAAATTGATTTACCAGTATTAATCTGTATTTGCCTCACATGACCCAGGTGTAGTAAGTGGGTATCTAGTAGGATTCATGCACTTAGTGCTGACAGAAAACCAATTTGGGTATGACATGTGGCATAGAAACAGGTTACCAGTCAAATGTAAAAGTCAAGTATGAACTTACCTGTTAACTTATATTAAGCCAATAGGTATAATCGCTAACTTGAATAGATGGCAAGTATAAAATTTGCAAAATCTGTTATATCTTGATGTGTTGTTCATTCCATGTAGGTTTTCCTGTCCATCAAAGGGATCTACTTCCAGGTGGAGATTGAGGGACAGCTATTAACATGGCTCATTCCGTATAACTTTGGATATTCGGTTGGTATTTCTTCTTGCTATGGTGTTTTGTACAGTGAAACCTGTGTTCAAAGATCCTTTAGGCAAATATTGTTATGAAATGTGAGAGGGTCTGCCATAGGCTTCAGGGCAGGAGGCAGGGGCGCAACCCCCTTATTCTTTTCAAGTGAAAAGGAGAGGACAGGGATTGCGGGGAAAGTATAATAGAGTACCAAAGTATGACGTCATCAATTTTTACTTTTTGCATTTCAGCGCTTTTCATACCATAATTTAGTAGAGCATGATGAAAAACCCCCACAACACAAATTTGGTGAGAATTGGTTCATGGGGCCCCAAGTTATGACCTCACGAATACATAATTAACCCCATTGAATTCAATGTATTATTGGCCTGGTTCTAAAAGTTAGGAACCAGGCGAATAATGCATTGGCTTCAATGGGGCTAATTACCGGTAAGTATTCATGAGGTCATATCTCAGGCCCCCATGGACGGATTCTCATTAATTTTGGTGGTGGGGGATTTTCATCATGCGCTACCTAAATATGGTATCAAAAACGCTCAAATGCAAAAAAAAAGTTTTTTGTGACGTCATCACTTCGGTACTCTATAAAGGATGAGAAAGAAAAAGAGTATTGAGAAGATAATGCCGAATTGTGAAACTTCGGAATACCTTTCTAAGTGTTTTCATTATTATAGTCACATTTTGGACACCTTGCCTCTACTGTCAAAATACCAAGTTGCCACCGTTTCTAACAAGCACACAAAATGGGGTTTATATCTCTGTTGCCCCAAATGTGTTTTTGGAGCCCCATATTTGTATTTCTGTGTGTAGTGCTTACTCTCAACGTGATAAGAATATTGTTATCATCCTCTTTTTCCCAAATCTGATAGCAGATGCTCACACTGAAAATATCTCTTTGATGTTTAAATCTCGGAACCAAATTTGGTCAACAAATTTATTGTAAAGTTCCAAAGAAATATTTCATTTCTAATTTCATTATCTCAGGTACTGTTATATAAAGTTTGAAAATGTCATGGCAGCAATAGAAAGGGTACAGATGTCACTAATTAGCAACGTTAAACTGATTAAATAATTTTTTTTTTAATGGGACATTGCATCACTGCTACATGTATGTTTAGTTATGATCTCTTCCTGCCTTAGGCACCAAAGATTCAGGTGCTAGATATTTAGATGTGATAAACTCTGATTCTGTTTTTAGTCAAAAGTCTTTTGTAACAATGTTTTTATTTTCGCTGTTTCATCCTTGATTCTTTGTTACAGGTGCCCGGTGATGTTGATTTGAAGATCATGTCTACATTCACAGAGTTCTACACCACTCTCTTAGGTTTTGTCAACTTCAAACTCTTCACAAGTCTTAACCTTCACTATCCTCCCAAGGTAAGATGGAAGTGGGTTCAGCAAGGCCATGCATGACCTATGGCCCTTGTGCATTGTCGCCATCTTAGAGGCACAAGCCATTGCCTTCCCAGCATCGGCGATCTGCAGCTGGTGCATCTCTGACAACTCCGTTTACATGTATTTCTATATCCTCTGAGGGAGGGCGCTATGAGGTTATGGACAACATTTGCTAAATGTCTATTGATAAGCATCAATGCTCGTCTGATTAGCCTTTGATATGTTTTGTTTCCCTTTTAAAGTTTTCTTGTATGTGCTGTTTTATAGATTAAAGGATTTAATATACTCAAATTTACAATCGGCAGGGAAATTTTCCACATGGATTAAATTCTGACTAAAAGTCGCAAATGCCAATGCACACATGATCACAACATCGATGTAGTTGAGATTTTGTAGTTTGTACTGTGTGAAACACATACATGCAAGTTTTTGAATTCCTTGGCTGAATGCAAATTTGTTTGTAAGAATCACTGACAACACATTCATTTTAACCTTTGAGTTGAAATTCCTGTTGCTGGAAAGGTGAATGCAATCATTGTGAGTTTTAATATTCTTTTCATATCATTTAGGAAGAATATTATTGTAAAATGACCCCCTGCAATGGATGTTTTTCAGATGCCCAAACTTTAACAATGTAACACTAAGAAAGCTGTTATGTTTGGGCCAAACATTTTTATGTATACTATTCCCATACATGTATATCTGTTTGCATTGCCTATGAGTGAATACAGTAACTGAGTTGATGTGTAGAATATTGGTCTTCTCAAAATCTTGCAACATACTCTAATTCTTATGTTATATGATTACCATAGCTCCCAATCGCTTTCTACATTCAATCTATCGACAAGAGCCTCAATTAAACTTTGAAAGAAAATTATCCATTTGGCAGTGTATGAAAATGCTATTTCATATCTATTCCCCCACAGTTGTCAACAGTAGTACAGAGCACTAAATCAGAAGCCGACCAGGTGGAAGATGACGATACGGTAGATGACCTTATAGGTTCCTTTGTACATGACCTTGTAAAGGTCAACCAGGGGTCAAGTATCGATGATGAGGAAGATGAAGCTAACCAACAGGATCAAGACCAGGAAGAAGCTCTTATTGCTGGTGGGGTGAGTTCAAATGAATATGAAGTGATACTATCAAAGATGATAATATGTGACCAGCAACCCCAGGACCAAGAATAAGTTGCCAGGAAGGTTCTCTGTAAATAGCAAAAATAGTAATTCAAAAGAAAAAAAATTAAAAGGCCAATAGGACAGAGTAATTCTTCTTCTTCATACTGTTGACATTACGTAAAGTTGAATACAAACATGCTAAAAGAGTTTCTTTGACAAAAGTTTTCCGAACTGCTTTGAAGTTTCACCGAGATTGCAGACTTTGCACATCTCATGTTTGAGTGAACCCAAAACTTCAAATGTTATTTTAACCTCTCGGTTAGTTACTTCTGCATTCAATTAAGAACAGGTGTGGGTTATTTTGGATTAATTTCAACAATTTGGATATCATTGTAAAGCTTAGGATGTGCTCTTTCAAACTCTATATAAAACTCCAAATTTATTTTTGGTGACTTATTGTTGGTTTTGGGGTGGCTGGTCAACATGAAAAGAACATTCACATATACATCAGCATTTGCTGATAGGGTATTCCATCCCACGAGTGGTAAATAAATAAGTAATAATTTTTTTTAAAGGGCCAGGAGGAGGTAGTGGTCTGGAGGATGGGGAAGATGATGGTGTTGGTGGTGATGACAGTTACGATAATGTTGTGGTGATGGTGGAGATCTTGAAGGTGATGGAGAATGATAGTGCTGATGATGGTGATCAAGCCTTGAAATAAGCAGCTGCAGACCAGGGGCAATTTTCAAAAAAAATTGCCCCCGGCTCACAGGCTTTTTACAGGAATCGGGGGCAATTTTCTGTAACCGGGGGAAATTAAAAAAATATATATAACGGTGAACCACACCGCAAATTTGTTTATAGTAAGCGCAGCTCCTGCAATTTTTTAATTAGTATTAGGCTTATACAAACATTTAAGAAATCAGATTTAAATGTTTAAGTGTGTTTTGACACCCTCACTCCACATCCCCTTTACAACCACACACACATGGGCTTATTTATTTTTTATCTTTAATGAACCACGAACAATGAACCCCCCCCAAAAAAATCTAAATAAATGAATAAAATAAAAATATAAAAAAAGAGAGAGAGATGGAGAAAGAGAGAATTCAGATCAAATAATAACTTTAGAAAAAAATAAATAAGTTTTAAGGTTATTTTCATGATTAGAATCATGGGTGTGGGTGAGTGTTTGTGTGTGATTGTGAATGTGAGGTGCACTTGGATTGCATATAAATTATGTTAAAGAAATGAAATCAATATCTAACTCAGTCTATTCAAATTCCAGCACATAGCCACAGGCTATGTACATGTATTGTACATGTAGGTTCATGTACCTTAAGTTTTTCACTAGTTATTTGAAAATGCAGATCTCCACAGAAAATGCCTTTCATTCTGGGAGAGTCTAAATTCGGTGAAAATGTATTCATTAATTACTTAAATATTCATCACAATGAAGAAATCATAAAGTATTTTGACAGTTTTCAAAAATTAACATGAAATCTAAACTCTATCTGAAACGGAAAATCCCCATCACTTAGGCCATTACTGATAGAATTCTCACCCAGAGCTCTGGCAGAGAACATGAGCTCAAACTGGCTAGCTAACGCCACACTCAAGTGCACGGCGTCCCCCTATTTTTTTTTTTGTAGATGGAGCCTTGTTTGATGATTTATTGTCTGATATTTACCCCTCTCCAAGAAAGAAATTAAAAAGCTACAATTCACAACTATAAGCTAAGTGATTTTGGATTATTAAGGCTCCGTTTTGACAAGCAAAGTCGGCGACTGAGGATAAAAGACTCGCACATCGTATGTGCTGTGAACAGGGATTTATCTCCTGTGCAATTCGAATTACTATATCGCAGAATTGTGATATCCCAACTGGAAATGTGTGCATTAGAAATTGCACATGGTGAAGTATGGAAAAACCGCTACCGGAAGCAGGCGCGCACATGTATTACAGAGAAAAAAAGACGGACGTAGCTCACTTTTTATGGTACAGAAAAAAAGACGCACTTGGCAATTTGAAACTGTGCTTATCGTAAATTGAAAGTTACTTGATTTTGGCTTTTCAGATATTTAAATTACATGTATGATATGGCTTCACTGCTCACTCACGGCGGGCGCAATTACCTGGAAAATATTTGCGCCCGGTCGTCAAAATTTGGATGATTTTGGGGCTTTATGGGCGCAATTGATGGCTTTATGAGCGCGAATTTGCGCTCAGCGCCCGCTTATTTCAAAGCTTGATGGTGATATTGGTGATGATGATGGTGGTGGTGATGGTGGTGATGGTTATGATGTCATTGGTGGCAATGATTGCTGTGGCAATAATGATATTAAGGATGATTATGATTATGAAGTCTTCATGTGTTTTTGGAACAAGAGAAATAGGCTACCACATTAATAATGTGTTCATGTAAATTTCAAAGGGCAGATTTTTACTGCTATTTATTTTGTAAAAGTGTTTGACAGCTTTTGTGTCAAAGCCAAAATACAAAGTTTTGTTTAAGTAAAGAGAAATACATTATATGCATCTGTAGCATTTTGTGATGTTATTGTGGAAGGATTACCAATTTCTTTCTTCTTGACTCCACTCTTTAGACTGTGGATGAGGAGACTGTGAAGAAAGCAAGAGAAGAAAGAGATGAGATGAAGAGATTCAAGAAGTTATTTGAAGGATGCAAGTTCTTTCTTTCAAGAGAGGTACCCAGAGAAGCCATCACGTTTGTTATAAGGTGAGAAAAAGGAACTTTCTGAATTATGATTAGTAGGTAGGTGGATTGATAGGCAAAATCAAGCACACAGTGTAAATATATTCAACAGGGACATCTTAGACCTGTTTCATGAATCATGAAGATTTTTATCACTGATTTTGCTTACAGGTGTTAAAATCTACTTGAAATCCTTGCATCTGATTGGTTGAGAGCAAAGTAGTCTTTGAAAATTACTGACAAACTCTTCCTGAAATGCTCAACTTTTTAGTCTTACACAAAAAGCCAGAACAGGGGCCTATCTTACAAAGAGTGTGATTGATCCGATCAATCGCACTATGGTAAGCCAGCAAAGTCAACATATAAAATGCATGTTTTTCCCCAAAAAATTCTAGATATGAATGCATATCCATAAATTCGTTGATTTCTTGACAAATTGGTGTGTTCTCCTTTGTTTACAAAGGAGATTTTACAAATTTCCTGTAGAAAAAATTATGACACTGATGGATTTCCAGAGAGTTACTATTGATTGGATCGATCGTAACTCGATGTAAGACAGGGCCCTGGTCTTATGACTTTATACTTCCTTCCATTTGGGCCTATAACTCACAAGCTCTGCTTTCAACTTAGGCCCCTCCATTTTTCACTGATTTAAATTCTTATTGCGTATAACTTCTGTCTCAATAACGATTTATTTCAACTCAATATAATTATGTTATACTCATGTCAAGCATGTTAATGTCTGTATATGAATAATGTATATGAATAATACTAGCCCCATTGAAATCTGCCTGAATTTAAAGCACAAAAAATAAATGCATCACAATTCAATACTCTATATGATATTCTCCTTCAACATGAGTAGAATCAAGTTATATGACCAATTTTTTAGATGTAATGTTGCTGCTGTGTTCGTTCTTCTTGCCACAAATCTTTGCCCCCCCCCCCTAGACATGAATGTCTATGATTCAATTTGATTGTACAGTTTAATTTGCTTAGCCCCAAAGATGCACCTATAATAAAGGGATTGTTATTTGCTTCTCACAAGTCTGGTGCCATCCAATTTTATCTAGTTTCCATGGAATCTCGAGTTTCAAACAATTCAAACAGTGAAAGGGGTTTTGAGATTGAAAAAAAGTTGTAACACTCATGAGAGCTTTTCATAAAAAAGTTTGTCAATGATTTTCATCTGATTGCATCTGATTGGTTGAGAGCAAATTAATCAATGAAAATCACAGATAAACTTTTCATGAAACCTCCCACTTCTTTTCAGGTGTTTTGGAGGACAGGTTTCTTGGGGCAAGACAATGTTTGTTGGAGCTCCATATGAAGTGTCAGATGAGACCATCACACATCAGATTATAGATAGACCTCAGCAAGAAAAACAGTATTTATCAAGGTGTGTATTAAATCCTCATTCATTTGTCTAGTTTCAATAGAGGTTTGAATGGGGGTTGTGAAAGGGGATACTGGCTGTGCATTTCCATTTCCCTCTGTCGTGAACCCATGTTCTAATCTCTATAACTATGACCAGTCCATCTCTACCCCTTTCCCATTTACCCTCTACCATGCATTCTTGCAAGATCTTCTGCAATCCTCCATCTCACATCACATGATGAAAGTCTAATAATTTTCTCTTTTGTACTTTATTCATCAGTTCTTTTTTTGGGGGGTGCTCTATTAAGGACTCCCTTGTTAATTTTCATCACCCAGTTGATTCTTAGCATTCTGTTTAAGCACCACACTTTGAGAGCATTTTTTTCTGTTGTACTGTAATGTACAGGATATACTGATCTTTCAACACTTGGGACAGTTTGTATAGAAACTGAGGTTAGTAATTTCCAAAACTTAATTGCAAAATATCTTTGGGGCCATTTTGTAGGTTGCGCACAACTGGTGACCATATCTTGTGCTTAAGATACCCCAAACTTCCCCCTTTTTTGTCTCACCTGCATAGCAGAGTGAGACTATAGGCGCCGCTTTTCCGACGGCGGCGGCGGCGTCAACACCAAATCTTAACCTGAGGTTAAGTTTTTGAAATGACAGCATAACTTAGAAAGTATATGGACCTAGTTCATGAAACTTGGCCATAAGGTTAATCAAGTATTACTGAACATCCTGCCTGAGTTTCATGTCACATGACCAAGGTCAAAGGTCATTTAGGGTCAATGAACTTAGACCATGTTGGGGGAATCAACATCAAAATCTTAACCTAAGGTTAAGTTTTTGAAATGTCATCATAACTTAGAAAATATATGGACCTAGTTCATGAAACTTATACATAAGGTTAATCAAGTATCACTGAACATCCTGCATGAGTTTCACGTCACATGACCAAGGTCAAAGGTCATTTAGGGTCAATGAACTTTGGCCGAATTGGGGGTATCTGTTGAATTACCATCATAACTTTGAAAGTTTATGGATCTGATTCATGAAACTTGGACATAATAGTAATCAAGTATTACTGAACATCCTGTGCAAGTTTCAGGTCACATGATCAAGGTCAAAGGTCATTTAGGGTCAATGAACTTTGGCCAAATTGGGGTATTTGTTGAATTACAGCCATAAATTTGAAAGTGTGTTGGTCTAGTTCATAAAACTTGGACATAATAGTAATCAAGTATCACTGAACATCCTGTGCGAGTTTCAGGTCACATGATCAAGGTCAAAGGTCATGTAAGGTCAAAGAACTTTGGCCACGTTGGGGGTATTTGTTGAATTGCCATCATATCTCTATAAGTGTATTGGTCTAGTTCATAAAACGTGGAAATAAGAGTAACCAAGTATCACTGAACATCTTGTGCGAGTTATAGTAGTTTTCAAAATCAGCACTGCTGCTATATTGAATCGCGTGATGCAGGTGAGACGGCCAGAGGCATTCCACTTGTTAGTGTAATGGAGTGCATAAATTTCTATAATCCTTATCAAACGAGTAATGATATTAAATATTTCTTTCGGATTCTTGTTAAAACTGAGAATGGATCTTTGAATCTTCAAAGATTCAACTTTAGCTGATGGGAATTAAATTCAAATGATTGAAGTCTGATTTAGCACCCAGGAAGGGTCACCGGCCATGCTAAAAGTTGTGCATAACTTACAAATGGCATTCCACTCAGTTGATACTAGATACTTATTAAAGTGTTAGGGTTCTTATTTACACACGGAAGAATAAAAACATACATGGGGCATTTGTTAATTGGCCCTGAAGTGTTAAAAAAGAATGGTGAATTGTAGAAACAAACCTTGATGAATTGTCTTGAATTCAGTGCAAAATGATTAGAATTAGAAAAATTCCTCCCGAGATTGAAAATATGATATTATTTTTCAAACTGTATAACACTTTTGATGTGTAGGTATTACATCCAGCCCCAGTGGGTGTTTGATTGTGTGAACGCTCGTCGTCTGGTCCCATTAGAAGACTACTTCCCCGGAGTTTCCCTACCCCCTCATCTCTCACCGTTCGTTGAAGATAAAGAAGGTTCCTACAAACCTCCTGAAAGGCTAGCTGGACAGGATGAAACCAAGAAAGCAGAATCAGATGGTATGTTTAAAAGTTTATCCACACTGTGTTGCACTCAACCCAGGTGAGGTGAATGGGTACCTGGTAGGAAGAAATTCCTTGAATGCTTTGAGCACCTAGGCAGCCCAGCTAATACCGGGGTAATGATAATAGCAGGGCCCTCTGGGAGAACAGTTTTCAGAACTGAATTGGCTACCCTGGGTAAATATACATATATTATTAATATTATTATTATTCTTTTAATAATCAATTAGCCCAGTGCAAAGATTATAGTAGGGGCATTGGGAGATTTGCCACCAAAATGTGAGAAATAATACTTTATAAGTTGCCAAAAAAGCCACTGTCTAATGTCTTTCTTCCTTCTTACCCATTGGTGACATATGTAGTCATGAAATCCAATCAAATACAAGATCCAAATGCGCTTTAAGACGATTTTCTGTACAGTTGCTATATTCAAGATTTCCTGCATAGTGTGCAAATTTTATGCCTGAGTGAATGATAAACTTGAAACATTTTCTCTTTGTTCTTGATATTTCTCCTTGAATCTCTTCTACATTAGACAATTAAATGGGGTTTAGATTAAATTAACCTGTGCCTGGGAGGCGAAAAGCGAACTGAATCACTATGACCCTCAGGTCTCTCCTCTCAATATAACTGATTGGGGGGGGGGGGTGCAGGTGGACCACTACACCGGGGGTTCCCCCTACTCTTATACGAATAGTGCAGTGGGTTCTTAACGTGTAAAGGTGGTGACTCTCCGCTACACGGGGCCTCCCCATTTAATATCCTATCCGAGGGACGGAGTGTTTTCCATTGTAACATAGCCTGCATCTATGAAACATGGGAGAGACGTTTACACACAACGCACTGGCTTCAGTCACTGGTCGGGGTGGACTCAAACCCACGATCTTTGGTTCAACGAGCAGACGCGTTACCGACTGAGCCAACAATGCTCTCTAAACTATATGAAAATCTTAAAATTCATTTTGGCTAATTAGTTTTGGGATTCGAGATTGGCAGTCACACAAGAATCCATGCAGATATGTATTTTTTTTTCCCGATTTTTAGAACCATGTTCTCCTCTTGGCCTGTATTCTGACGTACAGTCTAAATTAAACCATGTTCTATGGCTGTGCTAAGATTATGAGAAGCCTTAAATATCAAACTTATTTACATTGTACATCTCTTGCTGTGTGCTATGTTCCTCATGTGTAAGTGGTGAAGAAATTAGTTACGAAAACGTGCTGATAAATTCAAAATGTATGTTAGAAATTTATGTGACATTTAAGCCACAACTTATGAAATGAAATAAAACTGGAATTCAGAATAAGGTCCTTTGAAACTTGGAGACCATAAGAAAAAGCTTGGTCATACATTTGATTTGAACACTTGATTTTACATAACAATGAATGTAATGTAGTGTTAAAAGCAACCTTTAGGCCTATCTTTGTGTTTGTGGCCCTGATCAAATGTTTTTTTATTATTATGTATTCAAAATCCCACAGATGAAGAGGAGGTAGGAGAGGAAGAAGAAGAGGAAGAGATCATCGGTGAGAGTGAGAATGAAGAGGATTTGGAGGAAGGCCAGAGTAGTGACGAGGAGGAGGACGACGATGAGACGAGTATAGACGATGCCGAGAAGAAGAGGTTACAGCAGCTCCGCAAACAAGCACAAAAACAGGTAAGACACCTGCAGGTTCAAGGGGAAAGTTCTCCTCATGGAGTTATGGCAAGTTACTCGTGAGCCTGTACACTCTTTTGTGACAGTTACAAAATAGTATCATAGTGAAATGTCTATTGGATAGGTTGATATTTATACCCTCAAAATTTATCTAATACTCTATAAATGTAATTCAAGGTATGAAAGAGATAAACAATGTACATCTGGGCCCATCTTAGAGTTGGGGCATGAGAGTTCCGATCAATTACAGCTGTACAAAGCTTGCAACTCCACCATCTAGAGTGTATATGCCCATTCAAATTATTTTCTTAATATGATGTAAACTCCCAAATGCAAAAGGCTGTTGTTTACATTTCCTATTTGAAGAGCTATCACATTTTATATGAAATTCCATAGTTGAAATTGATTAATTTTATTTCAACTCTCTGTTAGACGGGTTCCTACAATCTCCTTTCTTTGCAATTGTATTAGCGGGGCCCAGTAACATAAAAATACAATTAATTTTACTATAGCACAAATGTAAGTCTCTGGCAAGTCATGTACAAAAAATACAATTATATGTTTTTCTGTCAACCACAGAAGACGAAGCTTTCTGTAGCAGCAGGAGAGGTTGAGAAGACTAATCCTATTTGGGAAGCCGAGAAGCTAGCAAGAATGGAAAGGGGTTTACAGGAGATGATGATACCAAAGAAAAGAAAGAGACTGTATGAAAGGCTTATGAAGAAGAAGAAAGAACAAGCAAAAGAGGTAAGGTGGTGTTAATGTAGGGCATTATGATATTAAGTGCTCGAACTCCTGGTTGGCGTTGCATGAAAGGACTTGTCGGACGTTTTATCTGACAAGTCCTATTTTATCCGACAGTTATCATAGAAACAGTGTCTCTCAGCCAGTCAACTTAACGGAAAGATGTCAGATATGACAACTTCTCGGTTGAAAATGTTGATGAAACGCTCCCAGGTTACGACATCCGTGCTGAAGTCAGCTAGGTTGTGCTAAGTTATGCAGTCTTGACTGGATTTGCTTTTAATTGCTATTTCATTTCAATTTTATTCTAATCTTAAATTTTGGTGCTTGCACTAATGTTGGTGTTAGAAGCACAAGTTAGATTGCCTTTGCCTGCTCCAACACACTATGAGAGTTTTATTGATAGCTCAACACCTTGCAAAATTCATCCCAGCATGCCCAGGATCGTGTGGGTGTTTCATAAACTGTTTGTAAGTTATGAGTGACTTAAAATGCAACTGGTAACCCTTTTTTGTGGTAAGTGATACACACCAGATTTTCATTGGTGTCGATGTAGTTCCTAAGTTCCTCTTTTGTAAAGTCTCTCGTAACTTACAAACAGCTTTATGAAACACCCACCAGCTTCTTTAAGGTTGATGCTGTGCTGAAATTAGCCAAACACAAACACCAAAAGGCAGGGTTGGGCTCAATTATATAATTAATTAAATTATTTGAGTAATTTAATTGAAGATTTAAAAGGTAGAGTAATTGTAATTGAAAAAAAATGTAATTGACTTCAATTACTGTCAATTGCTTTTAGATACATTCAGTTACTTTACAATAAATGTACTTAATTTATGATTTAATATCATGACCTTTTCCATGTCAACTGCTTCATCATCAATGCGAGTAACATGCAAAATCAGTGCTGTTTGACCTAAACCTTCATCTCGCCAGATTCTCTGTAACTTAAAATTATTTTGAAATAGGTGGTACAATGTACAGAATAAAAATCAGTTTCATTTATGACTTTTGTAGAAAGTAATTAAAATTGTAATTGACAAAAGTAATTGGTACATGTAATTATAATGGAAAAATATGTAATTTAATTGAAAAATAATTGTAATTGAACATTTCTTCAATTGCATAATTGTACTTGGAAGAAAGTAATTGAGCCCAACCCTGCCAAAAGGTCTATAAAAAACATGAAATCAGCCAGTGTAAGCAAGTAGTGGATGTGACAGATGAAAAATGGATGATATACATATCTTGACAAAGCTGTTTTAATTTTCATCTCGTAGGTTCGGAAACTGAAGGAGAAGAGGTTGAAATATGACCAGGAACAGAAAGCGAAGAAAAAGAAGACGACAGGGACTTAAGAATAAAGGAAGGACCAATACCAATAACACCTTATTATAAAAGACTCTTATGTAACTATGGACTCTGGTATCTTTTATCTGAAAACACTAGAGATTCAGCAAAGCATGTTTGACAAGGATATCAAGAGGACATTAGTGTTTTACTCTCCCACACTGGAAAAAGTAGTGTAAAGAACAACACCAGTAAATTTTGTGAGAAGACCTCATCCTCAAGTGTTAGGAATACACCAAAGAGTTTGAATACACCATCAAATGGTGTAGATATGATAAAAAACAGAATGTGGTATAAAACCACCAGTGTTGAACTAACACCAAGAATTCAAAACTGGTGTAAAGTGCTTTGAGCAGTCCTCTCACAATTGGCTGGTGCAGTCTAAACACCATTATTTTTGCAGTCCACATGAAAGCTGGTCTTTATATTCAGTGAAGACTTTCCAATTAAAAATAGAATCAAAGAGTTTTTATTCTCTCAATTGTAAAAAGAGAAGATTTTATCGCCCACTTTGGGAATATTTTATTATGTGAAGACGAGGTCTGTAGTAAAGAATCAATGCCAAGGAAGGGAAATCGACTCATAATTTCATACTGTTTGATTGTTGATTTGTCAATTTTCATTCGCTTAGTAACATAGCACCACCCCCCCCCCCCCCAGCCCCTCCCATGGAAGTAAGTCCCCAACCTGAACCACCATGCCAGAATGAAAGAAAGATCAAAAGATCCAAATGTATAGATTTTTTGCATCATTACTATTATGACAGAGTGAATACCTTTCTTTCTCATGGGCTTTACTGAAACGCAGGGATTAGATTTAACACGATTATGTAACTTCCTGAAGTATTATAATAATTGTACCATATTTGTCAAAAGCTGTGAACAGACCTTACTGCTAGTGGCAAAAATTATGATTCATCAAATTGTTAAAACAGAGAAGAACATTTTCCCAAGTGTGATCCCAAAATACTTTATGCCTCCTTCAGATATGGTGCAACAAAGCTTAGTAATTTTTCACTGTTCAGACATGACACAAATCACCTATCGGCATGTATGATGTAATCATGTATTATTTGCTTCTAGTCCCGAAAAGTGGACGACAGTTGCAAAGAAAAATTCATGACATCATAATGTTATATGATGTCATCATGTCATTGTCAGTAGATAAAGCATGAATTGCCTTCCATGCAAAAAAAAATCCAGATTTTTTGTTGGTGAATGATTAAATTGTATTTGATGAAAAGATGCTTGCTTTTACATGTATCATCACAAATATATATTTTGTGGAACTTCCAGTAATTTGTGAAGGCGTTGTTATATCATTCATTAAGCTCACACGAGAAATCTGCTGTGACAGATATTAATAAGACTCAGAAAACAAGAAAAAGAGGGCTGGGCAATGAGAAAGGTATACATGATTGTCTTGAGAGTCGGTGAGAGAGAGGAATAGAAGAGAATGAGGGGGAAAGAAACGGGTGAAAGAGAAAAATGAAAAATGTGGGTGTAAAAGTGTTGGAGGGTCAGCTCAGTATAAAGATATACTATGATGGTTTAGTCAACCTGCACAATTTCTTATATAAATATATATATATATATTGATTGTGCGATAAGATTTTATCCCATAGAATTTCTCACAATGGCAAAGTTAGCATGTGTGTAACTCTTTTATGAACAAGATCTCAAAACCACAATAAGAATGACATTGAAACAAGAATTACACACCTACAGAAGAATCACACTGACACCAGTTACAATACACTTTACAGTTATAAAATTTATTTTTTGAAAGTGCACAATTTGAAGCATATTTCAAAAAACCATTATTTTTTTTCTTATAAAAGATGATGTGACAATACTTCTTTTCAACACGTAAGAAATGAAGGCCACGCCTGAATCCGATAAGGTAGTTTAACAGACTACATGTATCACTCTACTACCATGGAGATGCATATTCAGTTATGTCTTTAACATGATATTACTTATTACAGTATATGAAACTTGGAATTACACATATTCATGAGAGGTAATACGATAGAGGCAACGATTTTATATGGTCATCCCCTTCACCATGCTATGAAAGTAAAAAATATGCACTATCAAAGGTAAATGTGACAGGAATTGTTTTTTGCTCTGCGGGCCATTCAGAAACTCGTGACGATAATTACTCTTCTTGATAAAACTTGTAATCGGCAACTAGAAATCTAGGACAAATTTGCCCACTACCAATGAAATGGTGCAATTACAGTAACTTAGCGTTTCGATTAGCACTGATAAAAAAATAATCTTTAATTAACAAAGCAAAGCTGATAAAAGGTTAATGATTTTCTGGGAATGTTACTTGGTCCTTAGTCATGAGCAGAAACAATATATTATCATTATCCTATCACATTATTTCAATATTTAGTAAATCTAAAAGATTACCCTCCAATTATCAAATTGACAGAGGGGTCTTATTACAAGCCCTAAGGGTGCCCTTTGATTGCACCCCCTTTGGCCAAGAACTAGCAAGTAAATGTTTATGGCAACACCCATGCACTTTTCCACTCTTGACCTATATGTTTTGTGACCTCTACAGTCTTCTTGTGCAATGTGCAACGATTACATTACATAATACTAATATGACTCCTCATAAAACACATTACACTACATCAAAATTGCATTACGCATGATCTTGCTTGCTTGCTACATGAAACAATGCATTATATGTAAATACAGCAACTTCATTGAAAATCACATACTATTGATGCTTTCAATCAAAACAGTTATTTCATTACACCTTCACAATTATGTTGGAATGGCATCATAGGAATGATAAAAGAAGAAAGAAATATGCATCAAGATATTTGGATCTCGGAATGAAAAGAAATAATTTCCTCATGTCAACATAATTTACCATCACATTTATTTGGGTCATGGATATCCTTATAAACATACTCAATCACTATAATTAGGAATAGTGTGAAATCACACAAAAAATGAAATGTAAAAACAAATAACAGAAAGCTAATAGACTGTATGAGTCAAAAACTTGACATCTCACAAATCCCCAATTTAAGAAAAAATATGTCATGAATGCATAATCATTACATATGGCTGAAAGAGAATCTTCACCCAAATAATTTGATACCATATTCATGTGGTATGTCTTCACGCTTGGATAATCAGTAGGTATTCTTTGCAATGATGTGAATTTTGATTTGCGCCAAAGGCATGGCTGCAATGAATGATTCCAGGTGCCAATGATGTCATAATCCTACATGAGTTTAGTAAACATATTTGCAAATCCATTTTCAATGACATTAACTCGAAAATTGATACTAAAAAGTGTTTATTAAACAACTATAATGTAAATTATTGAAAAGGTGATTTGAAATTGATTTTAAAACCACCCTAGTAGGATTTTGACATTGACTCTGGATTCATTCATTGCAGCCACACCTTGCTTTGGCGCAAATCAAAATTTACATCACTATAAAGAATACCTCCCGATCATCCAAGCATTAACACATACTACATAATTGTGGTATCAAATTATTTGGGAAAAGATACTCTTTCCAGCCACTTATGATTTTGCATTCATGACATATTTTTTCCTTAAATTGGGGATTCGTGAGGTGTCAAGTTTTTTTTCGACTCGCACGGTATAGACCTAATGAAAAAGTCCTTTCATAAGAAATATTTGTTATTGTAGGTGTGTCAATTTCGTAGATATTAGAAGTGATCAAAATAATGACTCGGCTGGGCTACATGCCACATACATTTCTTACATAATTATATTTAACACAACTACTTGATTACTTTTGGATAGCCCAACATAGCTACATAAATTTATATAATCTCAAATAAAGCTCTATAATGTTAATAATTGTTCACAAGCATCTACTTATAAAGCATATATATGTATATAGAACTATGGGTTACAAAAAATATACACAAATCATAAAACTATAAGCAGAGAAGCATCTATAGAGATTGGACACGAATAGAATCACACACAAAGCAAAAATATACAGACAATGAGGATGTGGAAAGAATTATACAACCTGAAATTTACAATATATAGAGCTATTTGTAATCAACTGTATAAGATGTATAAGAGGAATGTTTCAATGATACCAAATGGAAATATTGTTTTTGTGGAGAAATAATTTTCGAGGAAAGTAAATTATGGGGAATTGATATAGATTGAGAATTCTATTTCACTTTTAGGGGTAAAATATACAAAGAATCTGTGTTAAAGAAAGCAATGCAAGAAAATAACACAATATACACTACAAATCAGACCTTTCTTTTTTAAACTCTTCTTCATCCACTTCCCTCTTTCTTTCTTCTTCTTTTACTGTTTGAAAACTAGGAGGGGAAGTTGCCAAACTCACTCCCCGCCCTTGTAACGCTAACCCTGCATACATGTACCTGTACTGTCTACTTAAAATTACTTCAGACTCCTGATAAATCAGTTAATAAGGACAAACATGCCTTCCCTTTAAAAATCTGAATAAAATCTGAACAAAGCATATGGGGAAAATCAAAACAACAGCAAAAAATTACCACAGGGTTACGAACAGTACAAGTACATTAACTTAAATTGGGAGGAGGGGAGACATCTACATTTAATGCAATATTAAGATTAATCAGTATCATTCGCAAAGTTCATAGGGAGATGGATTTCACTTTCATGTTTTGAAACTTTTGTGCTTTTCAGACTTGCAGAGAAGTTATAATGTACCAATGTCCAATTTTATATTTATGTAAAACTGTCTGCAATACAATCAGCAATACTATTCCAATCACTTATTACAAAATGATTGGTATGCAGTTGCTGCTTTCAAATACCGGTACTTTTTTTAATTGGAATCAAATTGATGTAAAGGATATTCAAATGGTTAATGCACAATGCAAATGCCCTTTTAGAAAAAAAAAAAAAAATGCCACTGAAAGTAACAACAATAATGGATGAATAAAAGACTCCATTGTTTAAATAGATGGAATACTTCCAAAAATATTTTTTTTAAAGTAGAGACATAATAAAATGAATGTCTAAATATCGCCCCAAGGCACTGATATTTCTAACAACTTCTTTCAAGTACATGTAGAAGATGAACATACTGAGACATCTCCCAAATATCTTAATACAAGGACTTCCATCAATACATTTACATGTTTTTATATGAAGGCACATAAATACAGGACACAGATGATAATACTAATTCCAGAGTGTTACTTAAAAAACCATAAGTGACCATGTAGAGATATGAAATAAGACAAGAGCAAGTTTACAAGAAATACAGAGAGTAAAATAACAGATAATATTACATAGCCTATGTAGGTTCGAATCAGTGATCACGTGATTATAGCTGCGAGGATCGCATTTGGTATATTTGAGGTTTTGACGTCACCTCAGTGAATATAACTGCGTTGTATTTTCAATTGCGGCGTTATATTCACTAAGGTGACGTCACTCGCTGCTTACAAGTTGCGTAATCATGTAGTTTATTTGATGTACGCGCTAGTGTTAATGCGTCGATTGCATGAAGAACGCGCTTGATGTATTTTCCAAATTTTTTTCTATTAGAACATAGACGAATCAGAGCTGTATCAAGAATTTCGGGTTGGGGCCAGATGATGAAGGCAATCTCTGATGGCGAATCCATATAGACTATATAATATAACAGATATTGCCTGGTCTATCGTTTTAATAAATAACATTTCAACTCCCCTCCGAAGCTATATTTTTCCCTCAGGAGAATATTTTCCCTCAGCGCTGCGCGACGGGCAAAATATAATCCCTTGGGAAAAATATAACTCCGTCGGGGAGAGGAAATGTTATATTCAAACTCTAGGTAGGCAATATCTGTATAATATTGAGCTGTACTCATGAATTTACTTTGATCCAGTGTTCATATGATTTTTGCACAATATTTCAAAATAATGGCATTCAGTGATGCATGGTCCAAGAAACATGACCAATGTTCCATTTAAAGCAGAAATAAACTAATAGCGCCATCTTGAGCCCTCAACTACTCATCCTGGGAACATTTCCTGACCCATAATGCTTGTGTAGTCTAGCAATATAGACCCACTTGAATGATGACATGCTAATGAACTACTCAATACATTTATTCTGCAATAATTATGTTACCAAGTAGCAAAACAATTACTTTTCCTTTCAAAACATTTTAGTTTCTCTACACAAATACAATTATAGGTCAATTTATTCTCTGTAGTATTAGTAGATATCTGAAAACGTAATATTTTAAGACTATGTATTCATAACACACAGTCGATGAGAGACTACAAACAGTTCACTCCCCCTGTAAATGCTAATAAGATGCAATCAATAGAGATATAATCTTTGATGTCACTACTAATCTTGTGTTTTTCCCCCCAGAAGACACTGAAGTTCTGATGCCTTTTTACATGTATATATACCCAGTATACTAGATGATACATTTCTTTCTACACGCCTTGCAATATTCAGATATAAACTGGCAGTAATTCATTTAGTGCTGTGTATCTACATGAACATGTGGGGCCATGCTTCTGGCATAGTTTGCAATTTATAAAAGTAATAGGCAAATTTGACAATATAAGAAGAGTGACAAATGAGAGAACAAGATTAACAAGAAAAATGCAAACAGTGTTGCTGACAATCAATGGTAAAAAGAAGCAAGTGACATACCAAACAATTTTTAATAAAAAAAATTTGAAAAATTAAATTGTCGTGTTCAGCCCCTTATCTTGAATATAAGGCAGTGGTATTTTTCTTAAAAAGTGCTGTTTAATATCCTTTCAACACGGTAAAAATACAGCTCAGTTTTCCGTTGGTCAATGGCAGGAGTTTTTACATCTAACTTGAGGAAAAAAAAAAACACTGGCAGCAGAGCGAAGAAATGGCAAATACACCCAAAACACCATAAATGAAGAATATTGAAATAGTTAATACAATAACCTAATACAGAAAACGCCATATTGGACCTAACAATCTGACTCTTCCTCAAAAAAAAAAAAAAAATGTAATCAGGGATCCTATATATCAGGGGCGTGGTCCTGTCCAGTATGAAAAAAGTTACAATATAGAAATACAAAAGGTTAAATACCCATTATTTAGAAAATTGACTTCAGAAATATGATACCTCGACATATTTTTGTTTTGTCTTTCTTCACTTCTTACATTGAAACATAAGAAAAGAAATGAATTTTGTATAGATGAGAACATAATTATCTTTAAAAATTTGAACAGGCAAATTTCATTTCTTTTCAACTGGAGATGGACTTCTGCATGTAAATGGCTTGATGCATAATATATCTATACACATTTTGTACATATCTGACCCTGACCTAATCCCTGGAGGACCATGAGAAGAATCACATTTGAAATTAATATAATCTCTAGCACAATATACACAACAATACAAGGTCATACAGTGACATGTACAAGGTAAATGGGATACCTCCTGCACCCCTGGATATCCTCTGTCGGCAATGCATTGTTTATGCAACCATTTCTCTGTAATACATCGCAGGAATAGAAGAGCTCAGAACTAAACCAGTTCACTTCTGAAGTCGACAATTCCAATTGGCTTAGTACAGGCATCATCTGGTTTCACTAGGCAATGGGTTAGCTTGTTGACTACTGAACTCCGCAATTCCCAGAGGCTTTGTTCAACGACCATCTGGTACCAGTAAGCAACGAGTTATCCATTGCAGATGATAATCACATCAAACTGTTAACATGCATCCTGCATAATCACAAAATGCTCATTTTTCCCCGAACAAATAAAACACTGAAAGCTACACACCGAGACAAACCTAATGATTTTCTGCCAAACCACACTGCATTCCCACATAAGGGTAAAAAAAAATAATAATACCCGGTAATCTGGTTGCATTTCACACTTAACCCTTGATAAAACAGTGTACTATCACATTAAGATATCAATGGTGCACTTTGTCTCTTTTCTCAAGGTTTCATAATTTTCCTGTTGATTCACAGTAATCACACTAAATTAATCATAAATATTTTTTCTGATAGATTGTTCTTATATGGACTGTTTTGGTCCCTCCAATATTTCTTATGATAATAGTTTCTCTCTTAATGACATATACATCAAGAAGCTGTCCATAAGATGTGAGGAATAAATAAAGGAATGAAGCGATAGAGATTTCATTAACAAAGCTAGGTTAACAGCACAGTTTTTGGTTCCCATATTATTTCTTTCATTACATCTGGGATGGTGTTCATCACTCTTAAAATTCTATTTATCAAAATCAATTTCATTTCCTTAAAATTGATTGCAACTCCTTGAAATATTTGTCTTTCAAATGGAACTCCTGAAGCAGCTCACTGCAATCAACTCGGCTATTAACAATGATTATAAAAATATATTCTAAGAGCGATGAACAATTTCCCTTGACCACACACCCCAACCTTACACTTGGATCATGCCACACTAACACTTCGCTACATTAACTGGATCAAACCATTATTCCTGTGTGGGGGTGATCTTTCATACTTCCTCTTCTTGTGTAAGACTTCTTCCTGAATCCCTGTATAAGAAGCTTTGTACTAATCCTTGTCTCGCTCTGTCAACAGGAAGAGGGAAAGAGATGGGAATGAAGATGGAAGAGTGAAAAGTAACATGGGAATTTGTTATTCTTTTCTCATGGTTTATTGTATTTATAGTATGAATCAAATGAAACAACATTCTTTAAAATTGTGAGGCATAAGGTCACCCACTTCTTTTTCTAATAGGGGAAAAATGAAATGAGACAGGAAATTTGGCCCTAAAACACTTGATATGGTCAATTTTAAGAAGTAAACATGTACAGAGTATTTCAATATTCTTTTTTATCTCTTCCTGGTTGCTTACAAGTGTCCAATAGCTTACCATCACAGATTTGATATTACAGTACACATATTTTTTTATGATGCACAGAAGGCCTTTTCTATGATACACCTTATATTTTTCTTAAAGACCAAGATAGGACCAAAAAGTGAAATTGACAAATCATCTACCGATCAAAAGTTTATGAACTACGTAATAAAGAAATGCAAGCTCTATGTATTTTCACCGCTTACCAGGTGAGCATTTTGCTTAAGAATTGCTCCAATTATTGGGCTTTGAAAATAGGCTTTCTTGTGTTTCTCACCGGCCTCAAAACCAGTGACATCATGTTGTGTTAGAAGCGTAGTGATTTCATAGGTTTGTACACAGAAAACTAGGTGATTATACTGTTTTTCAGATTACGCATTTTATATTCTTCACCTATATCACATAGATGTATCATAAGTATCTCTTCCTGCTAGCGTGAATTGATGAAATCTACAGCTTTAGACTACTTTTTGCCATTTCATTTCCGGCTTTTTTGACGCAGGTTTCCAATTCTATCTGCATTCAGATTATGTGTAACAACTTTTCCTGACATAGCAAGTTAGGCCCAATAAAAGCCAAGCAAACAAATTACAAAAGTGAAGAGTTGTAGGTTTCCATCCATTTGAGCTTGGAATCATTTTAATTGCCATATTCTTCTGCAAACTGAAATAAAAAAATCAAATTCATATTCTGAAAAGCAGAAAACTCATCCAGTTTTTGTGTACAAACCTATGTAAACACAATGCTTCTAGCCCAACATGACGTCACAGGTCTTGAGGCCAGTGAAAGCATAATAAAGCCTACTATTATTGCTGAAACCTGTGAATATGAGTTTTTCTTATGCAAAATACTCAGCTTTCAAGTGGTGAATATGCATAAAACTTACATTGCTGTACTATGTAGCTTATATTTTTCCCATTTCTCAACTTTTCTTCTAGCTCCGGTCTGGGTCTTTAAATAAAAAGTTTTTATACCATTTAGAGAGCTCAGGAACTGGCTGCTGATTTACACCATCAATAGGAGTCTTGATCCCTGGACCTAACGAGGGAGGTTATGTGGTGCAGATGGTTGGGGATAAGGGTGAATGGTGGCGGAGGTGGGTGAGAGGTGCATAGGAGGGGGTGTGGTCCATGCATGAGGGTAATGGAAGGCAGATTAGGGGTGCAAGGAACGGGCGTGGTCAGAAACAGATGTGTGGTGTTAAACAGAAAATTATTTTGCAAACAGATGGAATGAATGACGTCATGATGGAAGATGTGTTATTAATGACAGGAATGTGACATAGGTTAAGTATCATCAACACAGATAAAGATGGATTAGTGGTACAGGTTTTGCGTTGGAAATGATATATAACATACAAAAATACAGCATGGGAAATGAGAATGAGTACATGAACAAAGTATGAATGATGTAAACAATAGTAATGGTTTGGTAAATAAAAATGATTTCCAAATCAAAAGATTCATAAATACGTAAAAAAACATAAAAATACATAAAAGCACAAATAAACAATGAAATGAATATGAACAAAACAAACAATGATGGTTGTTGGGTGTACAGAGGGTTGGTTGTGAAGGGCAAAGGAAGAAAAGTTTGAAAAGAGCAAAGGTAATTAGCTTTCGCAGGATGCACAGAATCATTTAGTTTCTTCAACCGATAGAAACAATCGAGAAGAGAAGACAAGTTGGAGATTAAGAAAGAAACAAGAGAGAATCATTCACATTATGTTATTTAAGAGTCTACTTACACAAATAAGACAACAGTTGGTTTTCTGCATCATAAGTAGTTACACTACATGTATGTTAAACATAGCTATATTTTTCTTTCAGTATCCAACAAAACTATCAGTAATTAAAAGATAAACATATAACTACTAAAGTAATTCATCAACAGTGTTTTCTGTACATGACTTGATGAAGCTGCTTTTTAGAAAAGTTGAAATGCTTTGTTTATATGCGGATTTTTCAGTCCATAACTCGGAGCAAAATGCTTTTTTAACAACACATGGAAAAATAAAGTTATTAGGAGAAAGGTATGCAAGTGACATAAGACTAGAAACAAGAAAAATGCAAGTATTGCAGAGCTACCAACCTTTTAAAGTAAAAAGTCATAATTCTGAGATAAAAGTCATAATTTCATACATACTACAGTATTTTGAATTTCTTAGAAGAGGTAATATAAATATATAGAACAGATGCACAATGTGCATGCATGGCAAGTTTTGCCAACTTGCCAACTCTACAGGTTGGTTGACAGGAATATTAATCCAGAGTGCTGCATTACTTTTGTGAGCACTAGCTTGTCTAGTCAGGCAAGTAAATGTTGCCACTGCACAATGTATTACTGTGTATTAAATGTGTACATACCTACTCTACCGCAAAAGCATAATAATTAAGGTCTAACACATAATCGCGTAATTTGACATGAAAATCATAAAAATTACTTTTTTCTTAATAGTTGGTAGCTCTGGCATTGCCTTCGATAATACAGAGTGCAGCATTAGATGTGCAACCTATGACTCCCAATAGACTATCAGTGTGCCTTCAACATTAAGATAGGATGAGAATTTAAAGTGCCCCCTCCCTTCAAACAGCTTACATTACACCATTGGGGGATACCTTATTCACATAGTGCAATTTTTCAGCATGAAGGGGTCTGTTTTCTTGAATGGTTGGGTTATGTGATTACATAGCCCAACATGTAGTTTATTTGCCTGAAGATACTTGCGAAGCATGAGATTAACAGACCTGACTATTCATAGATTTTAATAAGGGGCATATTTTCTTCAACTATAAAGAGATATTGGGCGCACAGACAAGGAGGGCAACAATTTGGGTGGAAATTGAATTTATTGGCTTTCTCAGAAACATTTGGCTGGGGTGTATTGGGGGTAGATTAAGCGATGGCGGGGATGGGAGAAATAATTACCTGCATCCTTGGTTGCGAGATGTTTGGCCAGACGAGCATTCCTCTTTTCAAGTTCTTGTTTCCATGTTGGAGTGCCTGTTTTATGACCTACTGGCACACTGATATTTGGAACATCTGCAATATATCAACCAAATAAAAGTCCATACAAATAATGGAAGAAAAATACCTTAACGTTCACAAATTGATATAATGATATATTAGGAAATGAATGAATGAATCAATCCCTCTATGAAATGGATTTTGTTTATTCATAGATTATACAAAAGTTATTACAGATATTATTTGTGACATTTAGTCTAAAAAAGTAATGATGTACAATTATATTTGGAGCCTCCCAGAAAAAAGGAAACAGGATTCACTGGTCTCTTTTTATTCAAACTAATATCAATTATGATAACTCAGTTACATTATAAAATTTGGTTATTCCTATATATTTTGATACCTTATGTGACATGAACACTTAACCAATTCATGAGTAATAAGAGTTTGACATTTTGAGGTCAAAATCAGGTTGCACAGAAATTAGACAAGATAGGAAAGCGATAAGACGACTGTGATTATTCAACGATTAGATCACATTTCATTTGCATTCATTGTTAAGTTTCTGCCACTGACCTCTTAAGGAGAGTGTATTAAGACTTACACTTGAGTTTCTGTGCAAAAGGTCTCTGATATGCATAAATATTTGTTTTTATTGTGCTATGCACGAACACTTTGCTTTGATTTTTTATCTCAAAGAAGATATTTCACTCTTACCAGACGAGCCCAATTTATTATGAGTACATATTTAATAAATGTGAAATTTATCTCTGAAAGCGGGTTTCCTTTTTAGTGGGATGCACTGTATAATAATTAAAGAATAGTACCACTGACAACAGGCCAAGGTATGGTCAGAGACACATAACAATGGTAGAGGAGTGGTAGTATGATCGCCTCATGATTTGTAGGTCGTGGATTCCATCCCAGACTGAGTAATCCCAAATACCTTTTACAAATGGGACATTTTCCTTCTTCCAAAACTGCAGGGCCCACTGGAAGATTAGTTAATAACCAAGGTACAGATCCTGTGTACATTCAAGGAAGAATTTGTCATCAATAATAATAATCTTTTAATATATTTTTTATCAACTTACCTGCTGCTATTGTGTGTCTCTTGAGCACCTTCTCTGATTTCTGTGACTCTACAGTCCCCTTTTCTTCGCTGTCTAGAGAGGGCATCCTAGGATATAGTTTCCTCTTTTCTACCAGGTCTTTCTTCCATTGTGGAGTGTTGTTGTTCGTGGTCTCTATTGTTTCTTTGGGTGACCTCATGGGCTACAAAGGGTCAAAGATTAAATGCCACAATAAGAACAATGCACTTTTCTATACTCATAAATGAATGAGACATATTGTTGAATGAAATTTGAAAATTCTCCATAAGCCTTAATTAATTATAAAATTCATTCACACTACATGCCCCCCCCCCAAAAAAAAAAAAGCCAAATAAATCAAGAATAAACATTTCAAAATGTGTAAATGAATATTCATCTCCATGTTTCAAATAAGAAATTGTTTCCTCAGTTATTTACTGTAAAGAAGAATTTTCCACAAGATGATTTTTTTTAGGCAAAGCACAGTACAAACCAGTTGTGATACTTAATTTTCCTGAACATCTTAGACACATTTCACTGTATTCGTTGGCAAAATAATGTGAATAAATTGTGCTGATCCTATAATCTTTGCATACTTGTCGTGCTGTATAAAATGAGCACCATGGAATATTTCACTGATAAGTTCCATCATTTTTTGTCATTGTCATTTCATATTTATCTTTGAATATTGTGTTCTTGAATTAAGAGCAATACAACAATTTAATTTTTTAATAATCAATATCCTTTGTATTTTCAAATTAAAACATATCAGAAAGGACAAATTCAACCTAACAAATAAAATAATATTATTCAGCAACAGAATAAAACTCTCATGGTCATAAAAGAAATCAGATCTTTACCACAACAATGAAATGCAAACTATATACTGAAACTCACAGGCAACATCAAATGTATCATAAAGCACTACTGTGCATTGGTAAATAAAATTGACTTCAAATCAAATAAAAGCAAAAATTTCAACAATGATTTGCAATAGCTTCAAGCAAAATTTAGCTTTTGATTTTCAACTCAATGTAATTTCATTGTAAGAAATAACAGAACATTTGGAAAGCAAACTATCACCTGATTTGGAGCAAAAGAAAAACTATCAAGAACAAAATAAAACTACTCAACACAACTTTAATCTTGCATGTGCTAATGAAAATGTTTATGGCATACAGTCTGTATCATACAGCATAGAAATGAAGTTGTTGATGTTACAGTACTAGCTAGCATTGCTTGATTTTCTGTACACTCTAAACAATAGTTTTATTCATTCAAACTTAATATTCAGGATTGGAAGAGTGGGCTAAAGAATGCTAGCCAGTTCTGGATATATTTTCCAAAAGTGCAAGCTTATTCAACATTTTGAAACTGAAAGCGACAAAAATAATAGCTTTTGTTGTAAACCAACATCACTACCATTTTTTTTGCGTACAACAACAGTACATATGAGAGCAAAATGCAAATTAAAAAAAGATGATTAAACCTTTACCAGAAGATGGAGACAGAATGGTAAGAAACCAAATGCCCAGTGCAGAACAAAGAAAATGAATAGTAAATGGGGGAAAAGAAAAGAGTAATTTACTATAACAAACATGTAGGTGCACTATTTCAACAGACATGTGATTATGCGATTTATATCATGTAAAACAACAGAGAGCCATCTGGAGGGAGTGAGATGATATTGATGTGCAATCCACAGAATATTGAAGAAATACCAGGAAAATAACCAACAAGAGTAGAAAAAGACATACCCCATACACAACACATGATGTGCAGAAGTTTGACAAACTTGTGGATGACCAAGAAAAAGGGCGGGGGAAATGTATAGACATTAGCTTGAAAATCCACACACTTGAAATGGTGATATCTCACTCTTGGCACACAGTAGAATGTCAAAGTGAGTCAAAGAAAACAAGTTTTAGAGGGAGTAAAAGTAAGTCTGATACTGTACAATCAACATATAAAGCTGGTGGCATGGTACATGACTGATGTAAAAAGCACTGATAGTATAGAAACCTACTCTGAGCTGTGTAAACATCAACATGCAAAGAGGATTTACAGACGAATGGACAACAAATGAACCGAGGAGGCAAAGCAGGCACACCAGGTTATTTTAAAGGAAAAGTGGAAAGTTTCTCAGGCAAAGAGCAAGGTTTATTACAAATTAAGAGAATTGAACATTGCATGCATTACATGTTTTGAGCAGAAAAGAGTGCCGAGGTGATAATGTCACTATCTTTTACAGCACAGTGGCAGTTCCAAAAAAGTAATCCTTGCACAAGGTATGTAGTAGTGCATTAGTACCGATTGTAAGTAACTCATCTGAGACACTTTTTTTAACAGTCCAGACCGAGTTGCCATGGGTATAAAAGACTGTGACATCACATTTCTACACTAATCTTCATTAGCCTCAGTGCGAAAAACAAAGAATTAGGGGGGGGATGCATGACAAATGTAAGCAAAATGCGAAGAAAAAAAAGATCTCACATGCAAACAGTGGTAAATCGAAGAGGGGCATGAGGGGGTACCACTTTCAGGGGGTGCAAAAAGGCAAATCAGCAAATTATTTTAAAAGTACATGTTTGTAACTTTGAAAGTTTTAACGGTATAGCACAGACAAAAGCAAACCAAAATATTTGCTGGATCTGCTTTATTACATGTAATACAGTGCATTATCCCTGCAAATTGTGGGTGAGTAAAGCAAGTGAGTAATAAGAAAAAGAGTAAATTTGAATAATTCTGTCATAAATCTGCCATTTGAAATAGGATGATATCGAAAAATACAATGCAATTACTTTACAAACATACAAGGTTAATGAAAATATATTAAGGGTTCTCTAGCATCCCCCCAACACACTCCCATCAACAGATTCCAGTGAACATGAGCAACCAAAGACAATATGTATCACCAGTTGACAGAAGCACAAGTCCAGCCATTGCTCCACCATCCCCATGTTGAAGAGGGGGGGGGGATGATTTTTGCCCATGCCCCAGGCATCGACTTCCTACCACTGGATGCAAATGAGGTACAAATATAAATATGGCTGTGATACCACTATGCTTATGACTGTTGGGAAGGGAAAGATGTCACTAGAAAACATGATGGAGGGAGAGAGAGAAATGATATAGACAGAAAATGCGATACACTAAGTTCGCAGACAGGATTATTGCAACTGAAGATCAACTTGGAAGATAGGATAGGGCATAGAAAATATGCTGAAGACACATGAAGAAATGTAATCAATCAAGTAATGACAGAGAGTCACAAACATAACTATCTAGACACACAATGAGAGAGAGAGGCAGTGAAAGAGATATGAGGGAACATGAGAAGTGGAAGACAGAGAAGAAAGAGGGAAGAACAGATAGAGAGTGAGTGAGAGAGGGGAGAAGACAAGGAATGGACATAATCAGAAAATCAAGAAGGGAAACACGGAGACTAGCACAGTAGCACAAGCAACCAACACAGTGCAAAGACATGCAAGTCTGGAGGCAAAAACATAAAAGGGATGAAGTGACACTCACTCCTTTGACAATTACTCCAGTATTTATTTCCCCAAGACAATAATTGGCGTTTTAGGTTCAAAAATATTTTTGAGGATAATGATCAGAAGCTGGTGTAAGGTCTGAAGGAAAGTTTTACATTTGGCCCAATTTTGCAGAATTGTTGATTTTCCCAAGGAGCAATTGTCACCAGAGCACATGTCATAGAATCAATCAATAAAGGTAAACCAATCACAAGGAAACAGAGAGTTTCCACAATTGCAGGGTGGTATGGAAAAAGAATGAGGTCAAGGTGCAAAGGTAGATAGAAGAACCATAGAACACCGTGCCAAGGTATAGTCAGAGACTCACAACAATGCTGCCTCCGGACATCTTTCGCTTCTGCATCCTCTCCCGTGCTTCCCGCTTCCACTTGGGCATGCTCGAGTCATCACTGTTCTTATCCTCAGTCTTGGTCTCGATAGTCACCTTCTTTTGTTCTATTTTCTTGGTACCTTCCACCTTGCTATCGGATTTCGTCACAATGGTGACCTTCTTCTCTGGCATTTTCTCCTCTTTCAGCTCTTCGTTTTTAGAGCCTGTTTTCAGAGCAGGTTTCACTGGGCTGGTATCTTCCTTTTCAATTTTTGGTTTATCTGTTTTTGGTTTTGGAATGATGACAGCAGGTTTCTTGACATTTTTCTCATCTTTCTTCCTTTCTACATTTACCCCTCCCTTCTTATTTTCCTCCTCATCCTGCTTTTCTTTAACAGTATCTTTACTGTTGCCATTCATTGTAACTATGGTTTCTTTATGCTCTTTGGGTTTTAATGGTTTGCTTTCTTCCATTTCAGAATTTTCATCCTTGGTTAAAATAATTATTTTCTTTTCTTCAACGTTTGCAACTTTCACCTCTTCCTCTTTTTCCTCCTTCTCTTCTTTTTCTTCCTCCTTCTCTTCTTCTTCTGGTTTCATCTCGACATCTTTTCCATGGCAGTCATCCTTCTCCTCGCTATCCTCCAGCCTTTGCTTCGGAGTTTCTTCTGTTGTCACCTCTTGCGTCACTTCCATCTTTTCCTCATCTGGTGTAGAATCCATACTCTGAAACACACAAACAAATCTAAATAGCAATGCAATGATCATCAAATACACCCATTATAAGCCCTGATAATTCCTCTAAATTGTGCTTCACAAAACCCCAGGTGAGGTGAACTGGGATCTTCCAAGAACTCATTTGTTGATATGAAGAGCGAGTAATATCTACCTACTCTCCTAAAGCCAATGTAATACTGCTGAATTACTGCAAAAACGCTTGGAGAATTCTGATGAACTATTGCAGTGTTAGGCTATGTGAAATCTAGTATAATTGTCATAGCTGCTACTACTACCATCATTTTTGTTATTTCTGATGCATATTTAAAAACTCATTATGTGGAAGTTTGAACATTCATCAACTCAGACCAATATTTCTTTAAGAATGATTTCAAGTGTCAAAGTACCGACCAACATGCGCCTCAGACAAAACATTCTTTTGAAAAAAAGTCACCTTAGATTTGTTTTTTCACCCAATCAGCAACCTTTTTTTTACCCTTCATTGGAAACAATAAATCATAACTAATCACATGATCAGCAACTACATGTAAGCTTTGCATTACAGGACCATGGTGTTGTTTTTAAATGTGAAGCAAAAGCAACAAACACAAGTGGAAATTTGAATGACACTAAACATGCAAAATTAGCCAAAAGATAACTGCTACAGTTTGGGTCTGTAAATTACACAGGAAAATGATGCAAACCTGAGAAAGTTTGATTTTCTTGGAGTCCATCTCGTCCCTCCCTTCATCTTCTCTCTTAAGCACTGAGCTTTTGTCTGAACTAGGCTTCTGTGTTGGCTTGGCAGAGACCTTATCGGTGCTAACCTCATTGGATGGTTTTGGAGAGCCCTTATCAACGCTCTCATCTTGTTTTACAGGGAGGCCTGGTTTTCTGGCAACGGGGGGCTTTGCTGGAGTTTTAGCAGGTGGAGTTTTGGTAGGTGACTTTGGCAGGTTTTGAGACTTGACTGGTGACTTGTTCACATCTAAAAAATGAGATAGAAAGATTAAGGATTAAAGGGAAACCTCTGTTACAAGAAAAGTTTAAAACATTAATTTTGAGCTTTCAAAATCATTTCATCTTACATAGATCAATATACTTTAGTCTCCTTGAAAAAAAAAGAGGAAATTGCTTGGACAAATTGGTTGCATGACAAAAAAAATATCAAAATAAAATAAAGAGTCATTCTAGTAAAAAGGAGCAAGAGTTGTACCTGTCAAGTATGTTTTCATGGATATACCCTAAAAATAAAGAGGCATAAACAAGCATAGAGAAGAAAAAACGCAATAAAAGAATGTGAATTTAGTTTTAAAAAATAAAATAAAAAATATATAACTCTTGGTTTCTAGGAGCAATTGTTGCACAAGCAAATATCACCTCACCACGGTTGTGAATGTACATGTAGGTAAAATAGACCTCACAATGAACGGAAGTAAACAGGGTCAACATTTCTGAACTACGACTTTAAGAAACCTACCTAAATACCACCGAGATTCCCATAACAGGATATAACCATTAATGAACCAAACAATTGACAGTAATTAATAATGAAGAGAACGAAAGGGCTCTTTATATCCATAATACGATACTTCCTCAGACACTAAATGTGATTAGGAATCCTAGGATTGGAGAGGGCTGCATTCATACATGATTAAGATAGACTATGTAGACTGGGTAACACTCACTGGAATAAACAGCCTGTATTAAAGCTGGTTGAGTTCTCAATTATCAATGTCCATAATTTTCACATGGCAAACACCCATAAAAATTGGATAAAAAGGGTTTTAATTCTGTTATCTCATCTCCCTTTCATTCACTATTGCAATATAACTCTATTGTCTGGTGGATTATTTCACATCTGAGGCCAAACATAGTAAATATCAAATAATTAACAGTTTGAGTTACATTAGGTAAATTTGCTCTATATTTTCTAAATAAATTTGCTTTATCATTTCCTACAAAATACATTTAAGTGTACATAATATTACTTAGTTTTCTTCATGATGGGAAATATACACAAGCTTAATTTTATTATATTTTTATCAGATTTTATTAGATTTTCATTCGCTTTATATAAAAAAAATCATTCATTTAATAAAATTCAAGAAAATAATATCAATGTGGAATATTCATCTTTCATAACATAATTATAAGGCAATGAAATAGGAAATTAAAAAGAGAAAAATGATAGGAAAGCAATTCTAATTATTTTCAAATATACTTTTTACAGTAGCAATATATACAGTACATTTGAAAAATGTTCTCTCTTAATGTTTTCTCTTAACAATCTGAATGCATCCACAAAATAGCATGTTTTTGTAATTCCTCCAGCGAACTCATTCACACTTACAGATTCGAGCCAAAGTAATACTGTACCGCTGAATACACAGGACTGCACAATATCAATTTATCTGAACATGCCATGAAACCCTACCATAGGATCATGTTTCAAATCTTAATAGTTTGAGGTTTATTGAAGGCTCCTGTCTTCACTATACAAGGAAGTACAGTTAAAGTAAGACTGTCAATAATGGTAATAGTTTACATAAGGGTGTGAATTAAAATCATTGAAATCACCTTGGATTACTTTAACCCATGAGCATGAATCAACTGCAATGTAATATTCATTTTCTAGAAGTAAAGAAGCTGTTTGCAATTTATACATGACTTCGGAAAAAAAATATTTTGTGCCAAATGAATAAAAAATTATGTTCAACACAGTTTGACTGCATTTCCTAGAACCCTAACAAAGTTGAGACAACAGTTCAAATCAAGAATTTTAATCTCAGAAAATTATATAGCAACTATAGCTGAAGGGAGTTACGTTTTGTCAGTGATTTTCAGATGAATGTTATAAGCTACTGAAAATCCTTGCATCTGATTATACAGTCGGTGAACATCACATGCCAAATTATTACTTACAACCGAAGACCATGTTCTATTCATTTGTAAAGTCATGTGTAACTCTATGAACAGCTTTGTGAAACATGCCCCAGGGGACAATCGAGACTCACTGCTTGGTGGTGAGGGTGCTGGCGGTTTCTTCTTCTTCATTAATTCTTGCTTCCATGGAGGTACATTTGGTGTTGATGTTTCTGCTTCTTGCTTGGGTGTACTAGATGAAGACCTACGAATCAAAATCATGAAAACCAAATTACAAAATTTACTTAATTCTTATTTTATTACTTGTAGATAACATAAATGAGTATGCCTAAAATACATTAAATTGATCTCTATAGACTTTATCTACTTTTCATTTGATCTCATCATCCCAAATAGTATAAACCTATTTTATTGATGACCAGTTATCCAGTTGTCTACTAACCATTTGGTCCAATTTCCACTTAGCCCAGTTACTGTCTTGTCTAATATCCACTTAATCTAACGGTTAACTGTTGATTCGTCTATTGCCAGCTCATCACATGGTCTACCTTCATTTAGTCTAATGCCATTCTGTCCATCAACATTTTATCTAACAGCTATTTGGTCCAATAATCACTTGGTCTAATCACCAGTTTGTCTACACCATTTCATCTCATAACCAGTTGGTCTAAAACCTATTTTCTTTTAATTCATTTTGCCCAATTAACACTTAGTCCAATTAGACCAAATAGTATATGGACTAAATGGCTATTGGATCAACTGGTTATTAGACGAAATGGCAATTAGACCATGTGGACAGTGGACGAACTACCGGTAATGGTAGACCAAATGATAGTAGACGAGTTGGTAATTGAACGATTTGGCATTAGACCAAGTGGAAATAAACTGATCTTACGCTTATTTTATATGGTTGGATTAACTGTTTATGAACCAAATTTCATTTGAGAAAGTGAGAAAAAAAGTGAGAAGACGAAATGGAAATTAGACCATCGGGGCATTAGACAGTAAGACCACATGATCGTTGGAACAAACAACGAAAGGACCAAACTGATAGATGCCAAAGTGGCTTCCGTCATGACGTTGTCAGATAATCTCAGAATTAGAACATATGTTAGTAGTAGACACAGTGTATATAAGCTAAAGAAGTGATATTTAACTGGATCACCGATAATTTATCATCTATGCACGACCTATATATAATCACAAATAGAACATTCATATTCATTCAGAGAATCCTTGGGATTACACATCCATAACTTGACTTTATTCTAGACTAGACCCTCCATTATTCAATCTTATTCCCAACTTTTGTTACTGAACAATAAATCCATAATAATAATAATAATAATATGCATCTTTATATATAGCACTTGAATAATGCAAATGTTTCTAAGCGCTGCATACTATTACCCCGGCTTTAGCACGGCTACCCTGATTGTGCGCTCAAGCATTCAAGGAATTCCTTCCTACTAAGTTCCCATTTACTACACCTGGGTGAAGACTGGCAAATGCAAATAAACGCCTTGCCAAAGGACGCAAGTGCTGCAGTGGGATTTGAACCTTAGACCTTGCAGTTCAAAGTCTGGAGACTTATCCACTGAGCCACAACACCTCTATATGTCGGACAACAAATAAATTTATCATTTTCACACTCTAACCAATGAATTCAATGAATAGACTAGTTATCCGATAAAGAACTAGACTTACGGAATGGGAGGCAGTTTCTTTGTTTTGCTGTTTGCCATCCAGGATGGTGTTTTGGGTGTGGTCTCTGAGGATGTCGTCTTAGGATGGAGAATATCTGAGTTGGGTTTCTCTTCCTCTTTCGACGTTTCCTTCACTTCAGGCTTTGGTTTGGACTTCAGTTCCTTTAACCATGCAGGCTACAAATTCACAGAACCAAACATGTATATCATATGATTATCTGAACAAGCACTATATGATAGCCCGAATCTCACATTCTAGGACATTATATGACATTTTATCACATATATAATATCAAGCAAGATAAAAACAAATATCCAATGTCCTTGCGGAAATATCATAGTATACATCCTTAACAAAAGTTGGAAATGTTAATGCATTATCTTCTTTATTACTGGAAATATATAAACTAAATTGAATTGAAAACAATCAGTTTATCCTGAACCATTTTTATCTGGAACAACCTACAGTTCTATTTTCAGATGAAGGGAGTTTCGAACCTCCAGTTGGTTCCACAATACTTTTAACCTAGTATAGGGATCTAGCATTTCCCTGCATCACTTAACAGTTATCACTTTGAGGCTCTCATTCTGACATATTGTAAGGTGTTCAGCCATATAATAAAGGGCACACACATCATTTTCAATCCTATACTTTCTTCAAATCCTTAAGTAAATGCTTCTTAATACCTGAGCAGGTTCTTTTGTGGGCATGGCCTGTGATACTGGGCGTGGCTTAGCCAGTGGTTTAGGTCTGCTGAGGTGGGGCTTGGAGGCTGCAGGGGGAGGAGCCTTTGATGTAGGGGGAGGTGTTTTCTTCAGAGATGATAGAGGCGTTGTTCTCGTTGGTTCTGACTTTGAGGCAGTCACTTTGGATTCTTCTATAGACTTCTGGAAGGTCTTATTTGGTGTACTGGTTGGTGTTTTCTAGAATTTACCACAAGATAAATAGACAAAGAAGAGAATTTGACAGGATATTAATCAATATGTGATCTGTATCAAGAACACATGCAATCTATACTTTTATAATCAATTACAATTTGACCTAGGTCAGATATCCATTTATCTCAGATAAGACCATCAATATCCGTAAGCTGGATGGAGCTTGTTGTGCACTACCGCATACATGAACTTGAAGCAAAAGAAAAGTACAAATACACAATTAACATTATATGGGCCCATGCCGATGCGTACATTACGTCAAACCCCCGTTTGGAGAAAGACAGCAGTTCAGATTGCAAACTGCGGTGTTACACCCCATTTTCCATTTGGATCTCCCAAAAATCATTTCCAAGCCCTTATCAACCGCATTTGGCCAGGTAATCCAGGGGTAATCCCCGCTGTCTCAATTTCACCTCCACAGGCCAGTATATGAGCGTTGAGCAAAGGACGAAAAGATAAACAACAGCTGTGCTATTACGTAAGACTTCTCTGCCTGTAGTAGGACCTTCGGAATGAAATCATTGTATTCGATATGTAATCACGTTTTCAAAGGCATATTGTATTCAGTAATCCAATTTTAGTCAATTTTCAATTTCGAACGAAGAAAATCGACCTCAAAATAAGGAAAGTAAGCGAATAAAAATAACGGCATGTTTTGTAGGGACCGCGCTCAGCGCTGCGCATGCATCCCATCGTGTGTGGCCCCCTGCTGTGACTGTATATGCCGGGCTGTTGTGTTATCTTCGGACCGACGTCAAGAAACAGGTGTTTTGATACTTAAATTGCTTGCTTGGGGCAGTTAGGGTTTGTCGTACTTGGAGAAAAGAATTTATGAGAAGGGAAACTGGGGTATAGTGTTCTCAAATGGAAGTTTTTCGTCATGTAAAGTATTCCACGTAAACACACACGCACACGCAACAGAAAAAGTAAGGAAATTTGAGCGCGCTTGACCATTTGGAGTACTTATTTTGCCTCAAGAGAGCGCATTGTAGCATTGTGGCTATTGATATCAATGGATTAGACAGGTGAAATGTGATTCATGCATTTCTATTTGAACTACATAGAACTTGATAAAAGTGGCAAGGAATGGATGCACTGTTTGTCATACAACATATGTTGTGGAATAATGATTCTTCTATAAATAATAAGTGGAAGTTTGCAAGATGTTACAACAGTTGGCAGATTTGTTACATAAGACTGCTTTAAAAAAGCTATTCGTCAACTACAGACCTCGATGTACAAGGGGCCTTCTGGCCTTTACGTTGTACAAGAATCTACCCACAGAACACTTGAAGCATCTAGCTATTATCTTGCTGTACTATATACTTATTTTGCATTGTATATTTCTGTTTACTGCTATATCTCAACATGGTCCAATGGTGAATAATTTCACTTTTTAGTTATCATTCCCAGATAGACAATAGTAGTTTGAATGCCAGATGTGAATTCCCATAGGCTATTCTTTACCCTAGTTGAATAAAGATTGGCTTACTTTAAGCTTGGAACCCCCGAGAACTGATCCAAGACCTGGAAGCACCATGGGACCTAGTCCTATCCCTCCTGGAGGTTTCTTCACACCAGGTCTACTGGCCGGTAGAGGAGCAGGTGCCTTGACTGGGGTCTTTACCTCTACCTTCTCATCCTCCTCTTCATCTATACTTAATCTATGCGGTCTAGGTTCTGTCAAACACAAGTAGATAATGAAAGAAACAAGTTAATTTGCAATGTCAAAGACATCACACTTGAACAAAAGTATATTTATTTTATTTCTTCTGCTGCATTTGCAAGTACAGTCCGACCTCTCTTATCCGGACACGTTGGGACCAGCACCAATCCGGATAAGGGATTTATCCGGATCTGGGAGACCCAATATTAAATACACGCAGCTGCTGCCTGCCCAACATTAACGGCGGTAGCTACACGTTATTTATTGTAGTGGGCGTACAGACAGTATTTACTGCAGTGTCAGTGCAAATTATAGTCGGTATTTTTACGGAAATTAAATCGATCGATGGCCAAAACTGTTGGATAGTTTACCTGCTAAAATGATTGAGCATACCTCGAAAGAGAATGAAAGTTTTACAATTAGATCATCGCGGTGGGTATCGCAGCTTCCCAATGTCAGCCATTGTTATACTGACTGTAGGCTCAAACATGATAGATGGCGCTGTCCGTATTGAGGCCTAGCGTTAGCTAGCGAGACACGCATTGTTTTTCCCGGGAAACGAAAAGAGAATGTGATGAAATGTTTGCGCTGCGCCCTGATTTACTGGAAAATTATCCCGCCTAAATTCTTTCAGTGATTTTCATGAAAAATAATGTTGTTGTATGTAGACTATATCGGAAAATAATTAATATATGTAATCAAAGTGAGTTTGCGCATAGGATTGAGTTTAGATTGAAATCTCATTTCCTCACATACTAGATTGAATTGAAAAAAAAAAAAAAAAATCTCGGCAAATGTGCGTCCGGATAATAGAGAGATCCGGATAAGGGGAGGCCGGATAAGAGAGGTCGGACTGTAATATACAAAACTTGACATAGAATGCTACATGTGTGATACAAAAGGTAGACATTTTGATGACAGATGGTATAGTGAAAGATATTAAATCAATTTTAAAAAATGGGCAATACCATAAAATATGTACGTCCGACCCCCTATATGTGAGACCTTCATGACATTTTCTGTCTCTGATTCCTTGTTCTTTTGACAGTCTATAATGTACTCAAAGGACCATGACTTGGTCAGTTTATGAAGTGAAGTAAAGCTTGAGAAAAATTTGGGACGGACATATAAAAAGGTTGATCATTTTATGGAATTGCCCAAATATTACCAAAGAGTAAAAACACATGAATAAAGTTAACAAGTGGAGTGCCTCTGGCAGCTTATAGTCTTGCTGTGCTTTGCAGGCGAGACAAAAATGAATTTCATTTGGGATAAAATTCAGAAAATATTTCTACAGGATGCAACATAATGACATCCATCTCTAGTTTGTATAAATAGATTTTACAGATGCAACCCTTTTTCAAGGTACGTTCTGTACACTCAGTTTCTAAAAAAGAAAAAAAAAATTCATAATGTTTGTCTTGATTAAAATCACAAGATAACAAATCACTATAAATAGGGGGGCAGTGCTGGAGGGGGAATTGAGGAAGAAACAAGGATATAAAAAAGAGTTGTCTGGGAAGTGCAACTCTATAAAAGCCCTATAATTCAATTGAAGAAAAACAAATGATTAAACCTTTGATTTCGGCTGTCTTCCCCAACCCCCCCATCAAAATATCCTTGCACTGCCCCTGACTTTGAATAAAGACCCACCTGTTGAATCAACGAACATCCATTTAGATCCGTCTTCATCCCCTCCTGAAGAACGTTTAGTCTTAGGCCTTCTCTGGGCCAGGGGACCAACTCTACTCAGTCTAGCCCGAGACTTTTGGGCCTCGATGTCAAGAGTATCTTTGGGATCTACCCCCTGGAATAAAAGGAAAATATGGTGAAGTGGTTGTTATATTGATCACAAATCATGATTAACTTCACATACATGTAGCTTTCTCATTTGCAAGGCTGATCATCAAGGAGCATAATTATGCTGGGGACTAAAATACACCACAAGACGGTATCCCTGTTGCATGAAATTGACTACAGCATTTAGTCCATGGTAACTGGAAACTACCATGGTAGCGATACTCATCAGCTAATCAACACAAAGGATTCCATGGAAGTTAGCCTTGGATGATAAAGTTACCATGATATGCAACAGGCCCCATATCTGAAAACTTCCACGCCTACAAATTATAGAGTGTTTATCTATTGATTCCACCCTGGAACAACAACATTGAAAACAAAGTTCTTACATTATGTAGGTTTATCATAAATCATCATTTCCTAGATATACATGTAATTATTGTTTTTATCTCTTGAATTCATAAACACACAGTGTATCTCACAAAATGAGGAGTATCAAGAAGGCATAGGTATGCATGTAGTGGGTATACAAATACCACCAAAAAATTTTAATATTTCTTAAGATGTTAAAGCCGAGATATACATGTACGTGTAGCATCTCTCTTGGATCCAGCTCCTCAAATGGACGGAAACTTAGCCAACTATAGAGAACCGAAGTGATGACATCACAAAAAACTTTTTTTGTATTTCAGCATTTTTGATACCATATTCTGGTAGAGCATGATGAAAACCCCCACTTCTAAAATTTGGTGAGAATCGGTCCATGGGGGCCTGAGATATGACCTCATGATTACATAATTAGACCCACTGAAGTCAATGCATTATTGTCCTGGTTCCTAATTTTTTGAACCAGGCCAATAATACATTGACTTCAATGAGGCTAATTATGTATTCATGAGGTCACATCTTGGGGGCCCCACGGACCGATTCCCACCATATTTGGGTTGTGGGTGTTTTCCACATGCTCTACCAAAATATGGTATAAAAAACGCTGAAATGCAAAAAGTGAAAATGCATGACGTCACACTTCCGTACAATCAAATGATTGTGTGGCCTCAATGCCCTCTCATAGCCTTGGATATTTTCTGTGCTTTTTAGAAAGTTTTCCCCATTTGTACATTCGTAGAAATGCGTTCCAAAGAATGTTTTTCTTGCACCAAAAATGTCTAAATCTAATGCCTGCAAAGGCACAGATAAAACAAGGAGTGTGGTGTGATCATTAATTTCAAAACAAGCACTAAAGATCAACTGGTATGTATCCCTGAATCGATAGTGCAGCTTGAAAAGAGACAGCCAACCCAATATTTTGTTTCTATCCCCTGACACCCACATGATCACTTTGACAACGCTATAATTGGAAATCCTATCTACTGTAAAGACGTTTTTATCCTGCTGTTGGCACAGCAGGGCTGGTTGAAATACAGAACTAAAGAGTAAACAGCTGCATAACTTATATTACCTGGATGTTACATGTCGAATAGAACACACACAGTTGGTTGTATACATGATCATTGTTGATAACATCACCTTGGTATATATGTACTTTATATCATATGCAAACCGGTACATGTAAATGTAGTTGGAAACATACCCCCCCCCCCCTCCCCTTTAAATTCTACATGCAGATATTATATGTACCTACAGTTTTGTTTTGAGTTTTATAGACCCTTATGGAACAAAAACAACTAATGTACTATATAAAACAAATAAGTCAATTACCAAGGAACCTAAAACCGAATACTTCATATACTACACAAACAACAAAATCAAAGGTAAAAATGTAATTTATATCTGAAGAATAGAATATTGTATATAAAAAAACCCCACATGTGCATCATTTCATATTGACATTGTACCGGTTTGGTCTGTAAAGGAGACGCCATACTTCACTTTAGTTTGGTTCGATTTGGTTTCATAGTATTTCCTAAATACCGTTTGTGAATGCCATAGAACCAGGGATATGAATCACACCATTCTAAATCTCCCTTTAATCTGTGACTAATCCCCCTTTTTCGAAAATAGTCTTCACTCTAAAAATAGGATTGATGTTACTATCCCACTAACAACCAGTTGCTATGTTGCATTAGTGTTAACAATGGCTACCTGTAAAGTGTGGATGACAAAGTACTGCAATGGCAATGGTTTATAGAATGTTTTAAAGTGCGCTATATCCTCCATGACATCGGATCATAATTCCCTGATCTGATAACAAAAAATGCAAATGTGCTCCAAATGAACAAGGGCAATGCACTATGTAGGTCTCATTCCCTACATAGTTTCTTGAAATTATTTGCCTTATTTCATATGAAAAAGTTCTAAATTATCATGGCTTGAGCACATAGTGAAGTGGTTAAGTTAGGAAAGAGAAAAATTGGAATCAGATGGACAAAAAGGTTTATTGCCCATAAAAGAAACAGGTCATGAATCTTACCAGTTCTGCTAGGAATGTTTCAAAATCTGGAACACTTTCTTTCTTCTTTTCTTGTGGTTTGTTCTCTGCTTTACCTGCTTCATTGCTCTGAAAGAAGTGAAAATTACACACATCTAGAAATACAAATATCACCACTCTACTCTACATTAAAAAAATTCACCATGTTCTCACACAAAAACTATAAAATCATTCTGCATACATTAAACAAGATTATTGTGGGTTTTGTTTCTTCTTTTTGGCTAGCTATTTATGGTGCATCCTATATAGCAATCTGTGCTCAACTTGTGGGGTGCTGTGTGTACATTTCAAAAAAATCATTACACATAAGAGACAACTGTAATGATGCAAAAAGTTAACTGAAAGATTAGACCTCAAAATCAATGCTAGATATGTACCATTCATATCCTATTACTTGCAGTGGTTTATCGGCAGATTTGCACGGAGGAAAATATTCAACTTTCTGTTTTATGACAGTGCTCAGTGCTGCAGCACAAATTCAAGCAAAGTCCAATACTTACAATGAAACATGCTTTTATACTTGATAAATATGCATTTTGCATACATCTGATTTAACTGAATGTGGCATACCTCTGATTGCGTTGTTTTTCCATCTGTAACTGTGGCACCTTCTGTAACCATGGTGCTATCAGTGTTATCAGGGGTTTCTTCACTAGAGTCTACTGTTATTTGCACAGGGCATGTTCTTGAATCAACATCATCGTCTTTGGTATCTACACTGGAATCATTTTCGTCCTTATCTTCTGCCTTGTCATCAAGCTTCTCTTCTTCTTCCTCCTCCTCTTCATCATCTTCCAGCTCATCCTTTTCCTCCTCTATGTGTATATCATCTTCTTGTTTAACCGATTGTTCTTCATCAATATCATCGTCTATCCTAGGGATCAAAGCCTCATCTCCATCATCATCCTTCTTTGCATCTCCGTCACCATGGTGATCTGCAGACACATCTTCTTTCGTTCTCTCCTTCTCAAACTCCTCTGTTAAATCTTCGGCTTCCTCATCATCGATGTCGCCATCGTCCTCTGATGAAGTGGGGTCATCCACTTCTTGATCTGTCGTGTCAAGTGTTTCATTGTCATCGGATTTAGTGGTGTCCTTGTTCTGTAAGTCCGTAACCAAGATCTCGCCGCTCAAAGGGTCAGCCATGATGGGAGAGGTGTCGTCATCCAGGGGCCAAGGGTTGTACGCTGGAGTGGTGGGCGGGTCTAGATTGTCATCGGGGTAATCGTCAAGAAGCCGTGTATCGCGGATCTTGGTTATAAATTCATCCTGCAAAGGTAATTGGTGCAATGGATGAGTGATGCGTGAAGCAAAACGTGAAAAAGCATGTCATAATAAAATCTTTTAAAACAAAACAAAAATAAACAAACAGAACAAAAGTCAAAGTGAATACCCTCTACAAAAAAAAAAAAATGTGTTAATGTAGAACACACAGTGGCAATTTTCAAATTTCTTTGCCCTTCTTTGAAGTTCTTTCTTTAAAGGAAAAATTTGACAGCAAAAATCTTGATGCTATATATGGAGGCTCTTGTTTTATTTTTTTTTTAAATAATAATCAATCTACAAATACAAAACATCTTTCTTAATGGTACTAAAACTTCAAATACGATTACAAACAAAATGGCAAGTTTACAGTGAGCATAATACATTTAGTGTGATAAACATAACACATCAGCAGTGCAAATGCAATGGTGATTCAGTCCTAAGCAACTGAATCAAGCAAACATTCATAATTTGCCAGTGCATGGAGGCCAAGGATTGATTGAACAAAGGCATGCAAACTCATTTTCTTTTCTTCCTGATTTTCCATGCAAGACTAATTGGTCTCTGAAAACTACTTCTGGTCCATACAATGGACCTGCCCCTCAGAATGACGCACACAGTAAGAGAGGTTTTAAAGGTGACATTCTAATTTGTTTGGTTCTGTGTTTTTGTCAATCAATGGTTAATTTAGCAAAAATAAGTCAAGTATTCAATCAAGTAATAATCAGTTAAAACATGGTTAAATGGAGCCTTGAAGTATTATACACTGTATCAGGCAACTGTCATACATTATAGACTTACCATTATACAGGCATGAATCTTTGATAAAAACATAACGAATGATAATTCTGAAGATAAATAAGTATTAAGAATCGTAGTTTAACTGTTCAAATATGCACAATTTGTTGATTAAGATTGCCGGTAAGAACAAGATTTAATAATCATCAATATTTCCCTTCAGTACTTCTGAAGAGGAAACAGTGTTCTGGAAAGGAATGATCCAAACTTCCACTGAGCAAACAAGCAAGCTATGTAGATGTACTGCATATCTTTAACACAAAAGAAAAATGGCTCCTGAAAGCCTCCTACACTTCTAAAGTAAAAGGAAAGCTCTGGTTTTGAATAAAGTCACTGAAAGTCTAGCTCATTTCAAACGAAACATTTGTCCCAGATGATTCCTCTGGCAGACAGATGGATCAAAGAAAGACAACGTCGTCGGTAGGATGACTAGAAAGCCCTGCAGATCCTCAGAATGTAGTCATCAATGTGCTTGTATCAATACCAAAACTAACTTCATGGGAAGAAATCCAATCATCGAAATGCTGAGGTTTTGAGAGAGCTGGAAGGACGGTTGCATGAAAACTTGACTCCAGCTCCAGACAAAGTGTGGAGACAGATCATTGGTTTGCGCCATAAGATGGTAAACTTATCAAATCCAATCACTCAGTGATTGTCAGGAAATATTTGACAAAAGGTTTTATATGGATTATAAATCAAAGGAAATGAGAAGGGCCCTTTTACAAGATATGCTTTCGTTTCCAGACAACTTTCAAAACTGAATGTCATGATGGGAGGATGATAGAATATTTTTTTAATTACTCATGGCAATGCTTGTTTTTGTTTAATAGGGGAAGTTTAAATAAAAGGCCGTACTGGCTACAGAAATTAATCGACTGACAATCCAACTTTGAATTAGGATGTGAATAAAAAAAAATCTTTTTTTGTTTTATTCCAAGAGACAAGAATCAAGACTGAGAGAAAATTCATACCCGCAATGGACTCAAATCAAGCTATCAACTCCTTGGCTGGTTTGCCTTTCTGCAGGAAAGTAGAGACTGCACTTTGTATAATACTGTACTACAAAGACTACAGTTGTACCATAAAATTAGATTTTTGTCATCAGAAATAAATTGGTATGCATGTATTTTGGGGGTGTATTAGAAATAATATTTCAGAACTATATATATTTCAGGAGTAATTTGTTGGTTGTAAAATGCATTCAAAACCGATGCAAGCTCATGTAATCAGGCCAAACTGACTATCTTATTAACATCATTATTTGTGATCACCATTAAGTCTGCAATTAATAAAACATTATCTTCTTAATTTCTATTTAATACAGTGTCATAAATTTGATTACTAGTATGACAAAGCACCATCTTACATGTATACGATTTCATCCCCTTCACTCCCAATAGTAAGCATCGGTAACATTCAACAGCACTAAAAACATGATCAGTAATTTCATTAAATATGGATTTATAATATAGCAAGCTGGAAATTCATTTTCACACCCCACAAGGTTCCAAAACAAAAGATCTATTTTTGTATCTGGGCCACAGGAGGTGATTTCACATCAGTCTGATCACAAGTATTTTGCCAACTTGTAAAACACCAGAAAGAAAATTCATGGAAATCAATGTTGTTTTTTTTTAATATAAGATATTTGCAGTTATTTCTCCAAGGTCACAGGGATATTTGAAATGCAGTTTAAGATAATTTTTTTTTATAACATGAGGCCAGAAGGATGCGCACTAAATGAACTTGTATGAGGGAATGATTGATCAATTTGGGGGGAGGGGGGGCTACTTAGCATAAATGTATGATAGGTATGTGCTGCGGTCGAGACCCCCATTTTCAGCTTCAATGTCCATTCCAGAGCATCACCAATTTAGAAAGCCATAGAAATTCTAATTTTTCCCGGTTCCAGGGACCCTCAAATTTGTGGTTTTAGTCATTCCAGTGCGTGCCCATCATGAACTACTCAGCTGATCAGGGCGGTGAGCTCGATCGGCGTGAAGTCATACAAGTTCTGGAGACCCCCATTTTTTATGTGGTCAGTTTCCCTTCATTGCATTTTTAGCAATCGTTGATTCAAGAACCGTTCCAGAGACCCCCCATTTTTATCAAAGACCAAAATTTAGTTCCAGAACCCCATATTTTCGACTTCGGTGTGGCACATAGGAATCATGGCATAATTCGCGCAGCCCCCCCCCCCCCGGATCAATCTATTCAATGAGGGGGGAGGGGAGCAAGTTGATTACTATGTCCCTTTTTCTATGAATACAAAATGTTGCAGTGATACATCAGAATATAAACATATCAGGAGTTCATGAAAATTCATGAAAGTCATGAACAAATGAGATGGACAAATCAGGATTCTTAAATGGAATAGGATTCCTGACTACACAGCAAAATTTGCAAGCTCAAATTGATGTCACAAAAAACAAACAAGAGATTTATAGAAAAACATGTAAATGTAATAAAATCAAATTGCCCTATAATTGCACAATTTGAATAGGAAATTCATAAATTATTCAATGAACTTTAAACATGTCTGTTCATGTACATTTAAAAAAAAAAAAATCAGAAAATCAACCTGAAAGTCGACAAGGATATTGATTAATACCTGCCCAACACATTGCACAACACAAATGTCATTGTTTGCACAATATAGGCCTATCGCAAATCATTAATCTTGTGACTGGCTCATAAACTTCAAGAATTTACATGTAGTCTGGCTCAGAAATATGAGTTGGCAAAATAAATTTTAGGGTGTTTTTTACACTGACTACTAATTTACAGGTATTTTTGTAAATGGGCAGGTGTGAATATGCCTATATGGTGCACTTTACTGCACTCATGGACCCTGCAATCAAATGCAGATCAATCAATTACAGGAAGTATCAAGCATCTGTCAACTCAAACGGTGAATATATAGTTTCGGCATAATGACTTGAATGTTTAGGTCTTATTTAGGTTCTATCTTGTTTGTTTAGTTGACTGAATTTCAGCAACAAATTACAGTAATTTTCCAGTAATAACAATGAATATTCAAATTGGGATTTGAGAGTTGAGGATGATGTCATAATACAGAGTAACCTGTATTACGATCTTATACAGGACAGCCTAAAAGACAATATGGTTTCAGAGAGTGTTAAAACAAATATTGCAAATTTGGAGACTGAATCTTATAACATTTGTACTAAAACAATAAAAGACTTTCTTTATAAAGTCCAAGGCAGTTTGGTCCTGTTCCCTCCCATAAACAAATTCAAAAATATTTTTTAAAAGTCTTTTCAGATCGTCAGTTATACCTCAGTCACATTTGCTCTACGGTGGCAGTACGCCGAGTCAAATACAGCCATTTTATTAATTTCTATTCAAGCCACCTATATGTACATGTAGCTGGTACAAAGAATGTTAAAACTGCTGTTTCTCACTCGCCGTATGGCCGCCGTAGAGAAAATGTGACTGAGGTATTTAATAGAGGAAATGATAGTTGTGAGTGCACAGAATTTATGTTGCTTTAAACTGCTGATTGATACACATATATGACCTTTGATATCTTTTTGATCTATTTTGCTATCTCAAAATATCAACAGAGAGAAGAGACATTGCTCGATTGATGGCCAACAGTCCAAAACTGAACAGGGCATGAAGTGATATCATATAACTGAATATGTATGAGTTTATACAATGTAGGTCTATTGTACATTGATTTTACTCCTTATTCTATTCAAGCAAGGACCATGAAATCATGAGATAATCGGGTCACTGTCCATTATCTTCCTCTTATCCTACACAATAACATACACCAGTAGGTAGAGTATCACAGCTCTACACTGGTCACTATGGAAGTGGACAGTCATTCCATAAAAATATAAACTTCCTTATTGTCACATGCAGCAATGACAAGTGCACTGGGAAGATCACAGCTTTGATACAGCACTTTATATTGTAATATTAATACAATTAATTTTATTTGTATCATACACAGAGCAATTGCTTGTTTCTTATATGTTGTAATTGTAAAGCCTTTAGAAAGTTCTGCACAAGTACCAAAAAAATTGTTTCCCCCTTGGTTGCTGAGTTTTCGGTCAGCGATGTGGGCGTATGGCAAGCCCTCTCAACATTTATTCCAACCAAGGAATAGGAATGAATGTGAAAGGGCATGCCATACACCCACATCACTGAAAGCCCTGTACATAGTTGAGCAAAAACTCACTATTGTGCACAGAAAGAGAAAGATTGAACCACTTCTTGGAGTTAAGTTTGGACCTTCCAGTATATTTTATAGAAGACTCCAAATAACAATATACATTGTAAAAACAGAAATGTATATAGGCCTAACATACATGCACCAAGGAATTCACCTCCTTGCTTGTATACAGGTAAAACAAGTTTCTTCATAAACATTCACATACATATAGATGTACAAGTACACTGTTTTCTTTTAAAAATATTGAAGACCTACATGTATTTGTACAATGAATCTGACAAGAAAAGAAAAATCTTCATGCCATCATTGCTGAAATTAACAAAATTTGCTATACTCAATCCAGTGATTTTCTGTCTGCCTTTGTGTCGTCCGCCTTTGACAATAAGCATTAATGCTGCTCCCAGAATTCATACAAAGGCAGATGATAAGCTTTAAGTAAGGAGTATACATGGGTGGAACTTTTAAAGAGGAAATGAGTTGATCTTAGCTTTAACTAGGGTGATGTGGAGATCGTCCTGGAAGAATGACTAAACAGCTCATTACTCTCTCATCTCTACATGTAGGTCTGAAAGTCAATCTAATCTCCATTTATTAAAAAAAGGGGGGTTATAGTCTTAAAGAGAAACTTTCATTTTGAAATGTAGGGAGGGTCCATTCCATTTAATATTCATTGAATTGTTTGAGGTCTATGGCAATTAATAGATTACATTCAAATTTGGGGGAAGTAATGCTAGTAATACATGAATCATGTAGGCTACATCATACTTGTACATCTACATGTATGCCTACAACAAATGAGACTACATATACAAAATGCTGTGTATACATGTCTGTACCTAATAACAGTCTAATCTATAATATAAACTAGTTTCTTAACCCCCAGACTATCCTTTAATACATAAAGTTGGCCTCAAAGATGGTTCAATACAGATAGTGTGCTATTTGGAAAGAATAATAAAAGCAGGAAAAAAGGGTCCCCATACACACACACATTTTCCCAAAGGGGTCACACACACAAAAATTAATACACGTTCAGTCCAAGGATGAGTCACCTGCAACTGTCTCTCTTCACCCAGGTATTTAAAAAATGGATACCTGGGAGCATTTCATCCAGCAAATAATCACAAATTTTCACTGACTAATTATTTCAAGCTTCTATCAATCCTTGCATCTAATTGGTCAAGAGGAAATTAGGTAGTGGTAATCACTGACAAAAGATATCATGAAGCGCTCTCCTGAAACGATTAAAATATATTCAATAATGACTTATTATAGATATATTCACCTCAATCACCTGTAATTCACTTAAGATCTAAGAGTTCAGCTCTCTGTATCATAAAATTAGGACAAACACCTAAAATAATGATCACAGATTTTCAATGACTAATTGCTTAAAGCTACATTGTACTGTCAATCCTTGCATCTAATTGGCCAAGAGGAAATAGGCGATGGAACTCACTGACAAAACTTATCATGAAGCGCTCTCCTGAAACGATTCAAATATACATGTATTCAATACTGACTTCTGTAATTCATTTTAAGATCTGAGAGTTCAGCTCTCTGTATCATAAATTAGGACAAACACCTACCATTTTATTGGTTTTAATCCTATTTCTGAGGCTAACACCCTTACACTACATTCAAACATGTGTATATTACTCTTGGCACAACTGTAGCACATTTCCTGTGTTTTGTGATTGTGATGTCTGAATCTTCCTGCGAACTTTTCCTATTTGTAGTGTACTCCCTGTCTCCCTATCACGAAGGATTTCCATCAGCCTTACTTTCAACCAGATTTTACTCAAGCTCAGAGCTGAGATTTAAAACAAAGCAGTAATCATGACTATTGTTTCATGTGGCCCCTGGTGTATCATGATCATGATAATGGAACAGGCCAACATAGGCTCAAAGTTTCAAACATCACGTGATGATCCCATGAGTTTATGTGCCGAACCAGAGTGGGTGTTCTCGAGAAAAGAACATATCATTAATGGGTAAAGCAGTAAAGTACACAATAAGGGCTGTAATTTTGAGATGAAATAGCAAAATGTTCTGTAAAAAAGGCCCTGTAATTTTTAGTAACGAGCTGAAAACCAAGCTGAAACCAACAAGAATCTTGATAATCTTTGCATTCACTCAAGCTGCAAAGTAACATGTGATCTAGCCTCTTGTCGAGGCCCTGGCGGCTGCTTCCCAAGCGAAGCGAGGGATTTCCTAATTCGCAAAGCGAATTAGGCCTGGCGAGCCCAGCGAGCCAGGGCCTCTTGACATCTGAGCTGAATTATATATTCAATGAGGAACGTCTTCCTAATGAATATACATGAGTCATGATATTACCGGTCACCTAGTAAACCAATGAAATGTCAAAGCTGTTTCGTCCGGGGATCGGAAAACTATAGTAGTCCACTATTCTGCAGGGGATTCATTTAATTGCGGGACACTAAAGGGGATATAACCAGCAACATGCTACAAATAGTGGTACTACTACTACTACTAGTACTGGCCGTAAGAGACCCATCACCGCCCCGAAACTTCCCAGGAGATCGGCCTGGTCAGCCTCGAGTCAAGGGGAAGCAACTCGACTCCAGCATTCCCTCACTGCACCGTGGAGATCGATAATCGACGCATAGGGGAATCGCATGAAAGATTACATTTTTTCCATATCCTGTGGGTAGATTTACAAAAACATCTTGTCCTTTCAGTGCAGATTTTAATAATTTCATCGACTTGCAAATCCTTAAATCGGTCAATATTCAGCATTTTAAAGGCATATTCAATGCTCTTTGACATTTCGTCGTCACTCTTCGCCAAGAATCCACGGGCCGCCATTCAAGATGAGCTCATGAATATTCAATATGCTTCATAGCAGCCCACGCTCTCATTGGATGATTTTCACCGACCAGTTTTTGGTCAGAATATTGGTAAAAACAATAAAAACCAAAAGAAAGTCGGTGAAATTCGGCTCAGATGTCAAGAGGCCCTGTCTCGCGGCGCTCTGCTTCGCTATATCCCTTGCTTCGCCATGTTCGCTCGGAAAGCAGCCGACAGGGCCTCGACAAGAGGCTACATTGGATCAGGATCATACACTGTACATGTAGGACTTATGCTCCTGTGACAATTGCTCTGGGCTTAACTTCGTCTAAAATGTTGGGTTAGGGTTGCAATAGGATTTTATGTTAGGTTTAGGGAAGGGTACCTGTATCGTATGTGTTAAACCCATCAGAGTTGAAGTTGGTCCTTTGATTAATAGTGTGTGGAATTTAGAGCAGAGCAATTGTCGCCGAAGCAAATGTCATGTCATGGAACCCCAATTTCAGCTAATATGTTTATTTATTAGCAAGCAGTATCCTTCCAAAACTTGGGCTGATGAATACAGGCCTGGTTTGACTGCGAATTGTCCTAGCAATGAACGGGTGGCAAGGGCAGTTCAACCATGGACCAACAAACACCACGGGCAGTTTAAAATAGTTTGTGAGGGAACTACACAGAGATCAGAGAGCTATGCAAACATTCTCAACAATAATCCAAAGGAGTTGAAACCAATGAAGCAATTAGTCTATTTTTTAGGCCTTTATTAGTAAAATGCTGCCTTTGAATATTGTGAAGTGCAGCATGCACTTAAAGAATTACGTATGCAAATTCAGATGATAACCAAGATTCAAAGCAATCCAATAACATTGCACATTTAACAGTCTTCCTTCCATGTATACATGTTCATATACATGTATGGACCACAACAAAATTCAGAATTTTTCCACACTTAAAAAACAACTGAACAAAGTATATGTAGGCCTTCTGAAACATGTACTGTACATGTTCAGTTGACAAGTGAAGTTCTTCAACCACAAATATCATAAAAATACTGTAAGAAGTTCTCATAGAACCACATGATTGTAGGCCTACAGAATGCATTCTGTTTCAAAGAGACAGGTGTAATGTATATGAATGTAGAGCTCTACATGGGAAAAATGAATACCGAATTCCTTGCTCTACAGCTGTAATGAGCCACTCAATGTTCCAAAATTATCATACAGCAGACACCAGATAGCACAACTTTCAGTAAAATATGAAACATGAAACTCTATCCATCAGTTGTGGGGTAGGCCTATATGTTTCGTATAAAATATAAGCCTCCATTATAGATCTTCGTCAGACAAGTACCAGCATATTTCATGGGATTTTCACCCACCTTTCCTGGCCTTTTATTCTGGGACCAAAAAAATTACAGCAACCATACATTCTATAGTGAACAAGAAAGCAGCATACATATACCAAGCATTGTTTAAATGATAAAATTTGGACTATGTTTTCTTTATAGTGGCTTTCCCTACAATGTATGTGCATGTATAATAATATTCTGCTTTCTTTCACATCTGAGCAGCAGATGCAGTGTTTCCATGAGAGTGGAATAGTGATACTGCTTTGACATCACACAAAGTTGTATCAGAATTCATGTATCTGTTCAATCAGAACTTGTACATTTTTCCCATTGCCTCCTAATTCTCCCTCTCGCATGTACAGCTGTCTGAATCTGGAAGCCTGTGGTGCTCTTCTTCTTTTACCCTAATGTCTTGGGAAGTAAACTTCTGATTCTGAATGCATGCTTTCTTCAATTAAAGACCCAGACTGGACCCCAAAATGAGATTGACAAATCATATACCAATCCAAAGCTTATAAACTACATGTACTTAACACAGAAATGCAAGCTTTATGCATTTTCACCACTTTCCAGCTGAGTATTTTTCTTCAGAAAAAATTCAAACTGTCTGGTTTCGACATGAGACTTTCTTGTGCTTGTCACCAGCCTGAAAACCGTGACCTTCTGTTTTATTAGAAGCGTTGTGATTCCTAAGGATTGTACACAGAAACACTGGGTGACTTTTCTGCTTTTCAGATTACGCTTTTTATTTATATCACTTCTATCACATTTTCTTGAGAGCTTGAATTGATGAAATCTACAATTTTGGACAAGTTTTCAGCCACATTTTATTTGGCGCAGCTTTCCATTTGTATCTGCATTGAAAGTTTTTTTATCAAATTTTCCTGACAGAGTAATTTAGGCCCAATAAGAGCGAAACAAAGAAATCACAAAAAAGAAAAATGGTGAACAGTTCAAGGTTTCCATCCATTCGAGCAATGAATTGTCCATGCCATTTTCTTCTGCAGATTGAAAAAAAAAATTTGAATTCATAATCTGATAAGCAGAAAATCTCCCAATTTCTGTGTACAAAACTACAGGATCAAAACGTTTCCAACTAAACATGACGTCACGATTTTTCAGGCCGGTGAAAAGCGCAAGAAAGTCTATTGTCGAAACCTTAGGCAAACTACTCAGCTGTCAAGCAGTGAATATGCATAAAACTTGCATTGCTGTACTATGTAGCTTATTTTCCATTTAGCAATTTCACTATTACTTATTAGCATCAGTCTGGGTCTTCAAGGTAGTATGCTGAAGATTTCACTTCCTTTATACTGTTACAACTTCGCAAATAATACTACAATTTAACATTTCATTTGATAAATGGGATTTTTCTGGGCAGTGGTCCAATGTTGGGTGCCTGCCTGGGCTGATTTAATACCAAATGCAGAAACTAAGGGAGGTATCCCTGGATGAGGAACTTTAATTCCAGTGGTCAAAGTACAGCGGAGAGTGTGGAAAAGAAACAGAGAAAACATTTGCGGCTTTGCTGGAGTGAGTTTCATTCCAGTTCATTCCTTTTGTAGTAGCAACATTCTTTCACTTACAGATATTTTCAGAAACCAGTCATCACTTCGATCAACCCCCCCCCCTCCATGTAACAAGAGGTTCCAATTATACAAGGTTTGACATGACAAGATCAATTGATGCGTTATGCATGTTCAAAGCATTAGTGATATTGCACAGCGCCAGAAGTGTACGTCTCAAACGCAGTTGATCAGATATCGGTATCACAGGTTCATATCGCTTGATATCGGCTATATGCAATTTAGTATGAACCCCTTTTACCAGTATCTACTTTTAATTGCAACATGTCTGGCATATTAGATCAGAAGGCACAGGAAAAGCAAAATTTATATAGAATATGATGACTTTTCATCCTTGTAAGGCCAATAACAGCATCTTAATATCTAATGTATCAAGTCTTTAATTCTCAGATAGTATGCCTACATGTATCAGGTAACAATTCAACTGGTTGATAAATATAGAAGGATGTAAAAAAATCTCCTCTTCCTCATTCAGGAAACTTACAGCCAGGTCAATGCACATTCATGTTCAGCAACATCAAAAGAGCAAAAGGGTTCTCATATGAATTGTGCAATCTGTAGCTGTACTATGTACATGGATACAGGACAGGCACAAAAGCTTGCTTGTTGTACAGGCACCTCCTGTATTTATAATACTTTCCATCATTTGGATATCATAGTGTGCAATCCTCTTTTAATTCTCAGAAACAATGATCATCAAAATAGATAGACAAACGTAGGATTGCAGAATAAAGCTAAATAAAAAACATGAAAGAAAACAGACCTTTATAAACAAACAAAGAAAAAAATTATATTAAAAATAAGAAAGAAACACACAAAGACAAGGTGGTTTGCGAACCATAAGTCTCACCTGATTTCGCAATCAATAAATACATCATGCAATATGATCTTTTAACCACTAGATGACCTTTGACCATCTCCTCATGAATATACTATACCAATAATCATCAGTAACAAGTGTGAACACAATTGATGCAGAAATGAAGAAATTGGATTAAGTTGACCAAAATCTTTATTAAACATTAACAGACCAAATAGACTAACAGAAAAACAGTAGTGTTATGCAAGTCTCTGCCAAACTTTGTTCATGCGAGACACAAAAAAAGGGTACACGCCTGGGTAATAAACGATAAAAATAAAATCAGAGGAAAAAAAAAAAAACAGGAAGAATGGAAATGGAAAGAAAGAAAAGTACGGACAGATATACATGTAGTAAGGCAAAAAGAAAAGAGCAAGAAAAATGAGATGAACTTACCACTTCTTGATCTGGAATGGTTTCTTCGTAATCAAGGATTGCTTTCAATGTCTTGAGAGTAGGATTGCTACTTTCCTGATCCTGCCAATACAAGAGCAATGAAAACAATCTCAGGTTTTTTAAAAACTCAACATTAATTCTTAATATGCAGCAATATATTTTAGCATGAATATCCCAATTACATAACATAAAATTGAGGATAAATCATAAGGTAGCATAACTGAAACATGTCCCGTATAACAGATTTCAGTATAGTAAATGCAGGCTTTTAAGCATTTCCTGGTATACAATACAGTACACCTTTATACCCCAGAATTATAATCTCCATGAAGTACAAATGTGCAGGTATGCATGATTTTCAAAGTAAAATTTTCCAGAAAATACATGAGTATGCACAATATAGGCATCCATGTATCCTTTGATTTTTTTAAATTTATAAACCACCCTGAAAATAATAAAGTACTTACGACAAGTCATTTTCAAGAAGCAGGATCATGTAGGCCCTCTACCGTGTACACATTATGTTCTAGCTCAAATTCACTCCTTAATAAACCAAACATCCCAAATACAAACCAACTGACTCTGTATTTAACCAGTGAAATGCAAACACGAACAACTCCATTGCTATTAAGAATGGCAATTTTGCTTTCTCACTCCATGTAGCAAACAGCAATACGCATTATGTTCTTTCTTATGTTTCTTCACCACACCTTCAAAATGACTGAAGCATGTCATGAGGAAAGCAATAACCTGGTTCTTATTTTGGGTAACTTCAATCAAGTACAATTCACCCATTCCAATTTAGTCTGTCCTCAATTTCTTATCAATAAGGGGGTGGTTCTAGCTACGAACAAACAAATACAGAGAGTCCGAGGCACACAGAATGGTGCTACTAAGTACAAAATGCCTGTGTATCCATGTACCTTTGTACTTTTTTTTATTTTTTTATTTTTGGGACTAAAAAAAAAAAAAGAGATTAACTAAAATAGGTCAATGCTTCAATTATGCTTTTGTAAGCCAACAGCAATAATACATTTTTCTTGATTAGACCTAAATATTTTTTTGAATGTTCATGGATTGTTTTTAAATGTGTGGTTCTTGTCCTTTACCAAGAGCAGGGGGTGAATTTGTTCAATCAAGGACAGAAGCACAATACATGTACTGTGAGATTTTTATTGCATGCAATCAAGGAGCTGTGTTTGAAGCTCCTTGGTGCAATACCTTGCCATACATGTGTGCATTCTGCATTGAAAAGGACAATATTCAATTGAACTTGATGTTTAACTTCACCAATAGTCATTGATCTACTAGTCTTTCTTGGTGATGTTTGTTACTTTTTCGGTCATATAAAATTGATGCATTAAATACTACCATTAGGGCTTGAGATTGTAGAGTATTCACAGCTGTGAAGAAAATTACACTTGAATATTAATCTCACAAGTACATCATGAACTTTCTGCAAGGAAAATTTACCACTTTTTTAAGAACACATTTTCCACTTTTAATTTGTAGAACTGTTTGGTTGTTTCTAAACAACGACGTGGTGCAAAATCAATTCCTCCTCCATTACTAATATTTAATCAAGCAAACCAATGTGTGATCTCTTGCACTTAAGCCAAATGTTAACTTCTATCAATATCAGTGGGGGAAATCACCAGGTATTTCCTGCCCTGATTGATAACAATCTGCTGCAGTTTGATTTTATGACTCATGCATATTATTATGCCAGCTCATTTGATACAGTACAGTATGCATTAAGATACATACTGTACATGTTCATTAATACCTCATATTTATCCTGGTATGTGTGTATAGGCACAACAAATACTTTCATGAATTTTTTCTTTAAATGTGCTATTAAAACAAATTTGATAGGACTAAAAAAAATTAGCCATTTCAACTTTTTTCTCTCTCTCATGTTCCTTTAATGGTTTCATGAACTTCTTACACATTTTTATTGTTTTTACTTCTTGGAAAATTTGGTTTTCTCCATTCACAGATTTGATATTTATTTCCCCATTGACTTTATGTAAAAATTCCCAAACGTAACATAGATTTACTGTCCCATACATAATATTTGTTATCATTTTAAAACTTTACATTAAACTCTGAATTACATACTTTTGCAAAGTTTGGTGGTATATTTTCATACTGAGTATTAATTAGAACTTCATAGAAATGCAACAATTCAAGTGATTGCATTCAGTGAAATATCTTTAAAATGTACTTGAAATGCTGTGTATGGGCCATTTCATCCATTAACATGACTTTATTTGCATATTTCATTAGAAACCATCCCCCCCAAAAAAAAAAAAAAAAAAAAAAAAAAAAAAAACTAAATTAAAATTTAAAAAATTATGAAAAAATAAATATAAATAAATAAAAAGTAGTAATAATAATAATAACAATAATAGATAAATACAGTAATTGAACAAAAAAAATTATAGTAAATAAATAAACAAATGAATTAATTAAATAGATGAATAAATAAACATTTAAGTAAAAAATAAATGAATAAATAAACAAACATCCCACCAATGATTAAATCTCAAAACTTTTGTTTAATTTTCTATCATTTTATAAAATCTTTTTTAATGTATTTAGTCATGGATTATAATAAAAACATAAATGTTCACTTTTTTATCATCAGTATTCAATTTTGTATTGTACTTTTGTAGCAAAGATGTACACTTTAACCAAACAAGTGTACATACATGTACATGTACATACATATTTAACAAAACCCATGTACCCTATTTCTAGCTCTGCTGCAGTGAAAGGGTGTATAATTGATCACTTATGAATTACCTCCTGTTGTGTGCCTGCATAGATCTGTTTCTTGCGTTCATCTGACAGCCCACGTACTCCCTGGGCTCCGTATCTACTGAACAAAGAGTCTAATGCTGACAGGTCGCTGGCTTCCTCGTGGGACATTACTAGTAATCCTTCTCACTTAATAATGTGGGGGCAAATAAGACCATCCCCTATAAAATAAAGAGAAACAGAATAGAGACTTAAAGGTGACAGCAGAAAAAGAAAACACCCTTTCTACAATACAAGTAGGGTATCCAGTCAAGTCTGTCTTCTACATGTATCTGACGATCAAAGCGAGAGAAGAAACACAATTTTTATAAGCAAACATGTGGTCTATAAATGAACAGATCCATACATCATATGTTTCAATGAAGATAATTATTCAGAGGAAACTAAAGTGCACATACATGTCATTCGAGAGAGGTATTCCTTATACAGTCCAGGTAGTAAATGTATGTTAGACTATCAATCACACAGGCCAACATGTACAATATATTTCAGACCCTGTCTAGGCTTCAAAAAAAAATAAAAATAAAACAATGTCAAACATATTTGGCTACACAGTAGCCTGCAAGCATGGGTTACATATACATGTACATGTATTCATGGAGTTGATATAATATCCAACATACAGATTACACTTTACATGTATGTACTCACAGTACAAAACCTCTCATTTAGTGTGGGATATTATGGTCAGATGCTGGCCGATATTGTGATACACATGCAATTCACAGGGGTGTGAGTGGTCACAAATAAAAAGATCTGAAAAAAGCTGAAGAGTGTTGAAAAAGTCTGAAATAGAAAGAGCTCCCATACTTTTTGTACAGAGGAATGCCAAAATTAAGCTAAAATTAAGCTGAAAATCAAAACAACAAAAATCTGAAATCAGATAAAAATCTGAACTCTCACACCCCTGAATTCAGAATTTAAGTGCGAAATCAATGCATTAGTAAACGGTCCCATCTTTAAATAGACTCTGTTCATAAATATTTTGATCAGACATACATGTACCCCAATGATCCAATAAATATTCATTTAATCAAGCAATGTATGCAACGTAGGCCTACACATAAAAAGTCTGGATAGAAAACAATTTCTACATGTACTTAATCTAAAATCAAATGTAAAACTCTAAAACTCCTCCCATCCTGTATTTGTATTTATAAAGCAATACTGAAGTGTAGGCTCCGACAATGTACGCTATATACATGTAGGCCTACATATTGTGGAATCAGTGTCTGCTACTCGCACCTACATGTAGATATGTCACCATCGCCACAACATATTGAGTTTCGTTGGATATTACACCATAACTTACTTTTTAGAGATGTAAAATATAAAATTTCAATATGAAGAAATGATATTCCTAATATATTTCCAACAAGCTGACAACGTGCGATGTTTCCAATTTGGGTATATATCCAATATACATATGGATTGTACTCTGTGGTACAAATTTCAACAGTTTCACAGATAAATCAATAGAGAATTCCTTCACACCTATAATATGCACAAATACTTCACAGATGGTTCCACAATATTTACAATCAATAATTTAGTATTCCAAGGTCTACTATCAAAGATAAGATTTTTTTTTAGATGGGCACAAAGGGCAAATTCTAGCACAGACTTTCAACCATTCATGTATTCTAGCCAGTTTTCTATTCTTACAAATGTGTAAAGATTGTAAATTTTCTCTACATGTAGATAGATGCAAGCTTTTAGATGATCATTACTGCATTTCAAGTTATGAAGAATATTTTTGACAATGAATAAACTTTGAAAATGAACAAAGATTTACAGAAACTTAATTCCACAAAACTGCATTCTGCATCCATGCCCAGGTTTAGGGATTTGGGACTCTCACATTTGGTGAATTTGCAAATTTTGATAAATGTATATTTTGGAACAGATGTGTATTATCCCCAAGTAAATTTAAGGGACATAACAAAATGTAAGAGATTATACCTGAATCCCACAGACAGACTGAATTTAGAATGTAAAATGGATCCTTTAGTGCATGCAGTCAAACAAAGTTATTCATTTATTAAAGTACAAATTCACTGCCATATAAGATACACTTCTACATACAAATAATGACCTCTGTCAATCGTAACCTTTATCCTTTGGCCTCAAGACCCTAAAATCTAATCAAGGCCATTGACACTCCCATGTCAGAGCTACGTGTATCTGGACAATCTATTCCAAACTGCCATTTGAACAATTTTGGGCACGAATAATATAGTTTCGGGCGAATTCCCCCCCCCCCCAGAAATTGTTTGCAAATGTTATGGCAAGTCCCGGCCTCAGTCACATTTCAAGATCAAAATGTACACCACTTTTCCAAATATCACAATCGGGAACGGCTGTATTTCGGCTTGGATCTCAATGTCATTACATCACGCTTCACTTGGCTTCGCCATAATTTTGAGGTGTGTAGGTATACTAGGCAATATTAAAGGAGAATGAAACTCTTGGAGCAAGTTAGCTTTTGTGAAAGCAGAAAAATCAAAGAATAAGATCAACAAAACTTTGAGTAAAATAGGACTAGCAATAAAAGAGTTATGAGCATTTGAATGTCGAGATCACTAATGCTATGGAGATCCCCCCATTGGCAATGCGACCAAGATCTGTGATGTCACACACGTACAACTCTCCCATTCGGACACTGAAAATATACCCCAAAATATCTCTTTTTGCTCATTCTAATCATATGACAAACGATTCATCAATGATATAATGTTGTGAAACCTCTGTACTTGTCATCTCATAAAGAAAACACATAACCTTGTGATAGACTCTATAAAAGTGAGAATATAAGTGAAATAAGTACTAAAGTAATGAGGGAGTTGTACGTGTGTGATATCACAGATCTTGGTCGCATTGCCGATGGGAGGATCTACATGGCACTAGTGATCTCAATATTCAAATGCTCATAACTTTCTTATTATTCATTCAATCTTCCTCAAACTTTCAACAATATGTTTCTTTGATTTTTCTCTTTGATATGGATTCAGCTAGTTTCAAGGGTTTCATTCTCCTTTAAAGTTAAACAGAACAAATACTGAGGATTCCAATTTTTCAATTGATATTTCTTGTTAAATCCAAAGACAAAAGAGGAGGCATTAAAATAAATAATTTTAAGTTAAGACAGTGTCCGAACACCCCCCCCCCCCGCCCCATCAACCTTGATAGTGCCCCCCCCCCCCATCTGCTATACTACTAGTATAGGTATGCATACAGACAAGACAGATCATTCATAGATTAGATCTAACGACTTTGACTATACTAATTACTATCTAGTCTAGACTATAGTATAGATCTAGACTAGAACAAAGTTTACATGTCAAATTAAGTTTACATTACATTTTACAGAAAATAGTGATTTTTTAGGGCTCTTTTCTAATTTTCAGGGCTCCTTTTGAGTATTTCGGGGTGGAATCGCCCGAGGTCGTTTTTTATGCATGCAGCAAACCTTGTTAGGCCTGTCGAAGAGTGCGTTGCATTTCCATCGAGGACCACTTGTTTGATTTACAAAATTTACACTGCCACTGCATGCACTGCCGAAGTCGACTCTTCGCGGGCACATCGAACAGCTCTCATTTGACTCACAGCGCTAGCTCAAAAAAATCGACTAATTTTACTCCTTCTCGAATCCATTCACATAAGTCATCATACTTTCACAGCAAGACATTAATCTCACAGTTATAATTTCATACGCTACTTAAAATAATAAGAATGCTTACCATAAATCTTACTTGCATTATTGCACGTCCTCTCCAATATTTTGTTATGACTTTTTGACGACCAAAAAAAAAACAGCTGTATTAGTGACATCGATCTAGCTAGAGATGGCGCTATGGCAGATCGTTTGAAAATCTCTTCTGCGTGGTGGAGGTGCCGTGGCCGAGTGGTCTCAGCTATAGGCGCCTGACATGAAACTCCGGGTTCGATCCCCGACCACGGCATGTAATCAACAATCTATTATATCTTGCAATTGCATTCAATGAATGAAAACGCTATACGCAACCTTGCTATATAAAAAAAATTGATTGATAGACAGATAGATAGGCCATATAGGCCTAAAAAAGAAATGAAGAAAAACAAAGAAAGATATACTCGATAGCTTTACAAGTATACTTGTCTATTTAGGAATATTCATTTCGAGCATTATAATTGTAAATTATAAGGAAGTATCCTTATTTTTTATCATGATCAAAGTTATCGAATAATTTATAGTTGTATTCTGAAGGTGAAATATGCAACCGCGTAGCCAGGATTTCATTTTGGAGGGGGCGGTAAATGCACGCAAAGCGTGCCAACACTTACAGAGCGCGCGAAGCGCGCTCCCTAGGGGGTGGGTGCAGGGAGGGGGGAGTATCCCCCTCCTGCGCGAAGCTTTTGGCGTTTCATAAATTAAAATGAAAAGGAGCCGTCTCTCTTGTCTCTAGTTCCCAGTGGCGGACCGTGACCCGGAGGAGACAAAGCATTGGAGGGGCACTAGCTGTTTTGTTTGTGAACAATGCTGTGCCCCTCCAATGCTTTGTCTCCTCCGGGTCACGGTCCGCCACTGCTAGTACCTATATCAGCTCCAATTCAGTTGACAATATTGTGATTTTAAACCTTTTTTCATGAACCTTGTTTTCAAAAGTGATTGTGAGCGAACGCATAAAAAGGGAATACAATGGAGGAAATTAAAATAATAATAACCCCGCGCGAAGCGCGGAAGCTAAAGCGTTTTTTTCAATTTCTTTTGCCATGAAAAGGGTCCAGATAGAAGGGTATTCTCAAAGATATATAGAATTCTTCCCTTGGAAAGATCAGGTTTGATTACAAACAATTTAGCGACAGTGCATAACTCGCAAAACAGAGGAGAAGAAGACTATATGCCGGGTGGAAGATATTCCTCCCCGCGCAGAGTAATGAAACTCTGAAATTTCAAAGGGCGGACGTTTCATCAAATGCAGATATCTCTAATACCCCATCGGCTCTAATTTAATTGATTTTCTAAGATTATTGAACTTCATTACAAGGAAAATAGTGCGCAAAAAATTGAAACTTCTGTGATTTATTGAAATTATAAAAAAGGATGCCTAATTTCTTTGACTTATCCTGAAGCGCTTCATTTTGAATTATAAAGAAACTTAAGTGTCATTCAAAATTTCAAACTGAGTGCGCAAAACAGGACAGTAGATGAATGCTCAGGGAAATGACATGAAGTTTAATAGAATTTGATAATAAATATTGTACTTTTTTATTTAATACGACACGAATTTTATACCTTCCTCTTTTTAAATTAGGAACCTGTTTGCGGTTTGCCCCAAAATCATGGTTGTTTAGTAATGAGCTAAAAAGCGGGAGAAGTTGACTTTATGGAGGTGACGGCAGATTTTACCCGCCCGGAGCCGACCCGTCCTGAAGTTGCGCGATCAATTAAAAAAAAAGATAACTTTATATATACTTCGGCCTAATTAACCTTCCTCTAATTCCATGCCCCAATGTATACATTTGAACTTTAACTGGCAAGAAACACATATAGCTGAGGTGGAAAAACAGGGTTAGAGAAAGGGTGGGGGAAACAATGGAAAACTTCAATATTATCATTTAGCCTCGCACAGCGCGGAAGCAAAATTCATATATAAATTCAGAGCAAGAGTGAAGGAGTTTCTCTTTTGAGAAAAAAACCCACAAAGCTACCTTTCTTCCCTTTTCTCCTCTCTTTTTTCTTTTTTTTTTCTTTTTGGGGACATTTTTGGCTACGCGCCTGGAAATATGTACCTCCTTTTGATAATTAACCCTTTTATCTATAATTATATACAACTAGCATGACTAGGGAGCGGTCCTCAACAATTTTGCCGACCGACAAATTTAAGGATGACGACAACTTTCCTTGATTTTGATTAACTGTTGTTATATACAACTGTCGAATAATAAACATGACTTATCGGATACTTTATCCATTGTCTTCTCAGCTAATAAAAATCAAGGAAGTTGTCAGATTGATTTTTTAATGAAATCCCCCCCCCCCCGAACTTCCGACTTCCGTCACTACATTGGACGCCGGGATTGGACGTCACTCATAATCGAGCATCCAGATGCCTTCCCACCTTCCACGCATCTCGGTGATACCTGGACCAGCCGGTCATCACATCCCTATTACTTGGTAGCAATTGCTCAAGAGATGACAGGCATGCCCAAGGCCATATCAGTTACCAAGGTAATGCTCATCCGCATCACTGCAATAAAAAACACTCCATTACAGGTAGATGGATTCTATTAATTCATATCTTAAAGATTAATTCCTTTTCCAGAAAGAACTAATCCGTGATGATGTGTGGAGGTTACCCAAACGATGAAACTATTATCATTATCTTGACGTTATGTCCTAGGAAGTATCTGGTGCGAATCCCTTTATTGTTTGGTCCATTTTTTTAAGGTTTGGATTAAAATGTGTTATTGAATAGTATGACATCGATACGATGGAGAAAGTATATAAAAGGAGGCACTTTCTTGTATCATCAGCTTTCAGGCATCTCAGCTGTTTGTAGTGCAACATATCGTTACTCAGGTAAGCAGAAATTACTCCTGTTTTATCTTCATTTTTAAAATTATTATTTGGTGTTTTATATGCATGTCACAATCAAGTATTAATTGTGTCATAAGATATTCTGCCAATTTGATTTAATGTAGTACGACAATTGTATATGAACAGGAGTGCAAACAAATTCTGAAGAAAATATATAGGCTAAAATAGCAAAAGTCACAGAACGCTATATAGATGGCCTACACTGTACAAGCGCCGGTGTTAATTTAACATCAGCCTGGTATCTATATCAGTCCACACCAGAGAGGCGTTGAAACAACACCAATTAAGAATCAAACCGATATTGGTTTAACACTAATTGGTGTTGTTAAATGCCAAATTGGTGTTAGCCTATAACGCCAAACAGGTGTTGTTTCAACCCCGGGGGGGGGGGGCCACTTACATTGACAAGTGGATACCATGCGCGACCAAAAAAACACGTAAAAAGGATGTCTTTTTCACGATAGGGCACGTTACGTACGTAACGTGATAAGGGTATCAAAAACACAAAAATGATGAAAAAAAGATGTCTATTTCGCTAGGAAAGTTACGTGTTTAGGGTCAAATTTTCGGGGATGACAAAACAAAATTAAAATGTTTGATAAAGGATGTCCTTTTTGCCCCAACACTACGTGTTTAGAGTCCGATTTGCGCGAGTTGTGGAAGGTGGGGCCGTACGAAACCAAATGGTGTGTAAAGGTAAAACCGACGACCGACGGACCCGTACGTGACAATATATCGCTGTACTTGTTTAGGGGTTCATTTCAGGGAATGCTTGCCAAGAGTATCGTTTTGTTTTCAGTACTTGTTAAGGGTAGGGTTTGAGACGCCAATACTTGTTAAGGGGTGCATTTTCAGAATATAGAAAATACGTGTTTAGGGTGCTTTTTGAGACCCCTTGGTCGCGCATGGTATCCACTCGGCAATGGAAGTGGCCCCTCCGGGGTTTCAACACCTCTCTGGTGTGGACCGATCCCGGGGACCGATATAGATACCAGGCTGGTGTTAAATTAACACCGGCGTTTTTGCAGTGTACTTGACAGAAAATGTGGATACCGTGGCAACTTTCAGGGCGCTTTTAGGGGATGGACCTCCACCCCCATCACTACCATAACTTTTTAGAATCTCAATGTTCGATAATCTTATATAATCATATAAATTATTTTACTTTATGTTTTTAGTGAAGTTTTGTATTTCATGTAGACTTCCGCTTTGAAAAAGGCTTGACACTTTGAATCAAAAAGGGGAAATAAGGAATATAACGGGGAATATAGGCCTACCTATAATTCAGTTGATAATTTGGCTGTTTTTCCTTCTAAAATTACGTTTTTGTTCATTGATATTGCTCGTATTTAAAGCATAGGCCCTAATGAAAAATTAAATGAATTCATATTGACGGTGTACTATATGTCGTTAAAAAATTTATAATTTCAATTGGATATCAAAGTGATTAATATTCGATGAGGCCAGAAGTTTACATACACCCATGGAATTCAGTGAAAATTTTCCGCATGCCAAACATCGTAAAATTTACTATATCTTCAGAAATATAAATACTACCATGACGAATTTGGTATCACATGAAAGAGCATATTGAGCTCTTTCTCATGATTGGGATGCCGTTGGGACTAAAGTGTATATTTCAGGTGGAATTTTCTTTGAAGAAAAAAGGATATTTGTGCCAAATGTATTCTCTTGTTTGTAATTATATTTTCAAACATCGTTTCATAGAAATATATAAATATATAAATATCAAATTTATGATTTATATTACATTTTCTATCATGATGTGTCACCACTGAACAAAAAAATAATCTGAAATGCTTGTGTGTTGAGAAGTAACTAGCACAAATAGGAAATGTTTTTGTCAAGTTTTTATTTTTAATATGTCTAAAATATGAAGATTTTTTTGGGGAAAAACGACACCTAAATATTTTTCAGCTCCTGGTGACAAAGCAATGTGATGAAGGGGCATGCCATACTCATTTGTTTGATATTAAATTCGTCATGATAGCACAAATATGAGATACAGTAAATTTTATGATGTTTGGCAAGTGTAAACTTTTCTTTGATTTTTTTGGGTGTATTTAAACTATACATTTCTTTTATGAACATCCGGGTCATCCCACGAACTTTCAAGTTTGTAGAGAAGTATTTCATGATTTATTGTGTCAATGCCTTGGAGAGGTCCAGAAAAACACTTATGTTCAAAATTATCGATAACCCAAAACCGCGAGGAGGACAAATAAAAGATGGAAATATATTTAAAGGGATCAAAATCCACTTTGATTTTCCTTTGGATCCGTTATGCACAAGTATATGCACACTGATGTTTATTTAATGTAATAAAATGCATTATGAGATTCATAATTATATGATGAGCATATTTAAACAGTTATCAATAAAAAATTAAATCAACCAAATATTACGTTCGAACAGGAACTCCAAGATGAAGGTTTTCTATGTCTTCCTCGCTCTCGCGGTCGTCGTCGCCTCCGTTGTCGCCATGGAGGAGGAGGAGAACGAGCTCTTCGATCTGATGGACAAGCGATCGATGGAGGAAGGAGATCTCTTGGAAGAGATGGCCTATGGAAGCGAGCCAATGGTGAAGAGAGGACGATTCAAATGTGAGTAAAAAATAAAATAATAGGATACATAGTAAAAACTTTGTTTAATTTTTTTAATGCATTTTTGTTTACTATCAACCTTACAGTATATGTTGTTTAAACAGTTTTTTTTAACTGTTGTAGTTCTGTTCAATTACTGCAACATGCCGTTTTGATATTTTTTCAAATTTCATTTTTATAATTTAATTTACAATTCCTACACTCGTTTGATATATAATGCATTTTGTTTATAATTTCAGACTGCAAGAATTCCAACGGTGATAACTGTGTCTGTGATCGCAAGTACAGACGTAACAGTAGAAGACGTTATGTCAACTGCAGACCAGCCAACACAGGAACACCCGTTTAAAATTCAAACAACAGACAGGCACCTTTGTATTATGGATGGATAATTAATTCAGATGAGGTATGAAAAAAACATTGTACTAATTTAATTGCCTGAAAATAGGGGGAAATAAAGGCATTTCAGTCGTTGTAGTTGTTAACCATGCATCCAACTTAAAATCCAAACAATATAGACGAAGCATCTCAGTTCGGACTTATTTCTACAGAGATATATTCATGTTTAAAGGACAAGTCCACCCCAAAAAAAAGTTGATTTGAATAAAAAGAGAAAAATTCAACAAGTACAACAGTGAAAATTTCATCAAAATCGGATGTAAAATAAGAAAGTTATAACACTTTAAAGTTTCGCTTAATTTCACAAAACAGTTATATGCACAACTCAGTGACATGCAAATGAGAGAGTCGATGATGTCCATCACTCACTTTTATTTTGTTTTTTATTGTTTGAATTATACATTACTTCAATGTTTACCAATTTCACATAAAGGACCAACTTAACAGAACCATAAGATGTAGTAGCAATGGTAATACCACATGTTCAGGGAGGAATAAAACTTCATTTCGCAAGACAATGAGGAGAATATTAGAATAATTCATATTTCATATTTTTTTTCAGTTCAGTTCAGTTCATTTATTCATTTCTAAAAAATTCAACGAGTACAGATATATATACATAAAAATCAACTTTTTGCTGGGATGGACTTGTCCTTTAATGTGTAATGCCATTTTTTTTTGTCTGTGAATCAAAATGATGATTCACAATTTGTACACTGTTGTTTATTCTAAGTAACTGTTCTGCAATTGCAAGGGATGCATGCTATGCAATTTTGTTTATTACTTTTTCTGTAGAAATGATTAAAAGAATTCGAATTTAAATTCAAAATCATTCATTATATTTACCTTTATATAAGTATAATATTATATCTGATTTTGTGTTGCAATAAATATGGTCATGTTTACTTTTTTTAATAAATTATAGAGCATTCTATCCGGCGGTTTCATTATACTTGAGGTTGCATGGTTCCAAGTCCAGTCGAGTCACACAAAATGTTATGGAAAATAAAATTTTCTCCAAAATAAGATAACTAACCAATCCCGGACTTCCCTCCTATTTTAGCTAAATACTGATTTTGCACTCTGCAAATAAATTTATGATAACAAGATATTATTACTCTCTTAAGTATATACTGTTTCTAATCTTTTGCTGTACGTTGCACATGAATTGACGACGAGCTTGTTTTGTTCTTTGTTTACAGTCCACAACTCTCCTCAAGAAATCTATACTGGTCGTCAAACATCATCTCATTGTTCTCCAGGCAAGCCAGTGAGCAAATTTCGCAGAAAAGATGGAAAACAACATTTTTACTGTTGATGTACAATAAACACCCTGCTCAAGTCATCTCATGTGCACCTAGAGTGTCAATATTTCAGTATTTTGTGTAATATGATGAGTAAAGAGGATGAGGGGGAGATCGATAGATAGATAGAAAAAGAGGGAGAGAGGGGGAGGGAGAGGGAGAGAGAGAGAGAGGGGGGGGGGGGGCTCTCGAGAGAATATGTGCCGTGATAAAATTATCTTCGGAAAGAACTAAAGATGTCAAAACGGTGTTGAAAAATAATTACGCCAATAAGACATTACCTCCTCTTTCCAAATTTAATTGACCCTTAAATTATTAATTCCATGTGGAGCTTGTTCGGTTAGAGTGAGTATTTTCACTATTTGGGTGGAAATCTGTCATATTCATAATTTTGTTTAAAATAAGTTTCAAGATTTTAGCTAATATCTCAAGTTTCAAAAATTGTATTTTGATATGTAACTCATAATGCGAACGTATCGCGAGCTAATTTCTTTTTTATTGTTGCAAGCATAGTACAACACGGAGCTCACAATATTCATGATATTGGGCTAAAAAATCTAATTATGATCTGTAAATGGAATATTCCATTTGATGACATAATGATCGATGTGGGAATATTGTAGAAATTTATGAATACGACATGGATTTCACTAAAGTCTAAACAAATAATACGAGCAAGAAGATATTTAAACTAACCCCAGTAATTTGAGGGGGCATATAGGCCCTATGGGCCCTATGCTAAAGTAAGCCGGTAAGTCATATATATATAGAGCTTATATCCCTATAGTACAGTATCTCATCACTAAAATGATAGATATGCCAGCGCGAAGCCGCGGTTTCTATATCATGAACAGAACACATTTGTCACAAAGAAATCATTATGCATGCATGAGAACGCGAGCGTGCGAGGTGAAATTTTTATTAACTGCATGATCTGAAAATGGGATGTAAACAATGTTGAACATGAACTAAAAATGTGATGCGAGCACGTCGACTTTTCTCATAATAAACCCGACAGGGGAGCATTTTATTAATTATTAAGAGAGCAATGCTAGTTTGTTAAGAAAATCAAGCCAAAAAAGCAAAAAAACCCGTTTCATTCTAATATGAAAATGATTTTGGTCAGAAAAAATTGACTAGTAAAAAAGGTTTTCTCTCCAAAATGAAGGCTGCTTCGGCAGCTTCAGCACCCCCACTTCCCAGGGCAATGAGCCGTGGCCCTCCGATCAGAATTATCGAAGCCACATTGCTTTCTGCAAACATGTCTGATCAGGGGCCCGTTGCCAGCTAGGAGATTTAATATAACAATTAGAAAAATATCATTAAAAAATACACATGTTTTGAAAGTTATTCAAATCAATATGAATAATAATATTTTTTTTTACATTCCCCCTCTATTAAAAATTCATGACATCATAACAAAGGTATAAGTACATTTGAACTTAATATTTTCATAAATTTTACATTGTCATAGGTTATTTTTTTCATAAAAGAAATGTATATACTTAAATGAATAATAAACGGGCCCGGTTTATTAATTATACAGTGCGTCCCACAAAAAACGAAACCGAGATTTATTCAATGATTTATGGCCTACCATTGTAAAGCTTAGAATTTCCTCTTTCATCTGGAATTACTTAGATTATTTAGATTATTATGAAATTATGGAAATACTAGCATTGTTTCGAGAAAACATAACTTTTTTACTTCTGAATCATTTTTGTGAATAAGGTATCAAAAAAAAAGAGCAGATATTGAACTTTTTAGGCATGTGATTTTCTTTTTGAAATTCAGATACCCCCCGCCAAATGAGTTGTTGGTATCCTTTCTTCAAATTGTTTTTGCTCACTCATGCGTGAATGAGGAATAATGTAAATAATATCAGATGAAAGAGGAGATTCTAAGCTGCTATGCTTTACATTGATAGGTCATTTGTCTATTGCAGGGGCCGCAGAACCGGGGGGGGGCTTCACCCCCCCCCCACTTTTTTCCAAACCGTGTACAAAAATGTAAAAATGACCATATGATTGTGATTTTTAGCATGGTCAGCCCCCCCCCCCACTTTTGGCTCAGCCCCCCCCCCCCCCCCACTTTGAAAACCGTTCCGCGGCCCCTGTATTGTATTTATGATTAAGTTATGATAAATCATCGCTAAATCTCGGTTTCGTTTTTTGTGGGACGCACTGTATATAGGCACTATCAATAACCATTAATTAATGGTTCTGTCTCCAATAATGTTACAGCGCCCTCTCTTGTTTTCTAGGCAGACCAAATTGGTGAAAAAGAAAAGATGTCGCTTTTCAAGCGAAGTCCCTCCGACTCTTCTTCAAACTACGGAGGCATTCCTCCAAAAATGCCGACACCGATTCGTCAGAGATCTCCAATGCCAACGAAACAATTCCTGAGTCCACCTAGCGTTGATCCAGAACCGTTTTATCTGCTGAAAGACCCACCACTATCCAATGGTAAGTCGGAAAAAAAATAAACAGACCCACCCGTATAAAATGATGTTATGTTGTAGCCTAACTAGACAACTTGAAGTTGTATGGCAGTGTATCCTATTGCCGGACACCTTTATTTCAGTGCTTTAAAAATGACAACTAGAGGAAATACAATCAAGAAAAAATCACATTTGCTATTCCAAATATTATGAAAATTATGAATATGATAAAATTATTTTATATTTACCAACCATTTTCTTTGCATCGCAGTTGCCGCATACCCCTCCACGAAAAACAATTATTTTCGTGCGCGACAAATTACATCATGATTCCGGACGCGTGCCGGACGGGTAAAGATATCTTTGATTATAATGATGTAAGAACAAATTTGTGTGATTTTTTTCTTCTTATATCATATGAGTAAATTCTAAGTTTTTATTTGCTTTTTATATCGAATCTGAGCAGATGTTGGTAATAAATTCGTGTTTGATAACTTATTTTATTTTTTCTTGTTAGCTGCATGTTCCATGGCACTTTCCAATAATATATGCTCGCGTTCGTATCGTGACGCTCGTCAAGTTCTATCGATGCGCTGCCGATCGACGGCTCTACTCACGGTAAACCTCGCGCACGGGTACCTTGAGAACTAGCCGTCGACGGTCACCCACAATATACCACACCTCATCATTCGATCGAAGGAGTGGACGAGATTGAAATTCGGCAAATCAGGCCCATATTTCCGTTAGAAAATATGTCAATCGTTAATGTAAAACTATGTTATATGCACTTGTTCACTGCAACCATCCTGCCTGTGGAGAATCTACAGGTAGGACTATGGCATGCCAATGCTGTACACAGCACACACTTTAAAAAATGATTAAAATATCACTTTTGTGACCAAAATTACTAATTTCCATACAGTTGCAATTTATTTTTCATTAGTAACTTGGGAATAATTTTTGTATTCACTAGAGCGCTCAAAAACTTGAATTTTGGGCATATTTTTGTGTACGCCCTCTATTGATAGAAAATAATATGGCAAGAAAATTTTCATTTTTTAATCTCTATTTTTAATTAAGAAAAAATAATTTAAAGAATCAAATTTACTTAAGGGCCAAGTTGTATGACGAATAACTGTGATGGAAACTGTCAGTGTAAAAAAAATCAAGCATTTTTCCCAAAGAAAAAGAGAAAATAAGCCAAACATTGCCATCCTTATTTTGCCACACATGGAGATATAACTGAGAACAAGGTTATATCATAACCTTGTTCATTGAATGAGTGGTTATATGATATTTTAAGCATTTTCTGTCATTTTAGAGATAATAAGGTAAAAGTTGGATTTTTTTCGCCTTGTTTTTGCAATCTTGTTCCATGTATTGCTCTGTGAAATTGAATTGCGGAAGTCATACGGTATGAAATTGTTTTCGAACGCAGTAATATGCGCGTCCGGAATCATAATGTGTCCGGTAATACAATACGTGACTATATGATGGGGTGTCCAAACTTCGCGGACTTTTCAAAAATATTCTTCAGGCTTAATTTTGTTCACAAAATATTCACAATTTATACAAAACCAATTCAAGAAATAGTTGACGGCAGGATCATTAATTATAAAATCATTGATGAAAATGTGAAGTAGGTCAAGACAAGGGCAGGCCAAGCAAGGCCGGGTTTCGCCGGTATCGCGATTTCTCAAAATTCCATTCCCATCGACGAATGTGCGCTGTGCTGGAAAACCGCTGACGACAAAATGCCATAGAATCAGTCACTACCACATTTAACTCACATTTTTGATAATATCTGCTTGCAAAATGATGATATCGTGATGCTTGTTGAGAATATCAGATTTTTTCGGAACGGGCGCTAACGGTGACAAATTTGCCGATCTTTTGTCAATATTTTCATGAATACTGAACTCATCCTAAAAAAAATTACGCCACAGGGTAATTTTAAGTCGCTTTTCACGTTGATGATGTCAGATTTTAAGAATATTGTCTAGTTTTCTAGATAATGACCGTCCGCGAAGTATGGACACACGCAAAGTTTGGACTCACTGCCATACGTTGTCGTTGTAGACAGTATGAAGAAGAGGGGGGGTCACCCCACTCACACTAGTACGAGGTTAGTTACCTCAAGCGATGTTCCTGCAGGCTCCACTTCACTACCGCTACACTTACCCGAACATCGAGCCCGTGAACTCGCTCTGATATTCCGAGTGACCGTTTGCGTTTGACAAAGTCAAAGGTGGGATTTTATGGGGGGAAAATATAAAATTCATGCAACATCACGATCTTTAAAAACAATTAAAACTAATATTCTTACTTTACAAAAAGTTTCACTGCTTTTCCATGCTTCTATCAGTCTCAAAATTGGTGATCTAGAGCCAACATAGAGTTCCTCACACGTATTAATAATTCGCTGCCGATTTCAAGACATCGCATGCGCGTGCGTGAGGGTCTGAGCTCGGACCCTCGCTCATGCGCATGCCAGGAAGCCTATTGATTTGGAGGTCAAAAGGTCAAAGATCAAGGTCACAGTGACATGTTTTCATCTTACCCTTCTGAAGTCCTTGTAAACGCGATAACTTCAGTTGAACTTAACCTAGGCTCATATAATTTGGTGTGTATGATACTAGGATGGATCCCAGGAAGCCTATTGATGTTGAGGTCAAATGTCAAGATCACAGTGACATATTTTCATCCTCCCCTCCTGCAGTCCTTGTAAACGTGATAACTTCAGTTGAACTTAACCTAGGCTCATATAATTTGGTTTGTATATTAGCATGGATCCCAGGAAGCCTCTTGATTTTGAGGTCAAAAGGTCAAAGGTCAAGATCACAGTGACATGTTTTCATCTTACCCTTTTGAAGTCCTTGTAAATGCGATAACTTTAGTTGAACTTAACCTAGGCTCATATAATGTGGTGTGTATGATACCAGCATAGATCTCGGCAATTATATTGATTTTGAGGTCAGAAGGTCAAAGGTGAAGTCGCCACCTGTCACTTTGCTTGCTTGACCAATAGCTCCATTTTCCATGTTACAAGCGGGCGTATTATGTGCTCACCTTAGCGACACTCTTGTTATTTATTTATTTTTATTTTGTTTTATTTATTAATTAATTTTTTTTTATTGGGGGGGGGCAAGTGCCCCCAACCCCCTTATCTGTACACCACTGCAAGGAGAGGATTTGAATGTGTGTCAATTGGCAATAGGACAGTATAGCATCAGCATAGAGAGCTTTAACCTGACACGTCACGCCTAACTTTTATACTTGGTGGCACGATCATTCCACCAAAACCATCAATTTCATATTTTTGGTGTCCCTAAAACAATAGAAAACATTACAATTGATCAGAATTTTGGAAGCCGAACAGGGCCACAAAGTGTGGGCTTTTACAGAATTTTGATGGCCCCGACTGTCATCTTGCGTTTCCCCGGGCCACCAGGCCACTGCTACATGTAACGTCAAGCCCTACATTGACCATTTGACCACTGGAACTAGTACAATTGACTAATGGAATGTTCTGAATTGGTGCCAGACTGCCAGCTATTAAGTATAAACACAGCACTTGGCACAACTTTTGTTTATAGTTAACACTATCCCTGCATATTTTGAATTCTACTTATCCTAGGAACAGGCAGGCCTTTGAAATTGTGAAATGAATTCTCTTTCTCAATCAGGTTCTGAGGTGACAGGTGAAACTCACATGATTGGTCACTATGGATTGGAGCATAGCTACAACAAATTTTCCACCAAGAAACTCAAAGAACAACTCAGTGCATTCTTGCCTCTCCTTCCAGGTTAGTGAGTCTTAGAGAATCCAATATTTGACCTTTGCCTACTAACACAAATCTTAGTAATGATTATAGAACTAATGTTAATGACTGATTTCATTTCCCACACTGTAGAATCAATTGTAGAATTGAAAGTTCAATCAGTCACTTTAATAGCCATGTGTATTGAGATCCTGGGATGGGATTCACAACTGCGAAAATGATCTACAGTGTATATCTAAAAGCTCTGTATATCCGAGTGTATATGCAAAAAGCTCAGTGAATATCCAAAAAATCAGTAATTTTTTTCAGTTATATCCTTGCAGAATTGATTTTATCTCATATGAAATTCATTTTTTATTTTTTAGCAGTCACCCATTGCAAACACTTTCCCGGAATTCATGATAATGTAAGGTCTGACATTGCTTGAAGAAGAAAGAAGAACGAATCGAAGATGGGAGGGGAGGAGAAAACAAACCAAAGAAATTGCTTCTTAACAACAACAACAACACATAGTTTAATGAGTAAAGATGTAATTTGTAAAAGTACATTTCACTATTTGATATTACATACTTACACAAACTTCTTACTCATTTTATTAACAAGAATATTGATTGAAATGAAATCAAACATTTCACGAGATTTGGCTAAATGTCTCTCTTAAGCTACCGTTAGTGGAATGATCGTGAAATAAGCCAGTAGCATTGGATTCTTTAATTATATTTTCCACCTATTTCATCATTATTTTATTTACACAAACAAAACATCTTGTTTTCCGTCTGATATTTTCCAGGCAATATTGATACTGTAAGCTCACAAGACAACAGTAGTCTTCAGTCTGTGATAGAGAAACCTCCAATTACAAAGGAAATTGCTCCCTTCACCACAGCCATGCTACAGGGATTTAAACTCCATCCAGGATCGGTAAGTATACTTAATATTTGCTGCCCTCAAGGGGTATATTAATTTCATGGGGCTCAGCTCTTCAATTTTACACAAGTCAGACTTGTTTGAATTTTGAGTATTACGACACACGAATGTCCGCACCAGAACATTTATTGGAACCCATGTGTAATGTACATGTTTATCCTTTTTTTGTGCACTGCATTTAATAGACTCTCACCCGGCAACCCTGATTGCACACGACTGTAATTGGAGTCATGCTTATCAGAGTATTCATTCCCATCTGCAATGATAATTTAATAACTAAGTTGGAAGTTATTACTGACAAGACTGTTCAAGACACTGCTGAGTTTACATAATGTCAGTTTCAAAGCATGCATTAAGTTTTGACCGTCTTGAGAATGGAATCACTTCTAAGTCGGTTTATTCTTATATGTATCTTAGATTCCTGACCAGTACAAGCTGCTACATCATCAACCTGCAAAGAAACACAAGCACAAGAAACACAAGAGAGATCATCGCATACCTGAACTTAGTGAACCAATGAGTGCAGGTAAGACTTTGTCAGAATACTAGAGCCTGTTGCATAAACAGTCACAATTAATTGCAATTCTATTTTCTCCCAATCAGAAGTGCATAGTTTATAGTATGAATGAAAAAAAATATGTGCCAAATGATTTATGGAGAAAATTTGCTATTGTTAAAAAATAAGAGTAAAATATGCAATACATTACCTGTGTTGACAATTTAAAGTGAGCTTTCATTATACCAAAATGTTTAGTTCACAGTACTCTATATCAGAACCTACTACATCTGAAATAGTACAAACTCTTTTTATTTTTAAGAATTTCTCTTTATAGTACTGCAACTTCACAAGTTTGTGCATGCCCCATTTCCATTCATTATTTTATTCATCTATATTTTTATAACTATGTGCCACTCATTATTTTATCATTACCACTATTTGTTCTGGTTATGTTCTGTTGATACTTTTGTTTCTGTTGTATTTTTTAAATTTTTATATAACTTTGTTCTCATTGTTCTTTTTAATGAATTTGGAAATGAATACTTGAATTGAAAAATTGAAATTCATTGTTAGTAAAGATTTTTTCCCCGTTTCCTTCTTCTACTAGGAGCAGAAGCTGGTGGGGAAAATGGCCATGAGAAGAAACATAAGAAAACCAAGAAACATGGTGATCAAGATGGAGAGAAAAAGAAAAGAGACAAGAAGAAGAAAAAGAAGAAGGTATAGTTTTGTTATTTACTTCAATCCCCAAATTAGCATTATCCAATTTGTCTTCAATGGAAACATTGAAATCCTTGCTTACCAACTTTGTGCAATTATATAGGGTAAAATGGAATTGAAAGCTTCATTCTTTAAAACTGTTTGAAATATAGGTAAAATTTATATTTTTGTTCAAAGATTGGTATGTGCTAAAAGCAGTCTTATGATAAATCTCAATTTCCATCGTTTTAAAATTCTTTAAAAAAATAAGAAATAAACTTAATGATACATTGATGGTGATCACTATTATCTTGGTTTTGCTGTGGTAAGATATGTCTACTGGAGAGAATTGCATGAAAGGACTTGTAAGATGTTTTATCTGGTGACATGACATGCTTCTGCGACAATCACTCCAGGCTTAATTAATGAATTAATTAAAGATGTGGGTTATGGTTAGGGTTGCTATAGAGTTTTATGTTGGGTTTCAGGAAGGGTATAGTGTTAAACCCAGGGTTGAAGTTGTTCATTCCATAAGTGTGGAATTTAGAGCGGAGCAATTGTCGCCGGAGCAAATGTCATGGAACTGCTTAATCCGACAAAGTATGCTTTATTTATCAGTTACCACAGGAACTGTGCCTCGGCCAATCATAACCAAGGAAAGTTGTCAGATAACGAGCGTTGATGTATTGTTCCCTAGGACACTCGCATTTGGCAGGATTATATTTAAGAGTTGAATTTTGCCTGAAGTGATAACATTCTAATTGTTAAGTAACAATATGATTGTAAATTATACTTTGATATATATATATATATATATATGTGTGTGTGTGTATGATTCTTATGCAGTTTGGGAAGCACTCTGAACTATCATATTAAAGATATGCTTGTGACTGGTCATTATCTTTCTTGTGGGGTTACTAACATATATGGTGAATTAAAACATGTATGTTTGATGATTCTTTTACTTGTCCATCCCTTTTTCATCTGATTAACATTTTACTTCCTTTTATATTTTCCTGCGCTCTCTCAGGCTCGTCAAGATCCAATGCACCCTGGCATGCCTGCAACACATGACGGCAGCGGACCAGGCAGGCCGTGACAACTTCATGGTATATCATTGGTTTGAATGCAACATATCAACAACTTTATGTGATGTGCATATAATATATCACAGTGGACTTAATATGTTAAGACATGGCTTTTAGGGACTGCACGATTCCATGATACATGCTCTGATGACATTGCCACGATCGGAAGTCTAACATGTTTAAAGGATTTGATTTCATTTTACAAAGAGTCTAGCCCAAGTTATCTTGGGCATAGTGATAAGTCCAACATGAAACCTAAATCCAAACCCAACCATAATCGTAATCATCACAATTATCCTTGACCAAAGATCCTATCACAGCCTTATGGGTAACCCTACGACTTCAAGATATTTGGATCAGTTGTTGATGGAGCTGGATGATTGTATGTATACGTAATGCTGTCCCCTAATGGAATGTAGAAAAAGGTCCTCCCCTATCTACCTCATCTTCTGTTTGGTCCGTTGCCCCAGTCAGTGAGCACACATGAATTATTTGCTTCATGACAGCAGAGAGCAACCAATTCAACAGAAGTACACATCAGTATTGAGTGTTTAAAGTGTTTCCCATTACTATGAATGAGGTAATGATCATAAACAATGTTATTTTTCTGTATGAAATCATTACCTTCATTTATCGTTACCCTTTTGATTCAATGCAGTTTGCTGCATCTGTTATGCAACTTTTAATACAGGAGGTATTTATGGGGCTCCATAGCTCCCCAGCCCTTGTGTACAGATTTGCTGATGAGGGAAGACTTAAAAAAAAAATGTATGTGTGACTAGAAAGTGTTCTTAGAATCACAGTTAGATTGTATTTTAAAGAACTTGGGCATACAAATGTCAGTTTTAAATCTTTGTGAAGCACCATCCTGGGCCCCATCTTACAAAGAGTTACAAATGATCCAATCAATCGTAACTCTATGGAAATCCATCAATGTCATAATTTTTTATACAGAAAATTTGCAGAATGTCCTTTGTAAACAAAGGAGAACACATTAAATTGTCAAGAAATCAATGAATTTATGGTAATACATTCTAGAAAAGTTTTTGAACAAATATGCATTTTCTATGTTGACTTTGCTGGCTTGCTTTCCATAGTTGCGATTGATCCGTTCAATCGCAACTCTTTGTAGGACTGGCCCCAGGTCTTTGTTGAGACATCTTAAATTTTAAACACAAACTAGATGTGCTCTCTAGCAATACCTGCAGTGGGGAGTTAACTATACTTATCAATTGTAATCGTAAATCTATGGTAAACCCTTTTGATAGATTTACAATTGATTCTAAATTCTTATTTCTGTGCCGGTAACAAGGTCCTCGTGAGACAGATTTATCAACGTATATTGGCGAATGAGATCATGAAGGTGGAGAAATAAATGTACATGTATTCTTTAACTTTGCTCCTCTTGGATTAAAGACCGTAGGGTGTTTCACAAAGAATTAAGTGTGACCTAGAGTCGTGCTTCAATACCAACATGCTCATGTTATTTAACGTGTAATCTGATTAATGGATACATGTACGTGGTAGTGTGTCCCTTGCGCATGATCTGACCAATGGAGTGATGCTTTATATTATTCATGCAACTGAAATTTAAGCGCGACTCTAAGTAACTTTTAAATCTTTGTGAAACACCCCCAGAGTCCTGTTTCTTTGAATTGTTATTAGCATCATAACATAAATCAATAATACGTGGTGAATTTCTATGATAAATTTGCTATTTGCTGATAAAACACCTAGATATCTTTTTATAATACAGCTGCAGCGTACTGGTATTTGTAAACTTACAATATTACGTGAAGCGGATTATTGAATGGCGATTTACAAAAATTTTATTTGTTCTGTTGTTTATTTATTAGGTACGTAATTAATACAATTTATTTCACCATCTTCATGTAGTGTTAGAAGTAAGAAATGAAATGTGGAGTAGGTAAATTTATTTATTTGTGGATGGTGCTTTTTTGAGATGAAACAGTCAATTCATAATACCGAACTTGAAACAAAAAGAGAGGACAAATGAAGTGACCAATTATAATCCTGATCAAAGTAAGAAAGCAGATTTTGGCTTTGGGCAGGGACCCTTATGCTCTCCAGCACGTATACTCTTGCTTTCCAACTTTAAATCAATTCATGTAACTTGATAATTGCTAAAATAAGGATTTCCAATACAATTGCCAATGTTTATTGTAAGGAATGTTATATGCGTGTTCCTGGGTTTTGAAAATGTACATACAAATCAAATCCTTTCCGATTTTTTTCTTGAAAGAAGAGCACACATGGCATTTGTTTGTTTTAACTTATTTTAGTATGCTCCAAGGGGTCTAAACCTTACCCTCGAATGTTTTCTTTTGAAATAATCTGAAAGTAGACAGAAAGGGGGTATTTCATAACTGGTTTATTGTTGTTATGGCATGTCATTTACATACCAACTTTAAACAGCCCCATTATTGTCCATGGACAGCTTAGAGTAGATACTTAATGCCTGACAATGAGTGATTGATTGTTATTAATCTCATCTATGGAAGCCAGTAGCACCATAATTGATATATTCTTTGATTCATATTTCTAGTCACATGATGGAGGTGTGACATATTCTAACCAGTGCTAGAAATGTCAATTTTCCATAATAAAGATTTATTAGAACCAACCACAATCCCTTTTTAAAAAGAAGTGAAGGTTGATTTTTACTTTTGAATGTACATTATAATGTCTATAAAACATACTTTTTTTGTATTTAACAAGGTCTAAATGTGAATGGACACAACAAGTTTGGTAGAGTTATTCTTTCTTGTATGTACAGATGTATGTATAGATGCATGTTTTATCAATGATATGTAAATCTTTTGTTCTTATGAATTTAAATGTATAAAACTAAATGAAATTTTGCAATGACATTCTTGCAGAGTTACAAAGCTATTCTTGCTTATATTCAAGACAAATCACATATTCATGTATTATGTCACCTTGAACAAATACAAACTTTGTCCAAGTAGAACTCTATGGCCCGAATTCACAAAGGTGATTTTGAAAACCCCCAGTTGAATCCATGGTTTATGCAGATTTCCTGTATAAATTACGCTTAATTTAACGTGTATCAGGCGCGTGTATAAGAAATGTCCAATGCTGATGCGCTTTTTGTCACAGTGCGCTAAATCGATGCCTGTTAGATGGTTAGATACGCTATTTTATTCATGAGTCCACTGTTTGGAGAGTGGACTCATGAATATGGATAACCACGGCAACAGGCATCAGTTTGGCGCACTGTGACAAAAGCGCGCATCAGTATTTGACATTTTTTATACACGTGCCCGATATGCGCTAAATTAAGCGTAATTTATACATGAAATCTGCATAAACCATGGACTCAACCGTGTGTTTTCAAAACCACCTTTGTGAATTTTAATTTGGTTTTAATTTTTGTAGTAAAAAAATGTTTCAACAGTGCAGGAAAAAATGACACAAGTTTTACATTACAATTTTCCTGTCATATCCCACTTTGGTCAGTGAGCTGTTTATGTGTTGGACTTCATGTATGTATGCAAAATTTTGTGCTTTACAGGATTCATAGTATTTATTGCATACTACACAACATTATCCATACATAGTATGCATTACATACCATGCTGAGAAAAAAAGTAAATTACTTGAAACTCAAAGAAAATCCATATTTACTCCTTGTATTTTATGTCTACGATATGCTTGAAGAATTTTCATCTTTTAGTGCCGAGACCAGACAAGCTCTGCTCTGACTTATATGGGTGGTAGTAAGGAGCAATAACGGGAGAAATTCGAAGAGACAAGAGAGAGGGAGAAAGAATGAATGAAAGAAAGAAAGAAAGAAAGAAAGAGAGAGAGAAAGAAAGAATGAAAGAAAGGAAGAACGAGAGAGAGAAAGAAAGAAAGAAAAAGAGGAGATGATAAGGAGGAAGAGCATGAAAAGAAGAGGGGTGAAGGTGTCACATTCAGTCATTAAGGTTTTAAATCTGGTTTAGTCCTTGACTACAAGGGTGGCTTGATTTGCCTCGCACTCACAGAGATTACCCTCGTCCCTTCCTTCCACTTCCTTCAGTACATCCTCCTCCCTCAACCCAACCCTCCTACTCTCATCCAGCATGTGCTTTGTCCATGTTTTCTTCAGTCGCCCCTTTCTCAGACCAGCCACCTCAAACTCGAGCGGCCTTATTCTCTTTAACACATGCACATACCAACATACTTCATTCGCCTACGCCATCCGATCCACCTCTTCCAAACCCAACATCTACATAAAAACCTGTCTTCTTCCTATCCATCAGCTTCACACCACACATCGCTCTCGCCATTGCTCTCTCAATCCCATTGAGTTAAATATGCACTAAACTATGTTCAGTCCTCAAAATTTCCATCTCGTTTTCACTCAAACACCACATTTCACTCTTATACAATGGGTGATTTCAAGTTCAGTGTTGACCTTTTGGTATTGGTGTTAGGTCATTTTGTACATGAGTATAACACCAAACATAAAATGAAGATGGTCCTGAAAAGTCACTTGTTGTTGGGGTGTCAATATTGTGATCTGGATTAGTTTTACAAACTCAGAATTGGTTTTGGAGCTAGGGGAAGCAATCCAAATTGTGCTTCCACCACCAATGCCAACACCGGACTTGAAATCACCCAATATCCCATAAACTAATCCCTTCATCTTGCTTTACCCGAACAGTTCTCTGCATTCCCTAATCTTCATCTATCCTAATCTTCTTATTCACCCTTCATTGTCACTGTCCTGCACCTTCCTCTCACATTCACCTTGCAAGCTAGGGCGTAGGCTGGGGGAGGGGGTGCATATGCACCCTCCTGCCGAGGCAGAGGAGTTCCGACACTGGCAAGAAAAACACAACATTTACCCTTCTTCTGATTTCAACAGCTGATTTTCCAAACTGTAATTCCACCTCCCCAAGATGTGCACACCCATACCACTTTAGTTCCACCTCCCCATGCTCAAACCAGCCTACGCCCTTGTCCTGTCCCCCCAAGTATGAAAACTTTCACCATTTCCGCCTTGTTACTCAACTTTCAACATGTTCACCCTTCTGTCCTGGTCCTTTCTCACATTTTCCACAAACAAAATCCCGTGCCAGCCTTAGGGTCACTCTCTTTATCTTTGCGCAACTCCCATGAACCATTTCCCACATTTTCCACACAGCACTAAATTTACCTTAACCCTCTTGCCACATATGAAAACTATTTCTATAAACCTACAAAATAAACAAACTTTATGCTTCACTATGCAGCACATTGGGTCAATCAATCTACATGAGTTTTTATAAGCTCATTGATCGTACCTTTTAAATACTTTGTATTAGGAGTGGGCTATAAATGGGTGATTTTTGGTTTTACTGTGGGAACAGTTTTTTTATGTTCCTTTTACCTTATCTCAACATGAAATGACAATATTTTTTGTCTCGGGTCCGAGAAAAAAGTGTGCCGGGCCAAAATCCAAAATGGCCGCCAAACCCCCCAAAATCACAGTTTTGGCCACAACTTTTTTATTTGGTGGTCATTTTCTCTGGTTTTGGTGTCTATTCATATGTTTTGGGGGGCAGGCAATTTGTATTTCCTATAATTAGTACTTTTAAACCATTATTTGTAGAGTTAAAAGGTAATTATACCTAATTTTTCCCATTTTTGTAGCCTTTTTTCAGCCAAAAAGTAGGTTTTATCATCCTGGGGTTCTGGGATATTAGATGGTACGAGGTCAACAATAGCAAGCAGCTTCATGTAGCTATATTGCTTTTATTCCTCCACTTTGGGTTTTACGGATATTTGTGAAATATATCTTATCAAATAAAAGAAAATGTCATTTATCCATAGGGGCTATACGGTGTACAATGCACTGTACATACTACACTGCATATATCCATGCATTGACCACCATGGCATATGACAAGGCCTGTATATAAACTAGAGTGTCATAGAACTGAGCTTCAAAGGTTTAGAATTAGATTGTGCATTTGATTCCTTGTCAGCTGATGTACATGGTGAAACCAGCAACGTAAATTACACTTACATGTAAATATCACATGTATATATACGTACATCACATTTTTAGCCATATCTTCTTCATTTGGAGGCTTTTTTAAAACCTGGTTCTGGTGTCTAACTGGCCTATGTTTATGGGGTCAGGTAACTACTAGTATCATGGTAACGCTGATCAACAGCCAATCAGAATAAAGGATTGCATGCAAGTTACCATTAAGTTAAGTTAACATAATGGTAAATTTATATGCAACGGGCCCAGAATAGCTACAGTGTAAATTACTTCTCCCCGCCCCCTGAATTAGCATATTTGACAAAACATGTCCTCAATTTCTGAGACAAAACATATCTTCAATTTCTGAGGCATCTAATTCTAAACCTGAGAGCTCATTTCTATGACACTATAGTTTATACAAGCCTTGTTATCTGTCATGGTGGCCAATGCATTTATGCAGTGCAGTATGAATGTACAGTACATTGTACATATGTATACTGTATAGCCCCAATGGATAATTGACATTTTTTTATTTAATAATATATATTTCACAAATATCCGTAAAACCCAAAGTGGAGGAATAAAAGCAATATAGCTATATGAAGCTGCTTGCTATTGTTGACCTCGTACCATCTAATATCCCAGAACCCCAGGATGATAAAACCTACTTTTTGGCTGAAAAAAGGCTACAAAAATGGGAAAATTTAGGTATAATTACCTTTTAACTAGAAATAATGGTTTAAAAGTACTAATCATAGGAAAAACAAATTGCCTGCCCCCCAAAACATATGAATAGACACCAAAACCAGAGAAATTGACCACCAAATAAAAATGTTGTGGCCAAAACTGTGATTTTGGGGGGTTTTGGCGGCCATTTTGGATTTTGGCCCGGCACACTTTTTTCTTGGACCCGAGACAAAAAATATTGTCATTTCATGTTGAGATACATTACAAGGAATAAAAAAAAACTGTTGTCATATTGAAATTCCAAAAAAAGTATTTTTTACCCATGTATAGCCCACTCCTATTTGTATATACTGAACTGCAAAATAACATCCAATTATTGAGACAAAACTACATTTTCAATAGTTAATTCTTCTTGGGTTTTATTTATTATCAGTCTCATAATCTTAAATATACTCTCTAGTGGAAATTACCTTACTTAACTGCACTTCATGATGGAGAATAAAGCATATTAAAATTTGTCAATTATTTTTTGTATGAGGTCAATATTTACAGATAAACCCGTATAATTAAGGACAAATCTTATTCTGCCAAAATGATATGCACACTCTGAATGTACATTGTACAGTATTAATACAAAACATGCATTTCTGTAAATGACTAAAGGAACAGCGTATCTGGCAAGTTGAATAATAATGAATAACAGGTGTTCTGAATTACAACTATATCCATGACCCTATCTTATACTAAATCACATTTTCAATAATATAAAATCCAATCTTTTTATGATATTCTTCTTGTTAATGAAAATAAGAATAACAATAACTGGATTTATAAAGCGCTGCGATAACCACGGCCTAAGCTGTGCTGCCCATATACATGTAGGTGCTTAACTATTCAAGAAAATTTCTTCTTACCGGGTACCCATTCACCTCACCTGGGTTAAGTGTAGCACAACGTGGGTAAATTTCTTGCTGAAGGAAAACAAGCCATGGCTGGGATCAAACCCACGTCCCTCAGATAGAAAGACAAGAGTCATAACCACCAGACCACAATGCTTCCACTAACAAGCATTTGAATGCAAAGTTTTAAAATTTGTCAAGATTTCAAGATAATTATTGAAAGTTCGCTCCAATTATATCAAAATCTGAAATATTTGCACAAGAACGTCACTTGTCATGCGTGAAGTCATGCATAACTCAGGGTACAAACAGCTTATAAAAACAGCCCCAGGTTTATGCACTTAAAACAGATATTAATGATTTATTTATAAAAATCTATAATGGTACAAAATACAGTTTGGCACGCATTCATAATATCAATATATCTAACATTAAATGAACAGTTTTTCCTGTATTCTATTTCATAAAGAGTTGTTATAATACCTAATGTACAATTTCTGTAACAAGTTTACTATAAACCAATCTAATAGAATGATTTCAGTAGCTTTAAACTGTTGTTGCAAATTTGTTATTGTAACAAGTTTTATGAAGCGGGCCTGGGACTATGCACAATATTTAAAAATATGTAAAACATTGGTGGTCATTTCATTTGTCAGTCCATCAAATGGGCCCCACTATTATAAATTCCCGCAGGCTAACCTTTTAAAATAAAGTATCTCTAGTTCACATTACTTTTATGAAAAAAAAATATAATGCTTTGAATGTTTACAAATATACCACTTATTAGCAATCCATTTAAACAGAACCATATACAAATAAATCAACTCTACATTATACATATCATGGTAATTCAACATAAATGTTCTCCAGTAATATTTCCATCACTACTAAATTCTATTTTGAAGTAAACATATGCATTATTAGACACATACAGTACACGGAAATTATAAAGGTAAGTTTGCAGAGTAGGTACGGACACTCTAGTTGCATTAATATTATCATCAATTTCTGAATACAATGGAAACAATGCTTTTCTAGTTCACATTCTAACAAACACACACAGAAATGACACAATATTAAAAATTTTATTCCTATCAAGGGTAAACAGTTAATTATCTTGTACATTTCATTTATTAACATCACTATCAATATATGCATTTTTTCCTCTCAGAAAAAAAAGAAAAAAAAGGTTTCTTGATTCAACATTTCTGATCATTATTTTAATATGCAATAAATCAGGGAAACACATTTGGTATTTCGGAAACTTACTGAATATTCTTTGAAACACATTCACAACTGTATTCCTACTAGACCAATAGGAAAAATAGCATTTAAGTCAGCATAGTCTTGATGAAAAAATTGTTTATTATATTAAAATATAAAAAATAAGTAAATGCTACAACAGTACGAAATTGCATGAAGTGCTTGTACACATAAGATACAAGAAAAATGAAAAATAAGTAGGAAACAAATAACATCTAAATGAGCATTCTCTTTGCAAGTAAAATTAAATCTAATCTCCATTGACAGTTTTGGCTTTCAATATATTTTGCTTTACTCCATGACTCATGACTCTCAAAAATCAACTCAAGTTTAAATCCAAACTAAGCAAGAATTTCAGACTACATTCATAGAAAGCTAGATTTCTGATTTCATCTCCCTTTTTGCAATTATGTTGTACCAAAATTATCATTCATTTAATACCAATACTCTTTCTCCTCATATTTTTGTAAATCATTTCCCCCCACTTTTTACATTACAGGATTAAATGATCTACCTAGGGAGAATGAGTTGGTGAAAATTAGGAACAGTCATTCCATAATCGACAAGGGTTTATCTCATGAATACAGCCGCAGCATCTCCTTTACAAAGCATTAATCCGGATTGCGAGGAATGGAAGCCGTTTTTAAAGGAGAATGAAACTCTTGGAGCAAGTTAGCTTTTGTGAAAGCAGAAAAATCAAAGAATAAGATCAACAAAAGTCTGAGTGAAATAGGACTAGCAATAGAAGAGTTATGAGCATTTGAATGTCGAGATCACTAATGTTATGGAGATCCTCCCATTGGCAATGCGACCAAGATCTATGATGTCACAGATGAACAACTCTCCCCTTTTGGACACTGAAAATATACCCCAAAACATATCTTTTTGCTCATTCTAATCATATGACAAACGATTCATCAATGATATAATGTTGTGAAACCTCTGTACTTGTCCTCTCATAAAGAGAACACCTCACCTTGTGATAGACTCTATAAAAGTGAGAATATAAGTGAAATAAGTACTAAAGTAATGAGGGAGTTGTACGTGTGTGACATCACAGATCTTGGTCGCATTGCCAATGGGAGGATCTACATGGCATTAGTGATCTCGACATTCAAATGCTCATAACTTTCTTATTATTCATTCAATCTTCCTCAAACTTTCAACAATATGTTTCTTTGATTTTTCTCTTTGATATGGATTCAGCTGGTTTCAAGGGTTTCATTCTCCTTTAATGCAGAGTGATGTTTCAAATTTAGGAGCAGTTCAAATAAAGCTTATCAACACATTGGCAATTCAATGAATATCAAATTATAACTATTTCTGCTTTGAAAAGAAGCACATGTACAATGTAACAAATTGCAAAATATTCGTAACTGATTTTTCTCTATTTTGTTCAAATCAACTCAATGACTTGGCTTTAAAGGTAGTTCAATTCAGAACCAGCAGAAGTCAGCAACACAAGGCTTCATGAATGATCGTAAGACTGATTGTCATGACTTAAGTACAATCAATTACTAACCTGTGTGTTAGGGGCCCAAGAAATATGTTTTTTCCCCCCAAACAAGGACAAAATATTGAATGTATGTTGAATTTCATTGTTTCATATTCATCACAAGAAAAAACACGGTGGCTTTGCATTTACAGTACAGTACCTCACATTGTTAGATCCAACCAAACTGGGATAGAGCTTTAAAAACTAGATATCTTCCTGAAAGACTGGTTGGCCTGGCAAGGATGATAGTTATGCAACAGACACCTTATTAGCTGGCATGAAACCTACATCACCTAACGTTCTAAGTGAGACACGCCCACTGGGACGCAGTGAAAGCCATGTTATACTACCATGATACAAACTCATACGAAGCCAAGCCTCGGGCGGAAACTGCATCGCTCTGCAATGTGTGAAAGAAAAGGGGAAAAATAGCTCAATTACTTTGTTAATCAATCGTCTATAGTTTGCTTTAACAAAATACTATGGAAACAGTCATTAAATTAACATAATGAAGAGCCTGAATAATCAAGTACAATGCATTTCATACTGAAATGTTAACATGATTTATTTTGTTCAAGCCATCCACGATATTTAAAGATTAATTTATCTTGCAAGATGATCTCAAAACAGAGTGAACTTATCTAAAATCTAATTCCTGAAATATTGTTAACAGGCATGCAAGTAATCAAATTATATTCAATTGAAAGGTTATTGTCTTACCATATAGTATTAAAAAGGATTACATTTGTAATTGCAATTAAGACTCTCACACATCTTTATGTATTTAAGCTTTTCATTGGGTTAACACAATTTATTCAAAGGTAAAATTCAAGACTACAAAAACATCAAAATAATGGAATTCATTAAACACTTATATCATGTAAATATAGGGCAACATAGAAGCATACTCGTTGCGCTCTGTACTATCAGAAAGCGACCAAGTTCTTTAACAATTATAAACTTTAAAAAAGTAAGACAAGTTTATTTGAAGTTCGAAGGAATGCCATGAATACTAATATAAAATTCTGCTTTACTGCAAGCCTTGTGGTAAAATCCAAATCAGCTTAAAATCATAGCTGATGGCAAGATTTCTATGCCGTCACTTTGATTAGGAATTGATTTTGCATGTACATTCATACAGGGAGGTTTATAATAAGACTGGAATATTGACTAAAGATAAATGAAAGTAGTTGCAGTAAACACTGATTTCACGAGAAAGTCTGTAAAACCAGGCTTAATTGTCACTATATCATCGAGGATCTCGATCTGGGACAGTTACATAAACTGAACTTTGTGAAATCTTGAAATCTCCGCTGAAAAATGTCCACACTGAAGGTCACCAACACAGATAAGCGCACATGGGACAGCGTATTATTACTGCTTAGAATGTCGGCCCGACGCTTGGCCCGAATCCCGTGCTTATTTGCTAATTTCTCAGCAATTACACAATTTCTTCAAGAATCATTTGGCACATGTTTTTTATTTATACAGACACTTTGGTGGTCATTTAATTGGATTCTGTACAAGCTCATTTTGAGATCATTACCACAACTGGCATTTATCTTTAATCATGCATTCCACTATTCGAAACTTTGATCTTTAAGAATTTTTAAGTTGGAGTGTAAATAAACATAATTATAACAATTTTGTTAAAACGTAATAACAAACAGGTGGGTCATTCATAAAGCTGTTTGTAAGTTAAGAGTAATCGACTTTAAGAATAACTGGTAAACCTTTCTTATGCGCTAAATACTGTAATCACCAATGGACATTCAATGGTGAGTATCACTTACCACAAGAAAGAATCACCAGTATTCTTAACTTACAAACAGCTTTATGAAACGGGTCCCCAGGTCGTTGAGTGTGTGTTGGGCTTGACATGTCAAAAATAGGATCATAACAGACCAGTTACCTGCATACAAAGTATCTAATGACGTTGGCATGGCATACAATGACCTCAAAGCTATCCTTCGTCTGTTCAGGGTCAGCTCGGTGGAAGTATTTCCTGAATGCAGCCTCGATCCGAGCTCCATCCTCATAGAACTGCTAGAGAATGCCAAGACAAGGTTGTCAGCAAGAGGCAAGGGAATGTTAAAGGAAACAGATAAGACAGATAGAAAGTGTTAGCAACAAAAAGAACACATTGCAGTTTACAGAAGTACAGACAATCTCATTTATTCCTTTCTCCCCAAATTTCAACTCTCTCTCCCACTTCCTTGCTCATTCTATCCCTCCCCGTCCCTATCTCCCTCTCTTTCTTGATTTATCTCCTTCTCTCTCCCTCTCTCTCTCTCTCACACACACACACACACACACACTCTCTCTCTCTAGAGCTCTCTAAATCTATAAGACTAAGGCGCAAACAGGAAAGCCAAAACATGAACAACAAACCAGATACAGAAATATAACATGTTTTAGCACAGAAATTAGAGTAATGAACAACAGTCAAGTTTTCTGTGATGAAGATCTCTACTAGGAAAAAACATAATCAATAGGAAAATAATGCCTCTAGCAACTAACTTCCATTAAAAAGAACAGGCATCCAGTTATCAAAGGGCAAGTCCACCCCCTCCCAAAAAAAAAATGAAATAAGGAGAGAAAATCAAAACAAGCATGACAGTGGAAATTTCATCGAAATCAAATGTAAAATACAAAAGTTATGATATCCTAAAATTCTGTTTATTTTTCACAAAACAATTATATGCACAACACAATGATATGCAATGAAAGAGTTAATGATGCCATTTTTTATTTCATATTGTATTGGAATTATACAATTTTTCACTTTTTTTTAAGATTTGACAATAAAGAGACAATAGGTTACAACAATACTGATTCCACATGTAGATGTTGAAATATAACTTTGCTTCTCATGATCATGAGGAGAAAACTAAAGTATTTCATGTTTCATATCATAAATCACAAAAGATAGGCCTATAGGCCTACATGTAGTAAGCGGGTGATGCCATCAGTTCATGTTATTTTTCATGCAAGTATATGTATATAGCCGTCCATTTAAGTCTGCATGAGTCACTTAAAGCTAGATTGTGCAAAGCAATTACCTCACAAAATCATTGCCCGAGTCATACAAATTTCTTTCATCCTAAGCGATTCAACTTTAATGATAGGCAAACTTACCTGTATTTCATTAATTCAAAATACCTAATGGTATATTTCATTCATTACAATAAAACACTTTTTTCTAAAGAGGTTCTCATTCCTATCTTCATTCTATTCAGTATAGCATCTGAAACATCAAATGCTCATTGATGTTATCTAACGGGAAAAAAAACTAAAACTAATAATTACATAAAATACATATAAAAGACAAAATGATTTATCAACACAATAATGATCTCACCTTGACTTCCGGTTTCCAATGACCCACTGGTGGTTCAGGGGGTATTGGTGCACCCTCTCTCAGGAGCTCACATGATTCACGAGGTACATCTGGTAGTTGTTGACAGACAATGTTTGCCGTCTCTATAGCTCTGGCCATGGTAGAGTTGATGATGGTGGTATAGGGATGGTTCAGAGCCTTCAGTCGTTTTCCTGTCATTTCGGCTTGCTCCCGTCCTAAAATATTTCATAACGTTTAAATATTTATTGCAAAAAGTTGATATACCATTACTAAAATCCTAATCCTGCAAATTTAGAACGCACTTGTCATTGTGCAAACTTTCAAAGGTTTAGACTTTCAGTGTAACAATTATTGAAATTCAAGAAATAAGGATCATTGACACTTAATCTTTATCAATCTGTTACATTAATCTTTGGTTGAATGAATGTACAGTAATAAATAATAATAGATGGGGTTTGTAATGTGCCAAATCCACTCTGCCTTAGTGTATTATTATTCTTAATCATAAAAAATAAACAAACAAATTAATAATAAAGTAAATAAATAAAAAATAAAGGTACTTGAGGCAGTGCAGGATCAGAGTCTTGCTTTTATATTTTTCAAATGAAATAAAAAAATGTGACGCCTTGTTGTCATATTCCACTTTGTACTTCTAACTCGAGCAGAATAATTCTAGGAAGCAGGAAGTACCTACCCAGTGCAGTGAGTATCCTGACATCATCAGTGATCCCATCAGTGTTGTACTGTCCGTGTCTGATGAGGATCAGATGCCTGGTTGCTGTTGGTTTTGCTCCAGAGAGGCTGGCTGTTGGATCCTTAGAGTCAACCTCAGTTCTGGATGGATCTATCAAGCTTTGTGGGTCTCTCCTGACAATAAGGATATTCTTGAAATTAATCATTGTAGTTTTTGCTTGGAAAAACAATAAGGTATCAGGAAAAGTTAGCAAAGCCCTTTTCTACATTTACAGTGAATGAAATGACAATATTGAAATTGCCTATTCAATGATTCAGAAACATCATAGGGTCTAGCAATACAGAATTGGTTTATAAAGTTAAGTAAAGGGCCTGCCTTGGAATTAACTTGTGCACAAAAAATATTTATTTTTTAGGCATGTTCCTGGCAAAGTCAGAAATTTGGTGAAGATCATAATAGTCCCAGTCAACTGAACAACAGAGCCCAGTCAATTGATGCAGATGAAAAGCCCCGAGAGCCTGCACTTGCAATCACCCTACAAATAAAAATCGCCATACTCAGAATCCAGATAAAAAGCATGCATGCAAAGTCTAGCTTAATAAGTGAATATCAGTCCTGGCCATCCCCGCATAATCAGGGGCTGGGACAAGGCCAACTGACAATTCAAAGAAATCATCAGGTATAATGGTCATTTACAATTGAACTTCCAAGCTTTAAATATCAAAGTTAAACTTCATATAATGTAATTTAAGTTTGTCTTTGTGAAGGATTTTCAGAACACATTTTTCTTGCAGAGCAGAATGCCTCTAGCCCAACACATTTGAAGTCTGCAACCACCCTGTCTGCATTTAGTCTATGCAACATACAAAACACTCTTATTTTTTGTGTGTTCACTATCGATTCTATGATTATGAACTCCATTTGTTTGTGATCCGCTTTTCAATATACATGTAATCTTGAGACTTGAGAAATATTGCACAAGGGAGCTTGAAAACTACAATTTTGAGCATATTTTGGAAGGGCCTTCCATTAGTGGAAAGTACAAAATAGGGCACAAACCTTTCCTTTTCATTAGAAAACAAGATCAATAAAATCATAGTTTCTCTTTTTTTCTAGATATTATTATTAACAGTAAAATTTTGGTTGATAGACACAAAGCCCTTCTAACCCTTCTTCTCTTCCTAGTTTGTTTGGTTTGGCTGGTAACCAGTCAGAAATGACTATTTTTGCCACTGCTTTATTTCTCAGTTTCTTTCAATAACTCCTCCTCAATTTCTCAAACTTTATAATTAACTAAGTTTAGAATAAACGTTTTGCTAGTTAGTATTAGTAATAGTATCACTCAAGTCTCAGAGAAATGATTTTTCAAATTTAACTTAATTTGAAATTTATTCATGAATATTCTACCTCTGGATTCTAGAGTAAGGAGAAGGAACTTGTAAATGAACTTTATATTCGGTTAAGCTCCCCACAAAAATTCAGAATAGAACACAAAACTAACTTGTCCCAGTTGGAATCCCATCTGACACTTGGGTTGTGATTGGTAGTCCACGCCGCCAGAGCTGTGGGGAGGAATCCATCTCGCTCTCGCTGGGAATATTTCATTGCAGCTGCTCCAAACGCAACCCCACTTGAAACTCCAATTAAGAGCTTCGCGGCTCTAAAACCATGATTAAACGATGGCATTATTTCAATCCGGTGCAGAAAATGATTTCAGAATCTGCTCAATCAAACAATTTACCAATAAAATCAAATTAAATGGAAGATTTTCCGTCTCTGTCTAGGTTGTCACGCTACCGGAAGTGGAATGCTTTTTAATGAGTAGACTATTTCCCACCAGTCGTTTTTAGTGACATAAGCCTACATATCTACGTGCTGAAAAAGGTCAACAAAATAAAACTCCTGCGAGCGCGAGAGAAGCCTATTTAGCTATAGGCGAGTTCTGCTCTGCTGCGCTGCTTTACATGGAATAACTAGTTTCAGCTTCTAATGAATTTCTCTCTCATATTTATGATATTTCCCCTTCATATTGATGATGGCAGATGCCTCAGTTATTGAAGAACTGATTCAGTTCCTATCAGTGACAACTAGACCCGATGTCAGGGACACGGCACTCGCGCATGTGACTGGTACGACTGCAAGCAAAGAGGGGCGACTCACCATCGGGACACAGCTCTTGCCCGTAGCCGAAACTGTGGGGGAGCTTATCTGTTCGGATGCTGTGCACGAATCCCACCAAGAGCAGGCTTATCATATTGTGGTCAATTTGTCATCGGAAGATAGCTTTGCAGAAAAACTTGCCCTTGATCTGTCGTACATATCCCATTTGCTGCAGACGATCATCAATCCTTCGAGTCCTTTTGCCAAGCAAGCTTGCATGATTCTTAGCAACTTAACTCGAAACAGAGCTGGAGCAGAACGGGTCTTAAAAATTCTTCAACATGATGATGATGAAAGTTCTGCTGTTGGAATGAACAAACTTGTGGAAGCGTTTTGTAAAGAAGGTTACAATAAGAAGAACTCGAGTCTTGACTATGTTGGACCTTTATTAGCCAACCTAACTCAGCTTACCGAAGCAAGAGAATATATCTTAAACAGAGAGCGATGCATTGTACAGAGGTTACTTCCATTTACTCAGTATAAATTATCAATGGCCAGGAGAAGAGGAGTAGCAACAGCATTGAGGAACTGCTGTTTTGAAACTGGTAATGATTGGAATTAAGGGGGAAAAAAATCTTCAGAAAAGTTTATTTATTACTTGTCCTTGTCAGCAGTCATGTTATTCGCATTTAGTCACGTCTTTGTTCATCTATGAAGTGGAAGTTTGAAATGACCTCTATCGTGATTCTAAATGGCAAAATTTAGGTTTTAGGCTCATATAAGTTTTCCATGTATGCATATTATTTTAGGTGATGACACTTGTCACTTAACGCTTTCTCTTAGAACGTTATAGAAGTACAATGATCTGTTATTTTCTATTTTTTGTATCGATAATGAAGTGAAAAATCAAGTATTACATTCTTGGATAAATTCACAAATTCTTCTTTCTGAGAGAGAATTTTATAGACATGGATGCACAAATAGATACTTATTCATATGTTTTTGTATAATTGTAAATATATAAATATTGTGTACATACATTTATAATAATTTTTTAATCCTTATCCTTACATTTGCCAGCATTTCCATTTGATATATGAGCCAAGTATATTTTCTGAATTAATCTGTTTTCAAACCATTTTTTATCCCTTCAACTATTACTTAGCATCTCATGAATGGTTGTTAGGAGATGATGTGGATATCTTGCCCCATCTCTTGCTACCATTAGCTGGTCCTGAAGAGCTGAGTGAGGAGGATATGGAAGGATTACCAGATGATCTTCAGTATCTTGAGGAGACAAAGAAGAGGGAGGATGATCCTGATATTCGTGCTATGCTCTTGGAAGCAATTTATCAAGTTAGTATTTTTCATTTTTCTTTTTTTGAACTTCTAGATTTCTTCTTTTTTGTGCTAAAAATATTCAGATAGTGTTGAAATTGAAAGAAAACTGTAACCCCTTGCTATAAAAATTGTTAAGAATGTATGTAGACTATTACTGAAAAAATGACCCCTTTTCCTTAAAATAAGTCGATAATTCTAATGATGGAAAAAAGATTAGGCCCGCCAATAGTACCTATCTAATGATGGATGGATACAGCTTCCATAGTCATTAAATGCATGAAATATATGATTTTATATATAGAATATCATAGTAATTGATAATTTGTTTATTATTCTTCCTGATGAAACTAGATAGTCCAGTGATGACTCTTGAATGTCTTCAATAGAGTATACAATTTCAGTGAGAAATACAAGTTCATATTTGATATTTTCAATTTTGAGTTACACATTATATGTAACGGGTTACTTCAGAAATTAGTTGTTCAAATAAATAATTATAATAATAGATGCTTATATAGCGCATAATATTCGACAGAATCTCTGTGCGCTTTACAAAAGAGGTAAGTAAGTCTAATACAGGTATACTTGAAATAAAATACATAAATACTAAATGAAAGATTAACAAAACATTGTAACATACCTTTCCTAAACAAAATAATCTAACGTGAGAACAAGTCCGTTTTTAAAGATTTGAGAAAGGTGGAAGTACATGTGATGGCCCTCAGATTATTAGGCAGTTTATTCCGCAGTACAGTATATGATTTAAGTCTATGGATATTTTTCATCTCCTTTCATGTAGAATGAAAATACATCAAGTCTTGGTTAACACAAAATTCATTATTAAAAGTTTGTCGTCATTTCTTTCAGCTCTGTGCCTCAAAGGAGGGTCGGCGGATCGTGAAGGAAAAAAGGACATATGTGATCCTGAGGGAGTATCATCAGTGGGAGAAGGATGAGAAAGTTGAGAGTCTGTGTCATCAGGTGATTGATGTCCTCATCATGGATGAACCGCTACCAGGAATGGAGAATCTTAGGGATGTGGAGATACCGGAGGAGATCAAAGTAAAACTAGATCAAAAGAAGGAGGTCGAGGACCAGCAGAAAGATTAACATTTGATTTTTTAACTTAGGGTGGCATTAGTTTTTAATTATTTATAGTCTGTGTCATATGTTCAGATGTGTCTTTTGATAAAGGATTAAAGATCTAAGCAAATGAGGATTATGAAAGGAATGAATTTGTTAATAAGATGCCAGGTGGGTGTTTCATAAAGCTGTTCGTAAGTTAAGAGCGACTTTAAGAACGACTGGTGATCCTTTCTTGTGGTAAATGGTATATTGAATTGATGATGGTTTAGCGTGTAAGAAGGGTTCACCAGTTGTTCTTAAAGTTGCTCTTAACTTACGAACAGCTTTATGAAATGGCCCCCAGGGATTATAATTTGATGAAGGGGAAGTTCACCAGAACAAAAAGCTTTTTTAATGAATGAAAAAAAAAAATAAAGAGAAACATATTAACAAAGGTTTCAAGAGAATCCATCATACTTAAATAAAGTTTTTAGATTTTAGATTTTGTGAGGTCACTTGAAGGCAGGTGCCCCATATTCATGTATACATTCCATATATTTACATTTTTTAATGATTGATAACAGAATATTCATCTCATTGAAGCACATGTGATATAATGTATGATGATATTGAATGCACAAGTATATAATTTCTTTTTTAAGGATTTTATGGAATCAATATCATAGCAAAGAACTGCTAATGAAATTATAATTCAAAAGCTCATAACTTTCCTCAGTGGATTTTCACTAAATCATCATTAATGTAATTCTGTTTTCTAAATTACTGCTATAAACAACTTGATTTCAGCATGTTCACTGTATGGATGCTACACATAGAATGAATACATTCTCAAATTCTTATGTTTATGGGATACTGAATGTTCAGATCATGATCTAAGATCGAAGATTACCTTAAGTTGATGTAATTTTTCCCTCTTGAATAATGCAATGTTTCTCAGTTGCATGGCCAAGTCCTCTCTTGTTTGTACTCTCTTCTTTCCTTTCTACCCAATTTTTAATCAAATTTCCCTCCCTTTTTTTTTCTTCATGACTTAAAAAATCATGGGGGGGGGGGGGGGGTTCTACCCACTGTCCCCTCCTGGTAGCAACGTCCTTGGTACACTCCTTGTAGCAAAGTTGTTTTTCTGAAATCAGTAGCTGACATGTCTGAATTCTGTTCATTTCTAGATATCTTCATATTTTAACATATCTGTCTCACAACCTTTATTCAGAATAATGTATGTTATTCAAAATTATGTTATTGTATCAATGTGATTGTTCAGATTACAAATCCTATGTTTACACTTATGAATTGTTCAAATCCATTTGAGCTAGATCAAATAATCTTCTAGCAATAATTGTATGCTGTAATCTCTCTTTTATTTAAAAGAAATACAAATTATGTAATAAAATTACGGAAATGCTGTCATATGATTATTGTTTCCCATGTTATAATAATACTTCTTATATACCATTGCCTATTAGCTCAATTTGAGGAATATCTTCTACCTATATCTATTAAATTTATTTGGAAATGAAATGGTAAAATTGGTATGACCAGAAAATAGAGAAGAAAATAAAGCAGAAAGTGGCAATTTTTTTTTTTTTTAAATTAAAAGAAAGATATAGCTTGTATGAATGTTTGGATTGTTGTCAAGGAACATGGTTGAATGTTTAGAGCCCCTAACTTGACTTGGCGTTTTTTCATTGACTCGTTACCTCAACTTGGGCCGATAACCTCACTTGTTCCCAATTTTAGTCGGGGGAACGAGAAAGTAACTTGTGGGAACGTGTTACGAAAAAACGTCATGACACCTTAATAATTATGTATGATTGTGTGTTTACAGGTGAAAAGAAAACAAATTAGAAGATGATAGAATGAAGAGAGAGGGAGAAGGGGTGACAGAGGGAGAGGGGGTGAGAGACAGAATGAGAGGGTACATATGTCATTATTTCCTTCATCTGGAGCAAAGCTCCTAATAGGTTTGCGCCCTCATAAGACCCATATTTGGCATGACCCTCATCCGACCGCTAAATTGGAGAAGTTAGTTCGCACATATAGGTCCATGGTTCGCAGAACTAATTAAAGAAATAAAGAAGAATGCATGCATGGTAACATTATATACACATCGATCGTAATAAACATGCAGCTATTATCCAGCCGATTTAAAGATGTGTTCCCTCAGCTCTCACACACTGTATTAAATTTGATCAGTTCTCGACTAACGCCCCTTGATTCACTCGTCCATTGACTCATTCATGTCATTCATTATTATGAATATATAAACTTATTCATTTGATTTATGTGTTTGCTTAAATTCGTAAATAAAAATGAGATTATTTAATTCATCTATTATTAGTTTTCCTCTATCCGTATTCATCGATTTATCTATACATCTAGTTAGTCTGCCTTTCTCCACAATTAAAACAAAATTAAACAACATGCCTAAATTTTACGTTTTTAGTTCGTGAATTTGCGGTGTTTCTTTAAGAGAGTTGATTAGCAACAATATACTATACTTTTCATATAGATTCGACAACCACACTCCTTTTGATAACATTGGTTTGTTGGATATACATGTAGCTTTTTTATTTATCTATAAAAGAAAGGTTTATCTATAACTTTATCCATCCAGTAATCCATACATCCATCCTCCTATCTATCCACCAATCCCTCTATCTATCCATCTATCTGTCTTTCTATCTACCTTTCTATCTATCTATCCATCCACGGAGTCCAACTATCGATCTTTCTATCTGTCTATCTAACTAGCTATGTTTATAAGGTTTAAACAATAATAAAAAAGTTCAAGCAACTTGTATTTAGAGTGAGGGCTTAATAGCATGCTTAATAGTTTTTTTTTAACATTCTATCTATCTTTCTTTCTATCTATTTATCTATCTTTCTATCTATCCATCCATCCATCTATCTATCTATCGATCTCTATATATCTTTCTATCTATCTATCCATCCATCCATCCATCTATCTATCTATCTAACTATCTATGTTTATAAGGTTGAAACAATAATAAAAAAAAGTTTAAGCAACTTATATTTAGAGTGAGGGCTTAACAGCATGCTTATTAGTTTTTTTTACATTCTATCTATCTATATATCTTTCATTCTATCTATCTATCTGCCTGTCTATCTATCTATCTATCTATCCATCCATCCAACTATCTATCTATCGATCTATATATCTGTCTATCTATCTCTATCTATGTTTATAAGGTTTAAACAATTAAAAAAAAAGTTCAAGCAACTTGTATTTAGAGTTAGGGCTTAACAGCATGCTTATTAGTTTTTTTTACATTCTATTTATCTATCTATCTATCTATCCATCCACCCATCCATCTATCTATCCATCCATCCATCCATCTATCTATCTATCTATGTTTAAAAAGTTTAAACAATAATAAAAATAAGTTTAAGCAACTTGTATTTAGAGTGAGGGCTTAACAACATGCTTATTAGTTTTTTTTACATTCTATTCATTTATTTATCTAATGAGGAGAGTCTTTAACAGAAACTTGATTTCTTTTGATAATCCCCAGGCATTAGCTGGTGTTCTTTCATTTTTTTCACTTGTATATTGTATTATAGATATTGTATGATGATTATTTTCAATGTACTAAATTGATTATTGTTAATGTGTACCTGGAAATGAAAATGAATAAATAAATGACTAAATTTATCTATCTATCTATCTCTATCTAACTGAAGATATAGGACAATACTAAAAAGTCAAATAAGATATTGTCATTACCATTGTCGTCCCACACAGGTGATTAGTAGACCTATAATATAGAATGGAACGCATGCTGCAGCTTTGTAGCGCAGGTAAACAAAGCATAGTAAACCTCATCAATTATTCAGTAGCTCTAATCCATTGAGAGATTAGACGCGGTCTTGTATAAGAGTCTTGCAACATCCTCTGCGGAGAACGACTCGTGAAGGTGACAGCTAGACAGGTCGTGTCCACGAGAGAGATTCATGGGTGGGGCTATCCCCTGGGAAAGGTCCCACTGTATTTTTCACGACCGCAGAGGTACACGTCCACGGTTGGATGTAGTGAAAAAGAAGAGAGAAAATTAATGATTTTAACAGTGAAGACAGTACCTGCGAGAGTGAATCCTATATAATGTGACAAATAATGACAATAATAATGTTAAAATGATAATAATCTTTGGTGTCGAAATAAACAGTGCTCCCGCCTCACTATCTATGTATTGTTTGATGTTGTATATATTTAAACTTTGATAATGACTGCGAAATGATCATACGTTACACATTATATGATCAATAAAAGTTAAAAGATGAAAAGAAGATAATGATAATGATAATAATAATAATGATGATAATGATAATAATGATGATAATAGTAATAATAATGATAATAATAACAATGATAATGATAATAATAATAGTAATAAAAATAATATCAAAATTAATAATAATAATAAAATTAACAATTCAATTCAATTTATTTATTCAACCATCATCAGGTACAAACAATTATTATTGCACAAATACATACCAATATAGATGATTATATACAAGTACAAACAGAATATAGAGCAAAAAAACGAATGATGGTGTGGTGACCCCGGAGAAAGCAGAGCTTATAAGGGGCCATCGAGTTAAAATATACACTGGAAATATACAATAAATAATGATAATTACACTAAGTACACATTAACAATAGTAATAATAGTGATAACAGAGAAAACTGTCAAGTTATCATTCAGAGCCGCGTAATAATTGTCGCTTTACAATGAAATTAAATAACAAGGTTATTGTCAAAGTCAGAGGCAAGGAACGACCAAAATATAGTATCAGATGGTCATTATTAGGTTTTTATACACGGTTCAAAGGGAACGAGGCTAAGATACTCCCAGATCCATACCTCCTACAGAGGCGTCGATCCTGGAGGGGGGGGGGGGGGCGATCGCCCCACCAATGAAAATATTGGGGGGCAAACATATCGTTTTGCCCCCCCCCCAATAATTCCGCATGCATGTGCAAAAATAAAATAATAGTGCAATATTACACAGAAATCAGCAAGCGAGATTGAGATACACAACTCGTTCTTAATTTAAAATCGTGCTCACAAAATGTCCGCTTTTCATATTGGAATATAAAAATTTTGAGCTCGTGCTTCGCGCTTGCATCATTTCTGTAGCAAATAACCCATACTTTTCATGATTAAATAGGTGAATAGAATGCCCCGTTCTCAGTTCTAAACCTCAAGAGAACCCCCGCTCCGATTTGCAATAATTCTTTTGTTGAATTATTATGTGTTCTTTATTAAAAATTATTATATGTTCTTTATTAAAAACGTCTATTAAACTGTCAATTTTTTCAGATCAAAATTTTCAGCTCGTGCTTCGCGCTTGCATCATTTCTGTAGCAAAACTCATACTTTTCATGATTAAATAGGTGAATAGAATGTCCCGTTCTCAGTTCTAAACCTCAAAAGAACTCCCGCTCCGATTTGCAATAATTCTTTTGTTGAATATACATCTTGTTCTTTATTAAAAACGTCTATTAAACTGTCAATTTTTTCAGATCAAAATTTTCAGCTCGTGCTTCGCGCTTGCATCATTTCTGTAGCAAAACCCATACTTTTCATGATTAAATAGGTGAATAGAATGTCCCGTTCTCAGTTCTAAACCTCAAAAGAACACCCGCTCCGATTTGCAATAATCTTTTGTTGAATATACATCTTGTTCTTTATTAAATACGTCCATAAAACTGTCAATTTTTTTCTGATCGAAATTTAAAAATTTTCAGCTCGCGCTTCGCGCTCGCATCTATTGTTCTTTTATATACCAATTTTAATCATTAGTACCAAACATGATTACAATATCAAGCTTTCATGTCAGAATATAAAGAAATTTCAGCTCGCTCTCGGCACTCGCATATATATAATTAGGCCTGTGTACGTGTGAGTGTGTGTGGGTGAGTTTGTTTGGTGTGATCGAGCGCCTTTTGAACGTTGAATCATGATTTTTTCCCCCCTCCCCAATCTGAAAAATGGATCGACGCCCCTGTCCTACAATATTCATGGGAAAGAAGACAAAGATTCAATTGAAAAATTCATCTTAAAGTGATGATCATTGTTAGAATCGATGATGTATCATGAAAATAACTAGTGATGATTGTGATTATCATAGATACAACGATAATAGTGTCAAATGTAAATTAATCGCTGCCTATAAAGTGTACATAGACCAATAAATCTATAAAAAAAATACTTAATGGCGTCTTTAAAGAATGATTGTAAAAAAAGGATTAATTTGCTTGTATAGAGGATCTTAAACTATTCCAACCACGATAAGTTAGTAAGTATAGTTCGTTATTGCTGATGTAATTATTCCCATCTTGTTTTTTATTCCCCTCTTCCATCCACTGAGAGACGGTGCTACAAGGAGGGAAGGGCGATCACGCCTATGATATTTCAATAAGGAGAACAAAAGAAGAGAAAAAAGAAGAAAAATAGAAGAAAGAGAGAGAAGATCACTGAAAGAGAAATATTTGCCGTCTATTACCCCTGTAATTCAATCCATTTTTAGGACATCTTGCCCCCCCCCCCTCCATTTAAAGTACCCTGGCGTCGCCCCTGCTAAAGTTCGTATAAGTCCAACTTAGTTTAGAAATATAAAATTACTGTCACCAAGATAACGTTATTCTCAAACTTAGTTTTAATTTATCTGCTTGTTAAAACATATTATTATTTATATTCAATCTAACCATGCAACACCAAACACTATCCGTGCTGGCCCTATTCTTGGCCGGCCCCCTAAACAACACATAATTTGTTGATCATAATAGGTGGTGCTTGTCTGTGAGACTCCAGGTAAACACAATACACGCCCTGTGCTCATCTATCAATTATTCATAAACACAAGATTGGAATGCTCTTTGAGAACAACATGGTGCATTGGTGCATGAGGTTTGTACCACTCTCCCCGATCCCGATCCCCCGCCCAGTTTGTCGGACCAAGATATTCGAGTGCGACTTGTGTCGTGATGATTATTGTACCCAGTGAACCAACATAATAATGATGATAATAATAGTAATGATAATTATAATGATAATAATAATAATGATAATAATAATAATAACAACACTTCTACTACTACTCTACTACTACTACTACTACAACTACTACTACTACTACTACTACTACTACTACTACTACTACTATACTATACTATACTACTACTACTACTACCACTACTGCTGCTGCTGCTGCTGCTGCTCCTACTTCTACTACTACTACTACTACTACTACTACTACTACTACTACTACTACTACTACTACTACTATAATAATAATAATAATAATGATAATAATAATAATAATAATGATAATAATAATAATGATAAAACTTTCAGTAATTTTCGTGAGAAACTATGAGAAATATGAGATACGTGTCAGGCTAATTTAACATATTGCATGAAAGTAAAATTAATTAGAATCTTAAACATATTTCAATTACGTACCCAGGACCATATTTCACTGAACAATATTGAAAATGAAATAAAAATTTTGGTCACTTCCACTTCACTCTGATTTACAGAAAATGAGTGTGTAAGTGCGGATGTGCGTATATGTGCCTATTATCGATGCCTTTGTTAATAATATAGGCCTATATTAACTATCTTTGTGGTTTAAGTGTAATAAGCTTTCACTAAAATAAAAAAAACTTTATGTCTTTCAAACATACAAATTCACATATTGCTATATTTCCTTACAATATATTCAAAGACAATGTTCCTATCAAAAAAAGAAAAAGAAACCAAAATGTAGGTGTTACAATAGATTAAAATTCAAATTGGAACGAACACATACGTTGTATAAATACTAGTATCTCGAGAAACATTGGTATACTTGACAAAATGAGAAACATTATTCCACATACTACCCTTGCTAAACTATACAATGCATTTAAATTAGCTTATATACCAAACTGCAATATAGTTTGGGCAACCTGCGCAAAAACTAAAATTGATACAATCGTCTTAACAGAAAAGGGCCAATCGAATTTGTACCGATTCGCAATATTTATCACACATAAGACCAATAATGCCATAAACGAAAGACTCTATATGACATAAATTCACTTCAAAGTTTACTGCTGATGTTCAAGTACGTAAATAACATGCTTCTACCTCCATTCCACAATGTTATACTATGACTACATATATTCATTCATACCCTACATCTAACTCTTCAAATTTTAATTTAATCAAGTTCCCCAAATTGCTTATGGCATCCAAAGTTACCACGGTCCCGATTTATGGAACTCTCTACCAGAGTTTATATATAAAAAGATGCTCTTCTCTTTACTCATTTAAGAAAAAAAAGTTAAATCCATGTTATTACAGAATATCCGATGTATATTTTCTGTGTTAGTATTTAAGTTAATCATTAAATCACCCTTTTCCTTTGATTTAATCATAACCAAATACTCTCCCATGACCATGATCATAATCCCCATGGCCTTAATTTCACCATTGTTACCATCATCCTCATCTCCATCTTCATCATTGAAATTATGAACAAATATTACCATTCCGCTTTATAAATGTATCAATTATTTTAATGACTTCTAATCCGGGGTAGTTATTTTTTCAAGCAATCTGCTTATACTGACAATCCTCCTGCAAATTGTAATTGTTTAGAACGACATTTTATTTGGTGTTTTTTTCTTTATGATTTATGCCCCCAGAACAATTCCCATGTTTGTTATGTAATTAAAATGTATTATATACGAATGTTATGAATGCAGAATAAAACGATAAATCAAATCAAATCAAATTAAATGCATTGACTTATCCACGTCCCCGAGGGGCAGGCATGATAACAGAATTCGCCATATTTGACAGGGATATATACTCTTCAGATATTAAAAGCAATACTATTTTATTTTCATGTACAGCTATGAATAATCTTTTGCAAATATCCTGAATATTACTAGAAGACAATGCATGGGCCATGAAACGTCACCTGAATATATCATAAAGTTGTCTCAGGGACAGCGTCAGGATATTTTGGTTGGGGATCCTTTCTTTCCATTTTCTTCTTCTATTATCAAATATTTTTGTTAAGTCTTTATAGAGGTTATGCATGTGTGGGAGAGGGTGTGTTCAAGTGTGTGGATGTGTCTAGACGTTAAGGATAGTGTTTTTTTAGAATCACACTTATGAAATAACATGCTTAACAAGCAAGGGTGAGTGGGGTGTGTGTGTATTGTATTTGATGAGAGTGTGGGGTGAGGGTGTGGTTATGTGCCTTGAGGGCATAGGAGGACAAGGTGTGAGGGTACCTTGATGTGTGAGATTGTGATCGAGGTTGGACCGAAAGTGTGTGCGTAATGGTGAGGGTGCGTGTGTTCAATTTCTCCTCGTGTATCAATCTGATTTGCAGGTTCTTTTCTTTCTGTATCCTATTTCGCAAAAAAATGCAGATATCATATGCAGATTTGTATATATTATGCGTGTTTACGTATGTATTGTATGTGCATGTGTGTGTGTTAGGATGTGGGTGTTTGTATGTGTGTATAATAAGGTAATGGTATGTTGAAGGTTGATGTAAAATAATAATAATAATAATATAGGGTATTTATATTGCGCACATATCCACCTTGTTAGGTGCTCAAGGCGCTCCTATATTACCCGGCTAAGCTAGGCGTTCACAGCGCACACAGCTTCTTAAGGAATTACTTCCGACCGGTACCCATTTACCTCACCTGGGTTGAGTGCAGCACACTGTGGATCAGTTTCTTGCTGAAGGAAATTACTCCATGGCTGGGATTCGAACCCACGACCCTCTGTTTCAAAGTGCGGAGACTAATCCACTGGGCCACAACGCTCCAAATGGGATAAGGGATGCAATGGAAATATGTTGATTTTTGTTTTCCTGCAAATCATTCAATCATTCAATATTATTTAAATACATAGAGGATTGGGGGCTCAGACTAGTTTATTTGTTTGTTTTTTTAGATATAAAAGTATATTTTAAGATATTTCATTCCATCCTTATTTGCTTCAGTTTTTGGTAAATATTTTTTTTTGCATATCCTTGAAGATATTTTTATTTATCTTGAGTTTATGTAAACCATTTGGATGAAATCCTTAATAAAAACATGATGGAAAAGTGCGAGTGTATGTGTGTGTGGGAATTAAGCTATGTGGTGATCACGTGGATTATGTGTTATACACTTGGATATGCTGGATTCTCATAGTAAGTTTAACCTAAAGATGAAATCGAAGCAACTTTCTTTACAAGATTTATGCAATATTAATGTTTATGAATTTTAATAATCAAGGGGAGTAACATAGTATCTGGTTTTGTTGATCTTTTAAATCCACATCCTTACAATGTTTCCTATTTTTTAAACGAATTTCTAATACAAGGAAGGTTTTGTGAAATTGATTCAGAACAGGCTATCCCAGATAAATAATAGTCTTGCGGTAATAAAGCATCATTCATCATGGCAATATTACTTCTATCGTAAGCATCATAAAATAATTAACGCTGTTAAATATATCAAATATAGCTTGTATATCATTACTTAGTTAAGTTAAAGGGGGGGGCATAATTATAGTAATTGCCACCCCTAAATAAACACTATAGAAAACTAAATTATTAAGGGAATTGAATTAAAACTGTTCCTTTCTATCCTTAAATACTTCTTACCACAGTGCATTATTTCTGGTTGGGGTTATGCTGCATAATATTAATATGCGGCTTAACCCCCATCTATTATGGTTTAAAGTTTGTAGTATACAGATCTCTTCATTTTTTAAACTATGCTATCGGTTAATGTATCAAAGATCTCTATGCTCTAAAACTATATTTCGTTTCATCTACAATGTCTTTGGTTCTACTTTTTACTGTTATGACCACCCGTCCAAAATAGCTTCCATTCTTTTCGTCACAATCTTTCTTCTTTTACGCCATCACCCCGTAAATTCATCAATATTGATATCGATCTCCGGCCGATTCCATGGTAGGGGTAAAACACTTTCACCCATACACAACTCACTTGGTCGTCATCGGTGCCATCGATCTCCTCTGATAGACCAATCACAGAGCTGGTTCTATACCCAAACATTGTCTAAGGCTAGCAACGAGGTGTGGTTTGCTGGTTACTCGGTGTACACAGCTTGCATCCATATAAGCATGGGAAGTTTGGAGAGTTAGCATCAGTCAAGAAATATTCCTTACTGAGACATCACTGTCTGTGGATACTCTGATATTTTGATCATTATTAGTTGAAAGCATTTCACAAACTTCTTCTGAAACTTAAACATTTAGGATCTGTGTCATCCTTATCAAGGATACATCAGCTATTTCTACATTTCACAAAGGTAAGCAAAATTATTTTGTTATTCTTTTCTTTCCCTTTGATTGTTAGCGCTCTAGCTTAAAAGTTTGTTTTGTCGCAGTTATTAGTTTTGGAAGTTTTTTTTACGGTTTAAGGTAGTTTGTCGACATTGCCAGCTTCGTTGGAGTATTAGGCGGTAGTGATCTATTATTTTGCAAATGTTGAATGGCAGAAAATTCACATTACTCTTCAACTTTTCCAAATTAAGTTATTCAGTATACTACATTCACATCTAAAAGAGATTCTTCCTACTTTATTTACTTTAAAGTCCATAATTGCATTAGTTATGTAACGTGTAAAAGAAATAAGCATAATTTTATCTTTTTTTATTTTGGTCGGTCTGATAATAATTCGTTTTTAATGTTGTGTAAGATAGCATTTCTCCAATAAAGTTTTCGATGCCGGATGACCGGCGTGGTCGTACTGTCACCATGGCAACGTCGTAAATAGGGCGCGTATATACGGAGGGGTGATCGATAGTTTCTTTTATGCCTTGCATGCTCTTTATTGTTTGTTCCATCCCCTGTCGACTACTTATTTGGGCTGTTGGCCCGGCTACAATATTACAACTTTCTAATTTTCATACCATGCGTTTATTTGACTTCTGAACGATTTTATTATTATAAACTTGGTGTAAGCCAGAAATAAGTATGTCTAAATATTTATGCTCTTTTACATTTTCAACTCTTTAACATCTTTTTTATGAAATGTTGTTAAAATTTTTGTTATTAATTATGCTTCCATTGCCTTTGTTGAGATATCTTTTTCCTCAAAGTTAACCCGTATTTCCCCCCTTTCTTTTCCAGATTCAACTCTTCCATATTGCAATGGCTTTCACTCGTTTCGTTGTCCTGATGGCCCTCGTCGCCACATCTTACGCACAGTTCGTCGACGTCGACAGTTTTAACATCGACAGTCCATCCGTGATCTACGACGGCGAAGTGTTCACCGTCCAGTTCGATCTCACCTTCACACCGACCGCCGGAGCTGCCGCGATCATTGACGGCTCCCACGCATCCACCCGTTTCATGCCTGTCTTCACCCTCTCTGAGGATGGCTCAACGCTAGATCTTGATGCTTATGCAACCGTCGAGCTCACCGCAGCCCAACAGACTACAAGCCTCACCGACGATGACTCCGTGACGTGGAACAATCTTGAGACCTCCCTCAATCTGACCGACATCGAATGCGGCAATGGTACCGTGTACCAGTATGCCTGTGTCTCCCTCATGCCATACACCGGAGTGACCTGGTCCGGCGTTGACACCTCTAACAGTTCCATGTGTACCAGCTTCGTCTGTAAAGGTAGGTTCATTCTCTGCTTCTTGAAGAAAGTATATCTAGTTATTTAAAAAAAAAAATCATCTTTGGAATTATGGCTTCAAATAATAACATATTTCAAATGCTACATGCTTCCACTTAAAAATCTATTCTAACTTTCTAAACCTCACATCAAAAACATATATGCGAAACAAATTTTTATGTCTTACCGTAGGCTAAGTTATATAGATCATGAAGATGGGCATGTAATATAGACTTAAAAACTTTATAATTCATCATAAAAATTTATCTCCTGAAAGGAATGAAATTGTGACTGCATGTTGAAGGTCATATTTTTGACAACACACTAATGACTCCTTATTCTTTTTTTACTCAACAGCTGTTGCCGACATGACTGTATCTGCCCTGGAAATCACTAACCCTGATGATAACATCATCCGTATCGGTGGCGGTCAAGCCCTCGATTTCGACATCACTCTCTCAAACCCATCATCAAGCGACAACGTCGTCGGCAGCAACAACTGGTTGGTGAGCCTCTACCTGGCTGACGCCGAGACGAGCGGCACTGCAGTCGCTACTGAGACCATCACCCTCTCCTCCGCTCAGAGAACCACCGATCTCACAGCTGGTTCTACTGTGGAATTCGAGGATCTCGCCGTTACTCTAACCCTAGACAGCGTCACCTGCGCCGACTTCGGCTACGCCTGCGCCAGCGTAGCACCTGCGTCAGCTGCCTACTGGACCCGCCCTGCTTCCCCAAGTGATAACTACATCTGTATTTCCGTCACCTGTGGAGCAGCAGCTATCAAGACAAGTCTAATCGTCATGCTTCTTACCGTCGTAGCCAGTCTCTTATTCAACCATTAATTAAATATAACATCATAGAACATTTAATAACTCCTTAAGACTATTAAGAAAATCTTTCGAGCCGGCAACTTGCTTCGAACGTTGGACCGGCTGAAGATATCGGAGCAGCTCCAATAAGCGGTTACTTTGGTGATTGACGAGTCATTCACTTCCTCGGTAACATTTATAAATGATAATGATTAAATGTGTTTGGTAATTAAATAACTGTTTGCCAAATGCAATTAGATAGCTGTCAATTTGGAACGATGTACGGAATTTCTTTATCCAGTCCACTCTCAAAACATGTACAGAAAGTTGGTTAGAAATAAGATATACAATGATCGTTAATTCGAGATCAACCAAAATATATGTAGGTGGTTGATTGTTTTATCTTCACCACTTTAATTAACATTTCATACATGTTTCGAGAGTACATCATCTTATGCTTGGTTGATTGTACATAATATATGCATGTTTTTCCAAACCGCAATTTTCTTGTACAAATGTATACATTAAAATTATAAGAATCATTATAGTTTTGGCAAGAAAAAAAAACAATTATCGGACAGCTGGGTATTGTAGTTAAAGAGAAAATATATTATTATGATGTCACTATAAACATATATATATATATGTTTTTCTTTGAAAGAGATCATTTAAATAAATTCTACGGTATGTTTGGTGCATGATCTTTGGAAGTATTTATGAGTGAACTCACGGTTTAGGATATCACTCCGCGATGCGATAATTCGGCGCGCCTTTTTTATGTGACTGAACATCTTCACGTTGTAATAGAATAATCGATATCAAAGAGTGTTATTCTGCTTGAGTTTTACACATAAATCTAGTAAAGGATTTTAACCTTCCAAAACGATATCGAGCAAAAACTGTACTTGTTTTTAGATCTCAGAAAATGAATTTTCTATACGTGTTGCTACTTGCCGAGACGTTTAGAATTTTGTCATCCACTGACACCTTGATATATTATTACGATGTATATTTCAATTTTCCTTCTGTAGCGCTACGTGTATTCTTTCATTCTTTATGATTATGTTGATATGTTTTGTACTTACCTCAAATGCGTTGATATTTTTGTAAATGAAAGTTGTGGTGCGCACCCTAATCTATTTTGCTATGTCATGTCGCAATATTTATTTATGCATGAAATCTCTGCTTAGTAAATAAAGTGGCCACTTTGTTTCTTTGAAAAGTATATTACATTCTATCTTGTTATTTTATTTCAATATTACGTGTTGTTTTGTTGTTGTTGTTGAAAGCGTGAGATCGTATGTCCTGCTAATGATTTTCAGAGTGTCACGGATTGTTTGACAGTGTTTAATGAATTCGGTGCTGTTTTTTATGACGATGCTGTGATAATGGTGATGAATGGTATACATTTCGAATTTCATCTATTAAAATACTCCCAAAGGGTCACGTCAACAAATCCAAAATTAGATTTAGAATTAAAATCTCGATATTAAAAAAAACATATATATAATCATGGACAATCAAGACGCGTAATCACGGTCTTGGAATAAATGTGACTCCAAGAAAGTATGTATATTGAGAATGGCTGTGGAATTGGTTGAAATGTTTGTTTGTTGTGATTTGGTAATAATATTTCTACACTCTAAAAAAATAGTCTATTCAAATTTGAATAGAAACTTCATTACCAGAGATTTTATCTTAAAGTGTAAGATTCTTGTTGATTCCCGGGTTGATTCCTTTGATTGAAACGACCTTGTCCCCCTTTTACATGAACTTTTCATTTTCATAATAAATTCTGTCCATTGCCCCTCTGAAAATGAGAGTTTGAATTGGAATAGATTACTTTTAGAGTGGTGTTCTGATATGATAAACATAACTGAAATAATAAACGACATTGAAACATACAGAAACGGGGAAGGAAGAAGTAATTTAAGAGGAAACAAATGATTAAGTCCCCCTAAGGATTTGATAAGCGAACTTGGAATTTCTTTCGACCCGTTGCTAACAAACAGATATAATGGTGTTTTGTTGATTGTTTTGTCCCCCCCCCTCTCTCTCCCTGGCTTCATACCATGCTTTCATCCAAATTCCATGAGCACCGCAAGTTTTCTGTTGGCATGGAACCCAACAATGGGTCCCTCCCTGTCTAGTATAGACAGTTTGCGTTATGATCGATCCGATTCGATGTCGTCTTGGTTCTGCTATCGATTTTATTGGTTGGGAGGGGGAACGCACTACCACTATTGGCCTATAGCATAGGTGCTTCTTCACCTTTGGTGGACCTTTAGTTTCTTTGAATTGAACCGCATCCATAAAATAATTTATTTGATGTTTTTTCAACAACTTATTAACTTCCCCAATTTCTCTAAAATGTGTTATCAAATTCTCCCCTTCCCTCGTTATTCTCTAAAACTATTATCCCTGCAATTTAACGTAAAGAAGTTCTTGATAATATCATCAGATATCTAACAAACTTTAAGTTAGGTCTACTGTAGTTTTATAATACATCCGGCCTTTATCTGACAGAGAATATCATTTCTTTATTATAAGCATAAAATATCAACATCCTAACTCAACTTTCCATTAAGTTAACATATTATTTTTCGATTGTGGAATTGTTTTCCCCACTTTGACGCATACATTGCATCAATGTGATTCTTCGCACTTTATCTCCAGCACAATATACTAGCAGTGTCGTAATCAGCCTACAATCGTTTCTGGCAAAATTTATTTAAAAAAAAGTAGCGAGCGAGCGAGCAAAAATTTCGACATTTTTATTACAAAATTCCAATATTGTGCTAAATTTTTGACATAACATTCAGAAAATGATATCATATTTCACCCTTCTCTCTTTCCTCTTAATTCTTTTCCTTGGTCGTGGTTTCTTTCTTTTTAGGTGTGTGTGTGGGGGGGGGGGGAGGCAAGTGCCCCAGCCCCCATCTGTACTTTACTGTATAATAATAATCATGATTGATGTCATTAATATTACTACTCTATACCTTAAAATTTTATTAATAATTTACATTAATTTGAAATGGGAATGCTTGCTGAAGAAGAATAACAATTGTCTGGGTGAAAGTTGCGTGCATTGTTTTGAATCAATCAATATCTCTATTCCGTCAGGTTAAATAGGATGTGGTTTTTTTATTGATTGAGAGGTCACTGTAAAAAAAAAGCCACGAAAGAAAGTTCACAAGAAAGAAGTGTTTAAAATGACTTGAAAGGTTTTAATGATACAATACCATAATAGACTCAACATAACTTTCGTCTGCTAATTGTTAATATCATGAAAATAATCACATAGAATTATAAAAAATTGATATTATTTTGACCTATCGTCTGAGCTCTATTTTTTTATTATGCAACATCCTTACACCCGACTTATTAGATAAGATAGCAGTGAGATAATTTCGCAACATAAATGACTACAAAATTATTTTCTATCTTCGAGTAAATTTAACTGATTTACATGCTTTTACGACAGACTTGTGAAGGAGGGGTCAGGTCAATTTTGTCTCGCCCGCTTTGTTCACTCGATTTTCATAAAAATGTTGCATTCTATCCATACTCGGTCTTTATTATTATCAGTATTATTTTTTAGTTTGGGGTCTTATTGTGTCCTGGCTAGAATGTAGTTTTACATATGCCAGATGCGTTCCACTTGTCTACGATTTGCGCTCTCTCTCTCTCATCTCCCATCCTCTCTCTTCAAAATAAGCAAGAAGTTGTCAATAAATTAATTGTGTTGCCAAGTGAAAAAAATGCGTGATAATAAGATAATACAATTAAATTTTGAAATAATTTTTTGTACTTTATCTTTATCACGAATATTGAAGAAATAAGATGAAGAGTAGTATTCCATAGGGAGGGAAGCGGACAAATTTGTTGTTTAGTCTAGGGTTAAACCTAAGTTTAATTATCATACCAACCTTAAAAGTTTGATAAAATATACACATATAAACATGTATATGATATAGTTCATTCTGAAAAGAGACCATGTCACCTTTTCTACACGCTCATGTGTTTGACTTGACATATCGATCTGATTTTTATACAGAAGTCGATCTCATCCAAAACTATTTTTACCAATTTTGTTTAATTAAAAAATGTATTTTCAAAGAGTGCGAGTTACTTTTGTAATATATCTTTATCACGATATTGAACAAATAAGATGAAAAGTAGTCATGGTAGTATTCCATAGACAATATACATTTTAATGTTTACATTGTTCCTAGTGCTTGTGGATATCTGTTTTGTTCTATTTCATTTTATCAATTTCTCATCTGATATAACCTACCATTGATATTTATTGTACTTTCTTATTCAATTTCCTTCTCTTCTCCTTTCTATACTATTTGAAAATAATTTGAATTTCCCAAAGTCGACCTCTTTTCTCCCCTCTTTCTTTCTATCAATACCTGCGTTATCTCTCCATTTCTTAGTTCATTCCTTCATTCTTTGTCGTCCTCCCATAATTCATTCAATGGGTGCATCTCTCTTCATTTGTATAACATGCTTCATGAGTAACATTCAACTCTTTACATGAAACCTTCCATCCGAACACATCACATATCTGAACAAAAACCCAAACAACCAGAGAGGTGACGTTGAACTGTCTATTTTTAATGGAAAACAATAATAGTACAAAATGGGTATAGAAACCTACATTTCGAAAAAAAATCCTGAAATTATATCTACATGTATGGTGACTCATCCATTGGTGATCTTTGAGTGCCCAAATTCTTAATCTGAAACTTTAACATTAATAAGAGTGGTTGATCACATTTGACTGACACCAAACAATTGATAAGGAATGATTCTGAAGCCAATTTTACCTTTGGCTGTAGAAATGTGTTTTCAAAATTCACTGCACATGATTAAAAACCATATGAAAACTTGATAAGGAAATATATTGATATATATGTAGTTTTAGGAAAAGGGTGGTCCTATTCTAATTCCCTGCCATCTTTTACTGATATGATTCTTTTGTGACATCTTTTCCATTTGGGATTTTTTTTTCTTTACAGTCACCATTACTACGCCACAAGATCACAGAAATAATGCTCATCTTATATGGTGTCTTGAAAATATAGTTATATGATATAATATAGAAATAAACACAACAACCACCAAGTGAGGTTATTGCATGCATAATGGTGTGATTACTAAATCACATTTCAGGTCATATTTAAGGATTTTTCAAATCTATATATAGCATTATTTATATTAATGATCAAAACATTACTATAGATTCAATATTACTTCTTTACATATAACAATATAAAAAAAGGATGGCCTATGCACTAAAATACATAGTCAACCGTTATTTTTTCTTGCACTTTAAATGCTAAGTTTCTTTCATTTCATTTTGACAAACAATGACAAGCCTGCATATGAGTGTTAAGACAAGGGGATGAAATTATGTTTAACAAATTGATTTGCACAAACCCAAAACTAGTTAAGACATGACGACTCGGTGTTTGAGCAATCCGTGTTCACTGACAACTGTTATAAGCTACAGAAATCCTTGCATCTGATTGGCTCAGAGCAAAGGTGTCTGTGCAAACCACCAACAAGATGCTCCATGATACACTTACATGTACCAGGGTCCTGTAACACAAAGCTTAGCGATAAATAGCAAATATGAGAGAACACGTCTGATTGGTTCCTGGTCGGTATTTTGCGCCAAATGCCGTGTAATATTGATGTCGATTGGTCAGTTCATTTAGCGATTGATCGCTAATCTTTGTGTTACGGAGCCCTGATCACTTAAGATTCCCATTTTGTCAAAACCAACTCGATGAGTTAAGCCCTTTTGGCATTACAGGCAAATATCGTTATCAACAAAATCACCTTTGGAGAAGATTTAAAATCATCATTTCCCAAGCCGATTGCAATAGCATAAAAATTGTCATCAAATATGAACAATAAACACTTTCATTACTGTCTCAATATGGCTTGGGAAGCCTCTGAAATTGTTCGTATAGTTTTCAAATCATGCAATTATGTCTTTTGATGCCTCCAAAACTTTGAAATACGAAAAATATTTATGATACTTTCGAAGCTGCCTTTAATTTCTCACTGATATTAATTTTACTCTTAATGCTCTATTTAGTTCTTTATGACTGTGTTAACTTTGATATGTACTATGTCATAAACATGTTTTCTTGCATATGCTTCGCTTCATATATTTTAAAATACATGTTGGAGGAGCATGATGAAAAACATCCACTGCACAAATTTTGTTGAAACTGCTTCAACATGGGCCAAATTAGGACCACATGAATTTATTATCAGCCCCGTTGAAGTCAAGATAATGGTTATATGCATAGTATGTCATATGGGCTCACACAACTACAGCTACATGTACATCCCAGAACAAAATGCATGTAATTTGAAATCATTTGAAACATGATTTGTACTGTAAATCTTCATCATATATAATTTTATTAGAAAATGTGCGAAAGACAAACTAATTATGGTGTAACTTTCCATACACTTTCCATACACGAGACATATTCTAATCAATCGCAGCTCTATAATAACTACTTATTTGTAAGGTGATAAAGACATAGTAAATAAGCACTTAAGGATTATTGTCATTTTCTTGATCACATTTGATCAGCCTTTTCAGCATACAATGCATGCACAAACTCAACACCACGATGGTGAGCAGACAAGACAATACAATAGTATTGATTTCCTTGATTGTAATCCCAAATTACTTTACAGAAAGATTAACCTGAGAACTCCTAATCGTCTCTGTATGCCTGATACAGGCAATTATACAAATCATTCATTTTCTAAGACAAAGAAAGAAAAAGAGACTTAAAGCCAACCACACACTACACAATCTGACAGCGACGCAAAATTTTAGAAAAAAATATGTAGCATTGTAATTAAAACATTCAAATATGGAAAACTACATTGGTCCAAGTACTATATCATAGTATGGATGTTTTAAAGTTTTTAGTTAAACTCAAGGCAGCTGCGAGCATCCTTGCACAGGTCCATTATTGGCATGAAAATTAAATTCTGAAGTGGAAAGATGTCGTGTAAGTTATGTGGTAGGGTTAGATTGGAGTCGATTTTACTAAAAAAATATTTGCAGAACAATCTTTTGATTTCATTAGACCTAACATGAGAGAATTCAATTGTCATTTGCTACAAAGTTGGGGGGGGGGGGTTAAATGTGAGTAACGATCACTCATAAATTCCTGGTTGCAAGCAGAATAGCACATCACAGCATAGGACTGAGAGGTATGCTACTTCTACTACTGCTGCTGCTGCTACTGGTGCTGCTGCCACTGCTACTGCTCCTACTTCTGCTACTACCACTGTGCACAGTAAGAAATGAGATTGTGCTAAAAGACATTCACACATATTTAGGTACTTTTCCATGATTTTAAGATCAATGAAACAGCTCTAAGGTCTCGTGTCTGATCATGTAGTGTGTGCGCAGTGTACTTTGAACTCTGATATCACATTTTACCCTGTTTATCATTACATCAACAATCAAACTGTTGCTCTGATTACATCAACAGCAAAATATACATAACTTGAACACTAGTAGAAAAAAAATCTATTACATTTACAAATCCACTTCACAGTCAACTTTTGTACTGAATTAGAGTGCATATTACATCCTAACAAGAAAAAAAATATATACACATGAAAGACTACACAGAAAAAGTCTAACACTACATATGGCCATTATTGACTATGTAGTAACCCATGGTTGGTGCTAAAACAAATTCAGTTGGCTTTCTAAGCTGAATATTCTTTAAACTATCTTATCATGCAAAAAAGAAAAACATTTATTAACAATAATTACACTCTGCCTTGTAAGGCATAAGAGATAATACATCATAGATGTATTAGGGTACCATACCACAAAGGTTAACAATTAATCATACACTTGATTTTCATTGTAGTCAATGCAATTTATTGTAGAAAAATGATCTACGATCATCGATGCACTTTATACATAGCAAATGTTTGCTTGCTCACGTTCAGTGTACAACATTTTCCACACCCTGGGGAGCATTCTATGCTCCTACTGCATTTCTCAAATGCTCAAAATGTTGATAAAACCACATGTAGTTCAAACATTAACAATCGACCACGGGCCCATTCAAATGAAAATGATTGTGTTGCCAACCAAAATGCGGCTATGAAATATACTCACTTCTCCACACCCTGGGGAGCATTCTATGCTAACACATTTCTTACATGCTCAAAATGTTGAAACATGGGTAGAGAGTGGCAACCGAAAATTATTGCCTTGCCGGCTAAAACGTGACAATGGAATTCCGAGAACCTTCTAAACATTATGGTACTGTTATCATCAACATTAGTTTCATTATCAACCAAAATTTACTGTACATAGTTCTAATGTGTCGTCTTTCTCAAGGTATTTTAATTATTTTCAACAAATTAATTTCTTTTCATAATTTTATCCTTAGGTTAACTTCTACTGGTAGTTTTGAATCCATAAAAAGGTAAATGCATGGTTTTATAACTCCTATTTTAAATTCATACATGATTTCTGTATTGTACTGGCAGACTTATAAAAATACAATAATGTCCTTCTCTATAAAAAATAGCTATGGAAATAAGATCAGGGAAAATTTCACAATGAAAGGTCTTCAGACTCTCAGACGTCATATGACGACACAAGAATACAATTCACACTTTTCATTCCCACCACATAATTACGTCAGCATTTGGAGGATGAAAGACATATTTCTGAACGATATGAATATTACTTCACTCTGCTGTGAAGGCATAAGATAAAACATGAGCTTTAATTTAATGATAAAATACATTAAAAATTGGACACCAAGAGCACATCTTGCTTTGGATCACTTAACAAGACCAGCACAAGCATGTTCAGAAAAGAAATATAACTTTTTGAGATGTCTATTAAAAGTGTCTATTCTGTCATATTGGAATGAAAGTTTAACAACCATCAGCCTCACAAAGGCAGTTTGATTAAACATTATCGGACCACCTTCAGGGGCAACTTGAAAACAAACATGTATAGGAGTGCTTTTTGACAGACATCGACTTATTGTTCAAACATATATCATAAATAATTTGTTTTTGTTGTTGTTCTGCTCTGAAGTACCTTGAGCATCTAATCAAGATGGAAAGTGCACGATACAAGTCTTATGTATTATCATTAATATTATTGATTCATGTTACAGGTATAATCATGAAAGATATGCATCCTCAATTAGTATTATCATATTGTCGCAGTATTTCAATTTGTTGAAAAATATAAGGGATGGTTGCATATAAATCATTTCCCAATTAACAAATCAATGAATGAAATTATTATTTTTTTCTTCAATTACCTCTTATAATTGGCTTGCAAGTGATAAAATCTTAAAGTATTGTTTACTGTTATATCAAACCAATGTTAAATATTTTTTTTCACAATTCTATTTTAATCTACTATTCTATACATTGCACATCACTAAAAAGTTTTAATCTTTCAACGATTTTATATCACCGTAACCAGTCGTGTACGCTCATTTTAGTTATATCTATTTAGAGAACCAAGGTTATGTGATCATTAGTTATCATCAACTATGTATTGCAAAACTTCATATATCATCTCCCATTTTGTAAAAAAAACTCAAATACCTTGCTTTTAGAAAATCTCATTTTTGAAAAAAACATTACGAGAGCGAGATGTGATGATTATTCATCATTCATTGTGGATTCAATGACATGATAGTTAAAATGTCATCTTCATATCGTGCTATGGGACAATGTCCCTCAATGGGACAGTGCATAAATCTTCTAGATGTTATGAATTATGGCACTGCTGGCTTACCAAATTAAGAATGAATTTATTCAGTCCCATTCTTTAAACAATGGGACCCTGAATGGGAGGCCCATATTCTGAACTCAGATTTAACTTAAACTATAGCCTAAATCTGTAATTTGAAACTATGGTTTGCCAAAATACATCACAAGCCTATAAGAGTAGATGGTCAATTTTACACTTGGTACTATGATAGTTTAAAGAAATGTGTGAAAATGTTAAATACAATAGATTTTTACCAATAAGGTAAAAAAAGAGCCAAGCATCCATAAGAAATTAAAAGTGTTAACAACCTTTGGCTACACATAACATTAGTATAGACTTAGAATATGGTTTAAGCGAAACTATAGACTGGAATACAGACTAGACAATGTAAAACCACTTTCTCTATATCTAGGCAACGTTACCAACAACCATGTCATAAGATGGGGGCTTGGAGGTCATCTCAATGTCATAGTCGAATCCTTCGCATTCTTTGATGTGAGTTTCATCATCAAAGTCAGCCTTGAGACTATTCAGCAGGCGCTGGTGAAAAAAAAATGAAAAGAATCAAAGAAAGACTGGGTGTAAATGATGCCAAAAGCCGCCAATGTTAACATTTACTATCCTTGAGAAGATGTGGAGGATCTGAGGAGAACTTTCTCCATTAAACACAGTGAGCCTAGAAAGAGATATTATGTATTTTCAAGTAATGAAGAAAAAAATGCAAATTCATACTTTTGAGTAACAATGACAAATTTTCATTGAATGGCTTATTTAGAAAGAGCAAGGTTGAATAGATCAAGTTAAAACAGCTTTTATTGGGACTGCATAACATGCAGTGCACACTTACGTCTTTCATAGATCCCTTGGAAGTAGCCAATGTATGTATGGCTCCAACGGGCATACACATGATGGACAGAAGAGCCACACACCAACCCAGGCCTTGGCACCAGGCAGGGTAGATGTAGTTACCATACGTCACGGGTTCATAGTCCACAATTGTGAAGATCAGAATAGCCTGGATACAAAGCATATAACAAGTGGTCAAAATTGTTGCATTGTTCTTTCCATAATGGCTGTCACTAGAACGGAGAGCTCTGTCACAGTTGTTGATGCTAATAATATCACAATTGTGTTTGAAAATCATACTCTACATTGAATCATCACAATTGAATCATCAATTCGTTTCAATTCAGCATCCCTTTGAAATTTATCATGGACTAATCTAATCACCACTATCAAAATACCAGCAGGCCTGCCAACCTTCTACAACCAATGAAACTATTTTTTGACAAAAAAGAGCATTTTCAAAAATTTGTCTCAACGTAACAATCACGAGCCTGTTGTAGTTAGATCGGTGAAAAAAACATGTGAAATGAATTCACCTTGCTCGTAGGCAAGAATTTACTTGTTCTTTTCATGCAACAAGTTACTGGCTGACAGTGATTTTTACCGGTCTGGGACTGTCGGACTGGCACTAGTGTCACGCGCTGTGTATAATACATACTCCATGATGAGAAATTTTTAAAAAAGTCACAAATCATACAAAAAAGTATTGGTGTATTTATAGCAAAAAAGAGGAAAAAATACTCTAAAAAGGGAACGGTTGGCATGTCTGTACCAGTATCTCCATTCTTAATCATCACTAACATCCACACAACAATTATCATCATGAGCATCATGAACACAGATGTTAACATCCTCATCATCACCGCTGTCATATCCACTATACAAATTCCATGGTGTTAAACACCGTGGCCCGTATTCTGAAGTCAGGTTTAACTTAAACTCAGGTTTAAAGTTGTGGTTTAAGTATGGGAAGCCAAAAGTATCAACATTTTTTATTAGGTTGAACGTTTCTTATGTTTACTGTGCTCTTTCCCGATTCATCAATGGTGAAGACAATAATCTATTTATACTTCCTAGACAATTATGAATGATTTGAGAGTCAAATGAGCTGAAATATGATATCTCTACCATTAGTGATTTATGTAACAATTGGCTATCCATACTTAAACCACAACTTTAAACCTGAGTTTAAGTTAAACCTGCTATCAGAATACGGGCCCGTAACTCTGTCATAATACTAACCAACGACACCACTGCCTTCATCATCATCACCATCATATTCATCATCATCATCACTCCCATCATCATCATCATCATCACTCCCATCATCATCATCATGAATTTCATCCTCGTCATCACTAAAATCACCACCACTACCACCACCACCATCACAATAATGATAATCATCCTTTCCTCTCTATCAAAATTAATATTGTCCTCATCATAAATAGCAGAAAATAAGCATACACTTCGCAGACGCTTTCTGCAACATTCAGAATCTGGTGAAAATGCCCCTCAAATCACAATGGACAGATGAGAGGTCATTGTCGAAAATTGGTGAACCTGGACAGCATATTCTTAAGACTTGGACCAGACAAAAAACTGCAAATGTCCTTAATGGCACTGCTATCTTGATTTACCGATTTTTTTTTTACAAAGGATGGTTTGTTACAAAGGGCTATTGACAAGAGATTCTCTGCGTTAAAAACAGCGCCTGCGAAGTGACTGCTAAAATAGAATCATGACTTACAAGAATGAGAACTGGTGAGATAACCAACCAACAGGCTCTGAAGTATATGTTTGGATAGGATCCTGTCATGGCCTCAATATTCTTTGCCAGCCGATTCCCACCTAGAGAAATAACACAGACAAGCAGTTTTCTTATTTCTATTTAATTCATCTTTCAACTGGATTCCTACAAGCACTTTGTAGGCAATCATCTAAAGTAAGTATTGCATTATCATAATGGTGGTAAGACAGTGTTAAATTCATTTTGAGATCAGTTCTGAGCTTTACGATGTATCTGCACAGCTTGTAAAATGACATCTCTGAAATTTATTCCTTAAAAAATACAGGACAGGAATATATGACATTGGGACGTCATACCTCAGTCACATTTTCACTACGGCCGCCGTTAGGTGAGTCGAAAACAGCCGTTTTTATCTAATTTTATTCAAACCACCCATATGTCACGAGTACAATTTTTTTTTCAAACTGCTGTTTTCAAATGGCTGTACAGCGGCCGTAGGGGAAATGTGGCCGAGGTATTACTTCCTTTGCGAGATTAAATTAACTGTATTGTATAGCAATTATCCAAATTGATAATCGACTAGATTTTTACCCTATTTCTTTTTAGGTCACAATTTTAAACAATTTTTAATGTGTAAATAAACACCATTATCTTTATAATATGTAGAACAGATTAATTACCATAAACCCAGCATACAGCTATAGCCTCCCCTATGGCAACAAAGAAGAGAGAGATGACAGCAGTATACCAATCCATGATCTGGAAGAAGTACATTCCTCCCTGTATAAAAAAAACAATAAACAAGACACATATTCATGTTTAAGGTATGAATCATACTTATCTGATGATTATTATTATGATATAAAAATGTTAGAACTATACTGATAGAGATGACATAAGTAGTGATGACACCAATGGTGACAATTATCTTGATGATGTTGGTGATGATGGCATTGGAGATTATTATATCGACGATGATGTTGGAGGTAATGATGAGGATGATGATAATGATGGCAATGACATTGAATCTTAAGATGGTAATGTACATGACAATGATAGTATGTCATCAGAATCTTAATGAGCATCCTTGTATTAGAATCAGATATGACTCTGTATATAAGATCTAAATATAAAATATAGATCTGAGATATGATTCATATAAGGATATATTAAATCTTTATTTAAGATACAATTGGTATACTGATCTGTTATGGTTCTACACAAAGGTCTGCATATAAAATAAGTATCGCATTATACTTACCCTGGTGATATTAGGAAGACCAAGGAGAAAGGAGATAACACATATATAGAGGACCAGGATCTCTTTGCGATTGAAGTAGAACTGACGAAGTTTAGGAAAACCTTCATTGAAGGTAGCAACAACCACTTCAACCATGGCAAACTGGGTAAAATAACAAAACACACAAGATTAGGTTTTACAAAGGGTTGTCATTGACAGTAGGATAAATTGCTCTATCTTTGGGATACATGTATGTTTTTGTTGGTTTATTATCAACTGTTAAATAATCATTGTATCACAAGTGACTGCTGCTGCTGCTACTACTACTACTACTACTACTACTAATTTTGATATAAAAATACTTCTGTTGATCATATTTACCTGGCTATCTATTCCGAGACAGACTAACATGAGGAAAAAGAGTACAGCCCACAACTGAGGTACAGGCATGGTGTTGAATACAACTGGGTAGGTGACAAATACTAGACCAGGACCTGCAAACAAACAGAAAGCATTGCCAAATAATGTGGTTATCTATTAATTCATATGTATCATTCATGTGTAGTAAATTCTGCAATTCAGCTTCTGGCTGCTAATTTATTTGAAAATAACAACTATTATCACCATCATATGAATGCTGAGAATCATTAACAAAAACATTATTTTTTAACAGATGAAATGTGTTTTCTATAGCCCCCAAATGAAAGGGGCCTTTAGCCTTAAAAAATGGGAAAAAGGCAACCCTACATTGTGAATTCTAAATTGTTATACACATTTTATCTAAGAAGTGATCAATGAAAATTCTTTAATTGCATGTCAGATATAGGAGAGTGAGCACATTTGTTTTCCTTGTCAAAATAGCTGAAAACCAATAAACTTTCTTTGCAAACCTCTATTAATGAAATCCTGACCAATATTCTGAAAATTATTCCATTTCTAAACCGTATTTCATTTCATTTGTCATAGTGATCAGAAATGAAGTGTGCCTATGGCATAAAATGGCCCACTTTTGACCTGCGTGCTGGTTGATGGAAAATTTGCCATCTTCGACCGATCACAGGTACACCTTAAAATTTGTTGTGAATTAAGGATTAAAACAAAGATTTTCAGAATAATGGTCCAGGATCGACCTCTGCTAGAATCCAACCCACCTGATACCACCACATCATCAATGTCAGCTTCTTGAATCTTGGAAATATAACCCAAAGCACAGAAGATCACACAAGAAGCAAATATACTGGTAAAACTGTTGATCCCACATATAGTAAGAGTATCTCTGGGGGAAAAAAGAAGCAAAACATGCAGACATTTAATAATCCATGTGTCCTACTTCTCCATAGTAGGATTGAGAAATTTTAAAGTTTTTTTTCCTTGAAACACCAATTCCACTAGTGGTAGGTCTAAAAACAATTATTTCTATCTTGTTTTCAGCAAAACTTGATTACAATACAAATTAAATTCATGTGTACTTTAAAACCAGCATTGCCAAATTCATCACCATAATGAATCTTGCCCGAGTAAAGTGCTTAAGAGATGATGTATGCATTGATGCTTTTTTGACCTAAAAGGGACAGTGTATGGGCCTCTCTGGTGTAGATTCTATCCCAATGCTGCCACCATTAGAATAGTCAGGCAACAATCATAATACTTGTCATCCTTCATGGTGATGGCAGGAGTTCATATCCCACTGCTGCCACCATTAAATGGTCAGGTACCATTCACCAAATTAAAGCCCTTCACGTCTATGGCATGGGTTCATATGTTACTACCATTAAATAGTCACACACCGATCATCATACTTATCTACCTTCAGAGTTCATATCCCACTGCTGCCACAATAAAATGGTTAGGCATCATTCACCAAATTAATGCCCTTTGTGTCTATGGCTTGGGTTCATATGTTACTATTATTGAATATTCACACATCAATCATACTTACCTACCTTTATGGTGATGGCAGGAGTTCATATCCCACTGCCGCCACCATTAAATAGTCAGGCACCATTCACCAAATTAACGCCTTACACATCTATGGCATGGGTTCATATGTTACTATCATTAAATAGTCCAACACCAATCATCATACAGCTTATTGTAGTCTAAGAATATGCAGCCCTACAGATCTACTCGATTTGGCTGCAATTACAGCGCTTTTTGGATGGAAATTTGGGAGCGTTTCATCAAAATTTGTCCACAACTTTCCGTGATTTTGTTTGACTAAGAAGCACAATGTCTGTCTGTTACAGGTAAGTGTCAAATAATTAGACTCCTGTTGCATAAAAAAAATCAGAATGAAACACCCCTCGGGGTCAATGGTAGAGGGCCGGCGGAAGTTGCCGCCTTTCCTTATTCAAGTCTTAATGGGAGCTCAGGACTGGCCATCTTCGTGAAATTTCCATAAAATAGTCAACATGTTTGTGCACTCAAACCCCACTTGTCTCCATTTCACTCAATTTACTTAATACTCCAATTGGCAACCAAATCGTATGAACCTAAAAACACAGGCAAATTATTTCAGGAATGTCCAACATGTAAGAGGTTGAAAGTATATACCTAGCGATTTGTCCTTTAAGCCTGGCGCACACTTATAAGATCCATTGCAATCCAATTTTCAATTAAATTATATTAGACACTTGATACGAACAATCCAACCTATAAATTCTTAACAACCAAAGTTCTGAATAATAATATGAATACTAACTTTGAAATTCTATCCTCCCTTTAGGGATATAAGCAAATCAAATTCCAAATCGCAATGACGTCATCATCGGCTGCGACTCGAAACTGCTTTGGACTTTACTCCGACCATAAGGCTTGCAGCAAAGTAGAATTTTAATTTTAGTATTCCTACCGAACTTCCAATAAAATGATTTTACTTCTTGGGACTTTTATATTTAATGTGATTCGTTCAAAATCGTGTCGCAACGGACCGTGTAGTATGCGCTAGGCTTCAGTCAATGGCATAAAACAGGTCCATATTCTACAACAGAGGAGTTATAATGAATGCCATACCTCACTATAGACCGATTCTTGAATTCGTTGTAACTAGACAGTGCTATCATAGACCCAAAGGCAATCCCAATGGAGTTGAAATTTTGAGCAGCTGCAGCTTCCCATACCTATGAAGTAGAAAAATGATATATAACAGAAATGATGGCTATAAAAATAATTATACCATATCCTACCCCTTCAAAAATGAATCAAAGGTTGAAAAAAAAATCTTCATTCCAATACTACATGGATGTCACAACTTCATTCAATAAAATATCATATATTTAATATCTGTGCACAAGGCAAATTTCTAGCAAATCAAAGTCATCAATTATACGCCGACTTTTCAAAATATACATTAAAGTAGAACATAGCTTTATAAAATGTACTTTAAAACTGAGTTCATATTATCTGTACAAAGTTTAAAGTGTAAATTGATTTCAAATTTTGCTTTATGTGTACTGCAGAAAGTATGCAAGCGTTATGTTTTTAAATGAAATGAAAGCTGGCTTACCGAAGCTTGTTTGAGGAGTTCCCAGCGAGGTTTAAAGAGGTAACTCATACCATCCGCAGCCCCATCTAACAGGGCACAGTTTATTAACAGAACAAACAACACCAAATAAGGGAAGGTTGCTGTGAAATACACGACCTGTGGGGGAAAAAGTAATGAATGGCATAAATATTTAAGGGGCTAATATATATGAAAACAAATAAGAACATATCATAAGAGGAAAGAAAATTATCGAGGATGTAAAATGAAACAAAATGTAGTTGAATAATTTCAAAATGATCTTAGATAGAAAACACGGGGATAAATACAAGGTATGGAAGGAGAAGCACAAACAAATCTTTAAAAAAAAGGATGGAACCTGAAGCCAGATTTTATGAGAGTAAGCATAGGAAGAGCATCAACATACCATAATGCCAGTCAAACTAATTAAAAACATTTTCTAAAAATAGGTTTTTCCTGTCTACTTGCTGACAACAAATTTAAATCAGATATATTGTCAATGTCAATTTTTTTCTTCAAAATTTCCAAAAGGAGAAGATTTTTCAGTTTGAAATTTCCCCTGATATTGATGGTTCCACTACAATATAAGTAAAAAGGAAATTTGTTCAAATAAGCTTGATTTCATATCAGTACAATAACCAAATGACATTCAATATTTTTAGAAATGGTACTATAATCAAATAGTACTTGGTGAAGTTGGTGATGCCATTCCATTTAAGGAAAGTGAAAGTTTGCAAAAAGCAATTTTTATAAACAGAACTATGGCAAAGTAAAAAAATTGATAAAGCTTAATAATAACATGTTATTGCTTAACTTGCAAAGTTTACTGGCCTCATGCAACCACTTCAAAACATGATGAATCAATACCGAGTGTCATCATAATATATACAATGATGTCTTTCATATTAATTATACCACTGATTACCCAAAAATGGTGAGTGAAAAATCCTTGTTGAAACCTTTGTTCCCCCCAAATTTTTTTATGTGAACCAAACATGTGATTATGACACGATGACACTCGTTAACGGAGCATGTTTCAAATGAGGTTTCAGGGCCTACCAGGTATCTGCATCATGGGTTTATGCAAAGCTGAATAAATACACATAAAAGGCTCAGCACAGATTGAATGTGAGGAAATTGCTTTATCTTTATCACTACTTTGTGATAACCACAAACTATTGCATAAAGATTCAGTTTTAGACAATGTATATATATATATATATATATATATATATATATATATATAAAGAGAAACAAGGTTGAAACTTTCATGCTTTAATCCAACAAAATTTATTGAAGTCCACAAATTTGATAAAGACGGTATGTACTCGTCGAAAATTTGTGGACTTCAATAAATTTTGTTGGATTAAAACATGAAAGTTTCAACCTTGTTTCTCTTAATATTACTCCAACACGTGGAATATCTACCGAATATATATATATATATGGGAGAGACAGAGGCAGAGCAAGAGAGATACAGAAATGGGGGGAGGGGGAGACAGGAGGCAGAAGCCATGACAAATGAAAATGCTTTGCAGAACAAACAATGTTCACGCAAGCAACATTTTTTTTTCAATAAATGAGAGATAACTAGAGGGGGTGTTAATGTATTTAGGAAAGGTATGTTGAAGAGAAATAAAACAGTGAAAGACTTCAAATCACCAAAAGGTGATACAGAGAGGAGTATAATCTAACTGGATTCTAATAAAAACAATAAATGTAAGACATGGAAAAAGGCTAAACAAAAGAAAGGGAAATGAAAAAGGAATAATTTAAATAAACAAATCCTAACAGATTGGAGGGAAAATGCATGATTCTCAAGTGGAACAAACTGTGCAATTTCCGGGATGGGGGGGGGGGGGTTATGAACATTAGATATTTGTACACAAAAACATTATTCAAAAAGATATCTTGCTGCAACCCCTCTCTCTTTCTTTCTTTTTTGGAGGGGGTGGGGAGGGTGGGGTGATCATTTTTTCTGAGCCCTATGTAAATGAAAAAGAAATTTGGGGGGTATGCAGAGATGAAGATTGGTGGTTGAGGGTTGTGATTTTGCTTCATACATATATATATATATATATATATATATATATATTTATTTCAGGCGTCTGAAAGAGGGAATGGTATGAAAGCTCCCTTAAAAAAAAAAAAATTTCCAAATTATACTAATCAGTAAAATATATTTTTGTTTGTGCTTTCTTCTCCTGGTAAACTTGTCATATAGATTATCAGTCTCCAAAACATGCTTATTCCATAACTTATTCAGTCAAGTTAGAGAAGTATATTTTAATATTCCTCTCTATTCTCATGTGTTTCCTTTCCTAAATACGCTACATTTGCTTGAAAACATATTAGAAATCAATAAATCAAAATAAAAAATGTTAAATAAAATGGGTTTAGACAAAACAAAAATTTCATTCAATGAACACACATAAATTTCCCCCAAATTACTTTGTTTTTAAAGACATATATGCACCTATAGTGGAACAGAAAAAAGGAGATTTTAGGGCAAGAAATCTATGCAGGGATTCAGCATGTCTTCACCTTATGGTAGATAAGAAAGATGTACACATTGATCACGAGGGTGTAAGTCATCAATGGTAATTCACAGAGTCAAGCAATGACTCAAAGAAAAAAAAGTTTGATCGAGCAGACTCTTGGTAAGTCATCATAATAGAGATTTGCTCAGGCTGATCATCACATATGCCATCAGAGACTTGCTCGGGTTGATTATCTAAAATGCCATCAGAGACTTGCTCGGGTTGATAATCTAAAATGCCATCAGAGACTTGCTCGGGTTGATTATCTAAACTGCCATCAGAGACTTGCTCGGGTTGATCATTGCATTTGCCATCAAAGACTTGCTCGCGCTGATCGTCCCATTTGTCTACAGAGACTTGCTCGGGTTGATTATCTAAAATGCCATCAGAGACTTGCTCGGGTTGATTATCTAAAATGCCATCAGTTTGCTTGGGTTGAATATCAAATATACAATCAGAGACTTGCTCGGGTTGTATATAATTTTTGAACGATAATGGTACAGAGAAAGAAATGTTGAGCCATCAACCTGGGAAAGATAAATTGAAATGAAAGGATTAATTGGTGGATTTATTGTTTATTGAGTGTCAGAATGAATGAATGGAGTCAATGATGTGATGATGAATGTTGATGAAGCACATAGCACTCTGTTTCTGTGATTATAAAGACACATTTACTGCAGAGGAAAAGGGATAATAAAGAGACTGTCAGGTTATCAATTCAAACACTACACACCACCACACATATTTATTAATATAACGCCTCCCACTTTCTCTCTCTTATCGCTCCAAACTCAGTATACATTTTCCCCCTCAGATTTGTAAAATTTTTTCAACTTTTTTTTTGAGGGGGGGGGGGTATTATTCAGGGCCATTTGAAAAAAAATCATTTAATAAAACTTTTATTTTCTGAGTTTATTTATATTTCTTTCTTGCTCATACAAGAGGGAGAAACACAGATCCTGAATAAAATGACTGATACCCTCAAAACCAACAATACTTTGGGATATTCATTACATGGGTCGATCTATGTCAATCTTTTTTTGGCAGTTACTCTCTTTGCAAACTTTTTTTTCATTTGTAAGTGATTTAGTGCAATAAGATTTGACAAACTAAAATCATGTGAAAGTTCAACAGGTGAGTAGATCTACTATTCTTCCCTCCACCTCTTTATTCAATTAAAAGTGAAAGTATTACTCCGCTTATGTCAAATTCTGAATACGAAATCTAGTGAAAAAAGGAATTTTGCATCAAACAGTACAATATGTGGACACCATTAAAATGGCCATTTTGACTTTGGGCCATCAGTCTCAATGAATTGGGCAGTATTTCATGATGCATCCTGTCAGTGATATCAAATAATTAATAAATTCTGGGCCGATCACATGCAAGAGTTTTAGTAGATTATAACAGTTGTAAAGTGAAAGTCACTGACTATTTGTTAATGAAATGAAATGCTCCCCCTGGGACACAGTGCCTTACTAAAAGATTTAGACCCACACATATTCAGCTAACCTATTCTCGACATCGGATATAGTTAAAAATGAGCCTAGATCTCACCTTGCCCGATGTAGCAACACCCTTGAAGAGACAAAAGTACACAAGGATCCAAGCCAAGAGCAAGAGACCGAACAGCTCCCAACGCATACCATTTGGTTCATCAATTCCACCGCTGATCTGTAGTACTCGGTGGCTGTAGAATCAATCAAAGAAGTAGTTATGAAAACTCAAACTTACAACCGAGTATATTCACATTCAAAGCTTGATTTGTAAATTCTCTCTTTCTTTGTTTTGTGGGAAGCTGGATGGCTTCTCATTCTCTCTGTAGTCTTTAAAACCGAACTACTAACAGTATCACGATAAGGCTTGGACGGCTTTGTCAGGTCTGTATGCTGCTATAATATCCCCCCACCCGAGTATATATGCGCGGCCGAGCACATGTATCCCCCGAACCCACCGCGTCATTCGTCATTGCGATATAGAGCTCACACAGAAATTTGATAAATTAAAAAGTATAAAAAATCTTGGTGAAGGTTTGAGGAAAATCCATTAAAGATTATTAAGAAAGTTATTAGAATTCTAAGTTTTGGATTTTTGACATCATAACTAATGGTTCCTGATGACTTATTGTTGTTTTCTTTTCATGATCGAATGTGAAATGAATAAACGGTTCCATAAAGACCATCTTGAATTTTCTGAGAAAATTTTTTTTTTAAACTTGTTATGTAAAAATGCACAAATCAAATAGTTAAAATTCAAATAACTTTTTGAATTCTTTGATGGATTTTCCTCAAACCTTCAGCAATATCTTTTTATTATTTTTCTGCTATTTTCACAATAAACTTTTTGTCAGGGTGAACTTCCCTTTTAAAAACCATAGCCAAATTAATGCATACTAAATGAAAATGTATGATTGGATAAGACTTTTTAAGATAAAATAAAAACTAGAAGAGATTATAATCAATTGGTTTTTCACAATAGCTTCCTTTGTGAATTCAGGATTAGGAAAAATCCTGGCATTTACCAACCCAACAGACTCTTCAAAACTTGGCTTGAAATTCAAGAAGTAATATTATCTTACTCAAAGTACTCCTGAGTAGATGAATTGGTTCCATTGGGTTTGGTCTCATTAAGTCCCAGACTAAGGTAGTCCTCTTGGGACCAGCAATTATCCGTGTTCCAGGTATTGTTGCATCCAGACCATGGGAGGACACTCTGGAACGATGCAAACAGGTAGAAGAGGGCCCACGTCATGATCACATTGTAGTAGGTTGTCAAGAGGAATGTGATCATTACAGTTGCTACACCAGTACCTGGTGATGGGAGAATAAGAGGGAAATCAAGGAATTATTATATGTACAGACCTGCCAACCTTCTACAACAAAAAAAAGTATTCTTATAAGGAAAAAAAAAGTATTCATCGACAAAAAAAAGAGTATTTTTAAAAATTTGTCTCAACGTAACAGTAATCGCCAACTTGTTGTAGTGAGATCGGTGAAAAACATGTGAAATGACTCTACTTCAAAACTTGATAATTCACCCTTTTAAACATGTGCTCGTAGGCAAGAATTTACTTGTTCTTTTTATGCAACAAGATACTGGCCCGACAGTGATTATTACTGGTCTGGGACTGTGGGACCGCCGCTAGTGTCACGCGCTGTGTATAATACATACTCCATGATGAGAAATTTTAAAAAAAGTAACAAATCATACAAAAAAGTATTGGTGTATTTATAGCAAAAAAGAGGAACAAATCCTCTAAAAAGGGAGCGGTTGTACATGGTATATAATATGTACAAGTTTTTTGTGAGGAAGGTGTCAAAAAAGGTATTGTGGCTAAGGGCAATTTGCCCCTGACAGTGTGAGAAATGGTCTGAAGAAAAAGACATAAAATTAATAATATGACACCTATAGAAAGTTCCTCGTCATTTGACTGATTGTTTGATATCACTCATTCAGCCCATTTTACAATGATGTCATCAACCGTGCAATATCGGATCCATTCATCGTGCAATTTTGGATCTATACAATTTTGTCCATTGCACACGCGCACCAAGACAGCAGGCACCACAAAACCACTCATGTTTGAAGCGTGTATGTTGTATGTAAGCGATAATCAGCAGACCGAGCTTGCACTGCATGTCCATATTTTGCATCAAAATTCATAAATATATGAAAAAGAATCATTTTTTGGTGTCATATAATTCGGTGAAAGATGAAATGAATGATCCATTCAACAAGGCGAGCCTCGTTGAATAGATTTCATCTTTCACCTCATGAAGAATTCTGTCCATTGTACATGTACTCATGAACATTCATTATTAGTATACTATCCTGGGCTATAATCCTACCGTACATGTAACAAGCCATCCTAAAACCAATAAGTTGCCGAGGAAGGGTCTCTGTAATGTTCAATAATTTGGTCTTCAAAAAGTATGAATTAGAAAATAGGTTATCTGAAAGAGTAATTCTCCTTCTTCATACCGTCTTAAGTAAAATAAATCATAAAATACAAAAATACAAGAGTTTTTTAGAATGACTGTATGTTTTTTTAGAATGACTCTACATGTATATCCTGCTCTACATAAGTAGACAAATGTTAAAGTAATGTCATGCATAAGATGTACATAGGGCCCATAGGAGACCAGCATATTATTGAATGCATGGGCACCTCTGTTTTTGAAATAAATGAATAAATACAGAAATATGATACAGTTGAGTTAGCCAAGTGGTTGGATGCCTATATTGTACAACCCCATCAATTGTTTTGTTTGTACGGTGACCAAGCGCCCTATATTTCTTCCCAAGGACACGTTGTTCAGTCATTGTGTATTCAGTAAATCACACACATACACGTATTATGAAAAGATATTTGCACTTGCATGATAACAGCCATTATGTGTGCTGTGCTGTGTAACTGGTCAATAAAACTTGACCTCACACACAGCACTGCTTTTATTCATCTGAGCTGGCATAACCTTTTAGTACCATTCGACCTTCAGCAAATATTAAAATGTAGCTTGTTTTAATACACGATTTCCATGAGGTACCAGATTTTGATACCACTGCTGGAACAGATTGAATCAATGGCTATTAAAAAGCCTATTTTTATTAAAGTTTGGAGAGAAAAAAATCCCCAAAAGTGGATGTTACTACTTACTTCATGGGGTGGATAAAAAATAAAGATTATTGAATGAATTTTGTGATATTTAATGAAAATCTAGTACTTTGATCTGGTGCCCAATCAAGTATCTTGGTGTATTTTTTTTTCTATGAGCATGGAATGTGTTGTGAGATATGATCTTTGTCTGTATCCTGCTGATATCAAATTGCTAAATTTGTTTGCGCAAGATATGTGATGTCACTTGTGAACAACTCTCCCAATTACTTTATTATATATTTCACTTAAATTGCCTCTTTTATTACATCTATCAGTAGATCATGTGTTCTTTCTATAGGAGGGCATGTAATACAGATTTTTAAAGAATACATCATGAATAAAGAGTTTGCATCACCATAAGAAAAAGCAGAAAGAGACATTTGAGGGTATTTTATAGTCCATCAAAGGGAAAGTTGTTCACATGTGACATCACACATCCTTGTCGCATTGCCAATGGGAGGATCTCCATAGCATTAGTGATTGCAATATTCAAATGCTCATAACTTTCTCATTATTTGTCTGATTTTCCTCAAACTTTCTTACTTCTTATTCTTTGATTTTTCTGTTTCGAAACAAGCCTACTTATTCCAAAGGTTTCATTCCCCTTTAAGAGGAAGTCTGCTGATTAGCAAAAAGTCCAATCATCATATTTATCATTTTATGCCATTCTGGCGCAAGCCTCCTTTTTAACCCCATACAAAAACATTCCGTGTTCGCTCAATCATGAACGAAACTAAATTTTTTTAATGACATTTGAAAGATAAGACTTCAGAGCACCTACCTATTAACACCAAAATATAGACATCATAATTTGAAACAAAAATTTTATAGACTTTTCAAATCTGTTCCGTTTTTTTATACGCACTGTATAACTCCAGTTACTGCACCATAAACTACATGTCTCACTAGGCAAGCCATTGCAATAGCAGCGGGACAGCCCCGCGACTGTTGCGATGTTCTTTCAGTATGAAGGCACACCGCTACAACACCAAGATAAACCACTCAGTTGTGATATGTTTAATATAATGTGGGGGCATCGTGGCCTAGTGGTTATGACTCTCGTCTTTCAATCTGAAAGATGTGGGTTCGATTCCCCGCCCTTCAAGTATGTTTGGTGTATAAAGATGGTATAAGAGTTAAATACTTCAATGATTTTCACAAAGAATCATTGGTTGAAAAAAGATGCAACTGTTCCTACACTTATATAAGATTGTCATGTTAGATGATACTCAAGTGTTAAACCCTTTGCCAAATGTTTAGCCAGGCTTTAAAGCAAATGTGCAAAAAAAAAAAAAACATTTTCATAGTTCTATTTTTATCATTAGTTTCTTGGAAATGTACTCCTTCCTTTACAAGATGTACACATTGGGCTATGTTCAATGAAAAGGTAAGTTTTCAAATGTGACAGTAGTACATGTACCGGTATGTGTTTGCACAGCAAATCACATTGAAAAGGAGCTATACACCAATGGCAATGATACATGAAGTTCCTCTTGAACAACAAAAAAAGTGAACAGAGTACTTCCCGTGTAAAATAACAATGGACAGTGACAAAAGAACAGCTAACTGGAAAGTTACAGTTGAGTGCTTTACCATTCACACATACATTCAAAGAATTCTCAGACAAATATTTCTGATAAATTACCAATGAAACTGCACAAAGGCCTGAATGAATACGAATGATCAAGGAGTTTTAACACATGGAGAACCATCCAACAAATTCTCTTTAAAGCCACTTTGATGCTGCAAGGATAATGACACCGTTCTCACTACCATCCTAAAACTAGTTTCCTGGAAACTACATGTAGTTTACAGAAAACTAGTTTAACATGTAATGAGAACGGTCGAAGTGGTCTTGAAAAACGATCTTCCAAAACGGTTCAGAAAACCGGAGATCGCTTTGCCTCGTCAAACTGGTTTTAGGGTAAGTAAGGACACAACCGTTCGTTTCGGGGAAGCGATCTTCGCACATTTCGAGAACGCTACTCCACACACTGTATGTGGAATGCCTACGATGCAGTTTCAAATTTTGTGCGAGACATGTCCCCATAGCAACAAGACCGCTTTACGTATTTCAGGTGATCAAATGGAAACGCGAACAAAGTGATCTTCCAAACTGGGTTCCTAAACTGGTTTCCAGTAACCCAGTTTAAGAAAGTATAATGAGAACGGTGTCTATGTTAGACATGTTCTTCCTTTTCTTGCAGATCATAGACAAAAAATTGCTATCTAACTACAGACTTACTGGCCAGATACAAAGAAAATATTCCTCTGTATTGATAAATACTTTTGCTGTCCCTGGTCAGATACTACAAGCAAAAAGCAAGCTGAAAATGGATGACTCTCTGACTTATTCTACATTTGAGCTAGCACACGTTGTTAGCAATGGAGGTCAATTGCATTTCTTGGTAGTCTACCGACCACCACCTTCTGTGCAGAATCAGCTCCGTACAGCAGACTTTCTTCAAGAATTTGATGATCTTACTGCTGAGATATCACGATTGGCTGGGCGAGTTCTTCTTCTTGGGGACTTTAACATTCACGTCGATAAACCGTCAAAGTCTGATGTAGCTCAGTTCCTATCCATCATAGAATCTGCAAGCTTGGTTCAACATGTCACCGGAGCTACCCATAACATGGGTCACACTTTGGACCTTGTAATGACCAGAGATAGTAGTTATCATCAAGGACAATCCTCTGCAGACATCTGTCCTACCCGTCATGGCTGCATCATTGAAGACATTGTCATTCATCATAGTCTCTTGTCTGATCATCACTGCATCCGATTTGTACTCAGGTATCCTCAGCCGGCGGTGAAGAAAGTTAAGCGGACTTTCAGGAACTTCAAGGAAATGGACATCGAAGGATTTAGTGAGGCACTGATTGACAAACTTAATGACTTGTCCTCGGCTGGTGATGTTGATTCAGTTCTTACTGCATATAACACATCTGTAGCAGCCTGCGTTAATGAGTTTGCTCCTCAGAAATCATGTCTCCGCTCCACAAGGGTTCGCAATCCTTGGTTCAACGAGGAAATCCTTACTGCGCGTCGAGAAAGAAGACGGATTGAACGGAAATGGATCAAAAGTTCTTCAGACACTGATCACACATCTTTTAGGCTAGCTAACAAGCATGTTAACGACCTCATAGTTAAGGCTAAGCAAAAATACTATACGGAGTTACTCTGTAAAGCCAATGTCAAAACAGTTTTTAATGTTGTTAATAATCTGCTCCACAAGAATGTTAAATTTCTCCCTGTGTATGATAATCCTCTTGATCTAGCAAATCGTTTTTCTTTGTTCTTTGTCAAGAAGATAAGTGATATCCGCAACAATGTCACAAATACACCTGAACCAAGAAGTGTAGATAGTCAGGAAGTCAGTTCTTTTCATGAAAGTATGTTGAATTGTTTTGAGGTTGTCAGTGAGGATAATATCAAACGCATTGTGAGCAATATGTCTAATGCCACTTCTTTAACAGATTCTCAACCTACTTGGCTTTTGAAAAAACTTGTCAATAGCAATATTCCTGCTCTGACCTCTATTGTAAACAGCTCATTATCATCGGGTACATTTCCAGATGGTGTTCATCAGGCTATAGTTACACCAATAATCAAGAAAAACAATCTGAATAAACTTAATAAAGACACATTATGTAATTATAGGCCTGTTAGTAATATTTCACATATTGCTAAAGTGATAGAAAAGGTAGTATCAATTCAACTAACAGAACACGTAAATGATAATGGTTTATACGATCCAATGCAGTCAGCATATAGATCCTATTTCAGCACTGAGACAGCCCTTTTGAAATTGCAGAATGATGTTCTGTCATATTTTGATCAGCATAAGTGTGTTTTCTTAGTCTCATTGGACCTAAGTGCAGCTTTTGACACTGTGGATCATACCATACTACTGAATCGCTTAAAATCTCGATTTCGCATATCTGGTCTAGCTCTTAAATGGTTTAAGTCTTACCTGACTGGTTGGTCATCTAGGGTAAGCATAGCCGGAGAGTTGTCTGACCCGTGGGTCACTGAGTTTGGGGTACCCCAAGGGTCAGTTCTCGGGCCGATTCTGTTTAGTTTGTATATCACTCCCATCTCTGACATTATCAATAAACATGGTCTACAGTATATTTGTTATGCAGATGATGTACAACTGTATTGTTCCTTTGACCCGCGCTCTTTTGATAACATAAATAAAACACTTGAGAAAACCTCTCTTTGTATTTCAGAAATAAGTAGGTGGATGTCATCTAATTATCTCCAGCTGAATAATAGCAAAACTGAATTCATAGCTCTCTGTTCTTCTGCCCGCCATCTGCAATCAATATCACATATTCAGCTTAATGTTAATGGTCAATGCATCCCCATCTCCACTAAAACTACTGTTCTTGGAGTATGCATTGATAACATGTTCACACTGTCTGCTCAAGTAAATCAGGTTGTCCGTAATTGTAATTATCATCTCAGCAATTTGTGGAGGATTCGTAGATTCATTGATCTTAAGACATGTCACCATGCTGTGCGAGCACTTATTCTTTCTCGGTTAGATTACTGTAATAGTTTATATATTGTTTTGTCAGCTAGAGATAGAAGAAAACTTGAGGTTATTCAGAATCGTGCCGCTCGATTAATTTTTGGCTTTGGATCCCGATCTCACACTACACCCCTACTTAAGGAACTCCACTGGCTACCTCTATTCCAACGTATTCAGTTTAAAGTCTGTTTATATGTATACAAAACTCTAAATCATCTAGCACCTGAATATCTTAATAATACCATCAAATTATACACACCCTCTCGTAATCTTCGTTCAATCACTGACACATGCAGACTTTGCATTCCCTTGTCAAAACTCTCCTCTGCCGAAAAACGGTTTGCTGTAGCAGCTGCCAAGACTTGGAATACTATCCCTCTTTCAATAAGAAATGCTTCCAGTGTTCTTGGCTTCAAATCTTCCCTTAAGACATACCTTTTTCCTCAATAATTAATTTCCCTTTTTATGTTGAATATTGTAGTAATTATTGCAAATGTTGAATTGTTATTCCTACATTGTACGCGCTATGGTACGTTTTGTTTTTAGCGCCTCTAAATACCCATTATTATTATTATTAAACACATTACTGATTTTTCAATACAGGGAAAGCAAAAAAGAGCGTTGCAATATTTATTGAATATGATTTGAAATTACTCGACTGGCCGCATGTGGCCAAAACTGTGACACATAACGTCACAAATAGATATATGAATTCTCTGAAACTTATCTAAATTTTTTGTAATGTGGAAATGTGTGGAAATTAGTCAAATGTTGATTTAAAAATTGGCGAATTCTGAGGGCTTTTTCACATTTTGAAACTTACCATACAATATTTTGCCCAAGTTCAGGTGGGTGTTTCATGAAGCTGTTTGTAAGTTAAAAGCGACTTAAAGAACGAATGGTGATCCTTTCTTGTGGTAAATGGTATTGAATTGGCGATGGTTTAGCGCTTAAGAAGGGTTCACCAGTCGTTCTTAAAGTCGCTCATAACTTAAGAACAGCTTTATGAAACAGCCCCCAGGACATAATAGGGCTTTGAGATATATTTTGTCATGTATTTAATACATAATATTCTCTTTGCTGATGATTCCAATATTTTCTACACACATCATGATCCACATTCACTTGTGAGCACTATGAATGCAGAATTTAAAAAAGTAACAAACTGGATTAAAGCCAACAAACTGTCACTGAATCTGCAAAAAATGCTTTATAGTCATTCATTGAAACATCTGCCGCATCAAATACTTTTAGATAAAACTGAAATTAAAGAAGTGCAAACAACAAAATTTTCAGGTCTTACTATTGATAACAGAATGCTCATATCAACAATATTTGCAAAACTGTGGCAAGAAATATTTGAGTCATCAACAAACTTAAATTTACGTTCTTCCAGGACAGGCACTATCCATGTTGTATTGTGCAATAACTCTACTATATCTTAATTATGGGACTCTGGAATGGGGAAATGCCTCTCAAATGAGACTCAACAAAATCATGCTACTTCAGAATGCAATATGTCCTTTAGAGTTCATACGGATGAATTGTTTCATCAGAAACGTATCCTTTAAGTCAGTGACCTGTACCGCTTACAACTATTCCAATTCATGTATCAGCTAGATAGAAATAGTGTACCTAATGCCCTACAAAAGAAATTTATGAGAAATAATAATTTGCATTCATATAATACAAGACTGACAGTCAAATGACTATTACTTACCTAAAAGAAGAACAGTATTTTCTAGCAAAACTGTATTTTTCACAGGACCGAAAATCTGGAATTCTCTGGACAGAGTAATAAAAGGGGCAGCTAATCTGAACCGATTTAAATTACTCATAAAAAAATTCTTCTGAATTCTTACTAATTAAAATTTTTTTGTGAACTTCATACTTATCCAAGGTAGGCCTAGTGTTGATTACTTTAAAGTCAATATAATTTGGTATACAGTGTATACACTTATGTCACAGTGTTTATATCTAAATAAATTCATATAATTTTGCTGATCATTTTTACTATACTTATATGATTACCATCATATACTGTATAATTTTGATAGGGGGTCTACATCTTACAAGCTTTGCTTTTCAGTAGACCCCTCCACTTTTTTTCATTTCACCAGTAAGTTTCAACCCTGCATATGTTATGCATTTGATGCATCTTTTCATTGAAATGATTTATTATGAAATGTACTTTGAGGATTTGTGGAATATGAATAAATAAATAAATAAACAAACTTATACAGAGTGGATTTTGAACAAGTAAATATCAAACCAACAGTGGGACTAGTTCTTGCAAGAGACCTTTGTAAATATATATTTTTTTCTAGTGAGAGCACTTGTTCATGTACATGTAAGAAGCTATCCATATCTCAACTTGGCTTGATCTTTCATCATCTCGATATATTTTGCACTGTGCACATGTGAATCTACACATGTATACTGGTAACCATATTCATCATTCCCTTTATTTTACTTATTACATCTTAACTCATGTTGATAATTCTTCCACTCATTCATTTACCATAGTGTTTATTGATAATTGTATAAAATACTTGCATCCAATTGCTCATTCATTGATCTATTTTTCCATAGTTGATCAATTATTATATTGTTATGGGATATCATTTGTTACAGATATCAAATCATGCATACTGCATGCTGCAAGAGTACCAGCAAGCAGCGTGCCATAAAACGGTATAGGTTTCTACTAGTGTGAATGAACACTTTCAATGGAAAAAGCAGCACCTCGATGAGGGCAGGAGCATTTGCACTGGAGTATACATGTGTGACCCAGAAAGAATAACCCTTTATTCACAAGATGAACACATAATTAACTGGGACAGGTGCATACCATACTGTGAAGTGCTTCAGTAACGAATGGATAAGCACGATGCTTCCAATATACCACTGCATTCAGACTGTTGACCAAGGATCCCTTATGCAGTGTCTAGCCACCAGGCCTGACATGATCTTTATGAAGTGATTATCATATTTTTAGGGTCTGGTGAAAACATTGTGTGAAAGTATATCTCAGAAAAATGATTAAGGAAGTAATAGTGTACCATATATATGCCTTGATATATATGCACGACAATCATACTCTCCTGAATCTAGAAAGTTCTTTTGAATCTTTAAAGGATCAATAACGTATCATCCAACATTCCAATCTCATGAAAGTGTAGGAACTATCATTTTCAGCTACTCATTCATTGCGAAAATTGATGATATGATTTTCACACTTATTTCTCCAGCCTAACAGCATATTCATTGCTAGAAAAATACATGGTTGGAAAGACAAAGACAATTGCTTGACAATGGTATCCCATTTTTACACAAAACTAAGGATTATAGAAAATATCGCAAAAGAGCTCCGTGCTTGTAATTTCGGTTTGAGCGGTTTAGATTTCCCCTGTACAAAAACGCCATAGGGAATACAACAACCCTGACTGCGATTTCAATGCACGCGATTACGGTAGTCAAAATGTTGTATCGCTTTTCACGTGCAAAGTCAATGCAGTGCAGATGGCCGATACGGCAGTTTGGTTGACCGTGCGCATTGAAATCACGGTAAGTCAAAACGTTGTATCGCTCTGCTACAGTACATGTTTCCAATGGGATTTGCGCATTTTATTAAAAATTTGTATGGCATCGCCGTGAATATCCCCTCATATCTCAGAAACTAAAATAAATTGCTGCCTAGAAATTCAGTTATGAATAGAATAGGACTTGTACATTAATATTCTGCAAAAATATCAAAATTGATTAAAAAAAAACCAGAATTGCCTGATACGTTTCGGATGAACGCCGACGATATGTACGGCTAAAAATAAGAAAGGTCAAGGATACTGGAAAATGAATACTGGAATGGATACTGGAAAAATTTTCTGAGGTGGACTAGACCTTTAATAAAACACGCCCTTTAATGAGGAACCATGAAAAGAAACATATGTGCCTTGCACCAGCAGATGTGGTGCACTCTCTCTTCCCTGGAGCAGAGACAAAAACAGGTGTAATTGCCCACACTGGTCTGTTCAGTCACAGAGCATTAAATGTTCAAAAACTCATTCATGAAATTTACAAGACAATACGAATAATTGCACAGATATGAATGAAACTCGCCAAATTAATGTTGTCATGTGAGGATAGTCCTTTCTATCATCATATCATTCAATAAATACAGATAGCACATCTTCCCATTACACTTTTTATACATTCCTTTGTCAACATTATACTTTCAGACAAACATGTACATAATTTTTCATCACATTTGATTTAAAAATGATCAAGGCAGCATCTGTACTGTACTGCCCCTTTGTAAGTTGTCCCTGCCAAATTTTGTTCAGGCGAGACAAAAAAATGAGCAGGGTGCGCTACATAACTTTATAGAGGCCGTTCTCATTACACTTTCTAAAACTAGTTTAATGGAAACTGATTCAGGAAAGCAGTTTGGAAGATCACTTTGCTAGCGTCCCACTTGATCACAAGAATGTGGTTTTCAAAATCACTTCACGTAAAGCGATCTTGTTGCTATGGAAACGCTCTCAGTGGGGTGTCACGTTTTGCGCAAAATTCAAAACCGCAGTGCAGTCATTCTTCAACTGAAATTTATGCATTTTACTTTGATCGTTTATGACGTCACAAATCCAAAAATTGATATTTTTATAACTTCCTTACTCTATAATGGATTTTCCTCAAACCTTGATCAATATATCTTATTATTTTTTCTTCAGGGTGAACTTCCCCTTTAATTGGATCAATCGTATATCTTTTTTTTAAATAAAGATAGTTTTGGCTTGATAGGCCCCTGGAATTCTCACCTTTGAACAGAGGGGTGATCTTCTTAAAGGCCACAACTGGGCCATGGCGGATGTACTGTCCAAGACCAAACTCAAGGAGTAGAAGAGGTATCCCGGTCAAGAACAATGTCAGGAAGTATGGTATCAAGAAGGCACCTGATGACAACAAACAACAAAAGAAATCGACCTTAGATGTAACATTGCTGAGTGTGCAGGGATTTAGATTAAAGTTGAATCAAATGAATCTGTTTTTAAATATGTACATTATTTAAGGATATCAAATGCTGTCCATATGTAAACAAGAATTAGTATTATATGCTATGATAAGATTTTTACAAATGATTCATTATCCAATATAGCATAAAACCAGGGAACCATTGGAATTATCAAAGTCAAATGGAACTCCAAGGCCCGTATTCTGAAGTCGGATTTAATTCAAACTCAGTTGTGGTTTAGCTATGGAGAGCCAATTGGGGAACAAATCTTTATAAGCACATGTTCAATTTATTAACTCATATGACACTCAAATCATTTATAACTGTCTCAGAATGATAACTGAAATATTGTCTTCATTATGAGAGCAAAGGGAAACAATAGTAAATATAAGAAATATACAACGTAAGCAGATTTTTTTAATATTTTTTTTTGCTCCTCATAATTTTAGCAGAGTTATACCATGGTCTAAGTTAAATCAGACTTCAGAATACGGGCCCCAGTCTTGCTTCATTATCATTTTCATGAATATAATAAAGTAGAAACATTTGTCATTCAAAACCATTTAAAATTTTCTAAAACTTTTTTTCAGTAGGCATTTGGAATGTGGTTTAGATTTGGATCATGCAAATACCTTTGCAAGATTTGCTAAAATCAAATTCCAAGTCACAATTTGGAACTCCTTGACTGCTGGAAGAGGAAAATTCAATTAGGAACAGGCAACAAAAAATACGAAAAGATCCTGTTTAAAATCAGACATCCGTTAGGTACAGACCTTTATCCGTTGACCATCATTTAATTTCAGTATAATACACATTTCCCATAGACCCTAGCCCAAGTCATCTCCGGCACAGGCTAAGTGGGTTAATCAAAGATCAGAGGTTTTTTTTTTGATAAAGCACGGTTCTTAAATCAGATTTATATATAAACGCGCCAATTTTTTTCACATGATCTTAATTTGTTGGGAGGGAGCCAGCCGTGATATTTACACAAGACAAATGTTTATAAAGCTACTTTGGATGTCAAAGTGCATGTGGGTGTGATTAATGACATGGCAGTTTTTTTAAATCAAACATCAATTTCCATATCTCATTTTGACCAATGAAAAGGAAGAATACTTGCGCAATCAAGGCAAAATCATGTAGTAATATCAAATACAGCCACACTGGCAAAATTGATAATAGAGACTGACAAAAGCTAAATGTTATGCAATGACAGACCTTTTATCAGTTTGGAGTTAGTTTCATTGGTGTGTCTGTAGCATTTATATGTTAATATCAAGGGGCCGGTTTCATAAAACTGATTAAAATAACAAATTTGCAATAACAGTTCAAAGCTACTGAAATTATTCAATTTGATTGGCTAAAATAACTCCTTGTTATAGAAATTGTGCCTTTCTGAATTTTTTTTATGACATGGGACCAACAGAAAGCGATTAATATTTCTCACCTCCACCACTCTTATAACAGAGATAAGGGAACCTCCAGACGTTTCCGAGACCAACAGCATATCCCACACAGGCAAGGATAAATTGAGCCTTGTTGCCCCACTTCTCCCTGCTGGCACCGGGATAACCTGCCTTGGGCGCTGTCGATCCTTTGAGGGGAGAGAAGCTTGCCTTTGACGATGGCATGTTGCTTTCAAGCTCCTTGGTACTGCACCAAAAGTAAGCAAAGATATTGTTTTCAATACAGATTTCCGAATGTAAATGATAAGGAAAAATGACAGCGTAACAATACTGAAAATAATAAAAATAAATAGATTTAAAAAGTAACAATGATACCAAACAATGCCGGTTGCACTGTAATAGATTAAAATAAGGATTTTGGACACAGAGACATAATCTTGAAAAACATTAGGAAGGAAACTGAAGTAAATATCACAAAGAGTGAATGCACTTAATTTCAAGTGGTCTCCTCTGTGTACCCCATACTATCCTAAACCCCATACTACTTTTTTTTTTCCTTTTAAAACAGGCCAAATATTCTGCCTAACCCCGGCATAGAAAATGCTTGCTTTTCCCGCAACAAAATTCAGTATTCCCGGACAAGTGGTAGCCATTCATGAGCGCTATCTCTGATTGGACAACAAGGCTGGCTTCGTTCGCCCGAGGAGATATATCAACCACCTTCCTTGGCTTGGTCGGGTTTCTTTTTACACTTGCTATCTTAACTTTTCACACTGCACTTTTTTTCCTTAACCCCAGGAAATTGGTGGGGCTAAGGGGGCTAAGGGGGGGGGGTTGTCTTAGCCCCACCAATTTCCTGGGGTTAAGCTTAGCCCACATCATTTTCACACACTTCGTTTTAGCAAAGTGGGCTAGCACGGTAAATAGTACGGTACTATCTGGTCCTGCAAAAAGGCAGGGTTAGCACTACAATTGTGGTGCTAAGAGATGCAGTGTGAAACGAAAGTGGGCTAAGGAAAAGTGGGGCTAAGCTTTAGCCAGTCGAAATTGCATGTTTAACGCACTCTGTATGGTAAAATCATAAATATTCATGAGCTGTGTGATAGTCCGGGGTTAAGGCATTATCCCCTGCTAAGCAAATAGTATGGGGTTAAGAAAGACAGTGTGAATCCCCAAAAAAGATATTATGTGGTTAAGGAAATGCAATATGAAAAGTATATTAACACCACGAATGCCCGTCGAAGTTAACCCTGCTACTTTGCAGGGCCAGATAATCCTGTACTATAGGTAAGGAAAGGTTAGCCCACTTTGCAAAAATGCTGTGTGAAATGAAAGTGGAATATTCAAGCTAACCCCGTAATTATTGATGGCCTATTGAATGAAAAATATTTTATTCCAATTCATTCTATATTCACAGTTAAAATGTCACTTTATTTATTCACTATAGAGCATGGAACTAAGGAAAGAAATAAATCAGAGTTATGAACAAAATTATTGAAAAAGAACAATGTACACTGTATCATTTCACAAATTTTAAAAAGAAATGAAATCACAATCTGAAAATGCATATAGTACTACACAACAGGTTAATAGAGTTACATGTACTTGTGTAGAATTTATCAAGCATTTAAATTTCAGTAGAAATATATTTTTACATCTACATTTAAATTAAAATTAAACATTTAAATTAAAAATTTACATCTAAATTTATCCAAAAAGAACAAAAAGGAAACGCACGTATCATATGGTTTTGCTCTAGAATAACACAGAATTGAACCATGATGTGAAACTATCTGGGCCTTCTCAATTTCCTATTGATGAAAACACCACTCTGATTTCGAAACATAATCGATTAGTAATTGCTATAAACAGATCAATGTAACTAAAAAAAGCTCTGAAGTACAGCATGGGAAATAAACCCTTCAAGTACCACTCCAAAATAAAAATTATCATGCAGCACGCTATCATCCACTTATAGACACATTCAGACTAGAACTCTACTCTCAGTAGACATATTGAGACAAGAAAAAATGACTAAATTACTAAGTCACTCCATGCTATCCAAAATTATATATATCTTTGGTTGACCTGGAATAATGAATTCAAGTTTTTTTTAAGATGCCTCTTCTATCTGCTCTCCCCTTCTCTTTTAATAGACTATCTTTCTTTCAGATTATACACAACAAGAGAGTGTATCTCTACCTTTTCCTTTTATTCTGTTTGAAATCACATGATTTGATGAAGAGGATTTGGCTGCTATTTATAGGATTTAAAAAAAAATAATGTTGAGGAGTGATTTCTTTAAATTGAGGCAGCCAAAACTGCCAGGATAATGGGATATACAGTACATTCCTATTTTTAAAAAAAAATCAGTTTCTGTAGCATAGGGTAGGTAAAACATTTTTTAAGGCTTCTTATTTGCCTTTAAAAAAATGTATTCATTCCAATCAGTTCTCTCAAGTTATTTACACTTAAATGCATATTTAGACGTTACTGTACATTCATACATGTACATGCCTCTTAAGCAATACCCAACAAATTACTATAAATTAAGTCACAGAATCAGAAGATAAAAATGTACATTGTTTTGTCCATGGAATTTCAGAAAATATATGGAATGGTTTAAAAAAAAGTTCAGAGCAATGCTTGGCTTACTGAAAGGGTACCATTTTGACAACACTATATAAATAGATTTGCATTCACTAATATATTCCATTTGAATTGAATTTGTTTGATTTAATACATGAAAGAGAAATTTAAGAGGAAGTGAGAAAAGAGGTAAGGATAAAGGAGTTTCATGTGAAAGTCTTTATTTTATCAGTTTCTCAGCAATATACATGTACCTGATTAGGGAAATATTACATAAAATCACGTGGGTTGTCATAACTCATACATAGTATTGCTGTATTCAGCTGTAAGTTGATTATAGACTACCACTGTTTAACTACAGCCGGCATTTAATGTTTCACACACAACATTTTCTTCTCGCCTGTTATCGCCAACCCAAGTTTCAATTCTCTATATTTCTACATGGACAAAACAATGGTGGTTAGAAAACCCCGATGAAATTCCATACCTCAATGTCCTTGTATCTTAATACCAACGTAACTGAGATGAACAAAATTAGTGGACCCTTGGTCATTTCTTTTATGTTTTTTTAAGCTTTTTACTTGTTATAGCAGTTAAGTCTCGTGTTTTTTTTATATTTCTACTTTTTGTAGACATTTTCGATAGGACTACAAAACGGTGATCAAAGAGAAAGAGAAAAAAAAACAGTGATTAAAAAAATTATTAAGATAAAAACCTCTACATGTACAATGTTACAATAATGATGTAGCGCTGTGCAACCAAGGAGATATAACTCCTTTAGTTAGAGTGATTTCCTTGACGAAACAGACACTGCATAAGGCACATTACATTATACCAAGGAGATATCATTTGATTACCGTATACAATAGAATATTCAGCAAACAGTGTATTTGATCAAATACACATGTACGGTATTTTACTCAGCAATGCCCCTTGTCAATCTCAATACTCACTGTAAATTTTCCCAGTTTGATTGGTACACTGGTTCGCTGGAAATAAATATGATTTCAAAGAATCACAAGCACACTTTATGAGAACACACACTGTTTGGAACTAGCGATAGGCATATGGAATGGCCCGACTGTGTGCAAAATCAACACCAAGATACCCAAAGGTCCCATATCACACAAAAACACTCAAAAGTCATTGTCTCTTGGCATACAGCCTAAACAGAAACCCAAGGAATTAATTGTAGTTATTGATCATGAACGAAAGAAATACTGCTTCATCACCATGAGTCAGCATTTTTCACTTATTGTCTTGTACTGTACGTCTGTTCTATATACCGTACGGTATGTTAGCAAACCTGATCAGCATCCCTTTTTACATGTAGAAATGACAATAAAATTATAGTACTGGAAACTTGGAATAAATATTAACTATTCAAAATTTCAAATTAGAGTACATAGTCTTAAAAAGACATGTGTTACTGCTAGAAACTGAAATCATGACGTTACAACACATTATTATTTGCATGCCTCACAATTTCTCACATGAAACAAATGTCTTGTGACGATTGAGGCAAACGGCACACTCTGCAGGTCACTACTGACCAGTCACTGCAAAGATTGAAACAGTATTAATGCAGCAAAACAGATTTTTTTTAACTTGTGCAGGTCAGTGTGAATATACAGACATGTATAATGTACAGTAATAATGAATAAATAATAAATTAATACATCATCCATAATAATGAAGTAATGTTATCCAGAGGACGCTTTAAACAGATGTCTTGAATCACGCTGGTAAGCTGACTGATTAATAAAAACAAATTTATTTTAAGTAAAGCAAAAGGAAAGGAAAAAAATATAGTTCACCAACAAAAGAGAGTTCTATGGTCACAAACTCACAATAATTAGCACAGTGATTTAACTGAAAATTATGAATATCTGTTGGGAGTGTATTTCGAAGACTTTCTTCAAAGTTTCTTTGGTTTGGAACATGAAGTTTTCCCTGTTAATAAAATCAAGGAAATCTGACAAAATAGCAAGGGCCTATCAAAACCGGAAATAACCTATCGTTTTTATTCTTATACTACATGTATGTGTGTAGGCCGATTCAATTCATCTAAAATAAAATTATTTATAACCATTAGTATGATCAAAATTTATCAGCATACATTTAAGATAAAATATATGGTTAATCTTTTTTACAGATGGAACTAAAAGTATTCTTGTACTAGAATCTTTTTATGAAGAACAAATGCATGGAAAAGTGCCTGAAAAATCTTAAAATGAATAAAAAATTACGAGTGTAAAAAAAAAAAAAAATCACAGGTAACCTCTTTACCTGGTGGCATGAGAGTCCTTTTCATCTTCGACAAGAGCGGGATTGACCACCGCAAAATCATTTTCTTCTCCTTTCTCACCCATTTTGATGGAAATGCAAGACTTCCTGTGACCCTCAAATGACAATGGTTTCCTGAATTATTCTGCTGCAGATTATCATATGTCACATTAAAGGACATTAAATGAAAGCAATTATAGAGATACCAGTACACAGCTGCAGTTTTTGAACCTGATGTTCCAGAAGCTCCGAGCTAAACTGATCTATTTCAGAATTGAATCTGGGTGATATCCAGGGACGATATAAAGTACTGATGTCCCAAAGCAGGCCTATCCAAAAGAACATAGAAGCTGATAGGACAATGCTAACACTTGTAAACATTTGAGAACCTACAATCAAGTACCGTAAGTAAATACGAATTGATTATATAAAACATAGGATTCTATAACAGAGGAAATGATAAAAATAATGATGCCTAGAATACTGGACTTTGGCCTGATGTTTACGTACCAGGGGTATTCTATATAAAATTCCTAAATTTGTACTGGTTGGTGCTGTAGATCAACTTTAGGAGATCAAATATTAGAGATGGAAATTAACAAACGTCAAGGAATACAACATTTCATCTCTCAAACAATAAAACTTGTTTGCAAGTACATGTATTTGCACTTTACTCTGTGTTTACAGGAAAACTGTAACTTGTAAATATTTGAGAAATACATACAATGAAATTTTGTTTCCATTTGTTTACACAACAGGGAACACAATAGGGGGAGGAACAAACATTTATGCACATGCACTTGCATTATGATAAGCAAAACAAACAGTTGCATGGGGTTTACAGGTGACTGCTAAACTTTTAACCTATTGCTGATATCAGTCCCTCTGGATTTATACTAGTAGCCAATCAGAGTGCATCATGAACTCAAACACATTGTGACATCACATCTGGCCGGCAACATGCGCCAAACGTAACCAGAAATGAACCAATCATATCAGTGTCATTGACGGTGTCATTGTGTACTGTAGGAGAGTTCATCAGAAGATGTTATCATCCAGGGGCCTATTTCCAAAAATTATTAGTGGGCTGAGACAAACGGGGATGCCGTCCTTGATGTGCAAACATTTTTTTTTTTCTTGCTTGCTTTGTTAAGGCAACAACTTTTTTTTTTTAGCATAAAAAATGAACCTTATCTATTTTCTATTTTTCTTCCTGTCACAGTGTCAGGAGATTTTGCCCGCTTAAGCATGGATAAACATCTTGGTTATCTTTCAACATTTGACAGACCTGAAGTTTATTAATCTGACAAAGATGTCAAAATTATTCATTGGCAAAAAGAAGCTGCTGAAAACTGCTTGTCTAATAAAAGAGAGCCAATTGAGTAAATTAGAAAGTCAAAAAGGGGCCTAAGCTTTCGATCCTAGCAGAATCTTTGTCGGAGGCAAAATATATGTTTGTCATTTTGCCTCCGACGAAGATTCTGCTACATGTAGGATCGAAAGCTTAGGCCCCTTTTTTACTTTTTAAAATTATTCATTTTGACAAATACTTTATATTTTCACCCACTGGCAGATCCAGGGGGGGCACAGCCGTAAAAATGCCGTTAAAACAGAAATGTGCCCCCTCCCCCTTTTTTGAAAGAGGAGACCTTTTTATTTTTTATTGCCTGTCAAATTTTTTCATGGACAAAATCCTCTTAATTTTTGGTTAAAGGGATGGTCCGGGCAGAAAATATTTATATCTAAATAAATAGAGTAAAACTCAGAGCAAAATGCTGAAAATTTCATCAAAATCGGATAACAAATAAGAAAGTTATTTAATTTTTATTTATTTTAATTTGTGAAAAACAGTTATATGCACGTCATCATCATGGATATTCATTAGACGGACTGATGATGTCACATCCCCACTTTCCTTTTTCTTATGTTATTACATGAAATCATAATCATGTTTAATTTTTTCATACATGTGTAAATTATGTCTCCATTATGATGACATACATGTAAGTTGCAGCAATAAATAACTAATGCACTCAATCAGTTGTCAATCCAATAAAGTTCTTGGTTATTTTTTTTACTAAACCTAATTTCATATAATAAAATACAAAAGAGTAAGTGGGGATATGACATCATCAGCCCACCTAATGAATATTCATAAAGACATGCCTAGAACTGTTTCACCGGAATAATGCAAATCTTTAAAATCCACTCACTTTGTTATTTGTTATCCGATTTTGATCAAATTTTCAGCATTTTGCTCTGTGGATTTTACTCTTCTTATTGAGTTTATATAAATATTTCTAACCTGGACCATCCCTTTAAAACTTTTTTTTTTGGGGGGGGGGGCTTGTCAAATTTTTCCTCAGGAAATGTGCCCCTCCCCCTTTAAAAAAATCCTGGATCCGCCCGTTTTCACCACTTGACCATTTCTCATACGCATTATCATTTGTCCATCTGTGGAATATGTGGAAAGTTTGTAATTGGGCAGCTAAACTTTTGAGTCATATGGACTTTTAAAATTTCTACATAAACTGTGAGTTACACAGGTCTTAAGTACCCCCCAAAAATAGATTACAAAAATGAGTAAAATAAGATATATTGCAATTATGTGGAAATGTGGATAATTGGTCTTGTTGGAATTAACTCAGCTATTATTTTAGCATGCCTGACACATAACAAAAGTGCAGGTACCAGATTGAATACATGTTGCATCCATTTCCTTGACAAAGCAATGTTCACAATTTTGGAACCAATCCAAACCAGTCTGATTTACCTCTGGCTCTGTTGCTTTGTGTGAAGTTTTTTTACAGGGCACCTTACCCCAAAAGTACATAGATAAATAATTGAGAGTATAACTGAACATGCAAATACATTGGAAATTCATGAAAATTTGTTCAAGAGGTTATAACTGACAAGTAGTTGGAGTTAAAGGGTTAATTGATTAAAAAATATCGTAACAGTCTCATATTGTCTAAATTCCAAAAAGATAACCATGGATGACACCATTTTCCACTCACATTACCTTGTGACTTTTTAGCAAAATATATTATCTAGAGAAATAACATCAACCATTCTACAACGCTATGGTCATTTCTGCAGGTAGCTCTGTGCATGGGATGCACAAACAGATTGCAGTGCTATTTATTTGAATGAGCCTGTGTGTGTCCATGAAAGTGACTCTTTATGATACACTTGCACACGTCCAATTGTGTATATTTTACATATTTTATAACAAATTTTGCTCAAGCTAATTTATCATCTGTATTTGTATCTTTTTTAATTCTGACACTTTCATATTTTTTGTATTTTTTTTCATTTCTGTTATTCATGTACACAATTCAGGTCACAAATTGTTCAACCTATCTATTTCCATTCTGGTTTTTATTTCCATGCCTAGTTACTTTAAGTCATGTTTCACTTGATATGCTTAAAGGAAAATGAAAGGATAGATTTATTATCTGGTCATAAGCCAATTACACTTCACTAATTAAAATAAAATTAAAATGAGGCAGAACGGTTTCCTATTTCCCATGATATGCCAAGTCAAAGTTATCAATATTTTGATATTCGAAAGACCCGTGGAGGTCGCCATTTTGCTCATACTCCCCATATCTCCGTGGGGGGTTGTGACGTCTGCGACGTACAACTCAGTGTCCGACCCCGGCGAGCGCCTGTGATTGCTAGCGTAAAACAATGCTGATCAGGATGGTATACTGCCAAACGTATGGCTGCCGAAATCGGTCAGAAAAGGGGACAAAATGCAGCTAGCTTTTACCTAATTCACGATCCGCAGAAGCTGAGGCCAGAAATCTCTCTCTAAAAAAATTGGGTGGCTGCTGCTGACCGTGCCTCTACTCTACTACCTCTAAGTTAGCTCTTTTGTTGAGCGATTTCTTTGGCCGAGTAGATCTATTTGTGGCTCGAAGTCGTAGGCTCTCGGCCTTCCATTTCAATACAAACGTCCGCGATATGTTGTTTTATTTAAAATCGACGGTAACAAATAATAAACAACGCTAGATATATAGCACAATCAACAATTTCCCGATATTCAAACGGGATAAATAACCAAACTTCCAACATAACACGATCACTCGGTTCAGGGTACATGACCGTCCGTACAGTACAGTACATATAAATTTAGCGTTGTCAAATTTGCCAATTTGGATATCGTAAATAAATTTGTAAAAACTTTCATCAAAACTCATCAATTTGTGTTTTTTAACAATAAAATAATTTAAATAGCTTTTTAATATTATTTTTAAGTGTTTTATGTGTATATTTTATTTATTTCTGGTAAAAAAAGTATCTATATTATGCAAACTTGGGGGGCGGTTTCAGCCCGTATAGCTAGCTATGCATTATGTACATGGAAGTACCGATACTACCGAGAGCAGTTGTACGTCGCTGACATCACAATTTTGAACGAACCCCACAACAATGGCGATCTCCATTCAGAGACTTCGAACCTGAAGAAGCCCAACTTTGAAGAGGTGGTACTCGATACTGGGAAATCAGATTGGGGTATAAGTGGATTCATTTTGATTGTCATGTACTTATCAATGATATTATGTGGTATTAAATTTTGGGTTTCATTCTCCTTTGATGAATGATTTTCTTCTAAACCTTTCAAAAGGGTGACATGGGAAAATAATTCTCAATGCCAATGTCAAGTCATTGCACACTTGATGCAGAAATCTTGATGTTTCCCATTTGAACCCACACTGACTGGTGTGTTATTCCTAAATAGTGGTGGCAGATATGAGATTAAAACCTACACCATTGAAATGACTGATGTGTCATTCCCTGATGTGGTGGTGGCAGCAGTGGGATTTGAACCCACACCATTGAAATGACTGGTATGTTATTCCTTGATGTGGTGGTGGCAGCAGTGGGATTAAAACCCACACCATTGAAATGACTGGTGCATCATTCCTTGATGTGGTCGTGGCAGCAGTGGGATTCAAACCCACACCATTGAAATGACTGGTGCATCATTCCTTGATGTGGTCGTGACTCGTGGCAGCAGTGGGATTTGAACCCACACCATTGAAATGACTGGTATGCCATTCCTTGATGTGGTGGTGGAAGCAGTGGGATTTGAACCCACACCATTGAATTGACTTGTGTTATTCCTTGATGTGGTGGTGGCAGCAGTGGGATTCAATCCCACACCATTGAAATGACTGGTGCGTCATTCCTTGATGTGGTGTTGGCAGCAGTGGGATTTGAACCCACACCGTTGAAATGACTGGTGTGTCAATTAATCCTTAATGTGATGGTGGCAGCAGTGGATTCAAACCCACACCATTGAAATGACTGGTGCGTCATTCCTTGATGTGGTGGTGGCAGCAGTGGGATTTGAACCCACATCATTTAAATGACTGGTGCGCCAATCCTTGATGTTGTGGTTGCAGCAGTAGGATTTGAACCCACATCTTTGAAATGACAGGTGTGTCATTCCGCAATGTGGTGAAAGCAGTGGCATTTGAACCTGCACCATTGAAATTACTGTTGACTTGTAAGTTGTAAGTCTATTACACACATATTACTTATGCAGGAATTTGTCCACTTCTAATTAGGAAACCCTAGAACACATTTGCTACCTGTACATGTAGCTACTTTAAGTGTATAAGTCAGGGTAATTGTTTTCTCATTCACTTTGTACAGTGACTCACTGTACTCACACACGACATAAAACAGTATACATGTATTATGATCTTGAGGAATTCATTGAGTGATCCACTTCAAGATAGAAACGTTTCATACATTCATGCATACAAACAAAAGTAACCTCTGGTAGAAGGATGACATAAACCATACGGGTGTATATACAAAGATGGCTTGTTGGAAATGATCCTAGACCTGGATTTTTTTCTCTCTCTATTTTCTTATGCTGGGTGTCTATAATTAATAATTAATAATATTTGGCACATATCTTTTACAAACACTTTGCAATAATTTCATTGGATTCTGTTCGAACTAATTTTGAGATCGTTACCACGACTGGTATTAACAGAGACAGAAATGTCCAGTCTACCACTGCAGCTGCAGTGGTGCATCTAGATAGAGGCACAATTAAGCCACCTAGTATTTAGAAAATTGCCCATACAGCAAAATCTAAGAAAATTGCAAATTCAGATTTCCATGCCCATCGATCAGCATCTTGCTGATCATCAAGTCTATTTTCAAATTTGCTATTTCAATTTCTACCACGTACCTGCACGTCAGAATGCTGGATACGCCACTGGGTGATATGATTTCAAGTCCGGTGTTGAAATTTGAATTGCTTCCCCTTGCTCCAAAACTTATTCAGAGTTTGTATAACTGATAAAGATCACATTATTGACATCTCAACAACTAGTGAGTGACTTTTCATTTATGTTTGGTGTTTTCGTGTAAAGGTTGACACCTACAGCTTCACCAAAAGATCAACACTGAACTTCAAATCACCCACTGTATGTACCAACTACCATGGTTGCATTGTTGTTTACACAATCATTCTTTAATTACAGTTAAAACCATAGATGGAGTGACCGGGAATTATTTACAGGCCACCGCCTTCTTCCTGTACCAGATGATGATGATGATTAACAACCATAATATTGACACAGGATTACAGTCCACTCTGGAGTATTCACCTGGCCATGCCACCCAACCTGAATATTCGCAAAATCGTATGTAGATCTACATCTAGATCTACTCTAAACATCTAGCATCTAGGCCTAGATTTTTATATATCTAACGTAAACTCTAAGGTCCATGGTGCGACCAAGGAGCTTTTACAAGGCGAGGCAAGGGCGCGGCTTCCATACACAAAACAGGTGCACCGAGTTGTGATGTTGCTAAGGCTTGTAGTTGTAAGGCAAGACAGCAGAAGTATTTCCCGGGGTATTTGTAAGAATATTATTATGACAATTCCATCATTTTTATTCAGCCACATTCAAACCCGAATATTTTGTAATCGATTCTGACATTGGATTCCAAAGGTAAGCCCAAGATTCAAACAAATGGAAGAATTACCTGTACTGAGATGTTTCGAAATAATAGAACCCCAGACGGTTTCGATTTCAGGCCATGTGATGTGATGTGCTCAAAGGCAAAGCTTAAAGCTCAATGAGAATAATACGAAGCCCCAAACCGGACATTTTTGACAACCAAAAAAAAAAAATTATCACGTACGTACGTAGTATTATTACGTACGTACGTGATAATTATTACGTACGTACGCAGTATTATTGCGTACGTACGTGATAATTATTACGTACGTACGTGATAATTATTACGTACGTACGCAGTATTATTACGTACGTACGCAGTATTATTACGTACGTACGTGATAATTATTACGTACGTACGCAGTATTATCACGTACGTACGCAGTATTATTACGTACGTACGTGATAATTATTACGTACGTACGCAGTATTATTACGTACGTACGCAGTATTATTACGTACGTACGTAGTATTCTAATTTTCATTGGTCTATGGAATCCGATATTCGCCGAATGTGGCCGACATCGGCACCCCGCATTGGCCCAACCAACGTCAGCTTGCTAGCTGGGACCATGGTTGGACCATAGTCATGCTGGTGATGATCATGACTTTTCATCGATTATAGGGCCTATATAACAGGGACCTGGGAACGATTTTTTCAGTGGGGGTGCTGAAATCTCTCCTCAAAGGTGGGGGGGACACAATAATTGAATTTTCCATAATTACACACACACACACACCTCTAAGGGCACCACACACACACCAACCAATCCTCCCCCCCACACACACATATATATATATACATATATATGACAGTCACTTCTTAGCTTTCTTCTTATAAAAGAACATATATAATGAGATAAGTCGAGCGCGATCGAAACGCGAGCTATTTTTGGGGGGGGAAATTAATTCATGTATTTTGTCCTGAAAAATTGAATATTTTGAGCAATGTTTGTGGTCCTGAACAAGATGCGTATGTAACAAATAATAACTGCGAACGTGATCAGTGCGAGCAGATATTTTTTATATACGCTCTGGTCTGATCGAAAGGGAAGTGTTATAAGGAATGTTTGCAGTTACTCATTAAGACGATTCATATATCACCAATCAAATAATGCGAGCGCGAAGCGCGAGCTGAAAAAATTGACATTCCGACCTAAATACTGGACATTCTAAGCACTTTTTGCAATCATGAACAGGATAAGATGCGAGCGGAAACAAAATTGAGATTTCAGACCAAAAAACGAGACATTCTAAGCACTTTTCTAATCAAGAACAGGATAGGTATATAAATATACAATTGATGCGAGCGCGAAGCGCGAGCGGAATTAAAAATGAGATTTCAGACCTAAAAACAGGACATCTTAAGCACTTTTCTAATCATGAACAGGATAGGTATATAACTATACAATTGATGCGAGCGCAAAGAGCGAGCGGAAACAAAATTGAGATTTCAGACCTATAATTGGGACATTCTATTCATGTTTTGAAAATCAAGAAAATGATGGGTAATTGGATATATTCTTACATTAATAATGTGAGCGCAAAGCGCGAGCAGAAAATTTTTGATATTCTGATCTGAAACTCCACACTGAATGCAATATGGTTTGAACAGATAAAGAGAAATCAGGCGAACATAAGAATAAAGATTTGATCAAAATCCGACAAGGAATATCAAAGTTATTGCATTTTAAAGATTAGCATTATTCCGGTGAAACAGTTTTAAGCATGTCTTCATTAATATTCAGTGAGCAAACTGATGATGTCATATCCCCAATTGTTCTTTTGTATTTTATTATATAAAATTAGGTTTATTTGATATTTTCCCTTCAAGAACCAAAAAACAGTTGAATTGACAACTGATTTAGTCTATTAGATATTCTTTGCTGCAACTTATTTCATTATAAGGGAGACATATCATTCACACTGGTATGAAAAAATTAAACAATTTTGATTCCATGTAATAACACAAGAAACAGGATAGTGGGGATGTGATATCTTCAACCCGCAAGGGCGGAAATCCCAGAGGGGACAGGGGGACGTGTCCCCCCTACCAAAAATAGTAGGGGGACACAATATCAAATGCCCCCCTACTATTTTTGGTCTTTCATGGAGAAAAATACATCACTTCACAATCGAAATAATAGCTTTTGGACTAAATGACCTTACATTTTGGGTGAAAAACTTTTTTTTCTTTTTTTTATGCTTGTCAAATTTTCCATGCAGGCCCTGGTCCCTCTACCTTTGGGAAGAGATTTCCGCACATGTCAACCCACCTATTTAATATTCATGACGACATGCATATCACCATTTTCATAAACTATTGCTAAACTTTAGAATTAAATAACTTAACTGTTTGTTATCAGATTTTCATAAAATTGTATTTGATATAAATATTTTCAGCCCGGAGTAGCCCCAAAACAAGCTGCGTATCTGAATAAACATGCGTGCGCGTGTTTAGAGTTAGCCCTTTAGTATCTGGGCGTTGTAAATACTTTGTTTTTATTATAAAAATCAATAATGCGAGCGCGAAGCACGAGCAGAAAATATTTGATATTCCGATTTGAAAAAGGGTGAATTTAAACACTATTTTAAGTACTGTGTCGGAAAATTCTTAAGGGGGTGGGGGTCTACAAAACATCGTTCATTTTCATTACATTTCTGTCATTCATCAACTTACCACTAGATTTCCAGGAGGTGTTGCCTATGGAAAATAACACATGCAGCACCCCCACATTTTGGGGTGCTTCACCCCCAGCACCCCCGCTTCCCAGGGCCATATGGGGCAGGGCGAAAAAGACTGAAATTTGATTTTTATTGTCTGAATTGTAATTCTTTATACAAAACACGGGCGGTCGGGCTCGCCCACACTTGATTCGACATAAAACCGTCTAAGTTTCAAGTCCAACCACACCCTTGTCCCTCCCTGCTATCGAGTAGTCATGGTAGTGTGTAAACTATAATGGTTATCACGTATCGCGCGCGACTACGTCTGTATCGGCGTGCCGGAGCTTGATTGAGTCGCGTTACATGTTATAGGAGGGATGTTATTGGAATATGTGAAAGACGTTGTATGATTTGCGATTGTCGGATGTGATAATTATGTACATTATAACATATATAAAAAATACAAAGGGAACCTGATTTCGTGGGGGTGCTGCCTATGGAAAATAATACACGCAGCACCCCCAGGAAAAATTTTGGGGGTCCCTTACAAAAATGTCCTGTGGTAATACCATATAATTACCATAGGACTGTACCACACGATTACCACATATATTGTTGTGTGGTAATGCTATGTCTTTATGTCCTGTGGTATTGTGTGGTAATGTGTGGTAATGTCGTGTGGTATTGTCCTGTGGTAAATTGGAACATTTACCACACAACATTACCACAGGAATACCACATGAATGGATTAATATATGGTAACATTTACCACACAAGGGATTAATTTATGGTAACAATTTTTACCACATACCATTTACCACACGACATTTACCACACCATTTACCACACACCAGTTACGACATGCATTACCACACACCATTTACCACACAAATTACCTCACATTTTACCACACACCAGTTACCACACGCGTTACCACACATCATTTACCACACGAATTACCTCATATTTTACCACATGCCTTACCACACAAATTACCTCACATTTTACCACACACCGGTTACCACACGCGTTACCACACATAATTTACCACACAAATTACCTCATATTTTACCACATGCCTTACCACACAAATTACGTCACATTTTACCACACACCGGTTACCACATGCATTACTACACACGATTTACCACACACGTTACCACATACACTACCACACACCAGTTACGTAACTGGTGTGTGGTAATGCATGTGGTAACTGGTGTGTGGTAAAATATGAGGTAATTCGTGTGGTAAATGGTGTGTGGTAAACACTAACCAGTTACCACACATATTGTACATAATACACATAATACCATGCATCAGAGTCATTACCCAAAATGTGTGTGGTAACTAGATGTGTGATAACTGATGCATGATAATGTATGTTGCAACTGGTGTGTTGCAATGTGTGTGGTAACTGGTTAGATACATCACAGATCATGGGTATGATTTTGGTAGCAGTAGAATGTGTTCATGACCCTATGTACTTTTATAAGATTAAGAAAATACAACACCTTCAATGAACAGACAACAAATGATTTTACAAGTGATATAGAAAGTACTGGTATTTAGCTCATAGAGTCATCAATTTACAATACTGGTTTAGATTTGCTATTGACAAAAATTGTGTAACAGCTGCTTTACTGTACAAACAGTGTAACATAATAGTAACTATCAAAGAAATTAGTTACAGTGCATATAAATACTTTTAAAAAAGATACATTTCTTCTAAATACTTTAAAAAGTTACCTCAAAGGTTATCTGGCTTTTCAGCAAACCAAATTAACGACCATTGTAGTTTTTTTGCAGGTCACACATACAGAATGGACTGATTTACTCTTTGTTTTATGCTTAAAGACAAAAATGATTAAACTCTTAATCGTTTTTAAGAAAATGAACAAAACATAAGGATGTGTCTACAATAGGTAATATCATATAAGTAGCTGCGGCAAAGTGCACTGTACTCAAAATTGCGTATAACAAAATGCATAATTATCCCAAGTTTACTTCAAGGCTGAAGGGCAAGTAGAAATAGACGAGAGATGATAATATGTATTTGGAGAAAATGAAAACTAGGACAATACCCTGGCATGTAATATCTGAATTAAAGGAAAATAACACCCAAAACATAATACCACATGATATTATTGATAAATACAGGACAATCAACATGAATCCACTCATACAATCCAATTACGGACTACCACCTTTTCAAAGTTGGCCTCTTACAGTATGGTTCGAAGTTTCTGGATGGAGGTCGCCATTTTCGCGGGGTTAGTTAGGAAATTATTACATCAGCGACGAACTACATCTCTAAACGTTCAGGCATTATATATTCTATTTTATCAATAACAAATCAAATGTACAGATAAAACTCATAAAAATATTAGTTAAAATTTGTTTAATATATGGTAGGTTCAAAATACAATTTGATGAGTTTTAATGATAAGATTTACACCCCAATTTCCGCTGCCAATTTGTAAATCGTAGATTAGGGTGTAATTTTTATCATTAAAACTCATCAAGTCGTAATTTGAACCTATCATATAATATTAAACAAATTTTAATTAATATTTTATGAGTTTTATCTGTACATTTGATTTATTATCGATGAAATAGAATATATAATGCCCAAACGTTTAGAGATGTAGTTCATCGCTGACGGAATAATCCCCATCCATAGACTTTGTACCAGAAGATGCCAACTTTGAAAAGGTGGTACTCCATACTGGGACATCGGATTGGGGGTATATGAGTGGATTCATTTTCATTGTCCTGTATTTATCAATGGTATCATGTGGTATTATATTTTGGGTTTTATTTTCCTTTAAAGGACAAGTCCACCCCAACAAAAACGTGATTTGAATAAAAAGAGAAAAATTCAACCAGCATAACACTGAAAATTTCATCAAAATCGGATGTAAAATAAGAAAGTTATGACATTTTAAAGTTTAGCTTATTTCTAACAAAATAGTTATGTGAACGAGCCAGTTACATCCAAATGAGAGAGTCGATGATGTCACTCACTCACTATTTCTTTTGTTTTTTATTATATGAAATATGAAATATTTTGATTTTCTCGTCATTGTCATGTGAAATGAAGTTTCATTCCTCCCTGAACACGTGGAATTCCATTATTTTAACATTTTGTGCTTCAGGCAAGGAGGTCCTAATCGTCAAATCCGTAAAAATTGAAATATTGTATAATTCAAACAATAAAAAACAAAAGAAATAGTGAGTGAGTGATGTCATCGACTCTCTCATTTGGATGTAACTGGCTCGTTCATATAACTATTTTGTGAAAAATAAGCGAAACTTTGAAATGTCATAATTTTCTTATTTTACATCCGATTTTGATGAAATTTTCAGCATTGTGCTCGTCTGATTTTTCTCTATTGATTCAAATCAACATTTTTCTGAGGTGGACTTGACCTTTAAGATATTGTACTGGTTTATATCATGGCATTACAAAGTTCATCTGTAGTGCACACTGTGTCAAGTGCACAAACCTATTCATGGTTCCCACAGAAATTTGAAAACAGAATTCCATGACCTCTCCATGACTAAATTGCTGCTTTCCATGACTTAATTCCTTTCTGGCACAGTTTACAAAATCAGACATGTTATGATCATGAACACCAATTATAATAGTAGAGTACAATCACAGAGTATGAGAGTTGTGAGACATAAAAAACTAGAAAGCTGTCATAGCCAAGAGGTAAATGCAATTCCATGACTTTTCACATATCCCTGACTTTCCATGACCATTTTTTTCCCAGGATTTTCCATGACTGTGGGAACCCTGTAATAATACTGCATTGACAGAGCTCTATCATTTTAAAAGTTAATTTCAATTTCCTTCAAACATTTTATTCATCTCTTTTTGGTTGGACCTTGAATATAATACAATACAATGTTTTGGCAGGTCGTCTATAAAAGCATGTACATCGTTAAAAAAGGCTTTTGGCAGGAACTTTTGGCAAGTAGTCAACAGTATCAATGCATGTAAATTTGGGTGAAAGAATCATACATGTACATTAATTCTTAAGAAAAGTTTGTGGTTGTATTACACTATCACTTAAACGTATTAAAAAGACAGCAGTTGCAGCAAACAATTATTTCATGAGAAATTGTCAAAATATTGTACATAATCTCTAGATCTGGTACATTAATGTAAGCTTGTATTTTTGTAAAATCACTAATTTTGAACTTAAAATTAATTATTTTGATGATCACTAACACAGAAAAGAACATGTGGGACAGGACAGTGTATTATGATTGATTTGAAAAATACCTGACATTGGATAGAATTACATGCTTATTTTGCTCATTTCTCAGCAATTACACATTTTCTTCCCGAGCTATAATTAATTATGGCACATGTCTTTTATATTTTGCTGGTAATTCTATTGGATTCTGTTCGAACTCATTTTAAGATTGTTACTACAACTGGTAATTTATCTTTAAAGTTGTACTTGTATATGATACGGGCTCAACATAATCTAAAATAAAGTAATTTTTACCATGCAAAATAGTGGAAATTTTATCAAAATCAGATAAAATTAAAAAAATAATAATTACAAAAATATTGGTCATCAACACATGCAAGTAGATACATGTAAGTTTATGATATCATGCCCACATTTTTATTGTTCTCATGTTACCAGATAAAATAATAATTTACTTCATGTGTGTAATAAGTATGTCTTCCAATCCCATGTAGCAAAAGAACTTCCAGCAATAATCAATACAGGTAAGTCACATCAATACAGTTTACAATCCGATTTGTTTCATTCTTGGTAAACAAAATTAAATGCACAATTTTATATACAAAATGATAAGTTGGGGATACGTGTACATGTACAATGTACGTCAGTATGACATCATCAGCTTGCTACTTGCATATATGCTTAGAGCTCTTTCACCAAAATAATGCAGAGGTTAGAATGTCATACATTACTTTATTATCCCTTGTCTAATTTGGATGAATTGAGACGCCATCCTACTGTAGTCAGCACATGAGATTTAAAAAAATTCAAATTACCAGGCAGTGACAGTATTGTTGTAGGTACAGAGCAAAGATCAGGAATATAGTAGGTCTTCTCAAATTGTATTTGGATTGATCCAAGGTTGTTGACAACTGGAGGAGAGGAAGGAGCTAATTCCATGGCCTTGGAGCAGTAGTGGAGAAAGTTGCATCACCAGTAGCTAATTTGTAGGTGCGTAATGATCACAAAAATAAAAAGGCAAGTGCGCCTAGAATGAAAATGACGCACAAGGGATTCCTTATAATACATGTAATCTGGATCTCTGTCATTGACTTTGAAAATCAGGAGACGGACACTGATGTTCATGTATATCCTTTCCTTGACTTGCAGCCAGCGAAGTTGGCGTATGGCAAATGGCACAATAGATGCAGCATTCTGTACTATCTGCAGTCAGTCCAGATCGCCCTAATTCAAGCACGAAGAGCATTACAATAGTCCAGTTTAGATTGCGCTAAACCATGGACTGCTTTGTGGCAAGTAGAAATATAAAAGGCACTTCCCATTGGCCTTTATTCTTCCAATCTGTTTGATGTTATACTGGTAGGGAGCAGGTTCCAATAGCACTATGAAAGGAGTTACGAAACCAGATGAATGGGTGCAGATTCAGGACACCTTCCATTTCAACTTAAGGCATCTGCAATAAATAACAGAAGAAGATAAACATAAAAGCCTTTCCTGCATTAACTATTTAATATTCATTAAAAACTACATGGTTTCAATATCAATTTCCAAACTTTTTAAAAAATGATTAAAAAACAATGTGGGGTTTGTTCCATATTTATACTTCAAATATTAACATGTAAAGTCAGGTCGGGGGAGGGGGGCTTGATGCCCTCAAGATCTGCTGCACCTCCAAACCATCTCTGTATAGGGAAGGACATTTTAAAGTAAAAAAAAAAATATTTATTTTAATTAAACATGATTTTAATTCATGCTTTTTTTAAATGTGTTTTAAATGGTTATGGGATAATTCCATCAGTTTGAATAAGAAATTACAAGTTGCCAATTTCACATAACGAAGATCAATTCTGATGTGATAATAAATGCATGTCAGATGTTGATGTTTCACTTATGCCTATCTAATACGTTTGAATTGACAACAGCATGAACCTTGTAAGGGCATTAATTATTAGACAAGCTTTGTATCAGAGTGGTTACAAAATCAAAATTATTTAACTGCATCTCATGTTCATGCACATGTAAATAATCAAAATAACACAATAATTATAAAAAATACCTTCCACAAAGGATAAATTTGTACACACCATTATATCTGCATGAATATTGTTCTTTTAGTCCACCTATAATGATACAGCTGATGAGAGTTTGAATGATGGTATCAAGATGGTGCTTCTACCAGGGCTGCAAAAGAGAGAAAAAAAAAAATGTTAACCTCAATCATGCCAAGAAATCATGCCAACCGTTGTGAAACTCTATTAGCGCCAAATTACACTCTAAACTTGTCATTAGAACGTCCAAACCGATACACGTCAGCCAGGAATCTAGTACTAGCACAATCAGCTATGCATTTGCACCAATTCCCTCTGTATTTTCTTGCATATGGACGTCTCTCGACTTAAAGGTCATGTCATTGTGTTATATAGCTTGGGAATTGCAAGCAAGTGATCCTTCGAAATGTTTACCTGCTTAAAAGTAACATTTCTTAAGCCTTAATTTTGTATATTTAGATAACAAAAGGCTTACAAATTGGAAAAATCAAATGTTTGCCCAAAATTATTGTGGGAAAGGTGGATTTTTTAAGGGAAATCCATCTTTGTGTACCAAGTTCTACAGGCAACAGAGACTTGTCTAGCTCCGTGAATGAAAATACCCCTTGTACAATGTAAAAATGATAAAAATATCATCACAGAGTCCTCTAAGTACAGTTAGGACCATTGACAGATAAGGTGCCCTAAGATTGCGCACATCCGAATCTGCGCGATTCTGATAATGGAAGATACGCAACGACTCCAAACAAAAAATAAACTTTACACCTGAAAGAGCCTACTGTACTTAGTCTTACCTACTGCCCGATGCCTCCTGACATGTAGAGCAACAACAAAGGACCTCCACTCCTGGCGGCCAGTGGTTCTGGGCCGTCTTCTGGAAACTCCCCCGGGCTAGGTCATATTCACCGACTCCATCTCCTCCTCAAATGTGATGCCAGGACAAGTAGTTTTGGGTCTCCCTCTCTTTCTCCTGGAATGTCATAAACAGATCTATTCATAAAAAATCTGACTTAAAATGGTTGGAAAATAATGAATTTAGGGCATTGGCAAGAGTTCCATATGCAACCCCACTAAAATTGAAAATAAAAACATGAAGAAGGTTCAGAATAATATATCTAGCACAATATAGAACATATATGATGGGGTAGTGGATAGTACTAGGAGTGGAAATACATACTAAAATATGGCTTTATTCCATCAAATTTCGAGCATGTATGGATGTATCTAGTGTGTGTAATTGTCCATAGACATCGGTTTATTTACTCAAGGGTCTGTGAGTCAAGTCTAGGCGAACTATTGGCTGATAATCGTTAAAATACCCCTTCCGGCATCAGCACTTCTTGCTAGCATAGCAGGAACAGGTCTTGACTGCAAATAAAACGAGGTGATCTCAAGTCCCAACTAAGGTGCCAAAAAAAGGGTAAAAAAATTATAGAAAAATCTGAAGTGAACGAACTGGAATGGAATTAAGTCTCAACAATCTTATTTTTTATCATGTTGGTGGGGGGTACATTGGAATTGCATATGGAATTCTTTCCATGTGACGTCCTCAAAATGCAGCCTCTGTGACTGTGCTTTCTTATCGAAATCTTCGCATCATGTGAATAAGTGCGCAGACATCGGCCACTATTAGTATTACCCAGTTGTTGTGTGTCCAGACAGGTTGTGTGTCTGGACGATCAATTTTAGAAAGTCTATATGCGTCACGGGCAAAAAAAAATCATAAAAAGTGGGGAAAAGTCATCGGAAATAATTGTTGCATCATTCATCATCAATCCTCAAAAGTAAAGGATGTTTCAGAATCATTTCGGCAACAAACAAACTACGATCTTCTTATTGATGACCGGAAAAATATCCATGCATAGAAACTGGCGCATTTCCACTTCCAGCCGGCTAGCCAGCCAGCCAAGCCTGAGCTGAGCAGCCACACTAGCCCGCGTTGCCAGCGCGCCTAGCTGAGCTGGACATGCATGCTATACGCTACAATGCATGTTAAACTGAATTGTCCGCGGTGCGACCCGGGTCCGACGTAGCCTTTCATTTTTACATGATACCGTTTCCCGATAGTTATCAAGAAATTGTTATCATAAAATGAATTGTTCCACATAATTGTCCCGCTAATTTCTAAGTAATATTCTTAACGTTCATTCTCAATTTCTCATGTCATTCTGATCTGCTGTCGGGCTACCGTACCAGTACCACTAACTTAATAATTTTGTTCAATCAAAATGCAAGTAAATGACCATGACTGGCCGAGATATTTTCCCAAGAAAATCAATTATTTCTCTTAATTTTTAATGAGACTTTTTGCACACTTACTCATAAGAATACAAGGAACATCATCAATTGAAAGATTTTGTAAAATAACAGGAAATTCACGTTAAATCTAAACTCAAATCGTTTAGGTGTGCTGTGACTGTGTGCAGACTTGAGACCACCAGCCAGTGGTCCACATCACAGCAGCGAGCAGGCGCTCGGGGCCGGGCGAGCGCCCGGTTAGACAGGATGGGATTGCCAGTGTCATGTCATTTTCATTGACGAAATCTTTAGCTAGTTGCAAGCCGGGGCATTTAACAAACTACGAAAAGAAAATCATAGAAAATGGTTATCTAACTTACTGTTTAGCCTACTGCAAATGTCTTCGAAGTCGTCCACATCTAACCCGCATTCTTTAAGTAGTTGAATTATTAACGGCCTTCTTCGTCCCACTTCTCGATCGAGCTCAATAAACTGCAACGCAACGCAAACGGTATATTCTTTTCAAATGTTGGCGGTAAGTGCGCATGCGCAAGCCTGTCGCCGCCCCCCCCCCCCCCAGGGTGACCAGATTTCACAAAATGAAATAAGGGACAATCAAAAAAAGATCAACAAAGAAGGCTACACAGTGTTACACCTGTAAAAAACTTAAAAAAATTGGAAGGGAGGGTGAACGAAAGAATGAAGGAAAGAAAGAAAAGGCGAAAGAAAAGAGATGAAAATTAAGAGAAGAAAAAAAATTAAGGGGAAAATGAAGGAAAAAATAAAAAAAGAATAAAAGAAAGTTAGAATAAAAAAGAGAAAAAAAGTTTCCGCCATTCTTTGAATTGAATACAGAAAGAGAGAAAAAGAAAGAAATGGAAGAAGAATACATGTGTGAAAGACAAAATAAAGGAGAGAAAGAAAAAAAGTAAGAAAAAGGAGGAGGAAAGAAAGAATGAAGGAAAGAAAAATGTTTTCTTCATTCTTTGAAAGAAAGAAACAAAGAAAGAAGGAAACAGTAAGGGAGGAGGGAAGGAAGGAATTAAGGGAGGGAGAGAAATAATAAGGGAAAGAATTATAAGGAAAAATAAAATAAAGAATGAAAGAAAGAGAGGGAGGAAGAATGAAGTGAGGAAGGAGTGAAAACATAATGGAAGAAGAGAAAGAATTAAAATAAAAAGGAGAGGAAGGGAGGGGAAGAAAAAAGTTGAAAGAAAGAATGGAGGAAATAAAATAAAAAGGAGAGGAAGGGAGGGGAAGAAAAAAGTTGAAAGAAAGAATGGAGGAAATAAAAAAAGGAAATTTGATAAAGAAGACGGGTAAGAAAAAGGGAGGAAAAAAAATGAACACAGAGAGAGAGAAAGGATCAGGAAAGGCAAATAGGAAATAGAGATAGATGGAACAAAAACGGGCAAGCAGGAAGGATAGAAGGATGAAGAAAGAAGGATAGAAAAGTTCAAACTTCAAGCAAAAAATTCCAATCATCTAACAAAAATCATAATGATATTTGGTGTTTTTAAAATATATTTTAAAAAAATGTTTTAGAAATGAATAAAATTTCAAAGTGATTCTTTTTTTACTTAAAAATTAGATGAAACATCGCGGCATTATATAGAACAAGACTCAAAACGAAAGTTGAAACAACTAGATCTAGTTATGAAAACTCAATAACTTGTTCCTCCGATTACATCCCCAAATCAGTAATCTGAGAACCCATAATATAATTATACAAATTTCCCGCCGATTTTGTGATTATTTTGGCATGTTTCATTGTGTTTGGTGTAGAGAATCTGCTCCGATCCTACATGCCTTGCTAGTACTAGCCTGTCACACAAAGGCAGGAGGCCAGTTCGATTGGGTTAGCAAGAAAATCACCTTGCAAAAGTTTATTTATCGATTTTATTGTTGTCTCTGCTTCGTCATCTGTTGGTTATTTTAATGAAAATTCGTCACTTTTAAATATATTTTGTTCAATATTCTGAAATACGGGACAAATAGGCGTCCCGGGAAGGGTTTGTCGGGACGCCGGGACAAAGAAGCAAAATACGGGACAATCCCGGGAAATACGGGACGTCTGGTCACCCTGCCCCCCCTCCGGCGAATCAATTTTTAATTTTGATAGGGGGTGAGCTGAGGGGGGTCTAAGTTATGGGTGTGAAAACTTTTTTTGTGTGGTATTTCTGATTTTCAACAGAAGGGCAATAACACACAAATACCACATATTTGAATTGACAGTACTACACAATGGGCTATGACGTAACATGCTTTCATGTGGTAATTTTGATTTACCACAGCAGTATAATTCCACACAAATACCACATATTTGAATTGACACACAATGGCATCATGTGGTATTGCATTCATGCGGTAAGTTTGATTTACCGCAGAGCATAACACCACAAAAATACCACATATTTGAATTTACATTACCACACAATGGGCTAATGTGGAAACATGCTTTCATATGTGGTAATTTTGATTTACCACAGCAGTATAAAAATACCACACAAATACCACACGTTACCACACAATGGCATCATGAGGTAAAGCATTCATGTGGTAATTTTGTTTTACCACAGAAGTATACAATACACAAATACCACATATTTGAATTTACATTACCACACAATGGCATCATGAGGTAACATGCATTCCTGTGGTAATTTTGATTTACCACAGAAATATAACAATACCACACATACCACATATTTGAATTTACATTACCACACAATGGCATCATGAGGTAACATGCATTCATGTGGTAATTTTGATTTACCACAGAAATATAACAATACCACACAAATACCACATATTTGAATTTACATTACCACACAATGGCATCATGAGGTAACATGCATTCATGTGGTAATTTTGATTTACCACAGAAATATAACAATACCACACAAATACCACATATTTGAATTTACATTACCACACAATGGCATATGAGGTAACATGCATTCATGTGGTAATTTTGATTTACCACAGAAGTACCACATAGACAACAAATTACCACAGCCACCAGCGGACGTTACCACACAAGGATATGGAAAATTACCACAGATGTTCATGTGGTAACCTACATTCATGTGGTAATTCGTGTGGTAAAGCCGGGTACCACACAGATATACCACACGACATTTTCGTAAGGGGTGCTTCAGCACCCCCAGCACCCCCGCGAGTTCCCAGGTCCCTGCTATATATAACCCACAATATTCATATGATAACCATTTCATTTGTTCTCGTCATCAGGCTGTGTTTTCAATTAAACCATTCCTTTCAGAAACTGCTAGAAACACATTGGGGAAAGGACAATTAAAGGCCTATTATGTTAGTGTTTTGGCGAGACAGTTTTTTTCAAAAATGTACCCACACGCGACACTGGGATGAGCCTCTATTATTTTACCACCCTTTTGAAATTGCTTCGTTCTCTGCTTAAATTTGAATATGATATGGTATTAATTGATGTAAATTAAGTGAAGATGTATAGGTGTTTAAAAAAAGAAAAACTATTTGAAGAGGCTGGTATTTAAAGGGAAATTCTATGCGGGAATCAAAGCAGAAGGCCTATTGTAGGCCCACATAAAAATTTAAAGCCTGCGGGCTTCGCGCTAGCGTGATCAGATTTCAGTAACTACCGGTATTTGAATTCATGTATGACCTTTTGGGAGATAACATTACGTACGTACGTAATAAATACTGCGTACGTACGTGATAATACTGCGTACGTACGTAATAATTATCACGTACGTACGTAATAATACTGCGTACGTACGTAATAATACTGCGTACGTACGTAATAATTATCACGTACGTACGTAATAATTATCACGTACGTACGTAATAATACTGCGTACGTACGTGATAATACTGCGTACGTACGTAATAATACTGCGTACGTACGTGATAATTTTTTTTTTTTTTGATGTAAAAAATGTCCGGTTTGGGGCTTCGTAGAATAACGATTCAAGATGGACAAAAACCAGCCCAAGCGTGGCCGTGGGAAGCATTAATGCACAAGTGTAATACAACTAGTGGGCGCGGCATGCATGGTTAGCTTAGGCGAGCGAAAGGCACGCTTTTTCCTTGATGTATTTAGTCTAGATTTATATGATGCATGTACGTATTGTTAATAAATCGGCACTTTTTTCATTCTCTTCAGACATCAAATGTGATATTCTACAGAAAAAAAATCAATGATTATATTAGGACATTCTAATTATTTATCAAAATAAAGCAAATCAGGGGGGAAAAAATGCTTTTTTTGTTTACATATCTTTTCACAGAGTTTGAATATGCAGACTATTCTTATTATGAATGGAGTTGGAATTACCATGGACCTATTACGGTCCATGGAATTACTACCAAGCATCAGGAACAAAAAAGCACCGCTGTATTTGATTGGTGGAATGGTGAAGGTATGGAACCAACGAGGGTCCGTTATTTGGAAGAAAAACCCAAATACTGTATGTTTTTTTCTTCTGTTTTCTGTTTTTCGACAAATTGGGGGTACATGCACAGCTATGCACTGTTTGAATTCTCGAGAATAAACTCCAATCACGAAGAACCATTAGGATGATTTGCCCTCGCAATCGGATCAGTTTGATTGCAGTGTCCCCCAGGTGTTCCGGCCTTGATCGCTTCCTTTTTTCTAAATATTATTCAATTTTATGTTAGAAATTAGGTCTAGATTCACAAGTTTCTTTTTTTTTTGGGGGGGGGGGGGTGGGCAAGGGCGTATTAAAAAGGATTCGTGGCGGGCAGGGGCGGATCCAGGCTTCGCCAATGGGGGGGGGGGGCGCATATGGAAAAGTTTGGGGTGGAAATTCGCATTTGCTCAAAATGACCGGGTTCCGCGCGTCACCGACGTACGCCGCCCGCTTCATGAATTATTCATGAGCTCTCCGGTCCAATGCGCACGCCAGCTTACGAAACTACGATACGGACGCGTCCATTACGGAAAATGGGTAAATTATCGTAAAATCTACATGCATACAGAACACTGTAGGCTTGATGTTTATGGAATTTTCTTTCGTTTTTTTTTATAGTGGGCAGATCTACATGTAAATACAAAAGTTGTTTATGTTGTTTCTGCATATTGTTATGTGATTATTTTGGTATTATGACAAATTTTATATCTCTTAAGATTTGGCATGATTACAAGCATCTTCATTGGTGACTAATACTACATCATACATGTATTTTCTTAGTTTAGCTATTGTATTTTTGCTTGTTGGTCAAAAGAGAATCATGACACACACACACACACACCCATACACCCACATATTTACATAACACACACACAGACACATACATACATACAAAGTTTACAAACCCTGTGTGGCCACACATACACGCAAAGTATACAGACATACACAATCATTCGCTATAGCATATGTACATATAAACACATATACAAAAACAAACATACATTGAAACACACACATACACACAACACACATGACAGTGTATCATCAAGGAGCTATAAATAGCTCCTTGGTGTCATTTTGCATCTTGGTAAAAACATCACATACATATACACCTAAACACACAAAACGTGCATACACAAATTGACACACACACACACACACAAACATTAGAACAAGTATGGAAAACATAATTCACAAAATTAGTTCATGAAATCTTTGGTAACATTTATTCCTCTGTAGTTTCTTTGTGTGGAGCATTTCTTGCACTCCCCAAAGAGCTCAGTGTATACTGTATGACAGTTCTGGTCAAATATAAAACACAGTATATCAAACACATTATTTCAATACATGCATAAGTCTATGTACAACGATAAGTACATGTATACAACATTTAACTAACATAAATTATCAGGCTCAGAAACATTAGATCAAGTTTGGAAAACACAATTCACAAAAGTAGTGGAGTACATTCAATCTTTGGTAACATTTATTCCTCTATAGTTTCCTTGTGTGGAGTATTCCCAAAGAGCTGTGTACCGTATGGCAACACTTGTCATAGTACAGTATATCAAACAAAGTACAATATATCAATTATCAAACACATTATATCAATACATGCACAAGTCTATGTACAGCAATAAGTACATGTATACATTCAACCAGCATAAATCATCAGGCTCAGAAACATTAGATCAAGTTTGGAAAACACAATTCACAAAAGTAGTAGAGTTCATGAAAATCTTTGGTAACATTTATGCCTCTGTAATTTCTTTGTGCGGAGTATTTCTTGCACTCCCCAAAGAGCTCAGTGTTAATGTATGACAGCTCTTGTAAAAATTATAACACAATATATCAAACACATCATTTCAATACATGCACAAATCTATGCACAGTAGTATGTAAAATGTAACAAACATAGTACGTACATCATCATGCTTGGCTCTAGGTCTTACACTGTTGCATTTTATTTTTTTGTGTGTGTGAACTTGGCACATGTATGATGTCAGTGTTTATTTTTTTGTTTTCATTTTTTTAAATGTTATGTAACCACAAATTCTTTTTAAAGATTTGATTGCATATAAGCACAGTTTCGGCAGTTCAAACACTAGTAAATTGGTTTACATTATGCTTATGTTCTTTGTATTGCATTTATATTTATAAATATGGATATAAAGATACACAAATAACTTTGGCAAGCTTGGATCAATTTGATGAAAAATGGAATTGCATATTTAAGCCTCGTGATTCCTGAGCATACCTTGTACTGCTAATAGTAATACCCTGTACAATCCATTCACTTCCAAACCGAAGTATAATAAAATACATTTGAAAAACAACTTGACAGATAAACAATTGTAACTTTTCTTTGGCAAGCTTTGACCAGTTTGGCAAAAAAATATTAACGTTATATCAAAACCTCTTTTGAGTTGCACGATGAGTTGTCAATAGCACACATTACAAAAAAAATACAGACATGAGATTGATGTTGTAATGTACAATAATTTTTAAGTTAAAACTGTATCTAAAATGACACAAAATAGGTAAACAATAGCACACATATTGCAATTTGTATAACAGCATAAAAATATAAATGAGGTGTATGATGCAGACCAATGGTCAATTATTAGCACGTTTCACTTTCATATAATTATTTTTTTTATTACAGCTTTTTAGTTGTTACAAACGTGAATGTTGACATGATACAGAATGCAATGCATACTGCAATTAACTGCGTACATCAAGGTGTGAAATTATCATGGTGACAAAAACGACAACTGTCGGGTAATCTTGCAAAACTTTGCTCACTGCGAACATGAAACAATCACTGCCTAAATCAATACATTAAGTTTTCCTGCCAGTATATATGCACCACCCATACATATATATTATGGATAAGAAATAAGTTATTGTAGGCATCTCAATTTATAACAGACAAGGACTCAAGTAATGATAAAATAGAGAATACCAGCTTACATCTACCCAAATGTAAAGCGTAAAAGCTTAAATCCAAACACACATAAGCTAATGTATAGCCATGTATATACACAAAAAATGTTTCATTCTAGTTGGCTAGCCGAATCAATTGAAGCCAACTTCAAAATTCTTCTTTGAAACAAATGTTTCAAGGCTCCACATTAAATTCAATTGTATTTTCTGGCCCTTTACAAGTTCTCTTATTATGACCACTTTTGTTACAAGCAGTACAAGTCATTTGAAATTTTGGGGCACGCCTACACTTTCCCTCTAGTTTATTGATCCTGAATTGTTTGTGTATAATCTGTTTAAGAGCGGCCTTACTGAAATTCGTAGAGCGAAAATACCATTTTGTGACCAGGTGATTTAGTTTCTCAAGTCCTTGTTGACAAAAATCTACAACGTTTCCGTGTAACCGCATAGCTTCAGGCAAATGGTTGGAGAAAATATGCATGTATGGAGTGACATCTTTAGAAAGAAACAAATTACTGCCATACAAATCCACCCATTTTCGTGCGGCCTTTTCAAAATCTGAAATCTGATAATCAGACATGTTCTGATTTAGGCTATCCATCAACACTTTGAAATCGGTCCACAAAGACTTAATACCAGACAGTTTTGGATGGTCTGGGATAAGGGTGTCAAAGTTTATATTTTCCATAATTCTGCGATGTTCAGGGCCAGTAAATGAGTCGTAATTCAGTTTACCATCACTGATAAAGAATTTCCAATCTGGGATACCAACATTTTCAATAAACTGTTTAAAACGCTGTAAATGTTGACACTTGCTAAGCCGTTCTTCAGATATCCGAACAAAGTTGTCTTCATCTTGTAAGTATTTTATGATCTGATAAATCATCTGGTCAGAAATTCTCAGAAACAAATGTAATGTATCTGGAACAATATTAATGACAGGAATAGATCTAAAAAGTGGCTCTGCAATGCACCCAAACATCTTCTTCGAGGCACAGTTTAAAATTTCCTTCACAGAACGAGCACCTTTCATTTCATCTGTCATGGACCATGTTTTTGTCATGTCATATCGAGATTCCTTTGGGCACTTGCACCACAAACAAGAGTACTTGCTTGCGAAGCTAGCAATTCCTGTAACTTGATTTAAAAATTTTAAATCGCCACCCAGGTATTTTTCCACACTCACAATTTTACCATCAATAGTTATTTCACTCAACCCATCAAACTCCTCTATCAGATCTGACAAAGCTACTTTCAGACAAGAATGAGTTTCAGGGCATTTTAAAATCGCAAGTAGGTAATTACCTTGTTCAGATTTACAGCTTTCTTCTCCTATAATTGTAATTGTGACATTGACTAGATGTGTTTTTTTACCGGCTCTTGTACCATCACCACTGATTTTTATTTTCACTTTATTATTTACAATTAAGTGAGACCTTTTTTGATCAGAGAGTACTGATGTTAGACAGTCTTCTAAGGAACGGTAAACTCCAGTGATTCTTATTTTTCCATGTACTACATCAATTTCTTTGACCCGGCATTCAGAGTTTATAGATTGTTTTCTTTCATTGATTGAAAACAATCGTGGCAGAGCTGCAAAGCGTTGTGCTAATTCATGATATCCCTTTTGTGGGATATTAAAGGAGTCCAAAATAAACAGCATCTCATCAATGTCAGTTTCAGTAATAGGTCCTTCTCTCTCCTCAAAGATGAGATTGATTGTCTTGGCCTTGTCATTTTGAATTTCAATTTTAATGGGGGTAAAACCAGCATTTTTTGCCCCTTCTTGTACTGTACTTTTAAATTCTTTCAGTGCATTAGCTTGGTGTCTGTATTTTTGGGATGGCGTATATTTGAGTTTATTTTTGTTTTTTCCTCGCCCACCTTTTTGTTTTTTCATTGGATTTTTCAGGCGTTGAACTCTACGTTCTAGTTCTAGGTTTTTGCCTTCTGTTTGTTCCAGTTTATTTGTTAACACAGTTAATTCACTTTCTAACTTAATCCGTTTACTTTTTTCTTCCTGAACATCTTCCTGTAGTTTACGCTTCGTGGGGCTGCCTGATTTATGAGGTAGTTTTAATGAATACTCCGTTTCTTTCCATTTCCTTAATTGCATCTCCACTGATTTGCCTCCAGCCTTGACACATTTTTTTGATTTTTGAAACAAACTCTTTACTTTCTGTTTAAGGGTTTTGAAAACAGAAGACAGATCTATTCCTTCAAGAGTGATGTGATGGGTGTTTAGTACCTTGGTCAAAACTGAACGAACCTCATCATCACTCAATTCTGGGCCACTGCTAATTTTAGAGGCAATATTGTACAAGAGCAAGTTATTCACATCAAGCTCAACAATATATGGATACTCTTCGGTGGGCTGTGGCATACCATTTGCCAACAACACAGCACAAGATAGTGCAAAAGATATCAGAACACACATGCTACTTACATTAGCCATGGCTATAACTACATGTATACAAAGTACATTGGTTCAAGGCATCAAATGAATCCTGAATACAAGTACAATATACCTAATACAAATTGCTAAACATATACATACATTTAATTTAAAATAAAACATACATGAATACTATTCTTTGGAATTTTTTTAAAAGTATTATGTTGTTTCGAATACCCAGGGTGGTGAATCAATAAAGCCACTTCTAGCTGTTTAAAAACATGTCATGAATATTTTGCACTGTTGAACATTCTACTGCAATGTATGTAAGGTCAAATTACATGTTAATGTAAACATGTTTAATAATACAAACATCTGCACAGAAGTACACAATGTATTATTCAATTGTTTGCAGCTTCATACAAGGCAAAATCCATCTTGTTGCCAAGCATGCGTTGAAATTTGACAACAATAACAAATCCACGGTGGGTAAATTCGGGCATTCCTTCGCCAGAAAATTCCACCAGGGGTACGCGTTCTACTAGTCGACACGAGAATGTCCCATCTCTGATGTATGCAAAGTCCCCTGCCTTGTTGAATACTCTGTAGTACCATCTGTCCCCCACACATTCATTTAGAGCTTTCAAATTTCTCAAAATAAGCGCTGCTGGTGCAGATGAATGGTAATTACATTTACATCTACGTCGAAGATCTTCAAAAATATCTTTTACGATGGGGATCCGAAGTTCAACTACACTGTTGACTTTACGTTGCCCGTGCAGTGCCTCTTTGATGGCAGTAGCCAAATTCATATAAAACAATTTCTTTGACGAATCATCTGATTGCAGATATTCCAAGGGTATGTCTACAATTTCAGCAGCATCACGCCATTCATTGTACTTGTTTCCCCATCCGACATAATGCACTAATACTTTCAAACTGCCATTTTCCACTTTGGTGTCGATTACTGTCAGAGGGTAGAGCTTCTTAGATGACCAACGTTCAGACTTTGTACGACTGCTTGGTAATGATGGCCCGCGTGAAAGTTCCAGGTAATTTACGCGTGGCTTACGTCTCAAATTTGCCATACCTGTGGTTGTGAAACAACATGTAAAAATGTGATAAATATGTTAAAAAACATGTTAGATCTACTTATTTTTTATTTGGACTTCTTGTCAAATAACGCTCTTGCTCTCGCTTTGTAGTGAACACTAGAATCTAGACTCTCTGAACATGCATGATAAAAATAGAGTATAGTGCCTTAGTTTTTGAATTCTACTAAGTACTAGGCCTACTAGTATACCCAGTTGTTGTGTGTCCGGACAGGTTGTGTGTCCGGACGATCAATTTTAGAAAGTCATTTGGAAAAAATTACAAGCGAAGTTACATCAATTTTTAGTACAAAATGTTAGAAAATATTATAGAGAACAAAATAGAGGATGATTACAACTATTGAATTCATATTTATAGTGTAATCTTAAGACAAAAAAGAAGGCTTCAAAAATATAAAGTGTCCGGACACCCGACCCCCCATCCTACTAACTTTTAGATAACCATCCACTGCACTGCCACTGGCACTGATTTGTAATGTAGGCCTATGTGCACTTGACCATGTTGATTTAAACTTAAAATTGTCATGCATTAATTTAACGTGTTTAAATTTTTTAATTAAGTTACTTTAACTTTAATTTAAAGTCACAAAGGTCAAAGTCTTTCCAAAAAAGGCAACAGACTTGATCTATGACTGACACTGAGTTACAACTTACATGTATTTTGAATACAGAGTGTTGCGGTGTACGTGTCGGCAATGAACGTCCTGTCATTCAAGCTGGAATCCCCCCGTAGACACAAATGGTGCGATCCAACCTCTCTTTGTACAGTTATGAGAATGGGCGATCCTGAGCCGACATTGTAGAAAAAAGCACAATTCTCCTCGTTCTGTTCTTAACAATACATATAAATGAAAGTTTCAGACTCTTTGCAGTCTTATGTCACTAGATCAAAATCCAATTTAGCTAAATACCCGAAGTAGACCTCAAATGTTGTCTGATTTTCCGAGAATGTCAGGCCGCGCGACTTGTAAAATCCACCATGATGAAACTCAGACGTCTTGATACGTCATGACCCGGTATGCTAATGAGGGCAGATATCGCACTGACGGCTGATTGGTTGAACAAATGAAGGGGTCTTAGTTTTTCTTTATTTCCGTAGACAATTTTTAACCAATCAGCATCATTCTTACATGTATTGCAGAGAAATATATTCTGCACAGATTGGCGGGAAACCGGCTTTCGTACGATGTTTGGTTCATGAGATACAGTCTTTGACAGACCGTCCCACCTCGGCACAGCGTGTGCAAACAGGGAAATTTACGTGTAATAATACGCAAATCTGGTGTGGGAGAAGCTCAAACATGTGTTTTATAAACAGCAATTCCGTGGAGCCTGAGTCTCTAATTTCTTTAAAATTTGGTATTATCATAAAAAAAGGTGTAGAAAATAGATTTCCACTCAACCGAGCTTCGTAGGAATTTTACTTTTGAGTCAATTCACATTTCGGCCCCATTACAACATAATTTCGTATCTAGAGTGCCATAGCTTCTGTACACGTACGCGCGTTCGGTCGCTGCTCGGGAGCAAATGCGACTACTTTTCCATATGATTTTTTTCAGCCACATTTTCCCGGATCGGCCGCTTGAAGTTGCTTTTTGTTTGATTCTTTGAAGGGGTGGTCCTGTCACTTCCATCCTGGTCACTTCTAAGTTTTATTCTTATAAATCAACATAAATGTATAATAATCTCAGAAGCCTTATTTAAATATTGCGATCGCAAGCTATTTTTTTAGTTCATGTATTTTGTCCAAAACTTGAAACATCATTGGGCAATGTTTGTGATCCTAAACGAGATGTTGTGTATCGTACTAAATAATTACTGCGAGCGCGAAGCGCGATTAGAAATTTTTAATATACGTTTTTATCTGATCAAAAAGGGATCTGTTAACGGAGCCCTGCTTGCAGTTGCCATGAAGACGTTAAATACTTCAACAATCAAATAATGCGAGCGCGAGCTGAAGTTTATGACATTTCTACCTAAAGAATGGAAATTATGATGATTGAACTTAAATATAAGTACATAACTAAACAATTGATGCGAGCGCGAAGCGCGAGTGGAAATATTGGAGATTTACACCTAAAAATGGGACACTCTATTCTGTAAGCCATGAACAGGATGAGTAATTGGAAATTCTCCTACATTAATAATGCAAGGTCAAAGCGATAGACAGCAAGTTATAAAGCGTATCTGAATAAACATGCGCGCGCGTGTTTTCAGATTTTTGAATCTGGGCATTCTATATACCGGTACCTTATTTTATTATGAAAATCAATAGCGAGCGCGAAGTGCGAGCTTAAAATATTTGATATTCTGATCTTAAAAACATTTAAGCTCTTTATTTCAAGCACTTTGTCTGAAAATTGTGAGCCTGGATATATGGATCACAGTTTAAAAAAATATGCTGATATGTATCATTATTATTACTTTGAGTTTTGACATAGGACCGGGATGTTCTAAGAACGTTATGTCATCATATGAAAGTGATGAGTATCTTCCTATTCCTCTTCCTAAGCGCGAGATGAAACTTTTCGATATTCCATTCTAAAAAAAGGACAATTTGATTATGTAAATTAATATTTTATTCATCATCTAATAAACCCAATGAGAGCGCGAAATTTGTTAATATTATGGCCTGAAAACTGGGCATTCTAAGCACTTTTGTAATTATGAATGAGATACATCAGTTAATACATTTTCAACAATCAATGCGAGCGCAAATTGGGAGCCAAAATGTTTGATAAACTGTCATGAAATGGGGATTTTAAGTAGTTTGTTATAAAAATAATATTGAGTTATACATAACTCACCATCAAAATGCGAGCGTGCAGCGCTAGCTGATACGTTTTGACAATCAGACCTGAACAGGGATATTTTGAGAACTTTATAGAATAAAGGAAAATGTTAGGTACCTGAAAAATCGAATATTAGTATTCAGACCATAAAACAAGATTTTTTTTACAAACCACTTTTTAAAAATCAAATTGTAAATCAAAAAAAATAATGAAAGTTCGATTTCCGAGCTGAAAAAAATTATGTTTTATGGTCTGACTTCACAATTTAATATTTCATATGTAGCTTAGTAATACCTTGGTCACATTTGTTCTACGGCGGCCGTACGGCGAGTCGAGAACAGCCGTTTTAACATTTTTTTGTCCAACTATATATAAGTGGTTTGACTTAAAATTAATAAAACGGCTGTTTTCGACTCGCCGTACGGCGCCGTAGAGCAAATGTGACCAAGGTATTAGCTACATGTAACATATTAAGCCGCTCAAAGATGTATAAATCACTTAAAAGGCAATGCGAGCGCGAGCGAAAATTTTATATAATGAGATGAAAGATTTGTTTAATTGATTTTTTAAGCTACTCTGCTTCCCCTTATATTTTATTCACTCGTCTTCCTTATCTTATGTTTCCCCCTTTTTTCTGCTCTCTCTCTCTCTTCCCTTCTTTATTTCTTTCCCTTTTTTTTCCTTTTGCTCCACCAATAGGCGGGGGGCCGCTGGAGCCGCCTATGGTGGTGGGGCCTATAGAAATTGAGGAAATGTCTATCTAGTACGTTACCCGGCAGTTAGTGAAAAGGAAAAAAAGAAAGATATGGGCCACTTATAGACCGCGAGCCTATGTAGTCGCATCTAGGACAATGCCTCGGGTGACAATTTCAGCCTTGTTCAGGGGTACAATTCAAAAAGGAAAAGTACTGATATGGAGGAAGAAGACTGGGGGAGAAGAAAAGGGAGGATCTTTTTTTTTTTTAGAAATGAAGAGCAAAACCACAAAAGAAGCGAACTGCAAACTTTAAATGCCACTAATCCTCCCCTGGTGTCATGTTTTAGTCTCGGTTTTAGCAGGGCGCAGTTTTACTGGCCTGGGCGACACCCGAGGTGACACATTAATGGCGCAGTCACATTTCCCCTACGGTGGCCGTATGGCAAGACGAGAACAACCGATTTAACATTTTTTTGTACCAGTTACATTTGTATACAAATGAAAACGGCTGTTTTCGACTCGCCGCCAGCAGAACTCACTGAAGCTCCGAGCGAAAGTGTACCAGATGTGAGGACGCTTTCATGGCATAATGATTCATCCTCTCTTTGAATTGTTCTATAGGGGAAAAATATTGAGGCTTACCTTTTTTTATTTTGTGTACATTACCCCCCCCCCCAGATTTTTTTTTTGAAATTTGCAATGACCGATCAGCGGGGGAGGGGGCACAGTGAATCTCCTGATGTATAGGTATATGTATGTTATAGATATTATTTTGTATCCTTCATCAAGAATAAGATATATTGTGATTTTTAATTTTTTTTTTACGAGTCAATTCTTCTCTAATGAAAAAAAGAAAAATGGATACCTGGAAGCATGATAAATACATATTGTGATATCATGTGGGCTGTGATGCACTATAATTCATTTTATGAAGAAAGACTTATTCTAGCTTCTTAATATATCGATCGTTCGCTTATCCTTTGTATACCCCCCCCCAAAAAAAAAAAAAAACCCAATATATATATATATATATATATATACATAAAAACATGAGAAAGTTTAGATCTTCTGGTGGCGCTGTTCAAAGTGGATGTAGAATAGTGGGTTTAAAATGTGTTTCACAGATTTTCACCAAAATATTGCAACAAATAATTGATTTTCAATAAAACTGCAACAAGCAACCTGTTATCAGCCCAATCACCTTGCCCCATTGTTTCTATATATTCTTGAACATTTTTATAACATTTTGCCCACCTTGGATTGGAAGGGGGGCAAATCTGATGTAACACCTTACCAGACTAAATATGAAATATATCATTGGGATAGAGCTATCATCATTAATTCATAATGGAAACTAAAACAATGTTTGTGATATGCTGAAGTCCATTGCACTTTATCCAAAATATGATTAATCCAAAAAAATAAACAACATATACTTTAATTAGTTCTTCTACAAATTTCATATTTTATTATGTCTGGACATTTTTCACTTTCTTTCCTTGTCAGCAGTAAGGTCTATTTTGTTATACCTAACCATCATCTCAAAATTCTTTTTTTTTTTCTTCCTAAAACCACCCAATAATACTCTAAAGAAGAAGAAAAAGGATGGACAGACAGGCACACAGCCCGGAAATATAACACCTCTACCCACCAAACTAAAAAAAAATGACTAATTATTCTCATCTTACTACATACACCTTTATAAACACTAATAAAAAATGATGCTTGATGCCCCCCCAAATCTATTCATCATATTCAAATTCCCACATGCATTCACAGTATTTGTACTAAAAATCCTTACCTCTTCACCTTTTTTATTCACTTTAAGACTCTCTTTGCATCTTGAGCACTCTATATAGAGTGGATTTGGCACATTTCTGACACGTTACATTTATCATTCTTATTTGAATGCCATTTTTTTAATACCCAATTTAAGTTTTGGCCTCCTTTAAACAAGAAAGAAAAAAGTTTAAGTTGCAACTCAAAACTATTATTCATTTGCACAGACATTTAAATACTTTAAAAAGCCAGATATACAAATTTTGATTATATTTACAAAAATATACATAGTTTATGTTTAGAGTGGCATAAATCACACACATAAGTTGAAGGTAGCGATTAAATTAAGGGTTTTAATACACATAGCCCTAAAATCAAGAAAATGAAACATTCGAACAATAAAGAAAATCTGAAGACCCAATATCTTTACTGATATATTTTTCCTTGTTTTGTTTTTACCCATGTGAGACAAATATGGCCAATTTATTTCCATAAATCTGAAATTATTTCAAAAATTAATATCCAAGACTGTAATCTGGTTTAATCATCATCCATATCAGGTATTACTGAACGTTAGAAAAATAGCCATGTCTCAGGTTGCATATTGACCAAGTAAAACTGATCACTGTTCATGTAAGAAAAAAACTAAATAAACAATATTCAAGACAGTATTATATTATTATTTCGGATTGCCATTTCTTACATTGCCTATGCTACTGCGTAATTTTTTTAAAAATGATTCTCATAAAGCTTTTAAAATAACCAAATTCAATACAATACAACATGAAAATGCCTGTTATTATTTTTGGAATATACATTATTCATTTATTTTACAAAATATTTACATATTACATATGTTTGATCTTGAATATATACACACACATGGTAACTGATATGAAAACAGTCTGTATAAGCAAACAAAAAAGATACAGGGTATTCCTACCGTGACAGAAACTGAATTATTTAAAGGTCGAGTCCACCTCAGAAAAATGTTGATTTGAATCAATATAGAAAAACATAGCAAGAATAAGTGAAAATTTTATCAATATATTACTAGTATATTGGAACTTGGAAGTAAAATATGAAAATTATGACATTTTAAGATTTTGCTTATTTTCCACAAAACATTATATGCACAACTCAGTGAAATGCATATGAAAGAGTAAATGATGTCCCTCAATCACTTTTTCGTTTGTTTTTATTTGAAAATAAAATATTCAAAGTTTTACAGATTTGATCATAAAGTCCAACTTGACTGAACCATACCACGTTAAAACAATGGTAATTCCACACGTTCAGGGAGGAAAAAAACAACACTTTGTTTCTCAGAACAATTAGGGAAAATTTAGAACATTTCATAAAATAAAATACAAAAGAAATAGTAAGTGACATCACGAGTCCCCTCATTGGCATACAAACCAGGATGTGCAAATAACAGTTCTGTGAAATTAAGCAAACTTTAAAAATGTTCTTCCTTAATTTACATCTCTATTATGCTTGTTGGATTTTTCTCTTTTTATTCATATAAACTTTTGTTAGGGTGATCAGACTAAATAAAAGATGGATTTGAGAGCAAGATGTAAATTTAATCTTTCCTTCAAATCCCTTTCAATTTTAGAGAGTGAGAAATAAAATACTGGATCTTGGAAGACAAAAGCAGATTTGACAGATTTAAAGGATTCCTTTATTTCACCCCCTACACCGACTCTTCAAAAAGTAAAGATTTTTCTAACCATTTGGTTAATGCCCAAACCTTACATGAAAAGAGCCCTCTGAATACAAGAAACGCTGTGCCTACCATTTCACAAATAACGGGCCAATTTCACAAAAGGTTTGGTTGCATGAGGGTCAGCCCAACAGTTTGTATATATTTGCCTCATGACATTAACATAATGTCAAATTATCCATTCCCACTTTATGTATATTTAAGGGATACATTTAATGGTCTACCTGACCTTTCACAAATAAAGTGGGATGCTTTCAAAATGGTTGGTTTATGACATGATTTCTCACAAAAGCATTCTAACAAGGGTTGACTGAAGCAAAGTATGAAGACAGTATACAAATAATGAACAAAATGGTTGGTTTATGACATGATTTCTCACAAAAGCATTCTAACAAGGGTTGACTGAAGCAAAGTATGAAGACAGTATACAAATAATGAACATGAGTGCATGAATTCAGTGCCAAATAATAAACAACGTGCAAGAAACAACATGTATTAACCGCATCGCGGTCCGCAGGACTGAGTGCAGTGTGTAAATCCTTGTGGCAAGTCGCTATCCTATTCCGTTCGAGCATCATGAGCCATTCACCTAAACATACATACATGCTATGCAAAGTAGAGGTCGACATCATTCTGAGTGCAGATGACTTCAAATGCACTATACCTTTACCCTGGTATTAAGTGCAGCATGGTAGTAGTACATCTGGATAATACAGTGCAATCCAATGAATCGTGTGACCCAGTGAAACCATTCAGACTTCAGAACACTCTTGGACATTGTTCAACAAGTTACATTAGTGCTGCAAGGCATTGTCTATGTTGGTATTTGATTATCACTGTAAACACCATGGACTGTAAAGTGTAAGCTCTTATGGGGACTCTGATACCATGAGGAAGTATACCAAGTAACAGGTGTTGGCAACCACTCGGGGTGGAATCAAGTTTTATGACAAACGTGCATTATGGTTAAAAGACGTTATATCTCTTTGGCCAGAGAATGCCCAAGAAGGCTGGGGAATGTCTTTTGCTGGGACATAATCATTGCCGAATCCCAAATATACAGCTTAATTACAGGCATTTCCTGTGTCACTACAAATCCCCAAATCAGGATGCATTATTGGCAGTTTAATAACTTTTTTGAAGGATTCAAAATCAAAATCTCCTTTCAAGGTACTGTTGTATTCTTAATAGCAAACCTTGAGGTCAAACAAGAATCACCCAACAGACTATTTAGTCATATCTATAAAAATATGTACCGTATGATAAAAAATTCATGTCTCAATAGCATACCACACACCATTCTTCCAGTAAGCATCGCTCTCCTTGTGTATAAGCCTAATGCCTCGACCCTCAACATATTGTATTCTGGACACTCTGAGGGACAGACATGTGCAGCAAAACCTATATTATTTGTTGCTCCTATAGATAATTTTCCTTTCTTCTAAAACTCTAAGGTAATGTTGATAATACAATAGCAAAAGATGACCAATGTGACCATAGAGTTTAGGTCAAATGATACTTTTCAATATGTCAATGCGAGTACTTCTTCATCCTACAAAACGAAACAATTTATTCACAGGATAAACACGGTAATAAGTGGCGGCACAGATGAAGTAGTTGTTATAAAGCATCCGTCACCTAAAACGATAACAATACCTAGAGTGCCATTATTTTGATACTGCTATTGTTATATTTCCTGTAAAAGAATACATTAAACAACATGCTAACATTACCATAATAACAATTAGTCTTTCATGAATGGGAATATAAAGATAATTTGTAATAATCATGACAAACAAAAGAATTATCCGTACTCGTCTATTAGTTGAAAGACAGACTTGTAAATTCGGTGGATTAACAATACAGTGTGCCATCTATCGGTTGCAGCGGACAGGCCAAAATTTGCAATGCATCATGGGAAAAAGTCGACATCTGTTGCATGTGCTAGTACTAAAGTGAATGCAAGCATGCGATTATTCAGCACTGGCCGACGCAGCTCGACCGGATATGCTCTTTACTAGGGTCCAGGAGGTAGGAGAGAAATTTGCCTGCATATTTCTGTGCAAAATTTAGATGTTTTGGGTGATTTTTTGCCACATTGTTTTCATTTTTGAAGCACTAGCACTGTGCGCTGCCTGCATGCGATGTCTACCACAAAGTTAGAAATTTGGCCTGTTCGCTGCAACCGATGGCGCGCCGTATCGTGAATCCACCGAATTGAAGTTCCTCCCTATACCATTCTCCCTACCAACTCAATGTCGAGGTGAATTTCCCCTTTAATATTCTTGGGCTGATTTCTGCAACCTAGAATGGCAAGTAAAGGCCTAGCTCAATCACCAGACATTTATCTATCATGATAATTTGACGGCTCCAGTTCTTGTTATATTGATTATCTTCAGTGATCGCAGTGTCTGCAAATGATTTTAAAAAATAGCAAAAAATGTACATCGGGTAATCAGTCACAAGGGCAAAAAGTAACAGGTAACAGTGAAAACTGACAAACCATTTGATGAAATGCTTCAATAGGGGATTTGCATAACATATGGTGGGTTTTTAAAATGGATCTCCAGTTGTTGGGAAGATGAAAACACCAAAAAGTTATTTTCATGATATTTAGAGAATAGTAAATACACTCATATCCACTGCGCATGAATGGAACATGTTTTTAAGGGCCAAGTTAGTTACATTGGCCCGAATTCACAAAGGTAGTTTTGAAAACCGTCAGTTGCACCCATGGTTAATGCAGATTTTCTGTTTGAATTACGCTTTATTTACCGCATATAATGAAAAGTGTCCAATAGCGATGCACATGTTTGTAATAGTCTGCCAAATTCATGCCTGTTGCCATGGTTAAGTACACTATTTTATCCACGAGTCCACTGTTTTGAAGAGTGGACTCATTAATTCGAAACAGTGAACTCATGAATTAAATAGCTTGACCAACCATGCCAACAGGCGTAAATTTGGCACATTGTGGCAAAAGCTCTCATCAGCATTGGACATTTTTCAATATGCACGGTAAATACGCGGAATGTATACATGAAATCTGCATAAGCCATGGCTTCAACCGATGGTTTTCAAAACCACCATTGTGAATTCAGGCCATTAGATTTTATCAGCAAATAGAGATATCTGATCATATTTCAAGTGATAACAAAATCTTCAGCATAAGCTAATGATTGGGTGCATGATGATAGACAATCATTTTGAGACAGGTTCTTCCACAGTTTAATCTCTTGATAAAAATTTAATCTTAGTCTCAATCTCTAAACACTTACCTTGAGCTTGGCTTCTCCTGTCGCCCCTGTAATCTTCATACCCATTTTACTCATTTCAGGTACACTCAATGGAGCAGTGTTTCTTTCGGTTTTGAAGTGATCATACAGCCTACTGTATACCTTCAAGAATGTAACCAACAGAGAATGGAATAATACTGAAAGAATATATCATAACACTAAACACGGCATCATAACATTGTTTCTTCAAATTACCTAATGGGCAATTCCATAAAATATGTACGTCTGACCCCCTCTATGTGGGATCTTCATGAAATTTTCTGTCTGTGATTTCTTGTTCTTTTGACAGTCTGTAATGTTCTCAAGGGACCATGACTTGGTCAGTTTATGAAGTGACGTAATACTTGAGAAATATGGGGGTCGGAGGTACAAAAGGTTGATCATTTTATAGAATTGAACTAGTGTAGATATAGGCTACTGTCTACAACAAGAGATGGCACCAGGGTTTTTTGGTAGGGGAGGGAGGGGGGGGGGGCTGAAATCAACATTATTTTTCTCAATTGAATCATAGATAGAAACATGACCTATCCTTTTTTATACTCTTCTTCCTTTTTCATCTTCCTCATTTTACTTTAAAAAAAAAAAAAATACCACCTCACATATAATGTGATCCATCGTGATGTGATATTGGAAATAATTTACAACAGATATACCGGTACCTTTAATGTTAGCTCAGCTTATGAACTGTGTACAGAGATAGTAATACAAAAATTTGGACCATTTTGTCTGAGAAAGCACTGAACTGGCTCCGATGATTGAATGATCAAAGCAGCAGCCTTGTGAGTGATTTAAAAACTCATTCAGTCTTCAATTTATTTATGTTTTAGACCCACATGATTTTTAGACCCACATAAATGTGATTTTGTGTTAACAGACATAATAGGTGTTGGAACAATTTTTACAACAGTGATATTAAAGAGGCTAGCACTGACTACGAAGTCACTAAGTATTGAGCTGCGAGTAATGTGATTTGCAGCATTTTTACACCCATTTTGGGTGATTTCAAATATAGTGTTAACAGATATGTGTTTATTTTTTTTCACCAGGGTCCCATAACACAAAAGTTAGCGATTAATCGTACACTCAATTTTCACGATTGATTGTACATTGTAGTCAATGGAATCAATCGTAGAAAAATCATTGCTCAGCTTTGTGTTACAGGCCCCTGGTATAATAAAGAGGCTGGAGCTGACTTTGAACTTCTGTTCTTACCCTGTTCACATCTTCTAGTTTTGCTCTTCCTCTAATGAGATCTGAGACTGATGTAAACTCCTCTTCTGTGACAGGGACCATCTCACTAGACCCGGCTCGAAGCTCTGCCGGAGAGGGACCTTTCAAAGATATCATCAGCTTTAATAGTTATCATCAATAGTGAATAAGCATAACAAGGTAAGAGAATTAAGATCCAATATAACTAACGTTAGCTGGCCTAAGCATTGCAATTTGACTTGAGTGAAGCTGCAGCACAAGCGTAGCGCAGCCTACCCAGAAGGGGGTTAGCATTTGCTCAGGCGCTAGGTCTAGACCGTCCCAACTGTTTTTTAGCAAGGACGATCTAACTCTGTGGTCCAGATTGGTTACACAATATTTCAATTAAAGAAGGGATATAAAACAAAATTAGGCGTTTCCTTCGAAAGCATAGTGGGAAATATTAATCCTCAGTTGGACTGGCAATATAACTATTTTTCCCTCGGGGCTTCGCCCCTCTGGAAAAATAGTAATTGCCAGACCAAACTCGGATAAATATTTCTCACTATACTTTCTCAAAGCCTGATATATCTGTATACTTTCTCTAAGAAGCAAATCACTATTATTTTCAACAGGAAAGTGAAACATGTATTATATTTATGACAAAGTATTTCACTACATTAACCTTATTTTCAAATATTTTTTCACTATTTAAAAACATGTACCATAATATATATCAAAATCTCAGATTTAGTGTACATATGAATGGAAATGACATTTTCTTATATCTTTGCTTTATCATCTGGAGAGATACAAAACTATGTATAATTCAGGAAGAAGTAATATCAAATGCTCTTTTGAAATGAATGTTAAATACTTAAAATCTTACTTATATCAAATGTTGTATCGATGGGTGAAAGATTTTCCTCTTCTTCAGCATTGTGTAACTCCTCGTCAAGCTGTAGAGACTACATTGGTAATTGAGACAAAGGATATTTAATCAGAAGATAAAGATTCTTGCAGTGACAAACACAATATTGATCTATTTTGGAATACAAAATAATAGAACAATTATGAGCATGTACATGTAGAATGTTGTAGACTACCTTTCATGGGGGTCTTAACACATATCAGAAAAAAAAACATATAAAGATGATGTTGAAGATGACTGAAATATCCAGCCGTGGTTTTCAACTTAGAAACTGTGATGCAAGATTACAAGTCTATATCAGGAATTAATGATGGAAAGAAGGAGTGCTGGTAGATATTTCATTTCAATGTTAGTTATTGTAGCCAGCTTCAGCTCTAACCTCTTTATCACTGACTAAAAAAAGTTGTACCATGCAAACATTACACAATACCAAACTTGAAATCACCCAATGTGGTTTGCCATAAAAAAGGGGTAAATCAGTTTTGAATTGCAATCATTCACTAGACTGTGCGACAATGCTATTATTCAGATGCAATTCAGTATTTTCTCAAACAAGAGTATTCATAGCCCTGCAACTTCTATTTGCTATCTCTGTATGACTTTTCATAACCTTAGCAAACACATACAGTAGATCTACAGTAATTTATTTTCAAACTTGCATTGCAATGGGTTTGCACAGTGTGAGATGGGCTTGACTGAAAGACAATTAACAAGGAAATGAAATTTGACTTACAGGTACACTGCTCTGCTCTGTTTGCGGTTGGCTTGGCACTGAACCTTGAGATACAGGAACGGGTGCTGAAGATGATAATGAGATTCCAAGTAATGACTGTACTAGAGCTTCCTGCTCAGACACATCGGGGAGCTAACGATAAAACAAATGAACAATACAAGTTAGCTTTCATTATTTGGAAGGAGATGAAGGATGGATAAACTAGAAATATCAATGAAGGCATATATAGGTGATTGACACTTCACACTATCACAGCAGTCATATAAAGCACCATCACACTTTTCTATTACCAAAATAAGAGTCTGACACAAAAAAATAATGCATCTTGCACATCTTAACTATAATCTAATACATGTACATTTGCCAAGTTCAATGAATCTTCCAATACTTGATCTATAATTAGATTTTTGCTTTTATTGTTTTGTTTTACCATTTGATTTCATTTTGCATTCTTCTGTCTATTTATGCAATATTTGATTCAATGCAATATTTGATTCAATGCGATTAATTATTTCACTTACACTTAGAACTCCTTTATGTAATTAGATCCGTCATTATGATAATCTTTGTGTAATTTAATCCACTATTTATTGAATGATTTTTTTTTTTTAATTATGTACTCTTTGTAAAATATCTTTGTATGTTCTCATATTTTGTAAACATGTATGTTTCAGCCACTGGCTGCCAAGCATGTATATATTGCCAATAAACCATTACTATAAGTTTCATGAGCATTTGGCAACAACTGAGGAAATTACTAGCTCTGGAAAAATTTTCTGATTCATTGCCATGATGCCACAAGGTTCATAACCTCATGCACTTTCACAATTTCCTGACTTTTTGTGATTTTGGTGAGAGCAGAAAATGTTAATTTCCATGACCATTTTATAATGTACATGTATTGTAATCTAAAGTATGCAAAAAAAAACATTACAAATAAACCCTAATACCAAAAACAATATGTTTGTTTGTACATTGTTTTGTTCACAATTTCACAGAAGTAATCAGGTAAAGATTTGTTAGAATGTTGGAGAGCCAAGAAGTTGCAACTGATGCATGCATATACAGACCTGCCAACCTTCTACAACCCCAAAAAGTATTCTTATAATGACAAAAAACCGTATTTTTTAAAATTAGTCTCAACATAACAATCGCCAGTCTGTAGTAGTGAGATCAGTGAAAAAACATGCGAAATTACTCTACTTGAAAACTTGATAATTCACCCTTTTAAACATGTGCTCGTAGGCAAGAATTTACTTGTTCTTTTCATGCAACAAGTTACTGGCCCGAAAGTGATTTTTACCGGTCTGGGACAGTTGGACCGGCGCTAGTGTCACGCGCTGTGTATAATACATACTCCATGATCAGAATTTTTTTTTTTTAAGTAACAAATCATACAAAAAAGTATTAATGTATTTATAGCAAAAAAGAGAAACAAATACTCTAACAAGTGGAATGCCTCTGGCGGTCTCACCTGCATCACGTGATTCAATATAGCAGCAGTGCTGACTTTGAAAACTACCGGTACTATAAAATAATTATTCACAAAAAAACACCATTCATATAATGATACAATACTACGTTCATTGACATTTGACCTTGATCATGTGACCTAAAACTTGTCATTGATACTTGATTACCCCTATTTCCACATTTTAAACACTATATTTATAAATTATGAAAGTTATGACAGAAATCTAATAATTACCTCTAAAATGGCCAAAGTTCAATGACCTTAAATGACCTTTGTCATGTGACCTGAAACTTGCATGAGATGTTCAGTGATACTTGATGACTCTCATGTCCAAGTTTCATGAATCAGATCCATAAACTTTCAAAGTTATGATGGTAATTCAACAGATACCCCGTTAAGGCCAAAGTTCATAGACCTTTGACCTCGATCATGTGACCTGAAATGCACACAGGATGTTCAGTGATACTTGATTACTCTTATGTCCAAGTTTTATGAACTAGACCAATAAACTTTCAAAGTTATGATGGTAATTCAACAAATATCCCCCACATGGCCAAAGTTCATTGACCCTAAAAGACCTTTGACCTTAATCATGTGACCTGAAACTTACACAGGATGTTCAGCGATACTTGATTACTCTTATGTCCAAGTTTCATGAATCAGATCCATAAACTATCAAAGTTATGACGGTAATTCAACAGATACCCCCATTTGGCCAAAGTTCATTGACCCTAAATGACCTTTGACCTTGGTCGTGTGACGTGAAACTCAAGCAGGATGTTCAGTAATACTTGATTAACCTTATGTCCAAGTTTCATGAACTAGGTTCATATATTTTCTAAGTAATGATGACATTTCGAAAACTTAACCTTAGGTTAAGATTTTGATGTTGATTCCCCCAACATGGTCTAAGTTCACTGACCATAAATGACCTTTGACCTTGGTCACGTGACCTGAAACTCAGGCAGAATGTTCAGTAATACTTGATTAACCTTATGGCCAAGTTTCATAAACTAGGTCCATATACTTAAGTTATGCTGTCATTTCAAAAACTTAACCTTCGATTAAGATTTGGTGTTGACGCCGTCTCCGCCGCCGCCGTCGGAAAAGCGACGCCTATAGTCTCACTCTGCTATGCAGGTGAGACAAAAAGGGAACGGTTGGCATGTCTGCATATACCAGCGCCGTAGTTCGGCCAAAGATATGTCGTTTACTGAAGAGTATGATGACTTTGTGTGTGTTTGAGACTTTGTGTGTAGATGAAAGAAAAAGTGGGAAGAAACTGGCTTTCAATTTTAGTCACAAAAATTGAAATAATGCATGCAAAAACAAGAAAATAAAATTGTGCACACTCTCAAAGACTTTTGGATGGTAGAATTGGGCCATCAAAAATTCATATTTTTCCATAATTGTGACCCCAGACCACCACTAATGTCAAACCATGGTGGAATTTATTACAAAATTTAAATGAAATCAAGTTTGAAAGAATGTTGTTTTTTCCTCTTTTGATGGCTGTCCATCTGTTTTGATGATGACCAAGATGATCCATGTGTGTGGGTTCAAGTCTAGTTTGAATATGTTTCTTAGCATGAATCCTTAGGCCAACTTTACTGGAGCTTCGGAAGGACTGGTAGTCAGTGGACAGATTCTTGGAATAGAGGTACTTAGGCATGTCTTGCTGCTCTCTTCTGCCTTATGTTGTTAAAGTTCGGCAGCATGTACTTGATTTCTTACACGTTTTCTCCAATTTGGGGCCCTTGCAAGTTGCAGCTACAGTAAATAACATGGAAGTCTTGCTTTTAAATGGCTGCTGAGCCATATTACCATGGTAGTTACCACAGTCTTGGGTGCTTTATGAAATGGGTCTCTGTTCAATTGATAACTAACCTCTGTCCCTGTTGTTTGATGAAGCTTCTGTATTGCATGCGAAGCTGCCATGAGCTGTTGTTTGATGCTAGAGATCATCTCCTCTTGCGCTTTCTTGATACCTTCTGTTTCCTCCATGATGCTTTTATAATCATGTTTGACCTGTTCTAATCGCTGGCTAAGCTCAAGCGGTGAAGTCTGAGGATGAACAACAAATCAAATTACAAATAAAAAGGTTAAATATACTTTCAATGTACATATCTACTGTACATTTATTACCATTTCAAAAAGGAAAAGTGAAAAACAAGTAATTTGATTCAATTTTCACCCTAAAGCACTTCACATATTTCATCAATATTCTGAATAGAAATAATTCCTATTACTCTCCTTCAAATAATCCATATAAGAGAACCTAGTATGACAACCAAACTGCATATATCTGTAAATAAATCGTTATCTTGAAAATGTATGAATACCTGTATTTCAAGAATTTTTAATAGAACATTGAGAATAGAGATCGGTGTAAAGTTTAGCCGATATCTACCCATAAAGATCTGAGACACCCAGACTGACTTCCAGTCATCTGGAATCTTACCCTCAGCAAGCTATAAGATTATTATTTTACATAGCAGTTTAACAAAAGGTAACAGTGGGAAGTTCACCTAGCCCTGTTGATTTGTGTTTAGGAATGGTATAAAAAAAATGATGTCATGGTCAGTGGTTTGCAAGAAAGAAAAGACAGCCTCCCTTTCTTTTGTTAAGATAATTTGGGATATCTTCATGGTTTGCAAATTCAGTTTTCTCCATTAATGCAATTTATTACATGTGATTGATTTGACTTTGCCATCAAGAGTTCATAAGATTTTTCAAATTTTCTGCCTACTTGTACATGTACTGGATGATCACTGTACAAAACTTATACAAATTTAAGCATCTACTATTGATACCTGATTCTTTTCTTGGGCTCCTTCTTGAAACTCATTCTCAAGCTTTCTGGACATGTACTCCACATCAGACTCTGTCTTCTGAAACTAAAAATGAGTAAATGATAAAATCAACCATAAATATGCAGCCTAAATTGTTTTTTTATCCTTTAACTTCCCTATAGAAATAGTTATTGCGCTATATACATGCATATTATTATTATTATTATTCGATTTGGTGTCTTGTTCAAATCATTAAGCATAATGTTTTGAAGAAGAGTTGCTATACGTGACAATAACTTAGTGTTTTTCTGAGAAAATCCTTTTGGGCTCAAAACCTTAAAGAAAACTAGCATTTTAGAGCATCGGTGTGTGTAGAGCAATGGCATCCCGTCCCAGGCTCCATGGAGAGTAAGCCTACGTATAGTAGACTGATTTTTACTCTCCAGGAGTCTTGATGCTATATGTACCTACAGTGGTTACTGCCCTGAATGAGTAGCCGAGACTTGGCACTTGCTAACGCTATGACTGAGCAGTAGAGGTGCACGGTAAATATGGGAGACTGTTTTCCATGAGAGAGATTATCTCCAATATCAGAGACCTTTGTAAAGAACATGGGTATCCAATTTCAGAGACAGTCTCCATCTCCAGTTTGGGAGACCGATTTCCTTTGTTTACATTTGCTTCAAAAGGATTACCTTTTGCAGATTAAGCAGATTCCTTATGAAAAATTACCCCTTCACTGTCTACTTTAAAATTTCACCGTCTACTTTTGTTTTGATAGGATTTTTGTTGTCATCCACATACAAAACAAATGGGCTTCTGACCTCAGTGAGACAAAATTTTGGGTGGAAAATTACACTTTTGTTGGTGTTGTTTCTTTTATTCTTTTGCAAATCAAGTCTCTATATGGGAGATTACCTCCCATATTGGCCTAACCCAGGGAGCCCAGGACTCGTCCGTGTAATATTAGGCAGAGGATACTCTCCAAAATGGGGTTGAATGGGGTTGCAATAGCACCCCAACTCAGAGAGGAATCCAAAACATGCATCAAATAATGTATTGGAGCGATTTATAAGGTCGTGACCTTTGACCTTTACTTTGACCTTGAATTTGACACCCGGACAAATAATTTTTTAACTTGATTTTCGTGTATGTTAATTATTTGTATGATATTGACAAAATATGTTAAAACCAATGATGATATTTTATTTCTTCACCTTTTAAAACTCTTCCAAAGATACCATGAAATTTCACTCTAGTCCTACATACTGATATTCATGTTAGTAAAGTGTTTACCAGTTACATGATTTCTTCCAATCTTAAGTTACAGTATGTATGCACATGAAAAGAAATTAAGCTCATCAGTTCACAAATGAAACATTAAACATTTATGCTCATGCATAGGTATCTGTTTAGGCATTTTGATGTTCAGCAATATATATCATATATATATATATATATATATATATATATATATCTTCTTGTTAGTAAATAGGCATATACTCAACAATTTGATGATAAAAGTAAACACTTTACTAACAAGAATATATATATATGATATATATTGCTGATCATCAAAATGCCTAAACAGATACCTATTCATGAGCATAAATGTTTAATGTTTCATTTGTGAACTGATACGCTTAATTTCTTTTCATGTGTTTGCATACTGTAACTTAAGATTGGAAGAAATCATGTAACTGGTAAACACTTTTACTAACATGAATATTAGTATGTGGGACTAGAGTGAAATTTCATGGTATCTTTGGAAGAGTTTTTAAAGGTGAAGAAATAAAATATCATCATTGGTTTTAACATATTTTGTCAATATCATACAAATAATTAACATACACGAAAATCAAGTTAAAAAATTATTTGTCCGGGTGTCAAATTCAAGGTCAAAGTAAAGGTCAAAGGTCACGACCTTATAAATCGCTCCAATACATTATTTGATGCATGTTTTGGATTCCTCTCTGAATTTCCTAATAAATGGTACCAGTTTCATGAAAATTGGTCAACACGTTACGACGCAGTGGCCATTGAAAGTTGAAGGTCACGCCCATTTTTGTCAAAACAAGGAGAAAAGGGCGGGCCGTAGTGAACCGACGGACCAATTGGACTCATTTTTTTTGTTTTGTACGTGGGCCATGGTGAATTTTATGTGTACCAAATTACAACGAATTCTGAGAAGGTCGGGTGCAACCACTGGGTGAATCCAGATGGAATGACCCTATTATAAATTTATACTAATTATTTATAATCACATAATAAATTTTTCTATTTGTGAAATAACAATTTTTATCTATAAATTTTTCTTCAAAACGGCATCGCTAACCGGATGTACGTCATACATAAGCGGTTCAAAGGTCAACCCTATTGTATTTGCGTTGTGTACAGTACCAGTCACCATTCTTTGAATCACTAATCCCTGTTTCAACCAGAGAACAATAGATTTGGTCCACTGATTCTATTGTTCTCTGGCCGAAACAGGTAACAGTGAGTCAAAGAATTGTGACTGGTACTGTACATTTGGATCGAGGGATCTACAAGACATCGGTCTGGTAAGAAACCTTCATTTTTTAACATTTTAATTGACCATTTTTTTAAAGTTGAATTAAGAAGGGGGTGAGTTTCCATAAATATAGGTTCTACACACAATATATAGTATATATAAGTTGTTCAAACAGATAGCATGTCACAAAAATCCTCTGCCTTCTCGATATTTTGCTTTGAAAGTCTATGAAATTAGCCACCTGTCAGAGCCCGAGAGACGAGTGTAATAGCCACTCGGAGTGTGACGTCACCGGGGGGAATTTAGTATAAGAGGTGCCTGAATGTCATACAGAAATGCTATGCAGAGAGAGAAAGATATTTTACAATTTTTTTTCAAAGCAACTCAAATCAAACAAATAGGACTGATATGTACAAATCTTTACTTTCCCTGTATAAAAAACAGTATGAATAACCATCATGAACTCTTCAATCATGATGTAAGATAGCAAACAGTGAGTTATTGAATGATATTTTCACTATTTCTCATTTATTTTATCACGATGTTCAATCAAGTGAATAGCTGGAAAGTAATTCCGGCGGCTAGCTCAGCTCTCGCTCAGCGCGCGCTGAACGCATAATACTAGTAGACACAACACCCAGGCATTGAGTGTACTGTTATGGTCTGGTACGTCGACTTAGTTCATGGCCGTGCAGCGATCCCCTGGCGTTTTTTCTTCTTTTCTTTTGTCTTTGACTCCACTTTTATATCCTCTGGATCATTTCCACTCATAGCTCATTCCACAGAACAATCTTGAACCAAACGTATTATTCTTTCTCGGCCTTCTGAGTTGTTTTCTATATTTAATTACGCTAGGGGTCACCGTCACACATACAAACGCAATTCGCAAGTGAGTTGAAGACAGAGGGATATTTTAGTAATTAGTATACATATCTATGGTTGAAGACAACAAGAAAGGTATGCGGTATGGTAGCTCGACAGCTAGCTGCGCCGGAGCGGGCGGCCGGTCGGCACAAAGCAATTCCGCAACCAACTGTGTTTTTTTGCAAGAGCCGCGTCACACGCGGATAAATATGTCATAATAACACGTCTGCTACGTTATCGACTGGTGAGAAGATCTCGATCAAATTTCATATTATTCACCTTGAAATTATTCCTTTAGGGTCTATGGTATCATTCTGAGGGAATTTACATATTTGGAATAATAGTACGGCCACAAATATTTTAATCATTTCCTCTTTGCAAGTTCTATGGCTCGCAGATACAACTTCAACTGCAGTTATTCCATATGAAGGCGTACGTGCATAGTACACAAAGCGGCACTGCCTTGTTTACTACACCGAGACCGAATACCCCCCGGTGACGTCACACTCAAAGAACACCCGTCTCGGTAGGCATTGCAGGAGCGAACTCAGGGAAAATGGGTAGGGATAAATCGTTCAAATTCACTATTTTGAAAAAAGAAAATGGGGGGTTGAATCACCTCTTAGTGTTTGGGGGGTTGTAAGGTTGCTATTAATGTAAATATCTCAATATTTGGAATCGTCTTCTTAATTCAACTTTAACCTTCCTACGCATTAGGCGTAGGAAGGTGTAGAGATTAATAAAATCACAGCAATTTACATGATTTTTATATTAAAAGATGGATTTCCTAGGGAAATCCATCTTTGTTTACATGTGTCTCTTATACACATGTATATGAAGGGCGGTTCAATACTCCAAAGAGTCCAATGCAATGGCAATGACATGAATGATGAAGTATATGTCAAAGTATTTAAAAAAGACATCATCATGGAGTCCTCAAGACGAGGCCGTGCGCCTCTCCCTTGAAAAATTGAATCAAAAGTGGGTGACATTTGCAACAAATACTGGTGGGGAAATTTGCCTGATTCCTGAATTCTGCCGGTGCGAAACTCAATATAGCAGTTAATTTTAGCACCAGGCTTGATACTGATACTTTATAGACCAAAAAGCTTCAATCTCTGTGACTGTATTTTGGTTGTTCCGCTGAACTACGCTACGACCACCCAAGGGTTCAATAGACATTACATGCCGCCGCGCACAGAAAAATCAAGCCATTGAAGTCGTGTGCATGTACATGTGGACCCAAGAAGTGAGATCCCAGCACGCGCGACCCACTAGTTAGAAATCCACTGCCAAACGCGGTTCGTGGTGCGAGGTTAGTATACTAATACTAACCTCGCAATACGTGTGAGTGCGCTACGACCTACGTTGGCTCCACTCACCAATACTTAGTGAAATGTCAGAAATTGTTAAGGAAATCCCCAGAAACGACGGTTATTCGTGTCTACAGACTACAGTACAGGCTTGATTACTTGACTTAGCACCAAACTTCCAAAGCTCCAAACAGACGCAATTAATTCTGCTACCTTCCTGCCTGGCCTTGTTGTTGTTGTTCGTTTTGGGCCTGTTTCACGCCCTAGTAGTCTCCTCGGTAGACACTTGGTGTTGAGAACTCAAAGGTAGAAAAACTGCTAGGTAATTGCTGCCTGGCCTTTAAATTCCGCGGCCCGCGCCCCGATCGAACCCCGGGCCGTAGCTAGCGCGCCGCTAGGCGGGCGCGGGACCGAGTCCCAACTTGTGCGAACTGAACTGGCCGCCGACAGTTACTGACCCACAGTACGGAATATAGCTCAACAACAGCTTAAACAAATACTAATAATCAAATACCATAGCTTCAAGCTTGTCCACCATCCTCTCCATCTCTTGTGTTTGATCTCCTGTCTTTTCTGCCATGTTCTGTTGCTATAAAAGTGTAAATTCACTCAACTTCCCGCCAGGTACCGCCGGATTTGATGGGTATACCGATTCGATGAGTTCAATATGGTATCTTTGAAAATGAACAGAAATGAAACAATGGCGTGCGGGCGCCGCGCCCATACTAACTTTAATTATAGTTTCAAGTTTATATTTTATTTATTTCAATCGCCATAAAAACACATGATTACACAAAAAGAAGATGTATCAAAAAACAATTAAAGGTATAGGGGCGGTGATCCTGGGGTCAGGGGGCACAGTGCCCTCGGGGCCTCGACTTTTTGAAGCACTGAAAAGTACATTTTTTAACGCAAGAAAACCGCCGGCCCCTTGGCCTTCGAACGTACATACTGTGGGACTGTGCCCCTTTCACCTGCATGAGGACTGAGGACCCGTTTCAGGTCTTCCAAAGTGCCCTTTCTCATATAAGTGAAAAAAAATTTACCCCCAAAATGCACCCTCACGAACATTTGCATGTGCCCCTTCACCTGAGAAGGACCTGTTTTAAGTGTGAGCATGTGCCCCTTGTAAGTGCATGCCCTTTCTCGACTCTCATGCCCCTCAGTGCCCCTTTCACCTGAGAAGGCCCGTTTTCTGTAATAACGAGTGCTAGCCCCTTGCCTTCTCATACTGGAACTTGTTCTTCATATCAGATAAGTTGTCCTTAAAATGTTCGTGCCCTGTAAAAGCAAAAAAGAAAGAAAGAAAAAAGTTTCACTCCAATTATCATAATTCGTCCCGAGAAATTTGACAAGCACAAAAAAGGGTGGGAGAGGGGGGGGGGGGGTTGTAAAAAAGAAATAATTTTTGTTAAATTTCGCCATATTGTTACACCGTCCAGAATTCCTGGGGGTTGCCTATGGAGAATAATACACGCAGCACCCCCAGCGGTGAGCCCCCCAGCACCCCCGCTTACCGGCCAGGTCCATGCGTCCCTTTTCCTTTGAAACAAGACTGTTCCTATATTATATGACTCTGAAAACATATTTTAAATTGAATTTCAAATAAGATATAGATAATTGCCCCAAAAAATATGTGGACAGGAAGAGCCAGCGTTTGCATTACTTTTGAGCCGGGGTAGATAAGTGATTTTTTCCCTTTGTTTTAAGATGCCATTTTCAGAAGAGAAAGTGCCCTTTTCCCCGGTGCCCCCCCCCCCACTTTCAACTACGCTCCGCCACCCCTGACAGGGGCGGCAATCTGGGGGGGGGGGGACCGTACCCCCACTTTTTGAAACAATGAAAAAGTGCCCTTTTATTTATGCAAGGAAAATGATGCCCCCGCCCCCCCATGAACGTGTACTGTGCCCCTTTCACCTGAGAAGGACCCGTATTAGTGTGAGCAAGTACCCCGGCCCTTGCCTTCTTGTATAAAGTGCCCTTTCTCGAATCCCTTTTACCAAAGAAAAGTACCCATCTCGAACGTGTTCTGTGCCCCTTTCAACTTAAGGGCCCGTTTTATGTGTTAACCAGTGCCCCTTGCCTTCTCATAAGAGCCCTTTCTCGAATCATTGCCCCTTTTTATCCGATAACGTGCCAATTGCGAATGTGTTCTGTGCCCCTTTCATACCTGAGAAGGACCTGTTTTATGTGTGAGCAAGTGCCCCTTGCATTCTTGTAAGTGCCCTTTCTCGAATCAGTGCCCCTTTTTTCCCAAGAAAAAGTGCCCCTCACGAACGTGTTCTGTGCCCCTTTGATACCTGAGAAGGATCTGTTTTATGCCGCTTGCAAGTGTCCTAGCTTTGCCTTCTCATATAAATTATGTGCATGTTCTTCATATGAAATACACTTTTTTAATAGTGTTCTGCTTCGTTCTGCGAGTGCACCCTTCAATCGCATAACTCCATTTCAAAATATGATTTGCCCCTGCTTTCGCTATTTCTTTTTCTTTTGATAATATGAATAAAATGCATCCCTTTTAACCTCGAATTAAACCCCCGATTTTTTTGCATTTATTTACTTTTGATAAATGCCCCTTTTCTTTTCTAGTTTGTTCAAAATGTTAATGTTCTGATGGCGTCCCTTTTCCTATTACATGATTCTGGAAAAACACATTTTTAAATTGACGAATTTCACATTATAATTGACAGCCTCATTGGTAAGAAACAAAAAAACAATATTATCATTTTTATGTTATTTATAATCATGAATTAAGGAGAAATCTTGTAATAATAATCTCACGTGCCTTAAGTTTCAGGAGTCATGTGAGTGGGGTAGATAGTAAGTCACTTTTTTCTTTGTTTTAAGTTAGTGCCCTTTTCGGAAGGAAAATGTGCCCTTTTCCCCTGTGCCTCCCCATTTTCCACTTCGCTCTGCCTCCGCTGAAAAAAAAGGAAATATAAAGTTGTAACAGAACGAGCAAATGAGGATTAAACAGTTGATATATTTTTATCAAAAAGTCATCAATCTGTTTAGAGGTGAGATGAGAAGGAAAAAGTATGAGATAATGATTGTAAGCAATAAATGTGCCTTATGAAATGAATTGTATAAGCCACAGATCACAATATAAATTTCCGATGGCACAACGATGCCGAAATGAAAAGGAAAAGATTGCAGAAATTAAGGAAAGATTTTTAATAATCGTTAAGATTAGGCCCTATATATCAAGAGATGATATGCAGCATTCAAAATTCGGTACAATTTTTTTTGAAATCATATGTCATGCGATAAGATAACCCCGGGGGGGGGGGGGGGGGCCGGGGGGGGGGGCACTTACATTGACGAGTGGATACCATGCGAGACAAAATTCATGTATGATGTCTTTTTCAAGAAAGGGCACGTAACGTAATAAGGGTGTCAAAAACACTACATAAAATAATATTTAAAAAATGTATCTATTTTGCTAGGAAAGCTACGTGTTTAGGGTCAAATTTGCGAAGATATAGAAGATAAAGACTATATATAGAGGATGTACTTTTTGCCTCTTAACAGTCAACAATACATGGCAATTTGCGCGAGGTGTGGGCATGGGCGGAAATCCCAGGGGGGACGTGTCCCCCCTACTCAAAATAGTAATATCAGCATATAGCAATATCAAATGTCCCCCCTACTATTTTTTGTCTTTTATGATGGTAAGAAATACATCATTATAAATCGAAATAAACCATGTATTTTGGGACGAGTTGGGACGAGATGACCGTACTTTTGGGATGATAACCTTTTTTTTGCTTGTCAAATTTCCCCGCCCCTTGTCCCCATAGGCGGATCCAGGAGACCGAGGGCCCCCCCCCCCCCATATTGGCGGAGCAAAAAGAGAAAAAAAGGGAAAGAAAGAAGGAAAAAGGAAAAAAGGAGGGAAAAGAGAGGAGAAAAAGAAAAGAAGGCGACGAGTGCATAAAATAAGATGAAGGGAAGACTTGGAAAATAAAAAGAATCTTTCGTGCTACTATATAAAATTTTCGCTCGCGCTTCGCGCTCGCATTGCCTGTTAGGTGATTTACATATCTTGTTCAATATGGAGCTCAAATATCAAGTTTAGAAGTCAATATACAAAACATATTTCACCTCGGAGATCGAACTTTCATTATTTTGTGTGATTTACAAATTGATTTTTAAAAAGTGCTCTGTAAAAATGTCAGTTTTATGGTCTGAATAATGTTATCAACATTTGCTGCTTGCGCTGCGCGCTCGCAAATTTTGATTTATCAGGTACCTATTATTTTCGTGTATTCCATAAAGTTTTCAAAATATCCCTTTTCAGGTCTGATTGTCAAGACGTATCAGCTAGCGCTGCACGCTGGCATTTTGATTGGCGAGTTATGTATGTTTCAATATTGATTATACAACAAATTACTTAAAATCCTCTTTTCATGACGGTTTATCAAAAATTTTAGCTCGCGATTTGCGCTCGCGTTAATGGTCAAAAATAAATTATATTAACTGATGCATCCTATTCATAATTACAAAAGTGAAATTTCCAGTTTTTATGCCATAATATCATCAGATTTCGCGCCCTATTTAGGCATTAATAAATATGATATTAATTTAATAATTAAATTGTCCCTTTTGTTTAATCTCGCGCTTAGCAAGAGGAATAGGAAGATAGTCATCATTTTCATGACATGTTGTAAGGATGTCCCGGTCCTATGTCAAAACTCAAAGTAATAATAATGACAATTTTAGCTCTTTTTTTAAAGTGCAATCCATATCCACCTTACAATTTTCCTACAAAGTGCTTGAAATATAAAGCGGTAATTGACTCTTTTTTCAGATCGGAATATCAAAGTTTCATGATTTTCATGATTAAAGATGTATTTAGAATGCCTAGATTCTAGGTCTAAATATGAAACACGCGCGCGCATGTTTATTCAAATACTCAACTTGTTCTCTATTTAAATCATTATCCAGTTTCAGATCACAATATCGATTTTTTTTCTGCTCGCGCTTTGTGCTCGCATTATTAATGTAGGAAGACCCCCTATTACTCATCCTTTTCATGATTTACAAAACATTAATTTCAATTGATTTATTTTATTTAAACACGGTAAAAAGCCCTTGATCAGCCTATGGCTGTTTACAAAACATGAACAGAGTGGCCCATTTTTAGGTCTAAATCTCGATTTTTTTTTCTGCTCGTGCTTCGCGCTCGCATCAATTGTTGAATTATATATCTATCTTGTTCACGATTACAAAAATTGATTAAAATTTTCCATTCTTTCTTTAGAAATTTTCAAAAATTTTCAGCTCGCGCTTCGCGCTCGCATTTTTTGATTATTGAAATATGTAACGCCTTCATGGCTAAGTGCAAGCAGTCCTTAACAGGTACCTTTTCAACAGGTACGTATATAAAAAAATTCTGCTTGCGCTATGCGCTCGCATGATTAATACTCATCTTTTTCATGATTTACAAAACATGAATAGAGTGTCTCGTTCAGTAAATATTATAGGACTAAATCTCGAAATTTTCCGCTCGCGCTTCGCGCTCACATCAATTGTCTACTTATATACCTATTCTGCTTGAGTTATACAAAAGTGCTTAGAATTTCCATTCTTTAGGTAAAAATGTCCACAAAAAACAGCTCGCGCTTCGCGCTCGCATTATTTGATTGGTAAATGCTTACTGCACGCAGTCTTTAACAGGTATCTTTTCCATCAGTTCATTTCTGCTCGCGCTTTGCATTTGTAGTAATTATTAAGTTGCATACATATTTTTTTCAGGATATCAAACATTGCCCAGAATGTTCAAATTTTAGGAAAAAATACATAAAATTTCCAAAAATTAGCTCGCGCTTCGCGCTCGCATCATATAAATAAGGATTATGATATTATATATGAATTTATAAGAATAAAGCTAAAAACTTACTAATGAGGACTACCCCATCAAAGAAACAAACACAAATCATCTTCGACCTGCCGATCGGGGAAAATATGGCTGAAACAAATTTCCGCCCCCCCCCCTATTGGCGAAGGCTGGATCCGCCCCTGTGTCCCCCCTACCTTTTGGGAGAGATTTCCGCCCCTGGGTGTGGGTCAAACTTATTTAGGGTATGTTTTTTCCAAAGCTTTTTTTAAAGACTAGCCAAACGTGTTTAGTGTATGTTTTTCCCCTAAGCTTTTTCCCCGGGGTCATATTCTGGCGACAACTTGTTTAGGGGCCAAAATGTGTAAATAAATTAAAGCCTGCGAAAAACTTGTTTAGGGGGTCAGTATTATGCACACAGAGAAAAACTCGTTTAGGGGGTGTTTGGAAATAATTTGACCACGCGTGTGTACAACAATAGGCCTACATTTGGAACCCTACATTTGACTGCCCCCCCCCCCGGGTATGCCACCCCTCAGTGGCGATCGAGCCCCCCCCCCCCCGGCACTCGGGATTTACGCCCGTCATGATCGTTGTCCCCCGCTTTCTCTTTCTCTCTATGCTCTTTAATTGAAGTTGTGACCATTTCATTTACTAGTATTGTATTATATAATCATTATAAGCATAATGATCTAACATTAGTCCTATATAGGCGCTGCATGGGGAATTTAATTGACCATTATTTTACGCGCAGGGCATATAGGCCCCTATTAGTCCTATATTTACAGGTAAAGTTGAAAGCCTTTTCTGCTACTTCTACATATCGCCTTGCCTACAAGTGCAATTTTAATCAAAGCCTCTCTTTATTTCTGGTAATTCCCTAAAAAGGGCATGCCACTATTTCATCTCGCTGATATCTCTGTGGGTGTGGTTTACTGATTTTTAAAGTCCGCTGTTTCGCAAGTATAAAGATTTTCATTGGTTAACTGCATTTGACGTCATTTTTGATCAGCTGGGAGCGGTCATTATAAACACAGACGATGAACGCTTGATGATTGACGGTAAGTAATTTTCTCACATGACAGTTTTTACATAAGATAAATATTTTTTATGATATTGCATCTAAAAGTATAGGCATGCCAAAGTATATATTCAGGGACATTTCTCACAGTTTTTGTGTGCTGTCGTATCAATGATTAGCCGCCTGAACTGAATTTGTACTACCTCAACTACATAGCTCGAGGCTCAAGACTTCGGAGTCAAGACAACGCTGTGATGCTCTCCAGTCCAGATGACTGCCTCTGCTGCTCTAGACCTAACCCAGGGAGCTCCCGCCCGCTGCGCGGGCGGGAGCTCCCTGGGTTACTCTACTCTAGACCAAAAGCTTCGGTCTCTGTAGTTGGTTGTTTCGCTGAACTCCGTTGGCTCCACTCACCGATCTGTACTGGGACTCAATCATTGTCTCAATGGCCATATGTTTATGTATTAAGTTCAGATCAACCAGGGAAGTGGAAGTTGCGTGACAGTCGAAGTAATTAAGTCACTGTTTTCCCCCTTTTACTTAGTTTAAAGTTTTTTTTTTTCGTTTTGGTGCATTTCATTTTCAGGCCAAAAAAGGCAAAAGTCAAAACGAAATAATAATCTTTATTTTGGTACAGTTCTTTTTTCATGTTTTTACATATTTTCATGAAATAAAGACAAAAATCAATGAGCCCTGTCGGGGGATTTTGTATTGTTAACCCCCTAATGGTGGCTGCACGATAGCAAGCCGTCTGTGTACGAGGAGGAATTAAAAAAATTAAAATGTTAAATTTACTCCTCGAAACAGCCGGCTGCCAGCTGTCTAGCGCTGTGCTTGCGTTGGACAATATATAGGCAAGGCTTGGGAACTGAGATGTTTCGTAATGGTGTTTTGTGAGCAGCCTGAAGGCTGAAAAAGGGGGAGGCAGCGTAGGCGTAGCTCAGTTGGTTAGAGCGCATGTTTCGGATAAAATTGTAGATCTCAACATGAGGGTAGACGCGGCTTACAAAAAAGTCTAATGCTATGGTGTTGTGTGTTAGTGTGCCTCACCAATGCATTCAGTGCATGTGTGAATGCAGTTGGAAAAACACTCGGTCCATCAGAAAGGACGCAAATGTTGGTCCCGTGTGTAGGAGAGTCACAACCTATGTATGCAAGTTAAAACCAATACACTTTTCAAAGAGTAGGGTGTTCACCCGTCGTATTGCATTTGCCGGTCCCGGCAAAATTCAGGATGGGTTTATGCCCAGGAGGGCCCTGCATGGTATACATCCAGATCCAGGGGGTCATTATTAAAAGCGGCACATCCTCGTACCACCAATTTATGTGAGTGCCCCCCCTCCCCTGTTTAACATAATGTGGCAATTTTTTTTTTGATTTGACTTTTTGTTGGAAATTCAGCGATTACTTTGTAGTCTTCATCAATGTACACCCAGTAGTGTAATCAAGGGCCTAATTGTACAACATTATAAGTTTAAATGATTCAGAAGAAAATACATTTTTCTTGATTTAAAAAAAAAATCATGACAAAAATTAAAAAACCCTAGTTTTTTTTTATTACAACCCTGCTTTTATACCATTTTACATTGACTTTCACCTGCCGTCTTACCCCTCCCCCCTCTTTCTCTCTACCTGCTTTATAATTACTCCTTTCCGTTCAGATGAAGCACCGCAGCAATAAAGTGAATTTCTTGTCATATTCTTCACATCGTAAGAGAAGAGGCAATCGGAGGAAAGTGAGGGAACCCTCCAAAAGTCTGTCAACATCAACAGTGACTCTTCCAGGACTTCATGAGCAGACTGATGCCTCAAGAATGGAACTCGATGTCTCTCAAATGTAAGAATAATTCTGAGTTTCATTATTGAAATAGTGAGGGAACCCTCACTAATTTGATGTTTATGCAGCTGCCTTTTGTTAGACGCACCTCTTGACCCCTGAATGATGCGTCATTGTGCTGAGGCGCGTCATACAATTTTATACCATGATGCATTCCTAGTCAGAAAAAGTGACACACCATATTTTACAATCCATAATCGACAAAGATCCACAACCATGATACCATTTCACAATAATGACTCAGACTGATTATTGACTAGATGTACAGTGTATGCATTGTTCATTTTAAAAAGGTGGTTTCTGTCGAGGTACAATAACATGTACCATTTACACTTTTCGGCCAGTAAAGTTGAACAACATTCACCATTCGCATGATTTATTAGAAATGTTATCTTGAATATCTTCTATAAATCATTTCAAAAGTACAGGTCTTGATAATTCTCACGTTACTCCATGCTTAACCAACAAGCCATTTAAGAACTGTATGTAGCAAGTGCTAGCCCTGAATGCCAGTGTGTGCACACGCAAAGTTCAGACAAACCTTACATTGAATCTGATTTTTTACGGCAATAGAGAATCAACGAAATGCTTTTAAAAGAGATAAATCACAACCTCTGAGATAATTTCTCGGTGCAATTGACCTTTCCATATACAATTGGATCATATTCAATGTGTAACCGGGGGGGGGGGGGGTGGAAACTTCTTTTGTAATTTCAGATCTTTACCAAACATTGGTGATTATTTTGACACTTGTTAAAGGGCAAGTCCATCCCAACAAAAGGTTGATTTGAATAAAAAGAGAAAAATACAACAAGAATAACACTGAAAATTTCATCAAAATCGGATGTAAAATAAGAAAGTTATGACATTTTTAAGTTTCGCTTAATTTCACAAAACAGTTATATGCACATCCTGGCTGGTATGCAAATGAGGAGACTGATGACGTCATCCACTCACTATTTCTTTTGTATTTTATTATATGAAATATTTTAATTTTCTCATTGTCAAGTGAAATAAGGATTAATTCCTCCCTGAACATGTGGAATTAGCATTGTTTAATACTACATATGGTTCAGTCAAGTTGGTCCATATTGTCAAATCTGTAAAATCAAAATATTGTATAATTCAAACAATAAAAAACAAAGGAAATAGTGAGTGATGGACATCATCGACTAACTCATTTGCATGTCACTGGGGTGTGCATATCACTGTTTTGTGAAAAATAAGCGAAACTTTAAAATGTCATAACTTTCTTATTTTACATCCGATTTTGATGAAATTTTCAGCACTATGCTGGTTTGATTTTTCTCTATTTATTCTAATAAACATTTTCCTGGGGTGGACTTGACCTTTAACTATACATTTAGAGGGAAAACATGGACTAATCACTACTTTATCTCTTACACAGGTTACTTGATTATAGTCTTGGTGATCACATCCAGGAGTTAGATCGCTCATCATCATCTTCAGGCAGTATGATTCCATTCATGGATACAAGTTCTTGGCTGGCAGTGGCTGGAGAAATGAGTCTAACCAAGCTGCCATCTACTCTCTATCATGTCTGTAATTGGTGGAAAACCAAAGTTAATGAGGTACGGTACAGTTATTTTAATGGCAAACACTCATGTGGGACTAAGAGAGATATGTATACTTTTTTTTCTTTTCCCAATTGCCATATAAAGCCCAGTGCACACATTGTGATGCGATTGCACTAGGATCCGATTGGTTACAAAGTTGCCAAACGCATATATCAGTCCAATCACATTGCAGGTCAGCGCACACGTTTGCAACAGCTTTGCAGCGCACTGCATCTCATGGCACCTCTTCTTTTGAGTGTATGTTGTCTGCCCTGCAGCAGCTCAGCAAATTGGCCATGATGTCATCGTTTAGGACAAATCTGATTCACTGAAATTAGCAAATCGTAGAAAGATTTGACAGTATGTCAAATGTCCAAGATTTGTTTTGCAATCCTACTGCAACAAAGCGCATTGTAGGTTGGGGCACACTCTTATTTCGTTGCAATCGGATCGTGGTGCAGTCATGTTGCATAGTGTGCCCTGGCGTTTAATTTCCATAGCAATATCATTTCAGAGGAAACATTCCTCTTGGTAATTTTCTTGATGGCCTTTTGAGTGTATTATAGTTTCCTCTTAAAAACATTTTTAAAGTAAAAAGGTATGAGCTTTGTAATGCTGTGTTATTTGATGAATTAGATTGAGATACCAGGTATACAGTATATTATGAGAACGAAAATCCCTATTTTCATTGGGCTTTAACTAAATAAGTTTTTATTGTGTGTATATGGGGGGTGGGGGTCATGTCCACTAGACACTGAAACATGCACGCTTCTGCACACAAATGGTTAGCCTAACCACTTCAGCTGTATTTTGAAATATGATTTCAATGGTATTTGAAGAACAATGTGTGTCATTGAAATTTATTATTTTTGTTCCTTCATTTAAATATTGTGGAAGAACGTGAGAGGCTGAGAGCTCACAATCTTTCGTTCTCACAACTGTATACCATCTCTTCAAATTCTTCCGTAGAGCCTGGAGTTTGCCAAAGATGTAGTGTTTCCATCTCGTGTCTACCGTAGGGAGCTTTATGCCACCCAAGAACAGATCGTTCTCCTTCAAGAACAACTTCAGAGAATCAGAGAAGAGATGGAATCAAAGGTAAGGGCATTTAACCAAAATAGAAGCCAGTATGAAATATTTCATTTACATTTTTTTTTAAAGATTTAAACTATTGTCTTGGAGTGAGTATAAATTTTGTCTGCAAGGAAGTTTTTGAATTTTGATTAATTTTGTTTATTTCTCCTTTTGATCATATCGTATATTATTGCAATTATTACAAGTTTAAAAGCCACCGCACACCTTACGACTGGTCTACGATCCGATTTTGGAACAAATCGCAATTTGCTCATTTTCTGAAAATGTGAATGAACAGTAACTTTTTGTTTGAGGTTCCGATTAACTGAAAGTATACCAATATAGGAATTTTCGATGCCTTTATTTCAGAGTAAAGGCCAAATTAGTTTCAAATCGTAGCCAATCGTACGATTGCTATGATGTCACTACTTCTATATGTCAAATTCACTTTTATTCTAATAAGGATGATAGCATAGCCACAAATTTAAACAGGTATTCAAGTTTCATACGATGATTTAGAACATTACACAGTATTAGTAAGATATTCCATGTCTCCATATTAGCATCAAGTTCTACTACATTTCATTCCAAAATTGGGTTGCAGACTAATCGTAAGGTGTGTGGTGCCCTTGATGCATAGAGACCTGTTTTTCTCATAGCAATTAGTGATTATTTGCTTTAATATTAATAACATATATCTTTCAGAAATCAGCGGATAATACCTCTGCAGCTTCAAGTTGCTCCCATTGTTGCTGTCCGCTGCACAGCCCTACAGCAACCAACCTTATCCGAGGGGCAGTACACCAACCTTCTACTAGCACACTGCCACCAGGCTCTTCAACTCTACCAAGTGTACCGCCGCCACTACCACTGCCACCACCACTAGCAACACTTATGCCCCCACCTCCCCCTCCCCCTCCTCCCCCTCCCCCTCCACCAGCAGTAGTTCCTCCTAAAGACTGGAGAAAGGACCTACCCAAGAGAAAGAAAAGCACCAGCAATGAAAATAAGGTAATTTGATACTCCACAACATATAGAAGAGGAGGCCTTTTTTAGGATGACACAACATTTTCTCCGACAATTGCTCTGGGCTTAATTTCGTCTAAGATGTAGGGTTTTATGTTAGGTTTAGGGTAGGCTATAGTGTTTAACCCAAGGTTGAAGTTGGTAAATTAATTAATTTAGAGCAGAGCAATTGTCGCCGGAGCATAATATGGAACTTATTTTAGATACGATATGCTTATAAAGAAGAGGAAGCCTATCTTAGATATGATATGACAATTCTCAGAATTTTTTTTATAGTGTTCCTAAATGGATAGATAGAATTGCCTTACTATAAAGATAAAAATGCATTAAACACTTCAAGTCTTTATAGATGGCCCAAAGTTGCATTGATAAACTCATGTTTGATGATGATGTTATTATGTTTTTAGTTTGCACCAAAATGCCAAGTTTTGTTGTACAGCTTTTCTGTGCCATCTCTTAATGAGCCAGTGTAAGAGTCTTGTAATGATATTGCACAGCACAGTATTATTTATTTTTGATACTTACTGATATTGCCTGCTAACCGTGTTACATTCTTGTTTTCCCATCACAGGAAGCGAATACAAATCCTGCTATTTCCTTGGATGACATCAAAGGAGTGAAACTAAAAAAAGTGGATAGGACAATTAAGGTGAGAGAATATTCAAGTTTGGTATTGCTTGTGAATATGAAAAAAATGCAGGAAACTGTCTTAAAATGATTGTGAAAGGATGCTTATACTGTACCTAAGAACTGGTGATTTGCTGTAAAAAAAAAAATCACTTGAATCTGATCCACAATGTGCTGCACTCAACCCAGGTGAGGTAAATGGGTACCGGTAGTAGGGACAGTGATTTTCCGCGATCGCGGAAAACGGACGGAATTCACGGAAAGGGCCTTTTGAAACGGAAAGTGGCATTTCAAACGGAAAATCACGGAAAACGTATTTTCCCTCAAAATACACAGAATAGCAACAGAAATTACTCCAAAATCACAACAAAATGAGAATATTAAATGGCCCCCAAAACCCAGAAAACACGATCTCACTTTGCTACTATCATGACAATTCACACATCGTGACTGCACTTGACATCAGCACACTCGATTGTACCCCACACCGTACTCGTACCCGGCCGGCCGGGTGTTGGGCTTCACGTGCACACATATCGTTCAACTCCTTACACGGTCGTGTGTTGCTGCCCTCTACGTTTGAAGATGTAACAGCACGATATCGTGGTCTTAAAATCCAAGATGGCGGATTGGCAAGAGCCGTTGATTGATGACAACGATGTCCAAAACCCCCCAAAATTATCGATGAAATATCATTTCACCGTGAAATAATGCTAATAATATGAAAGGTGAGGATGTATGCATGCAAAATGGGTGTGTAAAAATATTTTATGCACCCGCATAGATCCGATTAGAACGGATTCTATTGTGTTGTTGGTACAGTAGCAGATACAAATTTTGATCAGTGCGAGTCGAGTGTGCGTGTTGTGATTTTGCTATTCAATGTGTAAACGGAATTGTCAATTTTCCGTGTGTACAAAGTCTATGGGGAAACGGAATTTCCGTTTTCTGACATGCTGAAACGGAATTTGAGATTTTCTGAAACGGAAAAGGCAATTTTTTGAAACGGAAAATCACTGTCCCTACGGTAGGAAGTTATTCCTCAAGAAGCTGTGTGCGCTATGAACGCCTAGCTTAGCCGGGTAATATAGGAGCGCCTTGAGCACCTAACAAGGTGGATATGTGCGCAATATAAATACCCTATATTATTATTATTATTATTGAATGAAAAATTTACATTAAGTGTCCATTGAAAAGGGATAATTTTTTACCCAAGTTTTGATTGAGCCTGTGTCTTTCAAAGTTGCAAAGGAGAAGGGGGTGGGGGTTGTCAAACTACTTAGCTGCTGCTCTAATTTTGGTAGAGGAAGAGGTCCCTTCACTATAAATCTCAGTGAGGGAAGGTTATTACACATTGCTAAAATGTATTTGAATCAATGGATGTGGATTGTTCTTTTCAGTATATTGGTTGTACATAACCAATATAATATTGGATGAATAGTAGTTTTGATTTGAAATAGATCTTAAACAGCAAACTTCTGAATACAGGTTCCCATCTTCCTTGTCAGAACAAATTCTGAGTGCTTGACAGCTAAGTTTGATGGTCTTTTAATACCTTGTCAGATAATACATGTATATTCACGTTTTCAAAAATATATTGACCAAGTTAAATTTCACAGTGTCTGTAGTGTAGGCTTAGGTTTTAGTATTAGTGTCTTATCAGGGTAACAAAGCCTTTTGAAACATGATTAAGATTTATTTTTTTTGACAGAATTCTGAATCCCCAACATCTGGTGGTGGTCTTGTAACAATGTCAGATCTTCAAGCTGTACAACTGGAAGAAAATCCTTCAAAATTCAGTGGCTTTTAACACTAGATTCAATTTATCACCGATCACAATTTTGAAATAAAACAAGCCTCTGACTTTGTTTGCTATGGCAGACTTTTGAATCCTTAATATCTAGCCATGGTCCTCTTCTATTGTCATGCTGTGCAACTCAAGAGAGCTTTCAAAGCATTAACTGAAAATTACTGAATCCACTAACACTAATTGGATGCAATAATTTAGGAACTTATAACAGATTTGTAACTTGTAATAGAAAACAACTTCTCTGAACTTAGGCCCTGATATTTTTCTCCTCGACAGAGGTCTAAATCCTCATCTGGCAGTGGTCCTCTTGTAACGTTATCTGATCTTCAAGCTGTGCAACTCAAAAAATCTTTCAAGTCTTCAACTCAGTCCCCCCAAATCACATCTCCCATGAATCTGAGGAAAAGGTGAGTTTTCTTATTGATTGCAACAAAGTTTATTCCATTGACAACTTCACTGCTGAACAGAGAACAAATTTTACAGAGCACATACAAAACCTGCTGAAAAAAAGACTGTTGTTCCTTGAAAAACATTTTGATTACAACTGAAGTTGTCATTACAAGTAAATAACCCAAAGGATAGATAAAAGACAACATGCCCAGAAGAGGAAAAGATGGAAGAATATGAGGCACAAAGGTAAAAGGGGAAAATAAAACAAGACAAAGGTGCACATTAGAAGGAAGATGTGGAGATTTGGCAAATACATGTACACTGTATGGCTTACACTTTCTCTTCAATTGTTGTCCTGTATGTGTTATGTTGACTTTGCTGCTTTTTACCATCATAACATATTGTATATTTTCATTATTCTTAAAAAGTACATTATAGTGTTGTAGGTCATTATTGTTGATGTTATCATAGTTCATTTTATTCATTACAATATTATTAATCATTACTGTTAATGTTATCATTATAGTTCATTTCAAATCAACTTTTTGCATTTTATAACTGGAAGGAAAAGGTGGGATATATGACTGTTTTTCATATTGAATTATGATGTGAGAATTCATTAACAAATCATTTTTATATTCATGAATGTTCATATGAGGGATAGAGGATATTCTAGTGAGGTATCACTGCCACATCAGTGACACATTGTATTGATGACGTACACTGTGAAAGCTCTTATTATTGTATCTTGTGTCATAACAGGTTATCATTAGAGGCAGTGGACTTCAGGATGTCCTTGAAGAGAGTTGGTTTGCCTAGAAGTCCAGGCGGCACTCCATTCCGCATGAAACCGACTGAGAGTGGGGTAGGGCTTACTCCTATAATGACCAGGGCTCTCAAGAGAAAATTCAGGGTGAGTTACTTTCGACAGCCGATGCTCTTCTTTATAAAGCCCAGCGCATACTATGTGATCCGATACGACACGATTGTTTAGTAAATCGTGTTTTGCATTAAATTTGAAAGTTCCAAGAAGTAAAATTATTTCATTTTAAGTTTGGCTTAGTGTTAGAAATAATAAAATCATAATTTTGCTTTGCGGCGAGCCCTGTGGTCAAAGTAAAGCCCAAATCAGCTTCAGGTCGCAGCCGATGATGACATCATTATGATTTGGCTTTGAATTTGGTTTTATTCCTACAGTTAGGCTCAAACTAGACTGAATTTGGATTTCGATAGTCCTACCACAATTCTTAACTCTGATCACTTAGATTTTATTGGTTGGGATGTTCATATCAAATGTTATTACAATTTCTTTGACATTTAGATCGCAATGAATCACATAGTGTGCGCTGGGGCTTAATATTCATTAAGATATCAGTCTTTCTTGTATCTCCCTCTGAGCAGAATACAGGGATTATACTTTTGAATATGCAACATTTATGCTGCTGCCACTGTTGTATCATATTCCTTTGAAATTTGGTATGTAAGTGTAATTTGGTATAGTCTCTAAACCTTTAACATTTCAATTCGGTGATGCTTCCCCCATTTTGCCATGTTTCATAGGTTCAGAGGTTTTATTTTTTGTGGATGGCCTATGCGTGTGTGTGTGTGTGTGCTTTTGGACACATTACTCAATGGATTCTTTTTAAATTCTGTGAGGGGGTCATTTTTGCACAATATATAGTAGAAGTCTGTATGGTCTAAGGTACAATATTGGGAAAACTTTCTTGTACAAAGAAATCAGGATTGCATGTCATGAAGCATCTGAACCAATCAGATGCAAGGATTTCAGTAGCTTATCATGCTTGGTGGTGAGAAATCACTTATAAAGCACTTGAAAGTATTCATGAAATCCCCTAGTAATGTTACAATTTTTCTGTAATATTATTTTATCATCATCATAGATAACACAGTATGGCAAGTTCCTCCAAGTCTGCGCAGTCCCCCTTGTCTGCGCATACGCGTTTCTGCGCGATTCTAGTAAAAGAAAATACGCAACGAGCACGAACTTTACACATGCAATACATAGACAGGTATTCATGAAAATATCCGACTCAAAATGGTGGAAAAATAATGAATTTAGGGCATTTCATGTGACGGCCTCAAAATACAGCCTTTCTCATCAAAATCCCTGAATCGTGTGCAAAGTGAATGAGTGCGCAGACATGGGATACCATTTTTTTTTCAATCTGAAAACGACTACCCGAGGTTTTTTCAAGATAATCCTATATTTTCTTTCATTTTTTAATGAGAAATTTGGTACACTTACTCATGATAATATAAGGAACATTATTAACTGAAAGATTTTGTGAAATAAGAAGAAATTCATGTTAAATCTTAACTCAAATTGTTAGGTGCGCAGACTTGGGGCCCACCATTATATAATTATAATTTTTCATGAACTGCAACTTTCTCAAAGCTTGGGATGATTAATATGCTTTGATTTTTCCTTTTATTGTTTGTAGAGTGTGACTACTCCTCCGTCACCTTGGAGCAGGCAAGCCTCACCTAGCTTTAGTGATACATCACCTTTCACACCACCAGGTATTAGATTCTGAGACTAAACATCAAGACAACTTTAAAATGAATAATGTTTTGTAACTTCACAGCAGGCTTGCCTTACCTAGCGTTAGTGATACGTCTTGATTCACACTGCCAGGTATTAGATTCACGAGGCTATATCTCAACCCATCCACCATTAAGACAACTTTAAAATGAATGAGGTTTTGTAACTACACAGCAGACTTGCCTTACCTAGCAGTAGTGATACGTCCCGATTCACACTGCCGGGTATTAGATTCACGAGGCTATATCTCAACCCATCCACCATTAAGACGACTTCAAATGAATGATGTTTTGTGACTACACATCAGGCTTGCCTCACTTAGCAGTAGTGATACATAGCCATTCACATTGCTAGGTATTAGATTCTGAGGCTAAACCTCGACCCATCCACCATTAAGACAACTTTAAAATGAATAATATTTTGTGACTATACAGCAAGCTTTCCTCACCTAGCAGTAGTGATGTGCCACCATTCACACTGCCAGGTATTAGATTTTTTAGGCTAAACTTTACCCAATTCACCATTAAGATGTCTTGAAATGAATGTTTTGTGACTACACATCAGGCTTGCCTCACCTAGCAGTAGTGATACATAGCCATTCACTTTGCCAGGTATTAGATTCTGAGGCTAAACCTCAATCCATCCACCATTAAGATGACTTCAAATTGAATAATATTTTGTGACAATAAAGCAGGTTTTCCACACCTAGCAGTCGTGATGTGCCACCATTCACACTGCCAGGTGTAAGATTGTGAGGCTGATCTTCCACTCCTCCATCATTTCAGATGACTTTACAATTGAAAGATCAGAATCATTTGTAATTTTCTAGTGTATTTCTGCACTTCGTAGAAACAGGTAGATATGCCCATGCTGAAGTACTGAGAAGTCTTTCTTGTACTGACTACTGTGCATATTTGATTTGAGGACATTTGATTGCAACTAGATATATTTTGGTTATAGGAAATGGGGTACCAGCGGGCAATCTGACTCACATATACACTCAAAAGGTCTAAAACTATAGATTAGGTTCATAGAGCCTATTTTGTGCTTTTAACCCTAAAACTGCCTGGGGAAGGGGGGGGGATCACCCCCCCCTTGAGATCTCGGGCGCCGATCGCCGTGAAAATTGGCATGTGGGATGTTATCTACAAAGCTGTATTGTTAATTTTTTCCAAAATCAGATTAAAAAAAATATGAATTAATTATGCTAATTTATGCATAAATCATACTTTTTGCTCTAATTCACTATAAAAAGCTCTGGTGTAAATATTCTTTATACCATTGCAAACAATTACAAATAAAATAAAAAATCCTGTTTTGAAAATGAATTACGTATGTTTTTTATTGTTTTATGAATTGCTTTAATATGTATTTCTTTGTTTTTCTTTTCTTTTTCTTAACCAAATTTATTGCCGAGCCTCTTTGAAGCATAATTAGGCTAAAAGTTATGCTGATGATTTCGGAAAAATTAACCATACAGCTTTGCGGATTACATCCACACTCTTATCATGCCAATTTTCACGGCGATCGGCAGCCGAGATCTCAAGGAGGGGGGGGGGATTCAACCCCCCTGGTCACATAACACCCAAAAAAGCCTGGTCTAGATAGGGTTGAATTGAGTCAAAGAATGCAACTTGTACTGTATGAATAAAGACTAGCACTTCAGCATAGGAACCTATTACAGGCCAAGCACTGTGTGCTTGTCTTGCTTGGCAGAGTGGCAGACATAATTCAAACTAATGGGAAGTCCAGGCTGAATATAATGATATGTAAATAAATGAAGTAAAATTCACAGAGCAAAACACTGGAAATTTAATCAAGATCTGATAATAAATATCAAAAGGTATTGAATCGTAAAATTTAGCAATACTTTGTGAAAACAGTTATATGAATGGTGTTACAAATATTTAATGGCTGGGCTGATGATGTTACGGTTCATAACTGTTTGAAACCAAGCCAGTTTATACTGATTTCAATTGGGCTGATAAGGTATTCATGCAACCCCACCCTCACCAAATTGTGGCTGTAAATTTTTTGCATGCTCCACCTAGACATAGCACCAAAAACCGGAAGCCCTGACCGGAATACTCTAAGAGTGACGCCATCTCTTCAGTACTCTATCGTGTATTCTTAGAAAAGTGCAAGTTTTACAGATTTTTTTCAGAATTTGCAAATGGTTTTTACTACATTTAAACCATATTGTAACTTTGTTCATATACTATAATGTGAATGCCATTGGTATGTGATATTAACTCCTGTTGGAATATTTTCAATATTTTTTAACAGAAGCTTAGCTAAAACTGCATTCGCAGTCTGGTCTGGTAGTTTCCTTCTTCCACAAAATTATTTTGTTTTGTTATTGACCATTGATCTGCTTAAAGCATGCACTTCTGCACATAAAATCATATCTATAATATTGATGTGATAATCATTCAGAGGAATATCAAAGTTAGGTGATACGATGTCATCAAGTTATCTCAACTTTTTATACAATCTCATTAAAATTGTAGATCATGTTTGATTACTTCTACATGCACTTAAATCTGTATTGTACAGTTCTATTGTCTTTAAAGCATACTTGCTAAAATATTTTGCAAACAGTTAACAATACTTTAGTGATTGCAGGCTCTGGTATATTGAATGCAAATATAAAACATGTATTATATAAATGTCAACTTTCTGTGTACATCTTTTTTACATTGTATTCTTCCGATGTATCATGAATGGTCATTATGTAAATATTTCTTTTCTAAAAATATACTCTTTTTATACGATGTGAATGTTTACTCAAGAAACTCATTTATTTTTTTATATTTTGCTACTTATAATTACATGTTAATTAATCATATAGTGGACAATGAAGGTTGGTTAAAGGATTTCATAACTAAAGAAGAGTTTAAATTGTTTCCTTTAGAGATGTTTATTTTTTGTTTTAACCCATAGAGGTTTGGTTTCTCCTGTAGTGTATTACACAACTTGTAGTGTATCTCTGTTCTCAATACTTGCAATCACATGGATCATGAGGTAGCATGTATTATGATTGGAAAGAGACACCCCTCAGGGTGATAATAAATGCCAAGATTTTTGGTGTTTATTATTGTGGGTTTATTTTTTCTCAAAATCAAAGATTGTTCATTGCTCACCCAACTTTGTACATTTGTAGCTGTTGTCTGCTGATACAGGCCTATTAGTACATGATTTTAGTTTTCATGTGTAAAGTAACCTGGTTTCGGTTCCGATAACTTCATGGGAAATCAATTCCTTAATCGTTGGTGTTTTTTGATAGCTTAATGATCAGTAGCTATTCATGCAAATTAATCTTTGAGCAATTACAATGACATGTATGTAAATTGTTATTCTATAAGTCATTGAATTTGGAAAAGAGAATTGTGGTGTGGAAACTAAACAAAGATATACATGGACGTTCCTCTTGTCTCAATAATAAGAAATGTAAATATAATTCTTGCTTAACCATATGTCGATTTTCACAGTACTAATCATGGATTATATTCCTTAGTAGTTTGCAGCATAAATTGTATACGATGGCAGCTTATACGCAAATAGTATTGGTGCTTATATAGTGTACATGTAAGTTGTTATTAAAGTTTTATTTATTTGTTCAGTTAATTTTCTTAGTTATTATTCTAAAGTTGCAATAAAAAAAGCTTGTATATCTGAGCATTTGGCTATGATTCTAATTTCTTAGACAATTGTTTGTGTACTTTTGATGTTCACACATTAATACATATATATATATATATATATTTTAATATTTTATTCAGTATCTTTTTTCTTGGGGGTAAGATCTGTATGTGTTTGGAGTTGCTGCATAAAAATTGTTTTGAATGCAAATGAATGGCTTAAAAACACACATTTGGGGCTTTCAATGTATTTCTCTGATTTGCCTTCAAACTCAAGTTGTCGGGGGTAGATATACTTAGAAAAGGGTGTTTGCAGATGGAGTGGTCTCTTACCACCCCCCATTTCACTATAATGTTTCTTTGTCTGGGTTGATCCACATGGGTGTATATTTGTGTATGAGAATGTTGATATAAGAGAGTATCTTATTTAAAGCTTAATGAAAACTAAATTGTTTTATGATATTGATTAGTTATAGTTGTGATTTTTATTTATTTTAAGACTTTCCCAACGTAAAGGTTAGGAAAGTACATGAAATGATCAAAGTCTTGTTGGTAACTGTTAGCAATTTACTCACCTTTTGAAATTAAAGATGTTTTTGAAATTTTAGTGTGTTATAGAATAGGGGAGGGTGCAGGAACACTCCAATTGGTCACATGTTAATTTAAGTATTTCATTGGAATTTATATAATCCAAGCAGCAAATCAAGACATGAGGGTAACTTTTCTTGTTGCAGTTGATTATCAAGCATGGGCCAGGGAGGGGGGGGGGGGTCAGGGTTCATATCAATCTGCACCCACTTTGTTCATAAAATTTTGCATTGTGCCTCTCCTTTATTAGAGGTTATCCTCTTTTATTATTTATGTATTCTTATTTATTTCTATTGGGGGGGGGGGCTTCTTTGGAAAGTAAGAATATTTCTGGGTTTCTTTCTGGATATATTTGGATGCAGTTTCTCTTTGTGGAGTGGTAAACTTGTATCTCTTTTTTTTCTGCGTGTCTGCAAAATCTTGTAATCAATTTTATGTGTTCCCACTCCCACAAAGCCCTTGATTCCTCCGCCCTTGGTCGATAGCACCAAGGATTGCAGACACTCAAGATGGGCACGTTCCCTGGGAAGGTGGAGCTTGGATGAATTATATACTAGTTCCTCCTCCATGGGCGGAGCCTATGGAAATTGTAAACTGACACAGATCTTTAGACACGATCTTAAAAGATAGATTAAAAGGATTTAGGGAAAGAAAGAGAAGAAAAAAGAAATGTGTGTGTTTGAGGGGGGATGTGCAAATAAGAAAGAGATATATATTTTGATGGCAAAATGTAATCATTTCCACACACGCGCATAAATGCTGCCTTACCTTTCATGATCGTAGGCATCGGGGGAGGGGGAGTTGCCCCCATTAATTTGGAAAACTTACAATTTTTATTGAAAATTTTGACAAAATTGTGCACAAAATCCTTCAATTTCACTTGGGAAAATGCAAAAGCGCCCCATGTTTTAGCTTGGTCTCTTTGCTAACTCGCTTTCGAGTATCTTTGATAATTTCTATGTGTCTTGCACCCCCCGACAATTTCTGCGTAAAGCATTTTTTTTCTTTCTCTCTCTTCTGATCACACACTAGTTATCAATTTGCACTGAAATCTTAAATTACGCCTACTGAAAAGAGATCCCATAAATCTACAAAAACGAAGATGTGTTTTGAAATCAGTCTAGGGTACTACTTCGAGCTACAGCCGGTGTAATAATATCCAATGTCCTTTGGAAGCACATAGAGACGTTATGCGCTATACAAGAACTGACTATTATTATGATTAAGGTCACTAAATGCTATGATTCCGGTCAAAATTTATCTAAATAAAATCGACTTTAAACAATGAACTCATTTTATAAAAATTGAGCCAATTCAAAATAATTCCATTTATAACATGATTTATCAGAAAAATTAGCAGAGATCTGGCTATATGTAAGGGGCCGCGGAACGGTTTTCAAAGTGGGGGGGGGGGGGGCTGACCATGCAAAAAATCACAATCGTATGGTCATTTTTACGTTTTGGTACATAGTTTTGAAAAAAAAAGTGTGGGGGGGGGGGGCTTCAGCCCCCCTTAGCTTGCTTCCGCGGCCCCTGTATGTACTGTAGGACTTTCTATGTAATTATCTTTTGAACGCTACAATGTATCAATACAACTTTCGATGATTTATGTGATTATAATTTAATTGCCAAAGTGACTTCAAACTACCGGTATTTACCAAAGACGGTGACTTTCCCATTTCTTCTGAAAATTTAATCAAAATCGGATGTAAAATAAGAAAGTTATGACATTTTGAAATTTCGCTAATTTTTTTTTCACAGAATAGTTATATGCACCACTCAGTGACATGCAAATGAGATAGTTGATGATGTCCCTCACTCACTATTTCTTTTGTTTTTTTATTGTTAGAATTTTTACAAATTTGACCGTAAGGACCAACTTGACTGAACCACAAAATGTTTAAACAATGGTAATTCCACATATTCAAAGAGGAATAAAACTCTCTTCACATGACAATAAGGAGAAAATTAGAATGTTTCATATAACATTTAATAAAATAGAAATAAGTGGATGATGTCATCAGTTGCCTCATTTGCATACCGACCAGGAAGTGATATAACTGTTTTGTGAAATTAAGCGAAATTTTAAAATGTCATAACTTTTTTGTTTCGCACCCGATTTTGATGAGATTTTCAGTGTTATTCTTTTTTAATTTTTCTCTTTTTATTCAAATCAACTTTTTGTTGAGGTGTACTTGGCAATGGCAGATTTATGCGTTCTGTCTTATTGTAAAGACTACATCCGCGTTGCTTGACTAGAGTATGATTATAATAATAAGTTATTTATGAACGAATTTTGAATATGATTATAACTTTGATCATAAACAACCTAAACATAAACTGGCGTGAATTAGGGGGGATGTTCTATCTGGCAAACTTGGGGAAGAGGGGGTACTTCATACAAATACCATGAACAAAGGCCCACCCCATGCATGCTTCAAGGAATATACATGTATACTAAGTTTATCAAATCAATGAAGTCAAATTATAGGGGGACCAATATTTCATTATAATAACCATCTAAAGCATTTCAAATGCAATGAAGCTTTAACAATGAAATGTTGCTTCATCTCTGAATATATACCATTTTAATGACTATTAAAAATCTTTCGTTTCTGTAATCGAGATAGAAACAAACAATTCGATGCCTCTCTATTAATTATAGAATTCTTGGAGAATTACTGGGCCCTAGGAGATATTTGCTGATCATCTTATGAGGTTATATTGAAAACAAGTATCATGATTAAATCCTCTTTTGATAATTAATCTAGTGTATGGTGGGAATTTGATGAACGGGAAGGTATAAAAAGAATGAAAAGGGACGTTACAAGATTCTTTAGGTTTTGTGAATCGGGGCGATAGATTCTAAAAGATGAAGATTTTTATTCTTCTTGCTCTGGCTACTGCTGCTGCAGCCGTGCGATATGATGGGTGAGTAATTTATTACTTTGGTTTTTATTTTGATTGAGAAGGGATTTTTGTTTTCTTTCATATTCATCACGTTCATGAAGGTACAGCTTTTTGCAGTAAAAATAAATGAATGAAATGTAATAATTCAAAGACAATGAATCATGAATACATCAGTAAGAAGAAAACAAATGAAAATAAAGATGACGATGATGGTGATAATTCTGATGGTGAGGATGATGACGAATATTATAGGGATGGTAGTGGATTATTGACGGTGAGGGTGGAAATGATAAGCAGAAACAAAAACTATCCCAAATAAAACAATAAAACCAATAATTTAAAGACATTAAACATAAAAACATCAATAATAAGAAAAAAAAAATCATGATGACGATTGTGATGGTATTATTGATGATGAAGATTACGGGGGTAAAGAAGACCATGTCGGTAAATAAAATGTTTGAAAATACCATTTAAAACAATGCATAATTATGTGCATCATTGATAGTAAAAAACGATTAAAAATGATGATGATGGTGATGATGATGATAATGCTTTATTATTATGATTATTTTGTTAGAACAAGTAACTATAAACTAATATTCCGAATGCTTATACTGGAAGATCTATAGGTGTAACTGGTAAACAATCAAAGTAGAACGGACGGGCGACTATATACCTCGTATATACAGCAGGTCCCAAGGAAAGATTTACAACATAGTCAAATTGTCTATTTTGCCAAATTACTGAAAATATAAACATGATGAATGAACAAATGGTCTCACATCTCACCCATTGACTTAGTTTTGTGTTGAGGCTTTGAGGTCCAGTCACAAACGTGAAATCTTTTTAGAAAACTATTGAAATATGAAAAAAAAAATCATTTCATTTTCATCATTTTTGTGTCCTTCACTTTCCCAGATATCAGGCACTTCGTGTGGAGCCAAGGGATGAACTACAGCTTGACTTTCTTAACAACCTGAAAAATGAACTTGAAGGAAGGGTAAGAAGAATTAGGAACAGGATTTCACTGTGGAATACCATGTGGGGACACTGTGTACCGTCTGTTGAATACTGTACACATTCCATGGATACAATTATTTTCATAGTATATACACACAGTCTACTGCCTGACTTTTCAAAACTTTTTTTAAAATTTCATTTATTAATTTTTAATTTCCAATTATAAATGAAGGTTACATGCCATTAAGATGAATATGAACACTGCTGTGAATTCGACTACAATAATAGAATAATGTAAATTGATTGTAGATGTATTAAGCGCTATTAAACGGCTTATGTTACATTTCTTATGCGTGACCATGATTAACAGAGTGAAAATATGAAACGAAATTACCTGACCACGAGAACTACAAAAACGACCTCTATTGTTCAGGTTGCATATTTTTTACTATAGGAGGGTCTTTTCCCTTCATTTAAAAAAGTAGTAGTTATGGTGCGGTGGTAAATTCATTTCCCCCATCTTCCCTTAGATATCATTCTGGTCTCAACCCCGAACCATCAAGCGGCCAACCGACATCCTTGTCCAACCTCGCTTCCAAGATGACATCAAGGAATTGTTGGATGCTAAACAAATCAAATATTCTGTCATGATCGACGATGTCCAGTCCGTCATCGACTCACAGTTCCGCTCTGAAGATGAAGTCGAGATCAGTGCGGATTTCATCTACAGCCTCTATCACACATATGCCGAGGTGAGGCTTGGTAAATCGAGCGAAAGATAGATATCCACATAAATTATATATATTATAAGCAGAAAAAAAGAGTGAATTGAAATTTGTGTTAACCCCAGTGTCCGCCCAAATTTACTTAAAGTTCTTAAATATATTCACGCAGTTATTTCAGAGAGCAACTAAAAAAAATGTGTCGAGTTACCCTTAACAGAGAAGGCTGCGTGATCAGAGGTGATTAATGTATGATACGATGCTTTGTGGAATAATTTGAACATTGGTATATTTGACGTGTCATTTATTTTAGTTCATGATTTCATAGTGTTATGATGTATAGAGACAACCATTTTACGGATGTCATGCTTATATTGTTTTTTTTTAGCGTGTTGTTAAATCCTAAACCACAAAATAATGAAATATTATTTATTATTTTCTTTCACTCATTACATAGATCCAAGCTTGGGTTTTTGATATTGCAGATGAATACAGCTCTATTGCTCAGCAATTCCAGATCGCAACATCTTACCATGGTCGTGCTATCAACGCTCTGAAGGTTTGAAATCGTCCCCAAGCTCTCTCTGAATTATATATATTTCGTTTAGTTTAAAGATTTAAAGAACTATGATTATTATGACTCAATAACTAATCGTTACAAACCTTGGACAGTGAACCATTGGGGTCATTGGAGATTGAAAGTGTATTTCAGGAGTTACAAAACCCATTAGCCATACGTACTTGTGGGAATATTCCATCATTTGTATTTTTACTTTTAGTACTTCTTTTGTATAGTTCTTTCTTATACATATACCCTTTTTAAGCTTCCCTCTCTTTCTTATTCTCTTTACAAGAATACTATTTGCGTCCAGAGTCAATCGAAATTTTCCGCCCATTTGTTTTCTTCTCTGTTTCTTCAATTTGTACGTCATCAGAACCTAATCTATGTTTAATCTTCTATCTCCCGTCTGCCCCATTATTTCATTCTAAATTATGCATGTTATACCACTTCTCTTATCTACCCAACTCACTCCATCTCGGTCGCTTTCTCCCACTCTAAGTTGGTTTTTTTGTTTCCCTTATGACTGTCTCCGTCTCCCGTGTCTCTTTCTCTTTCCCCATGCATCCATTCTATTCTTCTTCGATCATTCCAGTGGTGTCTTCTTATATTTCACTTTCTCACCTATCCTTATTTTTCTAGATCAGTACAGGAGGCGGTGGTACAAAGAAAGCAGTCTACTGGCAAGGAGGCATCCACGCACGTGAGTGGATCTCACCAGCTACAGTCATGTTTATAACCAAGTCTGTAAGAATCCTCCTATTATACAACTTACGATGCTATATCTTCTAAAACTCTCATACACTTTAAAAGGTTTACCAAATTGTTGGGAAAAGGGGAAAACTTGCGCGTACATCTGTACCCGACTATATACACGCAAGTTCAGTCAACTTTTACTTAATAAAAGGTGATTTTCTATACTCAACATTGTTTTACATTGCATTCCCAGTGGTAAAGTTAATATCTTGGTAATGAAGGCCCACATGAGCACACTATGGCTGTAGAATGCTTGTAAAAAAAAGGGCCCGGGGCAACCGACGCTCTACACTCTGTCAGAGGGACGTGGAAATTAGGGGCAGGGGTTCCAATACTGATTTGTAATCGTATACATTTACAAAAACATTGTTTTTATTTTAAATTATTCTTCTGAGATTAGTTGCAAATATTACGTGTAATTTATAATAGAATTCCAGGTGAATATTAGTCATTATTATAAGCTATTAATAAAATTATAAGAATATAACTTTGATAATGAAACATTTTGTCTACTCTGTACAGCTTCTGGAGAGGTACGGCGTGGATAACGATGTGACAGAAATCCTAGATACTTTCGATTTTTACATTGTACCCTCACTCAACGTCGATGGCTATTATCATTCTTGGAACTTTGTAAGTAATAGATCATTCTTGCAATTCTGTAAGGAAAGACCATTCTTTCAACTTTAATACAAGTATAAAAGAATAACCAAATTACTTCACAATTCACCTGATATATAGCTTGTATGAATATGTTTTGTAATATTATTTTGTGGATCAAGTTAACTCAATTATGTTACATCAATTTCACCATCAAACTATTTAAATGCGAAAATCACATGTTACTGCAGAAAATATAGGCCCATTTGTAATATTATTAAGCAAATTGTGTGTTTGTGTATGAATGATAGGCAGAATGTGTGTTTAGGTTTAGGAGTAATGGTTATGATACTTCATTTAATTACGTATGTAGTGAATTATGTAAAACGTTAAGGAACGTATACGAGATACGAAGCAAACGAGCTAAACTCATGGGCAATTTGGGGCATATATTCTTATTAGCGTTCAAAGACCAGGTTATGGATTTTGTATAAAAAATACGGAAAAAATAGTTTTGGAAAATTCCGGAGAGGGATAATCATGAGATATATACCAAAATTTCATCACAACTAGTAAGACTGATATGTGATGAAACATATTCATAACTATTTTATATCCTAGGACCGATTGTGGAGGAAGACTCGATCGGTTAACAGGGGCAATGGATGCCGAGGTGTTGATCCTAACAGGAACTATGAATATGAATGGGGAGGTATGTAGCTGTTCCTAATCTTGTGGGGGGAACTCAATACCCAACAATTACAACTGTATTTGTGATAATATCACAAATGCAGATGTAATTGTTGGCTTTACTGAAATAGATTTCATCTCTGTATATATCTTCAGATAAAAACAGTGTCTGCAAACACATAAGAAGCAATAATAATTAATTATTTTTTTGTAATATGAACACTATAACACTAGATTGAAAATTTGAACTATTCTGTACAAATCAGTTTACTAATTTATAGGCCTACATTCTATTTGATTGACATATTTAGTATTATCAATAATTGACATGAAAGCTCACATATGGTATTCTAACAAACCCCCAAAACAGTAGTAGGGGGGGGGGCAATCAACAAAAAGAACAAAGAATAAACTATTAAAGCTTATATATTTTTTAATGTTCTTTTAAGCGGTAGTATACCGATATTCCATTGATTCGATTTTCCTAAGCGGTAGCATAGTTCCTTTATTTATTTTGTTTCCTGCATGTATAGGTGAGGGTGCAAACCCCAATCCCTGCACAGAAACCTACCCAGGACCGAACGCATTCTCTGAACGCGAGATAGCCGACACAACATCTTTCCTTCTCAACGCCAACCAGGAGTTCGTTTGCTTCATCGACTTCCACAGTTACTCTCAGCTCTGGCTTGCTCCCTGGTCGTACACGGCCAGGACACGCCTCCCAGAGGACGTGGAGGATCACGTAAGGAAAAGAGAAAATTGGAAAGAGAGAGCGAGAGACATGAGAGAGAGAAGGGGGAGGGTGCTGGGGGTGTGCATGTAAGGGTGTGCGAGAGTTTTATGTGTGTGTGTGCGAAAGAGAAAGAGAGGTATGTCAGGGCTAGGAACTCCGAAGCTCCTTGGTCAGGGGAGGCTGGGTTTGAGGGTGTGTGTGTGTGAGGGCGTGTGTGAAAGAGAGGGGAGAGAACATAGAGAGGTTGTGTGCGTGCGAGAGATATTGTGTAGACATGGTAGATGCGTCGGGGGGGGGGTTGAGCGTGTGTATGTGTGAGGGAAAGATAAGTGTGGGATGGTGTGTGTGTGTGTGTGTGTGAAAGAGAGAGAGAAAGAGAGAGTAGAGGGGACTTACTTTCAAGCTGAAGCATCAAGTTTACAATATATATACATGCTCATCTTTGTTGATCGGCCGAACTGGTGACGATGATGGTGGGTCAGATGGTGGAGATGTTGATTGTGAACGGAGACAGTGATGATGCTGCATGGCCATGAGGATGACTGTAGCAAGTCAACGATAACGTAAAATAAAGATATGCCACAACATCTTGAAGATAGTAATTGTAATTATAACGATGACGACGAGGATGTTAAATAACAAAACGAGAATGATACAGCTATTCCTACCACCACGCGGATAAGGTCTTTGAAAGGACGACCGTGCGAAATAAAAAATATATATTTGGGCATTATACAGTGATAGCGAAATTAATGTAAAATGCATTTCCGTGGATGCAACGTTATGGGCTTGATCGATAAAAACTACATGTACCCTTTTTACTAACATCTTTAATCATATTTTTCTATTTTTCTTTTTTAGTTTGACGCTGGAATGAAGGCTATCACCGCCTTAGAGAGTGTGTACAATACAGACTACCTCTATGGACCCTCCGCCTTGACCCTCTGTAAGTTAGCATATAGTTATTATTATTGAAATATGAATATTTTTATTCTGATCCTGGATTGCTAGGAGAAAACTAAGGCAGTGAAAAAATAATCATCATCATTATCTCGACCTGCATTTCGTGCATTGCAACTATTAGCCAATATGGCAATATTTTTTGGTCATTTTGATTAATCTTTCGTATACAAATTGTTAACACTTTTATCATGATTGGTATATACAATATATACATTCTTGTACTTAAATATGTAAAAAATTTGATATATAAATGACAAATAAAACATATCAGTCAATCTATCGACGGATGTATAAAAAAGTAAATAAATGCATAAAAAATTAATAGATAGATAGATAAATAAATGATCTAAAGCCCTATGAAAGACCACTAGTTATAAATGAATGATCTCCCCTGCTAAATGATTCCAATATATAGCCGTTTCTCAAGCCTGGGTTGTCCTTTTACTATGTTCAACACTACCAGAGACCTCTAATTATTTAGAGAACCTGTTGTTACGTGCATAGCTGCGTTTCATGGAATACAATACATTCCCGCTCGGTATATATTTCCCTCACCTGGGCTGTGTGTAACACAATGTGGATAAATTCTTTGTGAAGAAAATAATCACAGAGACAAGGTCTGAATCTACGACCCACTGACGACGGTCAGAACAGGTAAACCTTGGCGCCTCCGTTATTTTCTTTCTGGATTGTCTCGCAGACGCCGCCTCAGGATGCAGTGTGGATTGGGGTTACGCCAAACTGGGAGCCAAGTACTCGTATGTGGTAGAGCTGAGAGATATGGGATCATACGGGTTTCTCCTTCCCTCTGATCAGATCATCCCAACCGGAGAGGAGACACTTGAAGGAGTCCTGGCACTCTGTAAACACATGGTGGAAGAATACAAGTAGATAGAATTTATAGTTACAGGAATGGAATCCCAATCTAAAGGGAATAAAATGATCGCATAATCACTCTTTCACGAGTAAACAAAGTCTTGAAAAGTGAGAGAACTAATCCATTTCTTTTTTTTTTCACAGAACACTATTCCAAGCAATAAAAGAATGATAGAAGAATACTAGAACATCATGTTCACGCTCTTAAAAAAAAACCAAATCACTCTTTGACGAGTAAATATTCATTGAAAACTAAAACTTTACACTGTATTATTTTGTAGCATTGCAAGATGAGACACTGTGAATGTTTGTATTTCAGAAATCGTTTTTTAATGATAATCTACCAGGGAGCTCATGTTCCAATTCTAAATTCCTATCTTGGAATAGAGTATCAAAGCCAAGTCAGAGGGAAACTATCCTATTGCTAAGGCAAGCGGCAGACCTCGGGGCCGAGTGGGACCTTGGAATCTTAGACGCCCGTATTTTATTGACATTTTGGTAGCTATTAATACTGTGGTGGCGAACTTTTACCTAAGAAGAAAATATGATTCTAGACGTAGTCAGAAAGTTGGTTTACACTGATTTTTCTAAAGAGCCCAAGTATCGTCCGACACAATAACGCAATTTATCGTCAATGTGACACTCATCCAACTATATTTTCCCTTTTTGTGCGCCTCGGAGGAAGATTATTTTAAATAAAAGTTGTTTCATGCTTCTGCTTATCATCATAGTTTGAGAGTAGTTATCATTATTTTATTTCACTTGTTATTATCAATATTAATAATATTATCGATATCATTATCGTCATTGGTACTTTGTTTGTTAATCTCATTACTGTGACTGGTATGCAGCGTGTGAATGAATAAATAACGTGATCTTAAGCGAATGTTGACGTTCGAGCGCTCGTTCATTGTCAATATCGTATTTCCTTAGTTCTTTGGGGGTAAAACAGAAAGTCTAAACGTGTGCGAGGTAAAAGAGCATGATGACATTAAAGCTTTGTATAGAAAACATGAAACCAATATGAAATAAGATTTTTTTGTAATTAAATCCATAATTCCAAAATTCACAATATCAGAATATTATCTTATCCTTAATAGGAACGAGCAAAACAAAAACAGACTACAGTATGAGAAAATGGGAAAACCCCTCGACTAAATTCTGTGTCATTGTGGGCAGTTATACTTCAACTCACTTTGAACCCTAATGTTCAGCCTCCCCTTTCTTTTCTTGGAGCATATCTACCGGGTATATGTGAAACGTTGCACATCTCTATACATGTATGTGGGACTTTGCTCTCTTTCAGACCAATGTCCATTGCTCAAGGTGCTATTTATAATTAGAACGCATAAACGAAGCAAAATATCTTTCAAAAACTAACAAATATTGCATTCGGATTTTCCAAATAGTAATAATCTAAGAGGGAGAAAAAAGCGGAAATTCCAAATACAATAAAAAATTATAATAAAAATGTAATGTATCGGAACTTAAAAGGGAAAGACATGAATAAGATTGGTCATGTGCACATTCTTTTGTAGATTTGCGTGTGTTTGTGGTAGAATGTGAGTGTGGTTGTCTTGAAGGGGTTTTGAAAATCAAGGTCTATGAGTTTGGTATTGATCGCATGTGTTTTGTGGGAGCGAGTGTGTTCGGGTGTGTAATATTTGTGAATGTATGAAGCCTGTGCGGATGGGCTTTATGTGCGTGTGTGTTAAGCGAGTTCAAGCTAAATTCATTTCAATAAAAAAAACATTGAGCTTCTTCCAATTTCACAAATTTCTACACTTTTCGTAAACACGAATTCATGCAAATTCATACATTTGCCATGAAGAATATAAATACGTACATGTTAGGTTGATGGCGATCTACGGGCGTATGTTTTATTGGAGAGCGTAGGTGCGGGTGTGGATAGCTGTGCAAGAATTGTGGAAGTGTGTGAGGGTGTGCTTAATGTATTGATTTGCGATGGTCTGTGGGTAATGATTGTGTGCGCGCAGGCGTGTAATAACATACGTTGATGTTGTATATGGATCAATGGGTGAACGTTTTGTTGGAGAGCGTAGATGTGGGTGTGTGATATGTATTGATGTTGTGTGTGGGTATGGGTAATGATTGGGCGATTTATGGGAGAGAGAGCGTGCGGATGTGGTTAAAAGTGTAAGTTTTGTGGAAGTGTGTGTTTTTTATGTATTGATGCAGGGGCTGCACGAGGATCGGCCTATGTTGATGGGAAGGGGGTGGGGCAGGACACGACCTATCACAAGGTGACGATATATTTTTTCACAAAAGTTACATGGACAAGACTATCTCTTTATATATTCTATTTTCTTTTCCCCCCCTTTCTCCTTTTTTTATCCCATTTTTCTACTGCTTGAAAAATCAAAGTAGGGGAGGGGATCACCCCTCCCCTACTCCAATGGCCCCGCCCCATGTGCATGGGGAATTAATTCGGGGAAAATGCAAACATAAGAATGAAAGGGCACAGGGACCTGGGAAGCGGGGGTGCTGGGGGTGCTTCAGAAATTTTGCCCATAAATTTTCCTAGGGGTGCTGCGTGTATTATTTTCCATAGGCAGCACCCCCACGAAATCAGGTTCCCTTTGTATTTGTTTATATAAGTTATAATGTACATAATTCTCACATCCGACAATCACAAATCATTTACATAGTCTTTCACATATTCCAGTAACATCCCTCCTATAACGCGACTCAATGAAGCTCGGCACTCCGATACAGACGTGGTCGCGCGCGATACGTGATTACACACTACTCGATAGCAGGGAGGGACATGGGTGTGGTTGGACCATATACTGTAGTATACAAATATTCAATGTTGATGAGTGCGATCGTTCCGAATATTGCATGAGTGTGCAAGTTGAAACAGTCTATTCAACGACGCGAAGCGGAGTTGAATAAACTGTTTCAACTTGCAACGAATGTAATATTCGGAACGTCGCACGAATACAACATTGAATATTTGTTTTATACAACACCGATAGCTACTTTAGACTAGATCTAGATAGGCTAGATCTATAGGTCTAGTCTATGACTCACGCGCGTAAGGTCTTATTTTGCTTACAATGTTGTCTTTTGAGCGTCAGTAGATTTACTCCAGTAATCCCAGGAGAGTCAAGAATTTTCAACATAGATCCATAAAGTCATAGATCCATGAAGTCCAATTTGTGAACGAATTCCATAAAACCCAGAAGGAAATCCAGAAGGTACGCAGCCTTACCCTGGGAATAATTTGCTTAGCAACGTACGTACGCGCATTGTGTTCAGCTTAGCAACGTGTATGCGCAGTGCTACGTACATCGGTCAGAGATACGAAAACGTGATTACGTATGCGCGTATTCACTTAACGTGTACGGGGCATGACCATGGGTTCAGTGTGCCCAGGGTTCTTGCAGTGCTGGCTCATTTAATTCAGCGTGCTATAGTCGACTATAGCACGAGCGTGCAATAGTCGACTATAGCACGGCTAGCATATCTTAGCGTGCTATAGCTGATTCCTCTGAATGTCACGTGACACGCTTTCATCCAATCAGCTGTCAAGGATCTATCCATGTGTTGTATAAAGATGTATATCTCTATGGGTTGGACTAGATACTTCCAGGTTTTATGTCGAATCAAGTGTGCGCGCGCCCGACCGCCCGTGTTTTGTATTAACAATTACAAGTCAGACAATAGAAATCAAATTTCACAGTCTTTTTCGCCCTGCCCCATGGCCCTGGGAAGCGGGGGTGCTGGGGGTGAAGCACCACCAAAATTTGGGGGTGCTGCATGTGTTATTTTCCATAGGCAGCACCTCCTGGAAATCTAGTGGTAAGTTGATAAATGACAGAAATGTAATGAAAAAGAACGACGTTTTAAGACCCCCCCCCCCTTCAGAATTTTCCGACACAGTACTTAAAATAGTGTTTAAATTAACCCTTTTTCAGATCGGAATATTTTTAGATCAAATATTTTCTGCTCGCGCTTCGCGCTCGCATTATTGATTTTTATAATAACAAAATGTATTAACAATGCCCAGATTGGATACTAGGTCTAACTTTAAACACGCGCACGCATGTTTATTCAGATACGCAGCTTGTTTTGGGGCTACTCCAGGCTGGAAATATTTATATCAAATACAATTTTATGAAAGTCTGATAACATATAGTTAAGTTATTTAATTCTAAAGTTTAGCAATATTTTATGAAAATTGTGATATGCATGTCGTCATGAATATTTAATAGGTGGGTTGACTTGTGTGGAAATCTGTCCCCAAAGGTAGGGGGACCAGTGCCTGGAAAATTTGACAAGCAAAAAAAAAGAAGAAAAAAAATTTTCACCCAAAATGTATAAGGTCATTTAGTCCAAAAGGTATTATTTCGATTGTGAAGTGATGTATTTTTCACAATGAAAGACCAAAAATAGTAGGGGGACATTTTATATTGTGTCCCCCTACTATTTTTGGTAGGGGGACACGTACCCCTGTCCCCTCAGGGATTTCCGCCCATGTGGGTTGAAGATGTCACATCCCCACTATCCTGTTTCTTGTGTTATTACATGGAATCAAAATTGTTTCATTTTTTCATACCAGTGTGAATGATATGTCTCCCTTATAATGAAATAAGTTGCAGCAAAGAATATCTAATAGACTAAATCAGTTGTCAATTCAACTGTTTTTGGTTCTTGAAGGGAAAATATTAAATAAACCTAATTTTATATAATAAAATACAAAAGAACAAGTGGGGATATGACATCATCAGTTTGCTCATTGAATATTAATGAAGACATGCTTAAAACTGTTTCACCGGAATAATGCTAATCTTTAAAATACAATAACTTTGATATTCCTTGTAGGATTTTGATCAAATCTTTATTCTCATGTTCGTCTGATTTATCTTTATCTGTTCAAACCATATTACCTTCAGTGTGGAGTTTCAGATCAGAATATCAAAAATTTTCTGCTCGCGCTTCGCGTTCACATTATTAATGTAATAATATATTAAATTACCCATCATTTTCTTGATTTACAAAACATGAATAGAATGTCCCAATACAATTATAGGTCTGAAATCTCAATTTTGTTTCCGCTCGCGCTTTGCGCTCGCATCGATTGTATATACCTATCCTGTTAGTCATGATTAGAAAAGTGCTTAAGATGTCCTGTTTTTAGGTCTGAAATCTCATTTTTATTTCCGCTCGCGCTTTGCGCTAGCATCAATTGTATATAGTTATATACCTATCCTGTTCATGATTACAAAAGTGCTTAATATGTCCCGTTTTTAGGTTTGAAATCTCATTTCTATTTCCGCTCGCGCTTCGCGCTCGCATCAATTGTATAGTTATGTACCTATCCTCTTCATTATTAGAAAAGTGCTTAGAATGTCTCGTTTTTTGGTCTGAAATCTCATTTCTATTTCCGCTCGCGCTTCGCGCTCGCATCAATTGTATAGTTATGTACCTATCCTCTTCATTATTAGAAAAGTGCTTAGAATGTCTCGTTTTTTGGTCTGAAATCTCAATTTTGTTTCTCGCATCAATTGTATAGTTATATACCTATCCTGTTCATGATTGCGAAAAGTGCTTAGAATGTCCAGTATTTAGGTCGGAATGTCAAATTTTTCAGCTCGCGCTTCGCGCTCGCATTATTTGATTGTTGATATATGTATCGTCTTAATGGGTAACTGCAAACAGTCCTTGTAACACTTCCCTTTCGATCAGACCAGAGCGTATACAAAAATATCTGCTCGCACTGGTCACATTCGCAGTTATTATTTGTTACATATACATCTTGTTCAGGACCACAAACATCGCTCAAAATGTTCAATTTTTCAGAACAAAATACATGAAATTTCCCCCCCCCCAAAAAAAAAAAAAAAAAATAGCTCGCGCTTCGCGCTCGAGTTATCTAATTATATATCTATGTTCTTTTATAAGAAGAAAGAAGTGACTGTCATGTATATGTCTGTATATATATATGTGTGTGTGAGGGTGTGTGTGGTGCCCTTAGAGGTGTGTGTGTAATTATGGAAAATTCAATTGTGTCTCCTCCTCCCCCCCACCTTTGAGGAGAGATTTCAGCACCCCCACTGAAAAAATCGTTCCCAGGTCCCTGAAAGGGCATATGGCAGGCAAACAATCTTCATGAAATGTGCATAATACTGCGAGAAGAGTTGAAAGATGATTTTCCAACTTGATAACAATATACAGTGAGCATGGTGAGGTTCACATGCAACAAAAGTGAGATTTTTCAATGATTTGTCATAACAAATTAACTATTTTTGTAAAGCTTTTGTTTCATTCACGCATGAGTGAGTGAAAGTAATTGTAAGAAAGGTAGCCAAAAATTGGGCAGGCAGTGTGCAAATTTCAAAAAAGAATAATCACATGTCTAAAATATTCAACATGTGCTCTTTAATTTGATACCTCTATCCCAAATGATGGTAAAGAAATATAAATATTATTTATTTGAAATGGTAATTGAATTCCAACTATTTTATAAAATGAAGACGTTTTACATGCTAGCTGTCGAACGTGAAATAGCTACAGTATGGAATCCCAGTAGTGGATCTACAGGGCTGCCAAGTAAATAAAAATAATGTGCATGATTACGAAAGGTGCTTTAGAGTGTCCACTTTTCAGGTCGTAAACTAAAATATTTCTCAATTAAGAAAATCAGCTCGCTCTTCGCGCTCACGTCAATCATTCAGATAATTATATACCCATCCTGTTCATGGCTACATATTGCTTTGAATGTCCTGTTTTAGGATTATCTAAATGTAACAATTTTCACTCTAATGATGCAGCGGATATAACCTTTGCAATAAGCAAAACGTGGGGGTTGGTCATGGCCAAACTCTCATAAGAATTTGCATTTTTAGAACGCAAAATGAGGCCATTTAAAGCACTTTGACTCCGTTTCAAGATTAATCCATGCATTAACAGTTTGTCCTAGATAAGCAACTGACTTTCGGCGCCTTCGATATTCACACTTTGTGGGGATGCAATTCGCCCTAACCCTATTTGCCAGACTTTAAAAAAAAATCCCTCTTAAGCTATGAAAGGCAAATCATACTTAGTACGTTAAAGGATGACCATTTTGAATTATGCTGCATAAAGTTCATTTAATGTGGTATCACTTACCATTTCACCCTACGTGGCAAATATAAGAGTCACTTTATAAATTTTCTTTGGTCCTGTGCAAACGTTCAGATTTACACACGGCACTAAAGTGGGTCTGCACATTTTGTACCTCCATGGTCCGCCTACCAAGACTCGTGTGCACAAGACATCAACCTCAGATTCGTCCAACGCGTGTCTCTGCTCAAAGAGTACGTTCGTAAATGCATGTATCCTCTTATCATGTCTGTCCATTTGTTGAATTAATAAGATAAAGATTATATGACGTGCAAGATTACAAAGGAAGGTAATCTCGATGCAGTGACATCTGCATCATTCCCATCAAACGTCGGCTCTTTTCGATATTGCCGAGTTTTCGCAATTGCAACGGGACGGATTCTTCAACATAGTAAATGTATTCAAATTGACAATGAACAGCTTAGAGGTCTTCATCGAATATTGGTGAAGCGGGATCGACAGCAGATTGTCTTAAGATTCGGAGCTGACGAAAAATTGAAAATTTGTACTTTTTCACCGACAACACTGCCGATTTGATTCACCGATTGTCGACAGATGTTTCTTTGTCATGAAGGGATTTTGACAATAGACTCTCAAAGTTCCAGAGAGCGTCTGCGTAATGGTTGTGCAAACTCCCTGATCACAAAGTCACACAGACTTATTCGTCTCTAGACGATTAAAGCTATTACCTTTACCTTGAATGGCATATCAATGATCCGTTTGGGTTCGATTTCGTTGGTGTGACGGTGGCATAAACTTCTCTGGAGAAAGATCTTATACTAGGGTAACACTTATAAACGAAGAAACTAAGAGTTTTCACTTTTATAATATGCCCGAATGCAATGCCTAATATTGATTATTTAACAGTAATCATTTTATAGCATGTTGAAGAAACTTTACAAACTACTCTTATAGAGGCTTTCATGTTTGATCTTTAAATAAACGACAATAACAATTAATAATAATTCTTGATATTCTCACTGGTTGCCTAGACACTGCGGTTCTGATACAAATTTTCTATAACAACTCAAAGAACTAAAGCTGCACAGTTTGCTCATGTTAATTTTCACAAATGACTAATTACTTTATTATTTTATAATTTCTCAAGCACTTAATACCATCTATGGGGTTTTGAGTGAAACAAAGAATTAAATGATTTTTTTATGGATAAACGAAGTGTGCGAGAAATGAATGAAACAAAAGAAGATAACAGAATAGGCACTGAAAATGTAATATGCCGCCGTATGTTTTTTTGGACAACATATGCTTGTTACATCAACAACCCGCTTATGATGCCACACATCTCAGAAGCTTTTGGAGAGCTGTCTGAAGATTTATAAGAGATGGGTAAAAAAATTGCATATTTAAATACATGTATCTCAATTCAAATGTCGCCCATTTTGTTTTTGTTTACCTAGATTTTGTTTTAATTTATTTATATTTTTATTTATCTATTTTAGGGGTATTAATCAACTACTTAAGGGTGCGATGGGAAGAAAATCCCAATTTTCATATACAGCTTTCAGACATGTGGTAACAATTTCTATAAGAAAAATTATATCAGGGAAGTGACGAGCAGCAAAATCTTATGTAACAGCCAATTCAGATTTGATTGCACCCTGTACTGGCAGATCCCCTTCCTCCGAAGTGCGGAGAAAAACCCAGTTGGTTGGAATCAGAATCAATTCAGAATTAGTCATGAAAAAATGATAATCAAAATTCCCATTTCTTTGTATACGATTGTAATGTTAGAACACTTTTAGATTACACCGGTATCTATGCCAACCTTTGCGATTGAAATTCACTGTTATGTCCTTGTAAAAGAATCCATGGGTTGAATGTAAACCATCATTTCTGTGTTCTTAATTGTTTTGGTAATGAATTGTCATAACATTTCAAACTGATAAAAAAATCTTCCAAGTTTGCTTACGGATTAGCATGCGGTTACCGGTACCATTGGTATTAATACTGCTTATTTTAAGCAAGCATGATGGTTTAATCCTCTTTTTATTTGATAAAACGTTAACTAAAGTATTTAGTATAAATATGTTCAACAAACTCATACAAAAGCTCCAAAGCATCATTCTTGTGAGAACTATAGGACGATAGGATCTCCAAGATGAAGACTTTAATTCTTCTAGCGCTGGTTGCTGTGGCTTCTGCAGTATGTTATGACGGGTGAGTGTTGGTAAACATTATACAGGTACAAATGTATAAAACATATACATGTATATCATACGGACGTTTCTGCCAAAGACCTTTTTCAAAGTACTTAAAGTAAGCTCACAGTTTTCCCTCAACATATTTAAAAAAATCTGTTCATATTTATCTCAATTTTCTTCAGATACCAGGCACTTCGAGTTGAGCCAGCGAATGAACTTCAGCTGGACTTTCTCAATACATTGAAAAATGAACTGGAGGGAAAGGTAGGCAAGCACTCCCACCAATCAACATGTCTCTTTGGTAATGGGAATAAGTACCAGAAAACTGTTGTTCAAAAATAACAAGTGCTTTACAATGGTTGGTTCATATATCATATACACGCAAACTAGGTGTCCAATGATTGAGAAGTTTGACACTGTGAAATGCTAAAATACACTCTAAGAAAAAATATGTATAATTTTTAAACTCTGATAAGTATGTATGGTGCCGACTAATGATACACCAGAAGCACCATAAAGAAACAAAAGCACCTTTAAACTTGCAACTTTGCATTTTTTTAATCAATGGTACATTTGAACACCTTCACTAGTGTATATTTTGACTTCTTCTCTGAATCTATTTTCTTAGGTTCCAGAGGGGTGCGAGTTTGATTAAAAAGACAACGAAGACGTGATCATCGGGCGGGGTTCTTTCTGCAAATTTTCCTCCGTGTTAATGTTTCTAAAGTGCAAACCATGCCTAATAAATCTAAAATCATAGAGTTGATTAAATTGAAATGTAATGCACCTGGAAATTCCCTCAAATCTGTTGCAGTTTTTATATTTTCATGCAAAATAACTTAAAAGTTTCACACAAAGTCATATAGTTGAGCTTATCTTAATTGTAGGCGCCGTCTACATCACCCTTCCCGCTCATGATGACGGTCCGCTGCGTTCACACCTCATGTTCATTGTTGATTTTTGTACAAAGAAATAAATTATTTTTGCATTTGTTTTTGTATTTTCCTGGATGAAAGCTGTATATATATATGAAAATGTGTTTATTTCTGTAATACTATGTTATCATGTATCTTGAGTTGTTATCTCCAAAATAATTTAAATCAATCAATCAAACAAACAAACAAACAAACCAATACACAATAGATATAACTATTTCATTTATTTATACACACTCACTCAAACACACACAAGCCCCCAACACACCCTTAGCGGGCCTTAGGCATTTACACACCTATAGACCGGTAATCTTAAGTCTGGTGCGACTTAATTGTATACTCTTAAAAATGTTGGGTAGCATACTGTCCACTTAACAATTGGTTAAAACTTTATCCAATTCTGGGTAATTTTAAACCAATAATGTGTGCTTTGGGTTAAGATACACAGTATTGGTTGAAAACTACCCAGAGTTGAATAATTTGGTTTAACTAATGTTTGTGTGGAGTCTGTGGACAGTATGCTGCCCAACATTTTAAGATTGCATACCCTAACTATTGGTAACTACTGGTAATGTAAACCTCCACATCTAGATGAACAAATTTTCATCACATTTGTCACTCAAAGCAACAGTCTTGGAGTGGTAAATATAATAGTGGTGTAAAATATAAACCCTTTTTTGGCACTTTAGATCAAGTTCGGAACACTGGCCCTAACGCTTACTTGAAATGGCTATATATGAGATCATTGGACGCAGTCTTCTGTCATTTCCACTTATCCATTCATTCATCTTGATATATATTTATGATATTGCAATTTTAATGAATGAAAAAAAAATATGTAGCGGTAATGAATTGATTTATTCTGTATTCCCATAGATATCATTCTGGTCTCAACCCCGAACTACCAAGCGACCGACTGACATCCTTGTCCAACCTCGCTTCCAGGATGACATCAAGGAATTGTTGGATGCTAAACAGATCAAATATTCTGTCATGATCGATGATGTCCAGTCCGTCATCGACTCCCAGGCTCGCTCCGAAGACGATGTAAAGATTGGCGCCGATTTCGACTACAGTATGTACCACACATACGAAGAGGTAACGTCCTAAGTCTACTTCAAGAAAACCATGATGATTATAAATCGACGAGCGTATAGGCCTTTACCTAAAACAAACTTTGAAAGGAAGACATACTTAGCATGATTAATTTGTTAGATAATGTCAATATTAGATCTTATTTACAATCACATGGTAATCCGATATTAGTGACATTTTCTTCATTTGAAAATCTTACATTAACATGTAAACTATTAGATGCTAAGGATGCTAATATTCATTTACTTTCCATCTGCAGAGCAGAATGTATAAGTCAATACCTTTCTAGAACACATTTTGATAACAATCATGCTATTTCAGCATTTTGGTATCCAGATTCTTATTGTAAATCGTGTAATGATGGATATCTATAAATTGTGCCATGTCACTGGGAAAATATAATGAACGGTCATCAACACGTCAGATCTTAAGCATTTAATTACTGATTTATTTCCATGTAAGAATCCTAACACATAGAATGTCAGGTCCACGTAGTAAATTCGTCATCACTATATGTATAGGCCTCGGTATCATATTCCACATTCATGTAAAACATTTTCTTACATTTATCGATTACTCGATTTCAATTTTGTGTTTTTTTTTCTTTACAATTTTCATTACTAGATCCAAGCTTGGGTATTTGAGATCACTGCTGCTCACAGCGCAATTGCTCAACAATTCCAGATCGCTACTTCGACTGAAGGTCGCGCCATCAATGCCGTAAAGGTTGGAATTTACAATGTATATCTTTCTAGTAATATGATAGTTATCAAGATGATATGTAAAGACTGATGACTAAAACAATACAAAGGAGTTATCATTTTCTTTAACCTAACCGATATATATGAGTCAATAATCATCGGTATCCTCTTCTGCCCACCTTTCCATCTAGGTTCTAGGCCCATCTCCCTCCCCTTTCCTTTTCCCCTCTTTCAGCTTCACTCCTTCCCACCCTCTACACACCTATTTATTGTTCGTAGATCCTGTTCTGTCGATTTGTTATAATGCCGACTCTCCTTTTTTGTATTTTACTTTTTTTAAATATACGCAAATTAGTTACGTGTTGTATATTTATTGATGTTGTAGATGCGTGTCACCTGCAAAATGGCACCTGTTGAGTGGCTTATACCGATTCAAAATAACATTTTAACATTAACATAAAATACAATAATATTTTTTTTTCCTTTCTAATATACACAATTTTCACTTTTATAGATCAGTACTGGAGGTATTGGTACCAAGAAGGCAGTCTACTGGCAGGGAGGTATCCATGCTCGTGAGTGGGTGTCACCTGCGACCGTCATGTTCATCACTAAATCTGTAAGCACTCTTTGTACCTTCCCACATGGTGTAATTGTGCACCTTTAGCATGTTTAGTGGTGTACAATAGCTGTCTTCACACTCAAGTGATGCAAAATTACTAAATTAATGCAACTCAATCGTAATTGGGTTCCAAGTACACCACCTGCTGGTTGAATTCGAGCCTTTAATCCCTAAATATATGAAAATGAATACGCTCAAATGATTGTAGCTTTTCATATTCAGTCTTCTCAAATAAGACAAAATATAGTTGATGAGCTCGTATGATATTGATATATGAATTACTGGATGTTGCGTTTTACTTTGATGCTTGTACATACATGTAGTTTATATGCTTCGGAATACCAAAAATGTCATAAATTTTGTTATAGTGACCAATCATGTTTAGTGTTAGATTGTGTACTTCTTCAAACAACTGTTCAGTACCCAGTCATACCAATAGATACCTACTGATCGTATCTTGTTCTTGAAAATTATATAAAATAAAATGAAGGTGTATAGAATTTTAAAAATCCGTTCAGTTCGAAAAAAAAAAACATCGGGGGGGGGGGGGTATACTGGTGAATGATATGCTTCCATTTAGTTATACGCTTTTTGTAACGCGATATTGTATGAAATATTCACCAACGCAGCTTCTAGAAAACTATGGTGTGGACAGCGATGTCACTGAGATCCTTGATGCTTTCGACTTCTACATCGTACCCTCACTCAATGTCGACGGCTACTCTTATACCTGGACTCGTGTAAGAATAAATTATGAAAATAACAAAAGACTAAGAGATGTATTAGATGAAAGTGTGGTAGCTTCTTAACATAGCCCCTCTAACTCAATTTCTTCACTGAAAAAAGGCCATCATAATCATGTATACATCTTTAATCTCCGTAGCAGGTATGATATCGTAGAAGAGATAGCTTATGTCTTCAAAGATTCTTAGCGTTCTGTTGTTTCATTTTCGTGAATAAATTTACCCTCATCAAGATTCCTCTATGAACTAGACTAGGTCAGATGTAAATATAAAATAAGATGTAAATATAAAATACGGCAAAAAGTTACAGATCCACGAATTCAATATTTTTAAAGTAGATCTGTGAATATTTTTAAAGTAGATCTGTATAGTAGATCTGTGAATAAAACGGCATCTCTTCCACTCTACCTGTGGATCGTCTCGATCACACGTTTCCCCCACTGCCACCTGTTCTATTGGAGGTGATGATAAGTAATTGTCTAGTTCTAGAACAATATAATGTACATTTATGGAATTTAACAGTGTTAAAACATGTTTTCATGACGTTCTAGGACCGTATGTGGAGAAAGACACGATCAGTTAACAGTGGTAGTGCATGTCGAGGAGTAGACCCTAACAGGAACTATGAGTATGAATGGGGAGGTACGTACTATGTTTTATGAAAAGGTGCCCATATTTTGTAAGTATAGATATAACAATAGCCTTCAATAGTCCAAATAATCTACAATGAATATAACTCTGAAGTAGTACATAATTATTAGACAGCGTCCAGGCGCGTAGCCAGGGGGGGGGCGGTGGGGGCGGTCGCCCCCCCCAAAACGTCCCCAAAAAGAAAAAAAAAGAAGGGAAAAAAGAGAGGAAAAAAAGAAAAGGGAAGGGAGGAAAGGGAAGAAAGGTAGCTTTGTCGGGTTTTTTTCTTTTTATTCTTTATTTTTTTTTCTCAAAGTAGAAACTCCTTCACTCTTACTCTAAATTCATATATGAATTTTGCTTCCGCGCTGCGCGCGGTTAAATGACAATATTGATGTTTCTCCATTGTTTCCCCCACCCTTTCTCTAACCCTGCTTTTCCACCTCAGCTATATGTGTTTCTTGCCAGTTAAAGGTCAAATGCATGTATAGAATAGGGCATGGAATTAGAGTAAGGTTAGGCCGAAGTATATGAAGTTATCTTTTTTTTTAATTGATCGCGCAAATTCTGGTCGGGTCGGCTCCGGGCGGGTAAAATCTTTATATACATTTCTGCCGTCACCTCCATAAAGTCAACTTCTCCTGCTTTTCAGGTCATTACTAAACAACCATAATTTGGGGCAAACATGTTCCTAATTTAAAAAGAGGAATGTATAAAATTCGTGTCGTATTAAATAAAAAAGTACAATTTTTTTTCAAATTCTATTAATCTTCATGTTATTTCCCTGCACATTCATCTCCTGTCCTGTTTTTTGCCCTCAGTGTGAAATTTTGAATGACACTTAGGTTTCTTTATAATTCAAATGAAGCGCTTCAGGATAAGTCAAATAAATTAGGCATCCTTTTTTAAATAAATTTAATAATTCACAGAAGTTTCAACTTTTTGCGCACTATTTTCCTTGTAATGAAGTTCAATAATCTTAGGAAATCAATTGAATTAGAGCCGATGGGGTATTAGATATATCTGCATTTGATGAAACGTCCGCCCTTTGAAATTTCAGAGTTTTATTGCTCTGCGCGGAGAGGAATATCTTCCTCCCTGCATATACACTTCTTTTCCTCTGTTTTGCGAGTTAAAGATATGCACTGTCGCTAAATTGTTTGTAATAAAATCTGATATTTCCAAGGGAAGTATTCAATATATCTTTGAGAATACCCTTTTCTCGGGACCCTTTTCATGGCAAAAAAATTGATAAAACGCTTTAGCTTCCGCGCTTCGCGCGGGGTTATTATGATTTTAATTTCCTCCATTGTATTCCTTTTTGTGCGTTAACAATCACTTTTGAAAACAAGGTTTAAAATCACAATATAGTCAACTGAATTGGAGCTGATGTAGGTACTAGAGACAAGAGAGACGGCTCCTTTTCATTTTAATTTATGAAACACCAAAAGCTTCGCGCTTCGCAAGGGAGGGGGAAACTCCCCCTCCCTGCACCCACCCCCTAGGGAGCGCGCTTCGCGCGCTCTGTAAGTGTTGGCACGCTTCGCGTGCAATTACCGCCCCCTCCGAAATGAAATCCTGGCTACGCGGTTGACAGCGTCTGTAATTGTTTTGTTTGTGCTTGCTTTGATATACACTTTTGTTCTGACGACAGATGGGAGGAAAATAAAAACTAGAGAGAGTAATAGAGATAGAGACAGGGGCTCTGAAATCTTAATACCTGATAAAAAGTTGCCTACACAAATGATGTACCATGATCCGTTGTAAACCAAGCGCAATTCGCTTCCCAGTATCACATAACATGGTCCTGCTTGTAATACCTTCTCGATTTCAGGCGAGGGTGCCAGCACCAGTGCCTGCTCAGACACCTACCGTGGCCCTAACGCCTTCTCTGAGCCAGAGGTTGCTGGTACAACTTCTTTCCTTCTCAACGCCAACCAGGAGTTCGTTTGCTTCATCGACTTCCACAGTTACTCTCAGCTCTGGCTCGCTCCGTGGTCGTTCACCGCCAGGGCTATCCTGCCTCTGGACAAGGACGATCATGTAAGGAAATAAAATGAAAGTCATAGGCCTTTTTTTTTCTGAAGTCCCATGTTTACTGCCTGTTGTGGTACTTTCACAACAAACAAAACACTGAAGTGTTCATCAAACTCGGACAAGGAATAAGAAAGTTATGACTTTTTAAATTTTTCGTTATTTCAGTGATAAAAAAAATCTATGCATGTTCTCATCACGAATATGCATTGAGCAAGCAGATGATGGCATATTACCACTTACTCTTTTGTACTTTATTATATGAAATTGAATTCATTTATTTTTTGTTCCCTCAAAATGAAAAAAAAAGAAGGATTGACAACGGATAATCGTAGTTGCAATTTGTTTTGTTATAAGGGAGACATATATATGATATAATTATGATTTCATGTAATAGTGTTAATTCATATTCAAATAGCTTCATGTAAAACCTTGGGCTACTTTTTTATTATTATTTTATGATGGCAAAATCAGGCACAAAGAACAATAAAATTGTTAAAAGGATTGAAAAAAATGAACATAAGAACAAGGAAAGTCGGAACATGATTTGTCCATGACGGCTTGCATATGATTGTTTTCAAAAACTTGCTAAACTTTAAAATTCAATAACCTGGCAATTGATTGATGAAACTTTCAGCAATTCACTTTATTTATTTAGATTTACTTGTTGTTTTGCCATTTTGAAGTTTAACATGGTTATGAAGGTCTTTCATGTGATGATGGCATTTTAAGTTGGTTACTTATTAAGTTGATGTTGGTGTTGGTAGCGATGGTTCATAAAAATTTATGATGGTTCATGGTGGTGGTTTTTGGATAATGAGGGTGACGAAAACGACCACAGAGTGCATCTAACATGCTAGGGGATCTGGTCGTGGTCATGATAAAATTCTGGTGGTGATGATGAAGAAAACACGTATGTATATATTATATATATATATATATATATATAATATGTGTGTGTGTGTATACAGGTCATAAAGGCATGATGGCTGAGAATGATTAGAACATGCAACAAGAATAAACGGTCAACATACAAATTTTATAAAATTCCTTAAATCAAACATAATCTGCTTCGTTAGAAAGTAGACTGGTTTATCATTGACATGGATAAAGATATAACTCGGCTTATTAGTTTGACCTAAAAATTAAGTACAATTTGCAATAAACAAATGGAAACATTGATCATGATTGAGTTGATGGCAATCATCAAAATTCAAAATACTCACATTAATCATCATCATTAAATTAGTTTATCATTCTTTTTTAGGACGAGGCTGCTGCCAAAGCTGTAAACGCTCTTGCAAGTGTACATGGTACCGATTACATATATGGCCCTTCTGCAAGGACCCTTTGTAAGTATTAAAATTGACAGGTCCCTGGGAACGATTTTTTAATAGGGGATTTTTAAGTAAAAAAAATGACAAGCACATAGACAAAAGGTTTCCACTCCGAAATCAAAATGAAAGTTATATTTGTCAACAAAAATGGACAAGCAAAAAAAAAAGTTTTCACAAAAAATGAAGGTAACTTTGGTTAATTTTCTACTTTTTGACAATTTCAAGGGAATGCTGCCTATGGTGTATAACACACGCAGCACCCCCAGACAAACTAATCTTAGGGAATGCTTCAGCACCACCAGGAGCTCCGCTTCCCAGGGCCATGAAAATAGGCTGCCACATTAGGGCCCCGTATTACAAAGAGTTACGATTGATCCAATCAATACAGACAATTTGCCAAATGTCGTTTGTCTATAAAGGCAAGAACACCAAATTTTCAAGAAAACGATACATGTATGAATATACATCCTACCAAGAAAACATTTTTTAACAAACATGCATTTAAGATGTTGATATTGCTGGCTTTCCATATTTGTGGTTGATCGGATCAATCGCAAATCTTTGTATGACGGCGCCCTGAACATTGAATCAGCATGATACCGACTCTCGTAGGTTATGGAAAGCCATTTTCTTTTTATCCCATTTCTTGATATATCAAGAATTGCCCATTGCTAACAACGCAAACTGTTCTTCTTAAGAAATCAATACTTGATATTTTGAGTTATGAAAGTACAATTATTGATATTACGAGTGAAATGCTTGGTATAAAGATATTTGCTTGAAGGAGAAAACGTTTGGCCAGTAAGTTGGCATACGCTGACTTGACCATCCAGGTGAGTTTTTCATGCAAATGATGTTCGAAAGTTGCGAATAACGTTTCGCACGACTGGTGCTGGCATTTTCTTGTGCTAAAGATGCATGTATAAATTATATTGAAGCTGAATTAGCATCTAAGATCATGTTCCAGCCGTGTGTTAAGACGTGTGTAACTTCGCGAATAGCTCAATGAAACACCTACACTGCGGCAAAAACTCCCGTGTTGATTTAACACCAGCCCGGAATCTATATATGTCCACACCAGAGAAGTAATTAAAAACACAAGTTTGGAATCAAACCGATGCTGTCTTAATACTAATTGGAATTGTATTAACACCTATCTGGTGTTAGACCAAAACGAAACTGGTGTTGTTTAACACTTCTCTGGTGTGGACATATATAGATTCCGGGCTGGTGTTAAATTAACACCAAGGTTTTTGCAGTGTACCAGCTGAGACCTAAATATTATTTTGATATCATTGTTACCATTCTGATCATTATAATATTTGATTGCAGTGTCGCAATTTGATCCCATTCGTAATTTTATCTATTCCAAAAAACGCAACATGATTTTTTTTATAAAGAGACATTACCTAAGCCTATTAACTAGCATTATGATATAAGTAGTAGTAGTAGTAGTAGTAGTAGTAGTAGTAGTATAGGAGAAGTCGAAGTGGTAATGATAGTGTGGTAGTAAACTAGTAATGGTGGTGGTTGGAGTAGAATTGTAGGTAGTATATTTGGAGCAGTTATTACATTGGATTATATCAATATTATATGGTAATGTTTAAATGTGATTATGGAATAGTGTATGCATGTTTAGCCTACACATTTGCATATCACACACACAACACACACTCAAATATAGGTTGGCTAACAAGAAAGCAACCGAGAGGGGTAAAAACAATTACAGAGTTTCATTGTGAAATGAATGAAACCGACAGTCAACTGATAGGAGGTCAGAAGTATTACGCTGAACCCCTCTTTCCTTATTTGAAATGTGCACAGACGCCGCATCTGGATGCAGCGAAGATTGGGGCTACGTCACTCTGGGAGCAAAGTATTCTTACGTTGTGGAGCTGAGAGATACTGGACGGTACGGTTTCCTTCTTCCAGCCAACCAGATCATACCAACTGGCGAAGAGACGTATGAAGCTGTAAAGGCTCTATGCAAACACATGGTGGAGGAATACAAGTAGATCATTCACTTGCCAATTGCCTAAACGAACTCGAAACCATGATTTGCAGACTTCCAAGATATCATGTTTAAGGAAGACTAATCTAAAAGAAGGAGAAATATGCATCATCTAAACGTTCTTTGCAAAGCTTTGGGAGAACTATCTCTTAATGATTCGACTCCTGTTGCTTTGTCTACATAATCATACCTCAGTCATGAAACCGTTTCATTTACAAATATATGCATTGGTTCAATATGGATTTGGAACAATCAACATGTCGACTACGAAACAAAGTATTGTGTTAAATACACGTTAAATACATGATACAATTATACGTATAATTAGTCATTACAGTGTCTGTGTCTTTTGTTATCATGTTGCTTATATTACATACATGTACGGGCGTGGCTGCTGCTGCTTCCAACGCTCAGAGTATTCAAGTAATTCATCCTGGTCATGCTGGTGGCTACCATGCATCAACTCGACTCGTTCGGGCAAAATTCTAGCAGAAGCAAAACATGTCCTGGAGGGGATTCGAACCCTCGACCCTCTGATTGAAAAACGACAAACAGATCAACAACCAGAATATGACGCGCACAAACTTTATTGTAACATCTGTTCAGGGTTAATTTGGTAGTTAAAAGACATTGCACTGCCTTTGAAATTCGACAAGGCCATGTACGAGGAAAAACAACTAATATTTAACTCCTGCAATCCTAAAATACAAATCAAAGATAACATGCATGAAACTTTCAACTCCCTGTATACGTTCATGAAATAAAAGGGTTAACCAAATGATGGAAATGTAATCTTCTCATCCATGAGAAAAGAAGAACCTGCAGTTGATTTTTATTTGGCTAAGACAAATATGAAAGAGAATAATATCATCTTTATCGATAGCGAGTTGATACCGAGTCAAAATAAGGGGTAAGACCCATATTGAATAGCTGGGTCTTACCAATAATGAAATATGACATGGAGATATTGATTTCGTCTTGTCTGCAAACGGCAAAATCATTTCGAGGGGGAGGGTGGGGGGTTGTTGTAAGTAACCTGAGCCTAATAAGTTTCTTTTATAGGTAATAATATCGATGGGTACTTCATGACAACTCCATACGAATAGTTGATTCATTAGTATCGTTTGGTGTGATGTCGTGTCGAATCAATTGACGACTGATTATAATTATCCTCATCTTAATATCATAATATATCACTTAAAATGTACTGATATATTACCTCTTGTCTATATTATCCAGATGCCTAGTGGCACATATAGGGCGTCTATCGAACGTCTCCACTCTGACCGTCGGCTGCCACACCTCTGGCTTCCGCCCATGACCTCCATCAAAACAGGGTCCTTTCTTTTTTCTACACAAAATGTAGTGATATAATTAAGAACAAGCACAATACATGCAGGAGATGGTATAATAACAGAGATGCCAACCCTACAGGATGGTTGTCAGTGACATTTACCACATTTGTCAGTAACAAATGAGGTGTTCTCATTAACACATATTATGGCGACGCAGCAAATTTTCGCGTGAAAATAGGCAAAAATACACACAAACGCTAAAAACCAACAAAAAACATAACACGCTCAAACATAACTTTATTCCAAGTTGAACACCTCTTGCCTGTATTGTGTGATTCAATATAAAAACAATAATGACTTTAAAAACTGAAAATTTAAAAAAGTTCATTGACCTTATCCTTGGACTTTAATCAGGTGACCTGAAACTTGTCCGAAATTATTAGTGTTAGGCCTATACTTGATCCCTCCCATTTCCAAATTGTAAGAAACAGATATCTGCAAAGTTATGATTATTTTGAAGACATAACAGTGGTTTTTAAGGTTAATACCCCCAACAAAATTAGTCCCTAAATTAAGGAAGCTTTCCTATGCACAACGACTTAAACAGTTAAAAATCCCAACTCTGGCGTATCGAAGAGTTAGGGGTGACATGATTGAAACATATAAACACTTTATTAATTATGATCTATGTACAAAACTTAATTTAGAAGAAAAATATAGCGAACTCAACATATCAGAGGTCACAGTAAAAAATTGTTCATACCAAGGACAAAGACCCAGAAATATAGGAATTCTTTTTATGTTAGAATACGTAAGACATGGAATAGCCTAAATAATGAAGTTGTCACTGCCCCAAGTGTGCACAGTTTTGAAGCTGCCCTGGATAGATGCTGGAAAAATGAGCCAATAAAATATGACTACGAAAGCCCTGTTCCCGGAAGTGATCAAGCCAGCCATCTTGAGGAGGAAAAATCTAGAACTGAATACAGAGGCATAACATGCCTACATTCAGAAATTTCCCTAGGTATCCCTACTAGGTATATTAACAAAGTTCATTGACCCTTAATGATATTTGACCTTGATCATGTGACCTAAAACTTGCGCAAGATGATCAGTAATACTGTGATTATAATTATCCAAGTTTCATGACTAGACCTAGTAAGATTTGTGAAAATTGTTCAGATAACAGATCTCGATTCAATCAGGTACATGTAGACCTACTGCCTTCATAGAAATCACGCTCCACATTAGAGTGCTCCATCTCTGTACATTGATCACAAATTAAATCAGATTAGAGATAACATGACAATTCATACTTGAAGACGAATATTACGCAAAACCTTTCAAAAATGCTCGATTTTCTTGTAAATGTGAAACTGCATTGAGATGTATGGTAGAAACCTTTGTTCATGTTTTCCCAATCCGTTACTCTGAATCATTGTACACATTTTTTTTTTTCATTTCTGTTTTTATTATAACAAATTTTGTACACATTCTTATCTGTTTTAATGTGCACGGTGCACAGGCTGAAGATTTTTTTTTACCACCAGAAACTACAACGAAATCGACTCATGACATTGTACTCAAAACTGGAAATAATATATTTTTTGTCGATGGTCTGGAGTTACTTTGTCGGTGTCTTTAACACGAGTTACCTTTGCAGGTGAACCTATAACACTCCTAACATTTTGCCTTTCCTCCCCTTTAAAATGTTTATAAGAGGGTGGAATAATAATTAAAGTTCGTATAATACAAAGACCAACTTCTCAATATTTTACATAAATTATCTGCATGTCTTCCAGCAGTACAAAATAATAATAGCCAATTTTTATATAGCGCTTTTCCCAGATCGGCTAAAAGCGCTTTACAGCATATTATTACCCCGGTCATTGGATTCGTTTCAATCCCGTACGAAAAGTGCAAAATTTCCACTCCATTGGGAGCATTCCTTGCATTCATCGCAGCCTCATTATGGCGCTGGCAAATTCAAACATACAATATATTTCGCATCCTACCATTCAGCACCTGGGTCGATCGAGAGTGGCAAAGTGTGGATTAACATGATTAACGCCTTGACAAATGACGCTAGACCGTGGTGGGATTCGGACACACGACACTCTGTTTACAAGGCGAGAGTCAGAACCACTACACCAAGGCTCTTCCACAAATTAAAGTCTTTATTGGTCATTGGATATCCGACATGCCATCAAGGGTATAGGCAATATCCACTTGTCAATAGAAAGACTGTAATAGACGTTATACAACTCGACTTAGGTCTTCAGACGTCAACTTGATTAGAAACATAATTCAAACAAATATTGCGCACGAGACTTCAACATGGGATATCGCGCAACGGAACACTGTTCACAATTATAAATTGAAATTTGTTAGGTTAATTGTATAGGAGAAGCTCCCCCGTGTTAGGGTCTCCAACAAACAATAAAAAGGGAGAGAAAATCGTCTTAAACTTCATCTGTCTGTTCGTCACCATCGACGTCAAGACTACAATCATCACGATGAAACTGCTAATTATTTCTTTACTTGTCGCTCTAGCCGTAGCTGAGAAGGTTCGATATGACGGGTAGGTCTTCTTTCATTATCATCCAAATACACTTGGAAAACTTTCGAATAATTTCATAGCTCTACGCCTTACTTATTCTTGAACCATCGATGGGCAATAGTGTATTTAAGTCTAATTTAAACAGTATTCATTCATTTAATTGGCAACGTTCGAAAGGATTGGTTAAAATCACCAATGCGTAGATGATTATTTTCGACCGACAAAAGTGACCAAAATCAACCAATATTTATTGGTTAGTATTTAACGGAATTTTTGTAGATATTGACCATTTTTATTCGTCTGTCACATATTCACCAATAGACGATTAATTTGACTTTTACTATTCCTTTTGTATATATTGATAGCCATTCTTTTTACTTGTCAATTTATCTGGATCAAAGTGATCTTCGTTTTGTAGTGAAAGCCTTTTTTTCTTCTCTTTTCTTTTTGCTTGTCAAATTTCTCTGTCCCAAAATGACCTTCATTTTTTGCTTGTCAAATTCACATCAGCGCCCCTTATAGAAAAAATAATCGTGCACAGGGCCATGGTGTAGTGTTGTGTAAAACGCCGTTTTCAGTACATTCCTAAAACTAGTTTACTGGAAACTAGTTTAACGTGTAGTGAGAACGGTCGAAGCGATC